>NC_092374.1:35175498-35776481 GCF_030028105.1 Mobula birostris
ACTTTGATTAAATTAACTTGCATAAAATATGAAACCAGGTGAGACAGAAAATTCAATTGAATATACTTGTAGTTTATGAAGAAATACCTAGAAATTGGGTAAATGAGTTAAAAAAAGGCACATGAGGTATAAAGTGGGAAAAAGTAAAGTTGTTCATTTTGGAAGGAAGAATAGAAGTTTTACTTAAATGGAGAGTAATTGCAGAAAACTGCAGCAAAAAGGGAGTTGGGAACCATTGTACATAAAACACAGAAATGTAGCAGACAGGTGCAGCATCTAATTGGGAAGGTCAATGTAACGTTTGCTTTTAATTCAAAGGGGTTGGACCATTTAAGTAGGAATGTCTTTCTGCCACTTAGCAAGGCATTATTAAGACCATAGGAGCAGAATTAGTCCATTCAGTCTATCAAATCTGCTCTGCCATTCCATCATGGCTGATTTATTGTCCCTCAAAATCCTATTCTTCTGCTTTCTCCCCATAACCTTTGACTAATCAAGAACCTTTCAACCTCCACTTTAAATATGCTTAATGACTTGACTTCCACAGCTGTTCATGGCAATTAATCCACAGATTCATCACCCTCTGGCGAAAGAAATTCCTTCTCATCACTGTTCTAAAAGGATGTCCCTTTATTCTGAGGTTTCTGGTCCTAGACTCACCTGCTATAAGAAACATCCTCTTCATATCCACTCTATCCAAGCCTTTCAATATTTGATAAGATTCAATGATATACCCACTCCCATTCTTCTAAATTCCGGTGAGTACAGGACCAAAGCTATTAAATGCTCCTCATATGTTAAACCTGATCACAGTGAATAGCGATGCTGGCTCGAAGGGCCGAATGGCCTACTCCTGCACCTATTGTCTATTGTTTATTGTCTTTCATTCCCAGAACCATTCTCGCTAATCTCCTCTGGATCATCTTCCATGCCAGGACATCTTTTCTTAATAAAGGGCCTAAAACTGCTCACAATACTCCAGATGTGATCTGACCAATGCCTTATGAAGCCTCAGCATCACATCCTTGCTCTTATTTTTTTAGTCGTCTTGAAAACAATGCTAGCATTGCAATTGCCTTCCACACCACTGACTCAGCCTGCAAGTTACCCTTTAGGGAATCTTGGACGAAGACTCCCAAGTCCCTTTGCACCACTGATTTTTGAATTTTCTCCTCGTTTAGAAAATAATTTACACTTTTATTTCTTCTACCAATGTGCATGACCATACACTTCCCTACACTATGTTCCATTTGCCACTTCTTCACCCATTTTTCCAATCTGTCCAAGTTCTTCTGCAGTTTCTGGGCTTCCTCCACACTATTTGCACCTTCAGCTATCTACATATCATCAGCAAACTTGGCCACAAAGCCGTCAATGTTGTCATCCAAATCGTTGACAAATAACATAAAAAGCAGTGGTCTCAATACCAACCTCTGCGGAACACCACTAGTCACCCATAGCCAACCAGAACAGGCCCACTTTATTCACACTCTTTGTCGACCGTCAGTCAGCCAATCTTTTATCCATGGTAGTATCTTTCTTGTAATACCATGGGCTTCTATCTTGTTAAGCAGCCTCATGTGTGGCACCTTATCAATTGCCTTCTAAAAATCCAAGTAAGCAACATCTACTGACTCTCCTTTGACTATCCTGCCTGTTATTTCCTCAAAGAATTCCAACAGATTTATCAGGCATGATTTCCCCTTAAGGAAATCATTCTGACCTTGGGCTACTTTAACAAGCATCTTCAAGTACCCCGGAACCTCAGCCTTAATAAAAAAATCCAACATCATCCCAACCACTGAGGTCAAGCTAACTGGCCTATAATTTCCTTTCTTCTGCTTTGCTCCTGTCTTAGTTACAATTTGACATGTGTAATTTTCCAGTCATCTGGAGACATTCCTGCATCTGGTGACTCTTGAAAGATCATTACTAATGCCTCCACCATCTCTTCAGCCACTTCTTTCAGAACCCTGGGGTGTAGTCTGTAATATATGGATCTAATTATTTTAGGACAATGACTCACCTTAGCACTAATTATTGACTGATAACTTACACATGTGCATTGATTTGTTGCTCTTTCTGTAAAGTGAATATACAAGTTAGCTTCACCTTCGTGTGTGCCTTTATTTAATTGATATGTAGTTGTACAGACACAACAAATTGGCAACGAGTACGAACCTGAATATCAGCAAATATCATCATCTGCACCAACAGTTACGAGATATCAGAATTCAGAGGAAGGGAGAGAGACTGTGAGAGGAAAGAGTGAACCAGTTTGGAGAAGGCGGTCATTGATGCTAGAAAAGGACATGTGAGTAACAGTACACAGTGAAAGATGCCCAACTAGCAAAGCTAAAGTAAAAATAACGTGATGAGGGCCTTAGTCAGGAAAGTTGATAAATGTGATAGTGCTAATGAGGACTGGTAATAGTATATTGAGTGGGTCGAACCGTATTGTAATGCTAACAACAGGGATGAGGAAAAGAAAGTCTCTACACTTCTTAGCTTAATAGGTGCTGGAACTCAGAATCAGAATCAGGTTTATTATCACCGGCATGTGTCCTGAAATTTGTTAACTTAGCAGCAACAGTTCAACACAATACATAATATAGAAGAATCAGAAAAAAATAATGACAATAATAAATAAATAAATAACAGTATATGTATACTGAATAGATTAAAAATCATGCAAAAAACAGAAATAATATATATTTTAAAAGTGAGGTTGTGTTCACAGGCTTAATGTCCATTTAGGAATCAGATGGCAGAGGGGAAGAAGCTGTTCCTGAACTGCTGAGTGTGTGCCTTCAGGTTTCTGTATCTCCTACCTGAAGGTAACAGTGAGAAAAGGGCATACCCTGGGTGTTGGAGGTGCCTCTCTGATAATGGACGCTGCCTTTTTGAGATGTCCTGGGTACTTTGCAGGCTAGTACTCAAGATGGAGCTGACTAAATTTACAACCCTCTGCAGCTTCTTTCGGTCTTGCATCGATATGTTGAGACCAGGTTAGGTCCTCAGAGATCTTGACACCCAGGAACTTGAAACTGCTCACTCTCTCCACTTCTGATCCGTCCATGAGGATTGGTTTGTGTTCCTTTCTCTTACCCTTCCTGAAGTCCACAATCAGCTCTTTCGTCTTACTGACATTGAGTGCCAGGTTGTTGTTGCGACACCACTCCTCTAGTTTGTATATCTCACTCCTCTACGCCCTCTCGTATCCATCTGCGATTCTACCAACAACGGTTGTATCATCAGAAAATTTATGGATGGTATTTGAGCAATACCTAGCCACACAGTCATGGGTTTATGAGTACAGCAGTGGGCTAAGCTCACACCCTTGAGGTGCACCAGTATTGATCGTCAGTGAGGAGGAGATATTATTACCAAACCACACAGATTGTGGTCTTCCGGTTAGTAAGTCAAGGATCCATTTGCAGAGGGAGGTACATAGACCCAGGTTCTGTAACTTCTCAATCAGGATTGTGGGAATGATGATATTACATGCTGACCTATAGTCAATGAACTGCATCCTGACATAGGTGTTTGTGTTGTCTAGGTGGTCCAAGGCCGTGTGGAGAGCCATGGAGATTGCGTCTGCCGTTGACCTATTGAGGCAATAGGCAAATTGCAATGGGTCCAGGTCCTTGCTGAGGCAGGAGTTCAGTCTAGCCATGACCAACCTCTCAAAGCATTTCATCACTGTAGATGTGAGTGCTACCAGGCGATAGTCATTAAGGCAGCTCACATTATTCTTCTCAGGCACTGGTATGCTTGTTGTCTTTTTGAAGCAAGTGGGAACTTCTGCCCGTAGCAGTGAGTGGTTGAAAATGTCCTTGAATACTCCCGCCAGTTCGTTGGCACAGGTATTCAGAGCCTTACCAGGTACTCCATTGGGATCTTCTGCCTTGTGAGGGTCTCTTATTAGAGTCTTTTATACAACTTGGTAACCTCTGAAAACCCAGCAAGCAAAACATTCAATTAAATTGTTGCAAGTTTACAAAATCATGAGCCCAAAACCACTAGAAATAGCTGAGAGATTTAGATTTCACAAAAGAAACCAGTCAAAAGAGAAAGCATTCCTGAATACTCTGCAGAACTCTGCAAACTTTCCCAATACTGTGACCTTAGAGATGGACTTTCTGAGGCATTAAAGGACAAGCTTGTATATGGCATGCATAGTCAAAGCACTCAAAAGAGGCTACTGTCAGAAAAAGACTTAACCTTAGAACTAGGACTGACCATTGTAATATCGATAGAGACTGCAGCAGAAAAAAAGTTTAGAATGTGAAATACACAAAATGTCCCCGAAAGGTGCAAAAAGCCAAAAATGTTATCGATGTGGCAAATCCTCCCATGATGCAAATGATTGTTGGTTCAAAGAAAAAGTTTGCATAAAGTGTCACTGACAAGGCCACTTTTTGACTGTGCAAGTCAGTCAAAAAGCACAACCAAAGCGAAAAATCACACAGAGTGAAAAGTTTCAAACACAAAACTTAACAAAGGCAAAAGATGACTTAATGTGGAACTGAATCAGACAATATAGAGCCTGACAAAGGTGAGCTGTCATGCCTAGAACTGTATAGCATTACTGCAGATTGCAAAATCATATGGATCACAACAGATGTGTCTGATGTAAAACTGAAAATGGAGCTGGATACAGGGTCAGCTTTACCTATAGTTTCAGAGGCTGACTACAACAGACTGTTTCCTAAGCTACCATTGGAAAAGACCTTGGTGACACTAAAGACCTACACAGGTGAAAAAGTGTCTCCCAAAGGCAAACTGAAGTGAATTGTGACATACGGAGGCCAAACACAGCAGTTAGAGCATTGTGTATTGAAAAGTGGAGAGCTAGCACTTTTTGGATGTGAATGGATGAGAAAAATCCACCTGGACTGGCACTCAATCAAAGTTCATAATGTGTCATCAACAGGCAACCACAGCCCAAACAGTAGCATTAAGCTGAGACTGTCACAGCTACTTAATGCTAATGAGAAGGTGCCTGAGAAAGGTATTGGTAAACGCAAAGGCACGAAGGCCAGAATTAATCTGGAGGAAGCATCAAACAAAGATTCCATAAAGCAAGTTCAATACCTTATGCGCTACATCCTAAAGTGGCTGTTGAACTTCAGAACTTGGAGGTGTCCGGTATTCTCTCCAAGGTGGAGTTGAGCAATGGGCCATGCCCATTGTCCTGGTGATTAACAAAGGGAAGGCCGGAGCTGTTGGCATATGTGGGGATTTCAAGGTGAGCATCAACCCGGTGCTGTGTACTGTGCGGTATCCCTTGCCGTGATTAGAGGACAGTTTTGCATCTTTGGCAGGTGGGGAGAGGTTTTCAAAAATTCACTTGTCACAAGCCTATCTACAAATGGAGATTGAGGCGTCAAGCAGGAAGTTCCTCACAATCAACACTCACAAGGGACTATTGCAGCATTATTGTCTCATCTTTGGCATCGCATCAGCCCCAGCGATTTGGCAAAGAGCAATGGACCAAGTGCTCCAGGATATCCCAGGAACCTAACATTACCTTGATGATATCATCGTTACTGGGAAGAATGATGAAGAGCCTGTCCAGAACCTCTGTAAACTGCTTATCAGGCTGAGTGAGTATGGTCTACGTGCAAAGGCAGAGAAACGTGAGTTTCCCAAGAATGAAATCTCGTAATGTGGACATATCATTGACAGCCATGGCTTACATAAGTCATAAAAGAAGATTAAAGCAGTGCTGCAGGCACCCAACCCAGAAAATGTGTCACAACTCAGGTCATACTTGGGCCTCGTAAACTACTACCACCAGTTTCTCTCAAACATTGCTACAGTGCTGCATCTACTGAACACACTGTTGCAGACAGGAGCAAAGTGAGAATGGTCAGGAAGATGTGAAAGAGCATTAAAGGAAACAAAGGGACTAATAACATCAGATGAACTGCTCA
The DNA here is from genome assembly GCF_030028105.1 of Mobula birostris. Classification (NCBI taxonomy): domain Eukaryota; kingdom Metazoa; phylum Chordata; class Chondrichthyes; order Myliobatiformes; family Myliobatidae; genus Mobula; species Mobula birostris. The sequence goes on from NC_092374.1 coordinate 35,181,438, forward strand.
CTCATTATGACCCATCTCTGTCCATCAGACTGGAATGCGATGCGTCCCCTTATGGCATTGGTGCTGTTTTGTCAATGCTATGAAAGATGGATCTGAACATCCAATTGCATTTGCTTCAAGATCACTGAAGGTTAATTGTGCATGTCGACTGACAGACAAAAGTTTACTCTAGTGACAGTCCACCAGCCCCTTCTGTCCATTTTCAATCCCTGTGATGCCTGCTACCCGGTTGCAATGTGGGCAGTTTTCCTAGGAGCCCACTATTATGACATATAGTTCAAGGGTACCAGACAACACAACAATGCTGATAGCTTGTCATGCCTTTCACTATTGACAACTGATGAAGAAAAGTCTTCATTCTGTTCCATACAGCATTGGTGGACAAGCAGCCGGTAACAAATTCTGAAATACAAAGAGAAACGAGGAATTACCCAACATTGTCACAGGTCTATGTCCTCACCAAGCAAGGATGGCCAGCTCACGGTAATTCTATGTTTCCAGAGTTCTCACTGAGATAAGGCCAACTGTCTGTATATCAGAGAACCCTGATATGTGGATCAGTTCCCTCTAAACTGCACATCAGAGTGTTAGAGAATCTGCATGAAGATCACCTGGGTATAGGCAAGATGAAGAGTCCTGCCCGGAGCTACGTGCGTTGGCTGGAATAGATAGACAGATTGAAGACTTGACCAAATGCTTTTCCAGATACCACAAATTTTAAAATGCACCGCCACAGGCATATTTACACATGTGGGAGTGACCATCATCAGAGTGCATATTGACTTGCTGGCCATTCATGAACTCTGTGTTTCTGATTACTGTGGATGCTCATTCAAAGTTGATGGAGATCATTCCAATGAAGTCAACCATATCACAGAGGGGTGTCACGTGATGACGTGGGATTGAGACGTGTGAATCCAGCTCTCCCGTAAAAAATCAGCAAAGTACCGTTTAAACAAAGTAAAGTTAATAAATACTTTCCGAAAACTACTTATAAACTTCGTAAGACTACTCTACGATATGCCTCGTAAACTGCAACAGAAGAAGTCTGTTGTTGTGAAGTCGCCGCGAGATGGGAAGAGAAAAGGGCCTACTGCAGTGATGGAGCCTTGGATTCAGGTTGGATCTCCTTCGGAGGAGACGTATTTTATCTCTGGCGTAGAAGAACAGGGAGCAATGGCGGTGGTAGCGGTCTCTCGGAAGAAGATGCCGGAAATGCGCATGTGCAAAGAAGGATGCATGCGCAGATCTACACAACTTAAACTACAAGAGCCAACAGCCACTGCAGCTGAAAGTGAATCAGAGTCAGAATTGGATTCCGCAGAGAATACAGATGAAGAAGAGGAGGAAGAACTGGAAGAAACTGGAAGTAAAGGAGACGACAGAGACATAAGAGAGGCTTTATTGCAGTTAACGGCTGAACTAAGAAAATTAAGAACAGGGCTTAGAGACGTGAAGATGTGCTATGAAAAGACAGGATAAAATGGATAAGAAACTTCAGAAGATGGAAAGAACAATGGAGCATATTAACGATAGAGTGGAAAAAACATAAAATGATGTGCTCGTCTGGAACATGGAAAGAAATCGACTCTTGGAGAAAGTGGATGTGTTGGAAAATTTTAGTAGACGTAATAATATTAAAATTGTTGGTCTTAAAGAAGGTATAGAGGGAGATAATCCAATAGAATTTTTTCAAAGATGGATCCCGAAAACCTTGCAAATGAAAGAGGAAGACCGATCAATTGAAATTGAATGGGTACATAGAGCTCTAAGACCAAAACCACAAGATGACCAATATCCACGATCAATTTTAATAAAAATTCTTAAGATTTCAAGACAAAGAAAGGATTCTACAGGCGGCTGCCCAAGCTGCCAAGAAGAGAAAAGTGCCACTGATGATAGAAGGGAAGAAAATTTTTTTCTACCCTGACATAAGTTATGAACTTTTGAAGAGAAGGAAGAAATTTAATCCAGTGAAAAAAGCCCTATGGGATCACAGTTATCAATTTATATTGCATTATCCTGCAATCTTGAAGATTTTTTTGACTGGTGGAGATAAAAGATCTTTTGAAGATTACCGGAAAGCGGAGGAGTTTGTGCGAGATTCTTTGAATATTCACCAGATACAAGAACAAACCCAGGGGAGCGAGATGGATTGAAGATGAAGACTGGACCAAGGAATAGGCCTGTTGGATTTTTAGGCGGATGAATATATAAATATATTATTAATTATATGAGGGAGGGGAAGAAAGGTTAAAATTTGAGGAATACTTGCTGAGAATAATGACATTAATTTCTTTTTTATATATATACAATTTTTTGTTACCGGGGAGCTGGAAGAAACACTGACCAATCGCTACATTATTCATGTGGGCAAACATGGCAATAGCCACGACCCGCAAAATGGAGGGGGGTAGTGTTGTGTATCTTTTCATTCACAACATTAGTGGGGGGGGGGTATTTTGTTTTTTCTTTTTTTGGATCTCATCTATTTTTTTTTTCTTTTTGCCAGGATGATTGGGAGGGAAACACATAGCAACATAGTGAAGATCAAAGAGATTCCCCAGGGAACTATGAGAGTTGAGAAGCTAAGTAATGTTTTAGATATGATAAAGATCTTGGTTCCTTGGGGAAGTAACAAATATATATTAAATTTATTTTTAATCCCATGGAGCATGTGGAAACCTTCCAATATTCAGGTGGTTCTTTTTTTTTTCTCTTTTTTTTTTCTTTTCTCTTTAGGTAGTAGTATATATTGGGGGGGGGTAGATACTTTTTTTCTCTTGTATTTATTTTGAAAACTCAATAAAAATTATATAAAAAAAGTCAACCATATCACAAAAAACTTTCAACTCTCAAGACTACCTTCTCCAGAAATGTCTTACCAGAACAAATTGTGTGTGACAATGGACCACAATACACAACAGAAGAGTTCAAACTGTTCATGAAGAAAAACGGCATCAAGTCAGCACCTCACCACTTAGCAATGAATGGGTGAGCTGAAAGCTTTATCCAAACCTTCAAGAAGTTCATTAAAGCTGTGGACAAGGAGGACATTTCTCTATAGCATAAGGTGGACAATTTCCTTCTTGTATATCGGAAATCTGTTCATGTGACGACAAATCAAACACTTGCAATACTGTTCATGAGCAGGAATCTGAGCTCTTGCATAGATCTCCTGTAACCAGACCTACAGAGGGAAGTACAGAATAAACAGTTCAGCCAGTCGCCAAGTAGATCAGCAAGCAGCTTTGAGATTGGACAGGAAGTCCTAGCACATGTTTACTGAGAAGACAAGTGGACACCCAGCAGGATAGCTACAAGAACGGGACCGCTGATGTACAGTGGATGTTGGAGATCAGACATGGGATGCCATGTGGACCAGATACTAGATACTCATCTGAAGAACACACCTGAGTCATTTGCATCCAACAAGACGGACACATTACAGTCACCGGATTTGCCTCTCAGTGATGATACTGTCACTGACAGCAATGTGGCATGGGAAATCAAGAATGTTGTCTTAGACAAGACACCTCCCAAACCCGATGCCTCTCCACAGGTCCAGAGGTGCTACCCTGAAAGAAACAGAGCGCCACCCAAAAGACTAAACCTTTAGAACTGTGAAGTTAGTTATGGCCTGTTATTGTGAAAGCATGTTGTTAAAAGGAAATTGAATGTTTTGTTACATATGCAGTTTTATGTTACATTAATCTGAAGTGGGAGGAAGTATAATGTGTGGATCTATTTCTTTGAGCGCAATGACTCCCTTTACCACTAATTCTTGACGATAACTTAAGCATGAGCATTGATTTGTTGCTCTCTCTAAAAAGAGAATATACAAGTTTACTTCACCTCCAAGTGTGTGCCTTTATTTATTTGATGTGTAGTTGTAAAGACACAGCATAGTCCATCTTGTCCAGGTGACATATCTACCTTCAGACCTTCCATCTTCCCAAGAACCTCCTCCTTATAATAGCAACTACACTTACTTGTGTCCCCTGACACTCAAATTTCTGGCATTCTGCCAGTGTCTTCCACAGTGAAGAATAATACAAAATACTGATTCAATTCATCAGCCACTTCATTGTCTCCCATTACTACCTCTCCAGTGTCATTTTCCAGCAGTCCAATATACACTTTCACCTCTCTTTTACTCTTTATACATCTGAAAAACCTTTTGGTATCTTCTTTTATATTATTGACTTTCTTACCTTCATATTTCATCTTTCCTCTCCTTATAGTTTTTTTAGTTGCCTTCTGTTAGCTTTTAAAAGCTTCCCAATCCTCTAACTTCCCACGAACATTTCCTATACTTTGCTTTTATGCTGTATTTGACTTTCCTTGTTAGCTACAGTTGTCTTATCCTCCCTTTTGAATACTTCTTCATCTTTGGGATGTATCTATCCTGCACCTTCTGAATTGCCCCCAGAAACTCCAGCCACTGCTGTTCTGCCATCATCCTTGATAGTGACCCCTTCCAATTAACTTTAGCCAGCTCCTCTCTCATGCTTCTGTAATTCCCTTTACTCCACTTTAATACTGATACATCTGACTTTAGTTTCTTCCTCTCAAGCTGCAGAGTGAATTCTATCACATTATGATCATTCACTCCTAAGAGTTCCCTTACCTTAAGCTCCATAATCAAATCTGGTTCTTTACACAACACCCAATCCAGAATTGCCTTTCCCCTAATGGGCTCAACCTCAAGCTGCTCTTAAAAGCCATTCTATAAATTCCTTCTCTTGGGATCCAGCACCAACTGGGTTTTCCCGATCTCCCACCATATTGAAACTCTCCGTGACCATCACAACATTGCCCTTTTTACATGTCTTTTCTGTCTCCCACCTCCTGGCCACTGTCCCATCAGGGTCTTTTCACTCTTGCAGTTTCTTAACTCTACTCACAAGGATTCTACATCTTCTGATCCTAAGTCACCTCTTTCTAATGATTTGTTTTCATTTTTTACCAACAGCCACCCCATCCCCTCTGCCTACCTACCTGTCCTTTTGATACGATGTGTATCCTTGAAAGTTAAGCTCCCAGCTATGATCTTCCTTCAGCCATGACTCAATGATGCCCACAATGTCAGACTTGTGAACATCTAACTGCACTACAAGATAATCTACTTTATTCCGTAAACTGTGTGCATTCAAATATGACACCTTCAGTCCTGTATTCATCACCCTTTGCAATTTTGCCACCTCGTTACACTTCAACACATCTACTGACAGCAATTCTGCCCAATCATCTGCCTGTCCTTCCTCACAGTCTCGTTACACAGTGCATTGACTTGCATATCAATTACCCCACCCTCAGCCCTATCGCTCCATTCTCCATGCCCTAGTCAAATTAGTTTAAACCCTCCGCAACAACTTTAGCAAACCTGTCTGCAAGGATATTGTCCCGCTCAGGTTCAGGTCCCTCAAGTTCAGGTGTAACCCATTTTTTTTGTACCGGTCATACCTTCCCCAGAAGGGATCTCAGTAATCTGGAAATCTGAAACCTTGCCCCTTATACCACGCCCTCAACCACTCATTCATCTGTACTATCATCCTATTCCTACCTTGACTAGCACGTGGTACTGGGAGTAATCCAGAGATTACTACCTTGGAGACCCTATTCTTCAGCCTCTTCCCTATCTCCGTATACTGACTGTGTGCAGCATCTCTTCCCCCTTTCTACCCATGTCATTGGTACCAATGTGCATCACAACCTCTGGCAGCTCACCCTCCCTTTCTGCAGGCACTCTGAGACATCCTGGACCCTAACACCTGGGAGGCAACACGCCATGCAGGCTTCTGTTTTGTGGCCACAGAACCCGCTGTCCATCTCCCTCACTATTGAGTCTCCTAGCACCATCACTCTGTCTAACTTTACCCTTCCCTGCTGAGCTTCAGAGTGGCCAGAGTGGCACTGGTCCGGCTGCAGCTGTATGCTGATAGGTCATACCCCGGCAGTATTCAAAGGGGAATACTTGTGGCTGAGGGGAATGGCCACAGGAGAATCCTGCACGAACTGTTTACATCTCCTGGTGGTCATCTATCTACTATCCGAAGCCTGCACCACCTCCGTAGAAGTCTTATCTATGAGGTGTTCAGCTTTCCGGATGGTCCTGAGTGCATCCAGCCCCAGTTACAGTTCCTTAACCTTGTTAGTCAGGAGCTGACATTGGGTGCACTTCCTGCGGGTGTACTCATCAGGAATACTGTGAGCAGGTTTGGTCCTCTATCTAAGGAAAGTTATTATTTCATTGGAGGTATGTCAGAGAAGGTTCACCAGGACGATCCAGTGGTTGTCTTACAGAGAAAGGTTAAATGCATTATGACTATTTCCATTGGGATTTAGAACAATCTCATTCTAAGCAAAAGAAGCTAATAAGGTATGAGTTGTGAGTTGACAATGGTAGGCTGTGAAATAATATTTAAAGTATGACAGTAAATAAACATAACTAACATTTGAGGAACTGATGAATAGTTTACAACCCTTCTTCATAATCCCATCATCCCTACTGTACCCCTTTAATTCACCAGAAAATCAAATAGGTAATTTGGTAATTTTGTTTATACTGTACTGTTTCCCTACACTATACTGGTGTAGTGAAAAACTTTGATCTGCATATCATCCATACAGATCATTCAATTACAACAGTGCATTAGGGTAAGAATAGAACAATTATAACAGAAGCAATGTGTAGATCTGCAGAGGGCAGCTTGCAATGAGTTGCCACAGTCTGGCAACAGGTCTAGCTGTGATGATCCAGAGAGGTTAAGACAGTTTTTGTTCAAAGGAAAAAAGCTTACATTGTTGCCAGAAAGAGCAATTCGCCTGATGATAGTGGAAATTTCAAATTTCAGCAAAGGAAGGTGAAGGTCAAGAAGGGAAAGTAAAATATGAGAGTAATCCAAGGAACTGTGAAAATAAACTGAAAAACCGTCAACTGATATGTATAAAGGACAAAGGTTCATTGAGGTTATGCATTTTATATATTTTTTTAGGGTTAGCGGAATCTAGAGATATTGGCAGAAAGCTAGAACAGGCAATTGAATTTGAATCATCAGCCATAATCATATTGAATGGTGGAGCAGGCTTGAGGAGCCAAATGCTCCCATTGAAATATATTCTTCCAAGATTACGTAGACCACTTACAGATTGAGAGAGAAAAAAATCAGAATAAAGAAACGGCAGAGAAATTATATCTTTTAACAGTCCTACAGCGAAAGAGGATCTGAAATAATCAGTATTAGTTAAAAATGTTTTGGAGAAATTAATAGGACTGAAAGATATTAAATCTGCTGGACCTTATAATTTGAATCCTAAGATTTTGAAAGAGGAGGCTACAGAGCTAGTCTTTGCATTGCCCTCGTTTCATGGATCAGACAGACTGGAAATCAGAAAATAAAACCCCATGATTTAAGAATGGCCACATTGCAGCTGTACATACAACTTCAGTCTGGCCTAATTTGGAGTACTGTGTGAAGCTTGGATTGCGACATCAAAGGAGGCTTTGAAGAAAGTGCAGAGAAGTTTTACCAGGATGTTGCCTGGATTAGAGAGTATTAATTATAAGGAAAAGTTGGACAAACCAGGATTGCTTTTTCTGGAGCATCAGGGCCAAAGGTTTATAAAATTATGCGAGGCGTGGATAGGGCAGATATTCAGTCTTTTTACTGGGATAGAATTGTCAAATACTAGGAGGAACAGCTTTAAGGTGAGTCTGGGAAAGTTTAAAGGAGATGAACATAGCAAGTTTTTAATAAACACTGGAAGTGGTAGGTGCCTGGAATGCATTGCTAGGGTAAGTGATAGAAGCAGATACAAAGGAAATGTTGAAGAGGCATTTAGACAGACAGACACAGGCAAGAATGGAGGCATATGGACCATGTACAAACAGATGTGCAGATTAAATTGGCATTCTGAGTTGTACTATTCTATGATCAATAAATGAGGCATTACAGGCCTATTAGCCTGATATAGGTAGTTGAGAAGAAGATAACAAGTTAACAGGGCATCTGGAAAACAGTAATAGTATTAGACAGAGTCTGGATAGATTTAAATTGGTAATTTACACCTGCCCATTCACCTGCTCACTCACCTCCATTCAGGCCCCCGAACAATCCTTCCAGGTGAGGCAACACTTCCCCCACGAATCTGTTGGGATTGTCTATTATATCCGGTTCTCCTGATGCACTCTCCTCTACACTGGTGAAACCGCTAAGTTGTGGGACTGCTTTGTCCAGTTCATCCACCCAAAGCAGAATTTCCAGGTTGCCAACCATTTTAATTCCTATTCTCATTTCCATTCTGACATGTCGGTGCATGGCCTCCTCTTGAGCTGTGATGAGACCACACTTAGGGTGGAGGAGCAATACCTCATATTTCATCTGGGTAGTCTCCAACCTGATGGCATGGACATCGATTTCTCTTTCAGGTAATTTTTTTCCCTTCCTCTTCCCTCTTCTTCTATTCCCAACTCTGGCCTGTTACCTCCTCTCGCCTGCCTATCACTGCCCCCCGGTGCCCCCTCCTTCTTCCCTTTCTCCCACTGACCGCTCTCCTCTCCTATCAGATTTCCTTCCAGTCCTTTACCTTTCCCACCCACCTGACTTCACCTATCACCTTCTAGTTATCCTCCTTCTTCTCCCCCACCTTTTCCTTCTAACACCTTCCCCCTTTCTTTCCAGTCCTACAGAAGGGTCTTAGCCTGAACAGCAACTAGTTATTCATAGCTGAGTTCCTCGAGCATTTTGTGTGTGTTGCTTTAAATTGGTGAGTTGGTTTATTATTGTCCTGTATACCAAGGTACAGTGAAAAACTTGTTTTACGTGCCATCCATACAGATCATTTCATTACAATAGTACATTGAGGTAGTACAGGGAAAACAATAACAGAATGTAGAAGGGTTATGGTTACAAAGAAATGCAAACGCATAAGGAGGTTGGTTGTGAGGTCAAGAGTCCATCTTAGTTATTTTAAGGAGACTTACAGGGGTGGTAGTGGAGGCTGCGAGGGACAATTAAATGACTCTTAGACAGGTACATTGTTGTTTCTCTTTGTGTCATGTGGTGCATCGGACGGCGTTTTTGCCATTTCCATTTTTACAAATTTACGTTTTTACAGTTGTCAGCTCAATGCTCAGCCCAGCACGGATGGAAAATGTGCAAGGGGCCGGCTGGATTCGAACTCAGGCCCACTTACCTCAAAGTCCAGTGCTGATGCTACTATACCACCAGCCAGCTGGATAGGTACATGATAAAAGAAAAAATGGAGGGGTATGGGCTATGTGGGAGTGAAGGGTTAGATCAATCATGGAATAAATGAAAGGGTCAGCACAACATCATGGGCTAAAGGGCCTGTACTGTGCTGTACTGTTCGATGAGACTGTTCAATAGGATTATAATAATTGGTAAAAGAAATCACATTTGTCAGATCTGTGAAGATTTTGTTTAGGTTGTGGTCTGTATAATAGAAAAGGCAAAATCAGAGGAAGTGGACCATTGGAAACTATTAAAGGGTACCATAAAACAGATTGTTAAACAAAATAAGAGCACGTCAGATTGGAGCTACTATATTGATATGGATTTCTGTTATAAATAAGTTGTTCACCTTTGACTTGTAAGCCTATGATTAGTAATGTGCTAGAGGGATTGGTGCTGGAAACCCATTTTTCACAATCAATATCAATAACTTGGATGAGGCAATCAAATGGTATTACATCTAAGTTTGCCTATGAAATGAAAACAGGTGTCAGTATGGGTTGTGAAGAGGGATGCAGAGATCCATTAGGGGATACACATGAGTTGAGGAATGAGCAAACATATGGCAGAAAAAAATGTGAGGTCATCAACTTTGACAAAAAAAAAGAAGTGAGATATGTTTCAGCTGGTGAAGAATTAAAAGGTGTTGGTATTTAGAGGAACTGGGCCATCTTTATGCACAAGTCATCACAAATTATTGTGCAACTACATCGAGAATTTAGAAAGGAAACTTGTATATTGGCCTTTATTGAAAGAGGATACGAGTACAAAAGTATTAAAAGTCTCAGTGGGATTATTTAGGCTTTACTGAGACCATACCTGAAATATTGTACATACCTAAGAAAGGTTTACCTAAATAAGGAAGAATTAATTTGGACGTAAAGGATGGTGATAGATGTTCACAAGATTAATTCCTAGAATACGGGAGTTGTTCAATAAGGAGAGACTAAGAGGACTGCGCTTAAACTTATACAGTCACAGACTAGAGTTTAGAAAAATGAGTGATGATCTGACTGAAATGCACAGAGTAGAACTTGAGAGACATCACAGTGGTGATGTTTCTCCCAGCTAAGTGTCTAAAACCAGGGGTCACAGTTTCAAAAAAAAGGAGGCAGCTATTTGGTACAGAAATGGGAAAAGTATTTGTCACCTAGAGGGTGAATCCTTCGAATTCCCATTTCAAGTTGTTTGTGAGGCTTACTCACCAAGTACATTCAAGACAGATACAAATGTTTCTGGATATCATGGTAATAAATGAATGCAAGGTAAGTAGAGGAAAATGGTGCTAAGCCAAAAGATCTGCAACTGTCTTATTGACTGGTGGAGCAGAGCAGACACAAATTAAGTTGACTGCTCTTACTTCTATTTGTAAAATTATGAGAATGGGTTAGGGAACTAAGACCCTTGGCAGTTACAAGCTCAGACTTATATGAGCCAATAGGCTGGTCCTGGACTTACTTCATAATTTACTGGCATAATTTACATATTACTAGTTAACTAATTATGGTTTTATTACTATTTATTATTTATGATGCAACTGTAACGAAAACCAATTTCCCCCGGGATCAATAAAGTATGACTATGACTATGACTATGACTATGCAGAAAGAAGAGCGGTGTTCCACAAAGTCATCAGGCAATCAGCTTTTTGATCTTACCATTTTAATGAATACTGTGTTATAAGCAGCAGTTTCAGAAATCAAGGGAAGTGTACGCAATATACAGGTGAGTATGTTTGGGACCCTAGAAAGTGGGGAATGGGGGTTGAATCTCTTGCCCTTGCATGGGCAGGTATTATGAGAAGTAGAGCAGGTATGGGTAGAAATGGAGGAGTTGGATGGAAGAGTGCCCGAGTAAATTGTTCCATTAAAATGCTGAGTGGAGATTAGATATTAAATCAAATAGGATTCGACAGAAGCTATGAAGGATCTCCTGTTGAATGTAGGTCTGATGGGGTGGAACATGAGGAGGAGAACCCTACCTTGGTTCTGGAAGGGAGGTCAGAATAAGTGAGGCAAAGTAAAGGAGATGGAAATGATGATGATCAAAGGCTCTGCCAACCAATGTGAGCAGGAATTCCTGATTAAGGAAAAGAGAAAACACATCAGGAGCACTGAAATGGAAAAAAAAGATAACATTATAATATGTGCAATAGATTTTAAGAAAATAGAAGAATGGAAAGGAGCCCTTACATGAATTAGTAGGCAGGAGGTGTCGTCTGAATGCATACAAGTCACCAAGGCAACACTGGTTAAGTTTATTGTTAGATCTGTTTTTTTTAGAAAAGACTCATAATAACCAAGGTAAGAAGTTCAACAAAATCCAAAAAAGATAATCAAATTAGGACATGTTTTGAACAGAAAACATATCTTCATTAAGCCTTAAAGAAGCTTAATCAAGAAATAGTCACTATTTAAGTTCATTGAAAGCGAACTATCAGATATTGCACAAGAGCATAAAGATGTGAAGGAAATGTAAATTTTTAACTATTATATATATAAAAGTTAACTCTACCAATCTGAAATGATTCAATGTGGTATTAGCATTAAAACTAATTTAGGAATATTTTACTTTCTGAAACTTTTTAACAGATCGTGGCTCATGCTGGGGTATTGCCGTGTGTTGTGACTTCTGCCAAATAAGCAGTGTTCATTGATAAGAATATGCAATGTTTGTTGGCTTGTTATCGGACCAGAGAAACAAGCTGTGAACACGTGACCCAACATCTGCACACACTCACTTCCATTCAAGGTCGATGGATAACTAGCACTAAAGAGAGGAATATTTGAATATTGCTTCACCATCCTCAGTGTTGATTAAGAATAACTAACTCAGCATAAGACAGGTTCAAACTTTCCTGGATTATGTAGTTAAATGTTTTTGCCTTGGGCAAATATCTTGAAAGTCACAGAAGTAAATTTTCCTTTTTAGTGTTGGGAACTAAGACCTCAAAGGATTGTGTGGGACAAAATGGAGTCAGGCCAATTTTTCTAAGATTTATTTGAATGAATGGAAAATCAGAGAAGGTTTATTTTGGCATATATTTTTCCCCACTTTATTTCCCATGTGTGCTTTATTGAGCAAAAAAATAAGAAAACTTTTTTCTGCAATTTTCAAACCTATATATTTGTTGGAGAATATTTTGACAGAATACCGAAAGGTAATTAGTCTTCCAGTAAAATGGAAAGCTACCACTTGGAGAGGTGTGCAGAATCATAATCATATCTACCATTGTTTTTTTGGTGTGGGAGCAACTGTGATACCTCATAAATTTAACCTTGATAGCTGTGTATTTTCCACCCAACCAAAGGCCAGAAATGTAGAGAGTTATGTTTTCTGAAATTCACAATGCATTCAGTTTTGATTAATTCTGCATCTGTATTTCTCTGTACAACAGCCAGAATAGGCTGTGTGGAAAGAGGACCACAAGCAGAAAAGACAGTGCTTTCAGTTTTGTTGCCAAGTAGTCTCAGACTCAAACTGAATCTATAATCTAAATCACAACTGCCTATGTATCCCTGATATGAACATGAAAGTTTAGATTAAGTTTACATAGTTTCGATTACAAACTGGTGGAGGACTAGCAGCCACGTTTTGGAGAGAATGGGCCCTTTCAAGGAACAGTTCAACACAATTACATTCATAAAATGTTGTAAAAAGATAAAAGTAGAAAACATTTGTTAGATCATCTAGAAGTCACTTGAAATCGTAAATAACAGTAAAAGCCACTTGGCTCAAAAAGCCAGTATTCTACATTGCCACTTTCTACCTTAAATTATTGTAGCCTGTCAATATATATTTTATTCCATTTCCCTTCTGTGTCAATTAAGCATTCTCTCTTAATGTTTCTGCTATTTGCCTAACTGCACCTTGTTTTTTTTTGTAATTTTTTTTGTTGAATTTCATCATCAAACAAACATTTCCATAAGATCTATTTCAGATACTGTACATATATATCATATAATCATATTTGTCACGAATCTCCACATAATATTTATCTGAGGTATACACTTACAGAAAGGAGAGGAAAGAAAGAACAATCAAAAGAAGAAAACTATGTACAGAGCAGGGAGTGATTTTTTTTACAACACATTCATTGGCTTGTGAGAATAAAATCAGGCCTATGAAGTGTTATGTAGTTAAACCATTTTTTCCAGTATGAATAAAATTGTTCCAACTTATGATTAACAGATGCTGTTATCATAAATGTCCATTGTAATTTCCATCCATACGTTTAAAGTTGAGCTCTCCTGAGATAACCATTTCCTGGTAAGGGTCTTTTTACCAGCCACCAGCAGTACATTCATTAAATATTTATCTCTTTCAACCATTCTTGAGGTGTATACCCAAAATATATGGTCTTACTCTCTAAGGGTATTTCACATTTGAAGATGCCTTGTAGGGCATTGTGTATCCCACTCCAATAGTCTTTGATAATGGGGCATTCCCAGAAAATACGATAGTGGTTTGCATTTTGATTTCCACAATTTCTCCAGCAAGCAGGGGAGTTACTATTATAATGAGATTTCTGAGAGGGTGTGATAAAATATCTTATCAAGTTTTTCCACCTGAACTCCCTCCATTTCTGTTTACTGGTACACTTCCATTGATACCTCCATATTATTATCCAGTCTTCCTCAGATATTATTATCCCTCCTTCCTTCTCCCATTTTGAATTAATGTATGAAGTTGAATGTGTTTTAAGATTTGACAAACCCTTATAAACTCTTGAAATTATTCTACTACCATTGTCTGAATTATATGCCTTTCCAAATAGCTCTATCAGACATGTACTTGCCTTGGTTACATTTTTAACCGTCCTATTAACATACTGTCGCATCTGTAAATACCGGTAAAAGTCTTGTTTTTCTAATAAGTGTTTCTCTTTGAGCATTTCAAAACTGAAGAGTGTTCCTTCTTTCATTATATTGCAAATAGCTGTTATTCCTTTAGCTGTCCAGTCCTTAAATCTAGCATCCAGTTTATTCGGCTGTCACGTGACCAGCAACAATGAATATAGAAATGAGTCAGGTTTTATAAACAAATAAACATTTATTAAACTCTGCTCAAAATTAGTAAAAAGATAAACGAATGAAAACCTTAACCGGAAGTAAACTGCTATGCGGCCATTTAACAAACCGCCAAACTCAGTACTAGTTCTTAAAGCGGTAAATGCGAACGCAGTTTTAAAGTGGTAAATTAGAACATAGTTCTTAGAATGGTAAATTTGAAAGTCCAAGAGATTTATACAGTCAATTAGGAGAGACTTTCCTGAAGTAAAGAATTCCTCGAAGACTCGACATTACTGCCGATCCCAGCCGGAACCTGCCTTGTCCGCAGGATTCACGACGACAGAAATAAAACGGTTTGAAGGCACTGACCTTTTTCCTCCATAGACTAGATACCGCACAACCTTTCCTGCTGCTTTTAGCAGAGGTTATCTCATGCAGATCACTCTTACTTGAACAAATTCAATAATGGTTGATCCTCTCCAAAACCACTGAACGACTCCTTCAGGTTCCCGTCTTCACTCTCTAATACTACTGAAAAGATACATCAACAAACCTGGCAGCGATTGGTGAAATTACCAGCCCAACACTTTTGTACCTTACAATAGAAAGTAAAACTCCATTTTAAAACGAAACTGCATCTTAAAAAAATACGCAGCAATACGGAGTAACTGATGAACTAAACATAAAACTCCACTGGGAAAACTAACTGCGTCATCAGGGGTCTACCCTTATATATACCTGTTGAGAACAGGTCATCACCTGACCTCACATTGGTGGGAAAATTTACATCATGTGACCTCCGCAAGACCATTACATCATCCTCATAAGACAGTAACAAGATACCCATGAGGTATGTAACATGGCGTAAAATCCAAGTCATATGCACACCATTTAAGAATTGCAATGTCTCTCTCTAGTTTATATTCTTTTATAATAATTTTCCATATTTAAAGAGTCCATTACACGCATGGGTTGTCAATATTATTTATGTAACTTTGTAGGTTGTTATCAGCCGAAATTGCCTGTGTGGGGATGGAAAGTATCCTCTTCTCAATGTTTTTCCATTGAGCACCATATGATGGGTTGCATCAGCATGTCATGGCTCTCAACTGTGCTGAAAAATAATAATCTCTAAGAGAAGGTAGGCCCCATCCCCCCTTTTCCTTGGCTAATTGCAAAGTTTTGAGATGAACCCTAGGCCTTTTACCTTGCCATATATATCTTGATAGCATCTTGTTCCATTCATTGAATTGATTTTGGTTAATCTCTATTGGTAGGGTCTGAAAGAGATATAGTAGTCTGGGCAGTATATTCATTTTAATAGATTCAATCCTTGAACTGAGACCAAGAAAAGGAATTAGGTTCCATCTTGTTATATCTTCCCTAATTTTTTTATATATAGGCTGATAATCGCATTCTGAAAATTTTGCCAAATCTTTTGGCATAATGATGCCCAAATATTTGACGGACTCTGTTTGCCATGCCCAAGGATATCTACTTTCAATTTCTCTTGGTGGGCTATAGTTATATGAAAGTAGTTGGGTTTTATCTATGTTGATCTTGTGTCCTGATAATTGGCCATATTGTTCAAAGGATTGCATCAATTTAGGTAAAGGGTATGTTGGTTGCCCTAGATAGATCAAAATGTCATCCGCATAACAGGCCAATTTATGCTCTGTCCCCTTAATAGTAATTCCCCTGATATCTTCATTTTGTCTGATGTATTGAGCTAATGGTTCCAGATATAATGTGAAGATTAGCAGTGACCATGCACAACCCTGTCTTGTGCCCCTTTCTAGGGTAAAACTATTAGATAAATATCCATTGATTTTAATCCTGGCAGTAGGATTGTCATATAGTGCCTGTATAGTTTTAATAATTGTGTCATGTAGACCAAATCTATGTAAAACTCTGTAAAGAAAATTCCAATTAACCAAATCAAATACCTTTTCAGCATCCAGGCTTATCACTATTGCTTCAATTTCATTTTTTAAAAATATGATCCATAATGTGAAGTTTCCTTCGTATATTATCTTGTGTTTGGCATTGTTGTATAAGACCTGTCTAATCATTATGTATCAGTGTGGGTAGAAACTCTTCTAATCATTTGACCATGATGGAAGTAAATATTCTATAATCCACATTAAGGACAGCTATTGGTCTAAATGACCTACATTCCATTTTATCCTTGTCTTCTCTCGGTATAGCTGAGATTATCGCCTCCTCCCAGCTGGGTGGCATTTGTGCCTTTCTTAGGGTTCAGTGTGGGGAGTAAAACAGGAATTAACTCACTTCTAAACTCCTTATACCACTCTGCCGTATATCCATCTGATCCTGGTGACTTGCTTAATTTAAGCCTATTAATTGCTGTTTTTAGTTCAGCATCAGTTATGTCGGCAATCATCGTTCTATCTTGTTCTTTGCTTAAAGTGGGTAACTCTAAAGAATTCAGGAAGGTCTCAACTGGGGTTATGCTTCCCCCTGGAACTTTGGAATATAGAATTTTGTAAAACATTTCAAAAGCTTCTTGAATTTCACTTAGCTTATTTTTATCACTTTTGTTCTTGGATCCCTAATTCTATGAATTGTATTTTCTGCCATCTTTTTTTTCAGTTTCCACGCCAGTATTTTCATAGATTTAGATCCACCTTCATAGTGTCTCTATTTCAGAAACATTAAATTTTTTCTAAATTCTTGTGTAGCCAAACTATTAATTTCATTCCTAATTTTTAAAATTTCCTCCAGTGTGTCCTGTGCCAGACTCAACTTGTGTTTTTTTCTAGTTCCTTCAGCTTATTTTGTAATTCCTCTAATGTTCTATTCCTTATTTTTTTCTTATATGAGGATACCGCTATAATTTTCCCTCTTAAGACAGCCTTCAGAGTATCCCATAGAATGGGAGGTGAAACCTCTCCATTATCATTGAATTCTAAGTAAAGACCAATTTCTTTTTTAATTTGTTCCTTAAAGTAGGGATAATTGAGTAGACTTGAATTTAGTTTCCAAATAGTATTCTTTGGTTGTAGGTCAAAATCAACAGATAAATATATAGGTGTATTGTCACTTACGTCTATTGTCCCAATTCCACAGGTGATTATTTTGTCTCTATCTTTTCCAAATGTTGCGAAATAGTCTATTCTTATATATACAGAATGGGGGGCAGAATAATGAGTGTAATCCCTTCTGTCGGGGAAAAGGTCCCTCCATATATCAATTAGACCAACATCCTTAAAAAGAGTGTTAACTTTCTTATGTAAGGACTTTGTTTCATAAGTTTTTCTATTGGAAGAGTCTAACTTTGGTTGTAATTGTAAATTTAAGTCTCCCCCACATGTCAAGAGACCTTCTGTTTCCGTTACCATAATATTAGCATTTTTCTGGAAGAAACTAATAGCACTTCCTGGGGGTGAGCATATATTCAATAAAGTAACTGGATTTCCATCTATATTCCCCTTACCAGAATATATCTGCCCTCCTTATCTCCCATTTCGAATACTTTTTCAAAATTTAGCGTATTTGAGATAAGAATAGCAACTCCTCTTCTATGTCCTGATTTATATGAGGAGAAAAGCAAATTAGTGAAGCCCATTCTCCTTAATTTTCCATGCTCATTATCACTTAAGTGAGTTTCCTGTAAATACTACATGGGCTTGTTCTTTTTTCATTCTTGATAGAATTTTACTGCACTTGACTGGATTCAACAGCCCATTGACATTTAAAGAAATGAATTTTACTTTGTCCTTAGCGATGTTTATTTATCTGTTAGTATATCATTGAAATTTACAGAATATAACTTAATTGATCTACTCCCTGAACAAATAGGAGCCAAGAAAAGAGAATAATTAAAAAAAAAGGTAACAAAGGTGTGATTCCAAGGCTGGGGTCTCTAGATGACCCTGGGTTGGGCTAGAAGAAAAGTCTAGCCATGGGGGATAGTCCCTCTTACCTGTGGGTTGAGGGCTCCCGTTGTAGTATCTATAAAAGTAAGTAAAAAAAAACTATGTCCATTACACAGAAATGATTTCCCTGTGTATTCCTCCCATGTATAAATTCTCATTTAGGTGGGGAAAAAGGACTGAATAAATGAATTTTTAAAAATTGAGTAATATAAAATCCACATTATAACACGTATTTCTTGAGATAGGTATATCACCATTTATTTTTGCTTCCGTTTAGTTTATCGGCACCTTTAAAGTTAGCCAAACCTTGTGGCTCTTCTGGAGGAAGTGAGGGCTGCCCTCAGAGAACTCACAGTCTCTTCCTAATATCCTTCTCTCATCCTGCTCCCGTCCCCTGCTTTCTAGGTTCTCTTACTATTTCCCAAGCAGCTCGGGACAACTGCTCAGTCAGACCTTTTCTTGGTTTGACCACGCTAATGGACAGTCCTTGGTTGTTCATGTCTGTAGTCGCCTCCTCCACCGTCTGGTACAGTCGCATCCCTTCTTGGTAAAATACCCTCAGTTTAGCAGGGTACGGGGTTTGGAATTTAATCTTTTCTCACTTTAATACTCATTTCGCTTCGGAATATTCCTTCTATTTCTGTAGGACCGCTGGGGGGTAATCATGATCGAAGTATATTAACTTCCCATTCCAAAAAACCCTCTTCTTACCCTAGGCCCTTCATAGAATCTCCACCTTGCTCTTGAATCGAAGGAATTTAAGTACTATTGAGAGCGGTTTACTTTGTCTGTCTCCGGTGGGCCGCTGGACGAGCGAACAATGTGCCATCTCAATTTCAATCTCCATTGTCTGGGGAATCTCCAGCGCTTCTCACAGCAGCTTGTCTATGAAGTCCATCATCAACAATCCCTCCGCTCCTTCGGGAACATTATAAATCCTGATATTTTTCTGTCGCAATCTTCCCTCCTGGTCAGACAATTTACTTTCCTGTTGATTTAATATTTTTATTGTCTTCTTAGTATCTGTTCCACGTTTTCCACGCAATCTTCCACCTTCTCAATTCGAGTCTCTGCCACCGCTATTTTCTGATTGACATTGACGAGCTCTGACTTTAGATCATTGAGTTGCTGCTTTATATCTTTTTGGACTTCCCTTATCTCTTCCAGAATCTTTATCATATTTGCTGCTTCGCCTGCATGAGGCCCAGCGTTAGCCTCGCCGCCACGCGCACGTGTAGGAGAGCCGAGCGCTGTACCTCTCTCTTCCATAGGCTCTGCAGTGATGCTTTTTTTATCTCCATTCTTTCTCCCCATTCTTGCCCCCCTTATCAATTCAGGTATTTTCAGAAGATCTTGTACTGGATGGATTAACCGGGCAAAATATGCATTTTTCCGGAGGAGCTGTTGATTTAAGCTGCCATTCTGAAAGATGACGTCACCTGAACCACCCTAACTGCACTTTGTAACAGTGAGTTCCACCTTGTCACCATTCATTGGGATAAGATGATTGTCTTGATTCTGTCCCTGATGATTCACAGTGAACTTCTTGTATTGGTTCCCAAGATTTGCATTTTTCATTATTTTAAACAGTCTTAATCATATTCTATTAAACTTCATTGTAATTTTAATAACCTCTATCAGGTCACCACATACAGTATTTACAGAGTGGAGAGCCTCAGTTTGTTCAGTTTTTTTCCTTTTTGAAGATGATTCATTAACCAGGAGGTCCTTATCTGACATTTGGTTGCAAATTTGATGACGTTAGTCACGATATTCTATTTAAGTGACATACTGTTTGTCTCAGTAGTGTGGGACTACAAGAGTGATGTCAGTTTTTAAGCTCAAATTCATTGGAATTACCATTACATAGAGATGATGTGGATTTCTGTTCTCATGTGCGTGTACTCTGCTGTCAAGTATCATACTCTGTTTTGATCGGTGAGCCGCCTCACAAAATGTATCGACTACACAGTTGAACTTGTCAATGTGGGCGGTCACTGGAACCTCAAACGAGAGAAAATCTGCAGATGCTGGATAGCTTGTGCAATGCACACAAAATGCTGGAGGAACTCAGCAGGCCAGGCAGGGTCTATGGAAAAAAATACAGTCGACGTTTCAGGCCGAAGCCCCTTGGCAGGGCTGGAGAAAAAAAAAGCTAAGGAGTAGATTTGGAAGGTGGGGGAGGGGAGAAAGAAACACCAGGTGATCGGTGAAATCTGGAGGGGGAGGGGTGAAGTAAAGAGCTGGGAAGTTGATTGGTGGAAGAGATAGAAGACCATGGAAGAAAGAACAAATGGCGGGGGGTGCACCAGAGGGAGGCAATGGGCAGGTAAGGAGATAAGATGAGAGACGGACAAGGGGGTGGGAAATGGTGAAGGGGGTTGGGGGCATTACTGGAAGTTTGAGAAATCAATGTTCATGCCATCAGGTTGGTGGCTACCCAAACGGAATATAAGTTGTTGTTTCTCCAACCCATCACGACAATGGAGGACGGTGTGGATGGACATATTGGAATGGGGAGTGGGAAATGGAATTAAAATGGGTGGCCATACCCCGTCACTGGAACCTTATCATTATCCCCAATTTGATGGCTTTTGCACTGGTAGGGTTTGCTCCTCTTTACATTGGTGACTGGTCATGTTATCGACTTCTGACAGGTCGATGATGTGAACAGTTATTAACCTACATCAACTGGTCCTGCCAACCTATCAACTTACAAGCAATGCAAGTGGGCCATATGGTAAAGACAATACTGGGCTTACTTCGCTTGTATGCTACTGCAGAACACAGCAAACTCAAGCAGGAAAGCAGACAAACCAGCTCCACTGAAGCTGCTGAGGGATCGTCTTAAGGAAATGATACTTGATTACTTCTGCCAAAAGTAATGCTGATCATGAGCCAATGAGCCAACCACGTTGTGCTTATTGCTATGACTACAACTTGTGTACATGTATAAGGATGTTACATACTTGGAGAGAGTGACAGGTCTGGACCATGCAAAGATTGTTCTTCAAAGCCCTTTTTTCCCTGCAGGTAAACTAGAGTAAAAATTTATTTTTTTTAACCTAAATTCAGATGTATGCAAAACATACTCTACCATAGTCTAGAGTAACTCCCCATCCCCTTTTCCCTCTCTCACCTTATCTTCTTGCCTGCCCACTGCCTCCCTCCTTTTCTTTCTTTCATGGCCTTCTGTCCTCTCTGGTTAGATTCCCCCTTCTCCAGCCCTGTATCTCCTGCACTAATCAATTTTCCAGCTCTTAACTTCACCCCTCCCCCTCCCAGGTTGACCTATCACCTATCACCTTGTGTTTCTCCCACCCCCCCCCCACCTTTAAACTCTACTCCTCATCATTTTTTCTCCAGACCTGCTGTAGGGACTTGGCCCAAAACGTCGATTGTTCTGCCGCCTGGCCTGCTGAGTTCCTCCAGTATTTTGTGTGTGTTGCTTGGATTTCCAGCATCTGCAGGTTTTTTCCTGTTTGTTGAGGAACTCATTTTGGCCCTGTCACTCTTGCCTAATCAACTTAAATATCGACAATGAGTGGAATAAAATTTGGACTGAAAACAGTTACTCAAAATCCAACAGCAGTGGACTTAGTGTCACCAATCTCAAAGGACAGGGGTATTTTCAATTCAACACAAATTGCAAACCATACTTCTTTTGCCTTTCCCCTTTACTACAGAATGTTTGCCTCCAATGCAGGTCACTCACTAAACAGCTGTGATTATGGCTGAATGTGGGCGAAATAGCTGGAGTTACCCACCGTCCAGCTGTTTGGAGTGTTTGGAAGCACGTACAGGACCCATGCAGCAAAGCAGCATTAAAGATACACTCTGTATCTTCTCAACAGTGTTTGCTAAGGCAAACGATTCAGAAGTGCAAGGCTGCTTAGAAGGAAAACTGAACAAAGTGTGGAAATTAATCTTCTGCCAAATTAAACTTAGGAAATTGAAGAATAGTTTGTTTACTGTACCTATGACAGCACAGAGGAAGCCATTCAGCACATCAGATCCATGTCAGCTTCCAGCAGAGCAATTCCATCAGCACTATTCCCCCTTCCATAAGACATTGGAGCAGAATTAGGCCATTCAGTCCATCAAGTCTGTCCATCATTCAATCATAGCTGAATTATTCTCCCTCTCAACACTGTTCTCCTGACTTTTTCCCCTAACCTTTGACACCCTTACTAATCAAGAACATATCAACCACCATTTTAAATATACCCAATCATTTGCCCTCCGCAGTTGTCTGTGGTAATGTATTCCAGATTCACCACAATTTGGCTAAAGAAATTCTTCTTCATTTCTGTTCAAAAGGGGCGTCTTTCTATTCTGAGGTTGTGAATTCTAGTACCCTCTTTTAAAAGACTCTTGGATAGGCACATGGATGTCAAAAAAGCATGGAGGGTTACGGGCTGTGTAGGAAGGAAGGGTTAGGTTAATCGTGAAGTAGGTTTATAAAGGTCAGCACAGCATCATGGGCTTAAGGGCCCATACTTTGCTGTACTGTTCTATGTACACAGCACGACTTGTGTGAAGAGAGAATGAAGTTGGTGTTTCACTTTAATAAACTTACAACATAGCTGTGAAATGTTATAATCAAACGTGTTTTAAATTGCGGGGGGGGGGGGGGTGTGGGGATGAAGAGAATAAAGGAAATGTCTGTGATGTAGTGCAGACCAAGAGGGAGTGAATGACACAATTAGTGGTAATGCCAGCTGAGGCTGAAAGTGGGTGGTGAACATTTATTAACCACAGCTGAACTGACTTGAGGAGATATAAATAGAAGGTGATGAACTAAGACAGAGAGAGAAAAGCACAGTGCAGGAGCTTTGAGTTATAAAACAACACATCATGTGGAACTGACCATAGAACCTAGAACTGGACAGATCATTTGGTCCATGATGTTGTGCTCATCTTGATGCTAAATTATGCTAAATGTCATCCTTCTGTACATCATCCATGTCCCTCCATTCCCTATTATATTCATGTGTCTATCCAAAAGCTTCTCAAACTCCACCAAACTACCTGATTTCACTACCACTCCTGGTAACCTATTTTAGGTGCTTGCCACTCGCTGTGTGAGGAATCTACCCTTCATTTCACCTTTAAAATCCAACCCCCAACCTTAAAAGCATGTCTTCTGGTGTTTGACTCCTTTACCCTGAGGGAAAGATTCTGACTCTCTACTCTATCTCTGTCTCTCATAACTTTGTTATGAGTTATTATGATCAATTTTGATGTGAACTGGTAAAGCTGACTATCTGAAATTTTTTAATTCAATATTGAGGCAGTAATTTTCCAAGATGGAAAATGATATATTCCTTGAGCTTATTTTGGTTTTGTTGAAAGAGACAAGTGGACGGAGAAGATATGGGTATGTATAGGATGAAGAATTAAAGTGACAGACATCTGTATTTTAGAATCACAAGAGTAGTCTGAACCTTGTTTGGTAGCACCTCGTAATGGAGGCCATAGAACTAAATTGGAAAAAGAAGTGAGGGATGAAACCTGAGAGGAACGGAAATAGGGATTGTTTCACATACCCCACAAAGAATCAGGCAAGGCTTCGATCCACGTGGATTTCCATAGATATACCTTTGATGTGATAAAAGTGACAAGTGTCATAGGAGAAGTTAGATGCTCAATGTTCGAGCAAATTCCAGGGGAGGAACTGGTTGAGTCTGTGTTCAAGTAAAAACTAACAATGGTTTCATGATGTGGGCTGAAGTTGTACAGGGAATGGACAGCAATGTAGAAAGTGAGGTGGCTGGGACAAAACCACTATAAATTGTTAGAGGCAAAGGGCATTGGGTACATTATCAATGTAAGTTGGAAGAATGGGAGAAAGTTGGGATAATGGGTGAAGAGTAGTGCCAAAGAAAGAAGAAATAAGTTCAGTGAAACAAAGAGATAAAGGCTCCAGGGAGGAGGTAGGAGTGGACAATGTATTGTGGGGGACAATGAGTTGTAAGGAATGATCTCTGAAAGAAATGAGGTCTGTCTTGAAGACAATAGCCTGATGGTCATCAGTTGGGATGGATGTACCTGGGGACAAGATTGCTCTCACTTTATTCAGCTCCTCAGCTGCACCTACCCTAGACCAGTAATCAGACTGAAAATAAGTTTTGCTGCACCTTTTTGATTGAATGTTAGCAAACCTGTTACTGGTTTCAAGAAGATATTTTTGTAAAGCTTCTCAAGCTATGAGTGCTCCTAATGTTTCCCCAACCCGGGCCGTATCTTGAAACCCAGCCTGAGCCACAAACCATCCTCTTTCTATCTTGCTTCTCAAATTTCATTCAGATGCATGCATCTGAACTCCAAATCTTCCTCATCCCTGCCCACCACTCCCTATAATCTGTCCAATCCAAAAACACCTCTTTGATCATCTGCCCAACCAAATTTCCTAATCTCTCTCAACCTCTGGCCTCATTATAATCCTCTCTATGATCAATTTTCCATCCTCTTCCTCTCTCTATAGCCACAGAAAATAAAGTGTTTCTCTCTCTATAAGATGTGCATTGAAGTAATTACACTCTTATCATCTGAAGACTATGCAGCACATTTCATTTTCCTGACCTTGACCTACCAGATCTCCTGTGTGAATAGTTAATCATCCCATCCAATTGTATATTAAATTAACAGAAATTCAGGTAATCTGCCTTGCCTATATGATTTTCCTTCCCTATCTTATTTTTTTTTCTCTGCCTGCTGTATCTGGTGAAATAATAAGGCAGCCTTTATCAACATGGTGCTTGAAGTAACCAGTCCATTAAGTGGACCAGATCTACTGTAAAATCTGATATTTTTCCTGTTCATCTTCCCCTTTTGTACAAGTGCTATAATGAGATACTTAATGAGGTCTTTGGAGGCTAATTGCTTTTGGTTAAGGAAATTTAATCTCCACTTTAGAGCCAGTATAAAAGTACTTCTCTCTTTGCCCTGAAAAGTGATTAGCTTATAAAGTGAGATGGAATCAGCAGGTGACATCAGGTTTATTTTCCTTTTCTAAATTTATTTTGCACAACATGATATTCATTGTTAGAATTCCCATTGTGTGATTCAATATTCTGGCTATTATATAATTCCCCTTACATGCTCTCCCCAGGGGTTTAGCATTTTTAATGATTCTCTTAGGTTTGTTCTCCTACAGATACTAGTTACTGCTTTCCTCCTAGTTGATGTGCAACCTCTCAGAAAATGAAGTAAATTTTTAAATTGGTAAATTGGCTTATTATTGCCACAGGTATTGAGGTACAGTGAGAAACTTTGTTCTGCATGCAATCCATACAGATCATTTCATTACAACAGTGTACTGAGGTAGTACGAAGGAAAACAATAACAGAATGCAGAATAAAGGGTTCCAGTTTATAGAGAAAGTGCAGCGCATGTTAACAATGAGGTGCCACGTCATAATGTGAGGTCTTATTGTAAGGAGGGGCTGTTCAATAGTCATATAACAGCAGGGTAGAAGCTGTCCTTGAATGCAGCAAAATCTGGATAACCTTTCATCATGACAAGTAATAACCCTGCTGCACAAGTGCCAGGAAATGATTAACTTCAACAAGACGGAGTTCCGACCACTTCCTCATGGTAGTCAGTGTCGCCACATTTATACGTCAATATCTGGGGAGGGTTACCTTTAAGCCAGAATTGGTGAGATTGCTAGATATTGATTTATCCTCTATTAATGCACCATGTTGATCACTGCAGCTTTATTAGCCAAGTTCAAATGCTTTCAATTTCCAAAAGCAAGAGGAGTACTGTATAACTTAAAAAGTTCTAACTGAATCAGCCATGTCAAAGCAGCTGCATATCTACTTCATGGGAGGTCAATGTCAATCAGCCTATGGATAAAGAGACAGGATATTTGACAGAGTGATTTGTCATTTTACTACATACGGTATATGCTCTGAACTTGTTATGCCACTGAAAAAGATTGTGTCTGATTATACCTTATGCTCAACTCAAATTTCCTACCTGAATTTGACTCCTCCATAGCTGAAATAGCTGTCAAATTCATTCTTGGATGTATTCAGTGACTCAAATTCCACAACTCTCTTGGGTAGAGAACTTCAAGGATTCATGACTCCCTGAGAGAAAGAATTCATTATCATAATCTCTTCTTTAAATGGTACGGAAACCATGTTACCCGTTCTGGATTTGGTCCACCAAGGGAAACAGTCTAATAACATCATCCAGGAAAGAGCAATACACAAACAGCTCCATATTGTTGCCACGCTTGCAGATGATGCAAAGTTTGGTGGAGGGGCAGGTAGTGACGAGGAAACAGGTAGGATGCAGAAGGACTTAGATTAGGAGAATGGGCAAGAAAGTGGCAAATGAAATACAATGTTGGAAAATGCACGGTCATGCACTTTGGTAGTAGAAATAAATGTGCGGACTATTTTCTAATTCTGCTCCTATGTCTTACGGGTTATGGTCTTAAACATTCATCAGGGCAGAGACATCAATGTGCATCATCTAATGGATATATTGTGGCAAATCACTAAGGCCTCCATGACTTCAGGCCTCCATCACTAAGGCACGTCTCAAACCATGACTCCTTTTTCATGAAAGGCCAAAGTAGGCGGGCCCACAGAAGTTGAACACGTTGTGGGGTATGTGTGATAGCAATGATAGCTTTCAGGAAAGCTACCAACTTTTGATTCATCATTTATTGTGAACAGCTTGCACTATCTGTGATTCAGCGCGGACGGTCACTGATGTCTGTTATCTCATGGAATAGGTCTGCATAGAAAATCCATAATGGGGGCAACCACGCCGGTTTAAATCTTAACACGTGTTGAAGCTCTTTAGTGCGGCACCCTTTGATCTTGACTGTTGCTGGACCATACAAAATGTCAGACCACAGAAATTGCCCCAAGTACCCCCTTTGTAAGTAGATGCCTAATCCTTGGGTTTGACAGTTCACGGTGACTATTTATTGCTACGTCACAAAAAGTAGAATAAAACTTAAAATCCAAAATAAAATCATCATTAATGCATTCAAAATAGTTTTAAATTTTTGCATGAAATATAAAATGAAGCTTACAATTTAATTAAAAACTGTACTGAACTTCCACTGATACTTAAGTCTGTTGAAACATATATGTATATATAATAAGGCTTAAAACAGAAAAAAACCCAGAAAATTTGGCTACAAATACAGACAACCTTTGTCGTTTGGTGCTGTTATTGGCGAGAAATTCGTTCAGTCAGATTGTGGTGAATCTGTGGACTACATTGCCACAGATAGCTGTGGGGCCAGGTCACTGAGTGTATTTAAAGCAGAGGTTAATAGGTTCTTGATTAGTAAGGGCTTCAAAGGTTATGGGGAGAAGGCAGGAGAATGGGATTGAGGGAAAATAATAGATCAGTCACGATTGAATGTTGGAGCAGACTTGATAGGCTGAATAGCCGAATTGTGCTCATGTGTTTTATGGTCCTTTGTTTTATGGTCTAATGCAGCCTCCTTCATGGCTGCCCCGCAAGCTCATGGTGCCAGGTTCAAAACGTGCAGGACCACCATGGGAGTACTCTGACCATGTGTAGACAGATGGAATTCATTTAGGCTGGCATCATGCTGGGGTGAAGGCCTGATCCTGTGTTGTACTCATCTATGTTCATGACTTGCTATAGTTGCCAGCACAAATTTCTTCTCAAATGTCATTTCCAGCTCCATGTTCTGCTCAAGAAGCATTGCGCCTGGGACAACGGTTGGATCCCACAAATACGCATGGATCTGGACATATCAGGTGTTCTATCCTCTAGTTCACAATAAAGTAGGTTTTACAGTATTAGTCTTTTTAAAACTTTGTTAAGATTAAAGGTCATTAATTTTCCATATATCTGAGTAATAATTTTCTTCATTTTGATTGTATCATACTGTGTACCCATTGGGCAGATGCTTCTGTTCCTGTTTTACTATTTACCACTGTTTCCCTATGTAGATCCCAGCAACATTTTCTCAAGGTATCCAATTACAGGATTTCATTTAAACCATCAAATGGCATCTCGATATAGGGGATTTGACTGAATGTCAACTAGATTGAAGTTAGCAATAGTTTTGGTCTCGTTATAAACTTCCTTTGTTTTTGTAATTTTGTCTTCAGGCCACAGAATGAAGAACTGCCAACTATTTTATATGATAACCTCCTTGGGTGGAAATAAAACAGGGTACTTTGCAGAGCCCACTTTTTGCTGATAAATTACTGCTCAGGCAATGGAAATACCCCATGTAGAATGCAAATATGTAGGACTAAAAAATGTACTTTGCAACTTCAGACTGCTCTGCTGCAAGTTCAGTCAGATAATCTCGAATATGCCAACATAAAATACCCATGGATTACTTATCACTTGCAGACGTATCACTGACCTGACCTGATACATTCCTTCAGATTAGTGTTTTGAATGTTATAAACAAGCTCTCAACAAGAGGGCAAATTTTAAGGTGATTAGAGGAAAGAATAGTGGGGGGGGGGAGTTGGAGATAATTTTTTTTTTAAATGAGGGTGGTGAGTGCATGGAATGTCCTGTTAGGGGTGGTGGTCGAGGCAGATACAGTAAGGACATTTAAGAATCTCCTAGATAAGTACATGGATGAAAGAAAAATGGAGGGCTGTGTAGGAGAGCAGGATTGATTTTAGAGTAGGTTAAAAGGTTGGCACAACATTGTGGGCTGAAGGGCCTGTACTGTGCTGTGATGTTCTATGTCCTATGTTTAAGTTGCTATCCTGCATTTTCGCTACTCCACATGGCTCACTCATTCACAGCTGTTCAGCTGTCTTTCTATACTCTAGGAGCTCCCCCCACAGGTCTTACTGTTAAAATATTGGACTACCGTTCGTTATTATAGATAGAAGAGCGAGCTTTGCCCTTTTCCATCACCCGAATGGTGAGACAAAAATTAATTCACCCACTATGGCACTATTGGGTTCAATTTTGGTCTCCATAATTCAGGAAGCATATGAAGTCGTGGAAGAGTGTGGAGAAATATTTACTGGAATGTTCCAGGGATGAGGAATATGTTACAGGAAAAAAGGTAGAGAAACTAGTTATCAATTGAGCAGAGAAGATTGAAGGGAGATGTGACAGAAGAATTCCAAATAACAAGACAATGTTGATAGAGAAACTTCACAATTGTGGAAACTTCAAGGACACAATCTTAACATGATTACACAAGCAACGTGAAAAAAAAACACTTTTTTACTCAGCAGGTAGCTAGCAGCTGGAATGTACTGCTTAACAGGATGATAAAGTAAAAGATTCTCAACACAGAATCAGATTGATATTTAAAAGAAAAATTACATTGGGGAACAATATTTTTCAAAAGAGTTGCTTCCTCAGCATTTTTTTTTGTTTATGATAGAGCACTTGAAGCCAAACACAAATATAGTTTCAGACGACTTGGTATCACATAGGAATTTGGAGAAACGAGAAATTAACTTTAATTGAATATAATGCGTTTAATTGCATAATAGTGCTGGCACTTTGCGATAGTTCAATTAAGCTAAAACTGTTTTATTTATAATTTTCCTTTGTACTCAGTGTCCAAGGCTTCTCACTTTAAGTGTCCAACAATAATCAGCCAGTATTGATGGATTCGAGTTGCCCTGATACTGTTTCTCTGTGACAGCAATGTCCTGGTGAAGCCTTTCACCATGCTCGACACTGACAGCACCAAGATTTGCAGGAAAGAAGTCTAAATGGAAATGCAGAAAATGAATCTTTAGTGACAGGTTGTACTTCATGGTTTTGTATGCTTGAAGCATGTTGTCAACCAGTTGCACCTAGTTCAGTCCCCTATAGTTGCCAAGAAAATTTTCAACAATATCGTTGAATGCCTTCCATGTGATTTTCTCCAGTCCCACTAGAATTTCTTTGAATTGTCTGCCATTGGTGACCTGTTTGATTTGTCTTCTTTAATCTTGGCATCAGTTATTCTGACATGAGTTAAGAATAGAAAATACAAATATAGGCGATTTTTAAAAAAATAGTTTGTAATAGGGAAATTTCATGGTGATTTTCATGATCAGCAGGCCAAAATCCATAAAATACACTTTAAAGTATTCAGGAAGCAAAATTTTTGTTGCCCACCATTGCCAACCATTTGAGGAGTAGCACGACAATTTTAGATTTGGCACATTACTGTACTCCTATTATACTTCCGGTAAGATGGCGGTGCATTCAAATGCAGTGGCCTCTCAGGAGCCAACCAAAGGTGTATTTTGCATTTCTAAATGTCCTTCTTTACGATTACAGTATAATGCTGGACTTGAAGAATTTCAGGCACTGCAGGTCCAGCCCATCAGTGAGCTGCTCATTGATGGTGGACCTGGAGTTGGTATGGACTATGCTACTGCTTGCTAAGAAGGTGGTGAGCAACTTAACAGTTAGTGATTATCTTAGATGTTTCTCTTGCAATCGTACGACCTAGTTGGACATTGATAATGTGAAATGCTGCGAGTCTTTTCCCCTTATTTATGGGGAAGACGGATGGCAGTGGAGTTGCGTGTCCTTGGTTGCAGTTAGGACTAGGCCTCAAGCCACAGGCTTGTCTGCTGCAGCACTCCAGGAGAGGTGTCACTGGAGGTGGTGTGGTGCAGTGTCCATGCTGGGTTGAGGGCTGGGCCCTTCCATTGGTACTGCCCTCCAGTGTTCAGTCAGTGGAATAAAAGCTGGATTGTGCACGTGCTTACATTTGTCTGCAGACTAAGAACTGCTTGTTCTTGCTGCTAACACCCATTATATATATAATTCTTGTGTGACTATATTTACTTGCAATATGTGCCTTGTGCTGTGTATGACTCTTGGTACTTTTGCACTTTGGCCCTGGAGGAATGCTGTTTCATTTGGCTGTATTCATGCTTGGTTGAATGATAATTAAACTTGAGCTTACTGACTTCTGGACTCAACATTGGGTGTAATAAATATCAGATAAGGATTCTGCATTCCTTCAACCTCTTTCATACAAAATTCTATTTCCAATGTTTTCACCTGTTCACTCACTCTATCTATATCCTGCTGCAAAGTACAAATATCCTCATTAAAATATTTCCTTCCACCTATTTTTGTGTCATGGCAAACTTGGTTACCTTATACTTTGCCCTCTTCTCCATAATCATACATAGATAACTCTGGGACAAGAACTGACTCCTGAGGGACTTCACTAATTATTATCCCTATAACACAATTTCCTGGCAATAACCTCCATTGTGCAATATTCAGTACAATTTTTTATTTTGCAACCATAAACAGTGAGGCTTACTCTACTATTCAATGCCAGTTGGGGGACATTGTTGCGAGCCGATTCCCCATCGCTTGCACACTGCCACTCGGTGGCGGGGAAGACTAACAGCAGCGCCAAGGTTCAGCCCTCCCGGCGGCGGCGGCGCCGGAGAC
Organism: Mobula birostris; assembly: GCF_030028105.1. Lineage (NCBI taxonomy): Eukaryota > Metazoa > Chordata > Chondrichthyes > Myliobatiformes > Myliobatidae > Mobula > Mobula birostris. The sequence goes on from NC_092374.1 coordinate 35,213,016, forward strand.
GTGATGATATCAGGCCGCCGACGTTGGACGTAGTCTCCGGTTTGCTCGCTCTCACAATGTCGGCCGGATCGCCGCAGTCTGCGGGGTAAGGAGCTCGGGAATGACGGCGTTTGGTGCTCAGTCCGTTTACTTGCCCGCGTTCTGACTTGCTTAGGGATGTTGATGTATCCGCCAGATTGAGGGATGGTGCAAGGCCGCCACGCTGATAATCGCGGGCGGTGCTTGGTATATGCTTTAAGAAAAAGGAAACCGGTGCGTCGCTGGTCATAGGCCCGAAACCCGCCGAGTAAACTGACGTTGACTGAGCCCAAACCAGGCCTGCGAACAGGCGCACGCTCGGGCCTGGCCGAGTCCAGATCGGTTTGGGACCAGGAGTCGACCCAGGCGCGCAGCCGTCCCGGAACAGGGGCCGACCGGGCCTAAGTCGGCTCCGCTAATCGGACTTCAATCTGAAATAAACCTTTGTGGAATAAATGGGCTCAGTCCGAGTTTGAGGGCGGAGGAGTTGTTGACTGGTAGTATCGCTATAACACTGTTTACTTCTCTACTTTATCAGATTAGACCCAAAATTAATCCCCCTTCCCCGTGTAAGCTTCATACAAGTTGACAGTAAAGAGGCGCGATGAAGCGTTCCCACGGTCTCCTATTCCCTCTTTCCCCTGTATTTGTGTCCTCACAAGATTTTAAATTAAACTTTAAACGTTTTTTGGCCGCAGCTGGGATAAAATGCATTTAAAAAATGTCACAGAAACATGCACTTCACCTCGCTCTCTAGAACTAGTAAGAAATTGCAACACCAATAAGTGCAGGGCTTCTTTGAACTCCGGAATAAATTGGTTCAAGTTTTCAAGACCACTGATCTTAGTATTAACGGATTGCCTTTTAGTCATTTAGAAGTAGGGTTGAGAAGAAAAACATCATGCAGTGTATATGGAAGCAACACACATCAAAGTTGCTGGTGAACGCAGCAGGCCAGGCAGCATCTCTAGGAAGAGATACAGTCGACGTTTCAGGCCGAGACCCTTCGTCAGGACTAACTGAAAGAAGAGCTAGTAAGAGATTTGAAAGTGGGGGGGGGGATGGGGAGATCCAAAATGATAGGAGAAGACAGGAGGGGGAGGGATGCAGCCAAGAGTAGTGTATATGTTGTTTTTTAAAAATGCATAGCTTTTCAATATCAGGTTTCTTTAGGTTGAATTAGACTTAAATTACCTTGCTTAAACCTGGCAACCGTTGCTGTTTCGAATGAAAAGTATTTTGATAAAATTTGCACAGCAAAATATTGTTTTATAAAATCCTATTTCATGATGGAATGCTTTATATAAATTTGATATTTAAATTTAAGGACAAATTGGTAAACATGGGGGTAATGCATTGGAATATTCCAATTTTTTTCATAAAATTTTAGTTAATGTTAAAATTGGATTTCATTATTCTAAAATGATTATCTAGTGTATACAGTGGATTCCAGTTATTTGGGACATTGGGACCAGTATATTTCTGCTTCAGTTAGCTGAAATCTCATGGAAATAGTTAAAAAGATATAAAGAAAACAAACCACTGTTTAAGTGAGTAAATATGTATTTAAATGAAATACAGAACAAATTATAGTAATAATGCTACTACAGTACTATAAAACTGTACTAATTCCTAATTGTTATCGACAGAGAAATTCATCCAGTGTTTGCTACCATGTTCTTTTGATCAACTATACATGAGCAAAATCATCACTGACATCTAGTGCAGATGATGGACTGCCTTCATACAATGCTTTTGGCGATTGCATCCTCCAAATCTTCATTTTCATTGTAACATTCAAGATGATTGTCAATACCTTCAAATTCTTAATAGTTCCTTCCTTGTTGAAGTAGTGAAATTTTTCTTTTTTGCTCCTGGCTGTTTCTAGCATCTCTCAGCCTGAATGCTTGAAACTGCATTGAGCAAAACAGTTCTGAATTGTCTTACTGATTATTTCTTGCCAACTATAAATGACAAAACTTGCTGTTTTTTGAACACACAGACATGCTATTTAAGAACTGTTCGCTGTAAGCACGTGTAATGTCAAACAGCCATACAAGTGCATGCGACTGATGCTAGTTAGAAACTGTTCAGCAAGTCTTTTGTCCAAATTATGTGACATAGTGTCCAAAATAAATGAAAGGTTTCCCATCTATCTTGATAAGTTTTTGTTCTATGAGTTGTCCCAAATAAACAGCTGCCCTGATTAACTGGAATCCATTGTATATGTGGAAAAATTCTCTAAGTACATTTCTCTCGTCTTCAGTGAAACAGATTGACATTAACTGCTACACTGATTTTTGATTGTTTTGTAACTATTTGTATTTTGCTGAGAATGCATATTATCAGTTAATTTACAAACAATATGCATGTGGTGAAGTCAGTGCATTTTTATGAAGTGGTGATTTATAGGTCAGTCTTTAGTATATATTAAGTTGGATCTTTATCGTCTAAAACAAAGTTGAGATTGTGATCAGTTGAAATGTTTTCCACCTTTGCATTCTCCAACCTAAATAACTTGTATAGTATATACAAAATAAAGAGTCTATAGAACAGTACAGCACAGGAATGGACCCTTCCATCTATGATATTGCACTGAGCTAATTAATGTAATGATGCCTCATTAAACTAATTTTTTCAGCCTGCATGTGGTCAATATCCATTCTCTGCATATTCATGTGCCTACCTAAAAGCCTCTTCTGTGGAATCTGCCTGTTTTCGGCAATACATTTCAGATATCCACCACTTTCAGTGTGTTCTCTTCTTCTCCTCCTCCTCCCGATGAATTTCTGATTACCTTACATGTTTCAACCCTGGGAGAAAGATACTGGCTGTGAACTCTATCTGTGCCTCATAATTTTATAAACTAGTATCAGGTTTTCTCTCAACCTGTGCTGCTCCAGAGAAAACAACCTTTGCTTATCCAACCTCTCGTACAGCATCCTGGTTAACCTCTTAAACACCCTCCACATCCTTAGTATAATCAAGTGACCAGGATTGAATGCAATACTCCAGTCGCAGCTTAACCAGAGTTTTATGAAGCATCAACATAACTGCCTGACCATTAATAAAGCCAAACATCTCATTCACCATCTTTACCACCTGCTCGTATGGCAATTTTCAGGGAGCCACTGACTTGGATCCTAAGATCCTTCTATATGCCATTGTGTTTAAGGGCCCTGCCATTACCATGTGCTTACCCTTTACATTGGATCTCCTGAAGTCCAACACCTCACATACTCTCTGAATAAACTCCCATCTGCAATTTCTCTGCTCATATCTACACTGATTATACCTGGTGGATCCTTTACCAACTTCTACACTGTCTGCAATGCCACAAATCTTTGTGTCATCTCGAAACCTGTTAACCCAACAATCCACATCTCACAAACAGCAGAGGTCCCAGTATTGGTCCCTGTGGAACATCACAAGTTACAGAAGTCTAGCAGGAATAAGAATCATTGCCCACTACCCTCTGTCTTTTACAGTATGAATAAATTTTGGTTTAAAGCTATAATTTTAATTACTATAATGAATTAGGATATGCTTTTTTCTTTGGCTGAATTAAAAACTACCTTGAGTCTTTGATTATAAAAAGGAAAGAATAACAATATAGTTTATATCTCGGACTGTTGGTGTAAGTTAAATAATCTGACTGCCACTCAGATTAATTGACTTGATGTTTTATTTCTCATTACCTGTTTTCTTTAGCAAGATTAGCATTTCATTTTGAAGGTTTTTTTTCATTTTAATGAACATTATAAATCTGGCACTGATTTTACATAGAACAGTTCAGTGTGGGAACAGACCCTTCAGCCCACAATGTTGTGCTGAACCAATTAGTAATCAAATGGCCAACTAAACTAATCCCCTCTGTCTGCATTATATCCATATCTTTCCATTTTCCTCACACTTCAGGCACCCATCACTCTTTGTGGGGAAAAAAAAACACCTCTCACATCTTTGAAATTGCCCCCTCTCATCTTAAACGTGTGCCCTCTGGTTATTAGATATTTCAACCCTGGAAAAATGTTACTGTCCGTTTACTCTGTCTATGCCTCTCATAGTCTTATAAACCTCCATCAGATTTCCCCTCAGCCTCTGCAACTCCAGAGAATATAACCAAGTTTGTCCAAGCTCTGGTGCCCTCTAATCCAGTCAGCATCCTGCTGAACAACACTCTGCAAAGGCTCACCATCCTTCCTATAATAGAGCAACCAGAAATGTATGTAGTACTCCAGATGCCCCCTAACTACAGTTTTATAAGTTGCAACATAACTTCCTGACTTTTGAAATCAATGCCTTGAGTAATAAAAGCAAGCATGGGTCAGCCTTCTTATCCATCCTATCAACTTGTGTAGCCACTTTCAGGAGTTGTTAACTTGAACCTTAAGATTCTGTTCATCAACACTGTTAGGGTCTTTCTCTGAGTGGTGTATTGTCTCTTTACATTTGAAATTCTTCACACTTGTAAGCAGGATTTTCACATTTCTGATCAGCTTTGCATTAGTTCATAGAAATTTTCACTAGTATTGTGATAAAGTACTTATGTGTTTGAAGTTAGATTGACTTTGGCTGTGAAGTTGTTTCTTTTTTTTATCCTAGTTTAATGGATTTCACAAATGCTTGTGAGGTAGTGATAGCTACATACCTAAAGATTGGAGAGGGGAAAAAATTGGGAAAAATTTACATTAGATAAAGAAGTCAGTGTTGGCCATGATGGCAATGTAACTAATCCCTTCAACACGCATGTAATCTGTATTCCACTATTTCCTGCTTCAACAACCTCCGTTGACAGTGTGTTTTAGGCACCTTCCACTTCGTATCTGTTTTGAAAAAAACACTCCCCTTCCTCAAATCCTTTTAAGTATCTCCTTCTCTTGTACTTCGTAGTCCTACACCGGGGAGAAGACTGACTACCCTTCTACAGTGGGGCTAGAAAGTTTGTGAGTGCTTTAGAATTTTCTCTGTTTCTGCATAAATATGACCTAAAATGTGATCAGATCTTCGTGTAGGTTCTAAAACTAGATAAAGCGAACCCAATTAGATAAATAACAACAAAACATTATACTTTTTCATTTATTTATTGAGAAAAATTATCCAATATTGCATGTATTTGCTGGAAAAAGTATGTGAACCTTTGCTTTCAGTAACTAATGTGAACCCCTTGAACCGCAATAACTTCAACAAAAACAAAAGAGCTGGTTGTGGATTACAGGAGGAATGGAGACAGGCTAACCCCTATTGACATCAATGGATCTGGGGTTGAGAGGGTATACAGGTTTAAGTTCCTCGGCATTTATATCACTGAGGACCTCGTGTGGTCTGTACACACCAGCTTGGTATGGACCCCCAAATCCTAAGAACTATCTATAGGGGCACGATTGAGAGCATTCTGACTGGCTGCATTACTGCCTGGTATGGGAACTGTACCTCCCTTAATCGCAGGATTCTGCAGAGGGTGGTGTGGACAGTCAGCACATCTGTAGTTGTGAACTTCCCGTAATTCAGGACATGTACAAAGACAGGTATGAAAAAAGGGCCCGAAGGATCATTGGGGACCCGAGTCACCCCAACCATGGTCTATTCCTGCTGCTGCCCTCTGGGAAATGGTACCGCAGCATAAAAGCCAGCACCAGCAAGCTCCTGGACAGCTTCTTCCAACAGGCCATCAGATTGATTAACTCACGCTGATTTGAGTGTATTTCTATATTACATTGACTGTTCTAGTTATTATAACTTACTATAAATTACTATGATTGCATATTGCACATTTAGACAGAGATGTAACGTAAAGATTTTTACTCATGTATGCGAAGGATGTAAGAAATAAAAGTCAATTCAGTTCAATTCAAAATTCCAGTAACTGTTGATCAGTCCTGCACATTGGCTTGGAGGAATTTTAGGTCATACCTTCTTACAAAATTGCTTGAACTCTAGGATGTTGGTGGGCTTCCTTGCATGAACTGCTTGCTTCAGGTCCTTCCATAACATTCTTCTATAGGACTAAGGTTAGCACTTCGACTTGACCATTCCAAAATGTGAAATTTCTTCTGCTTTAACCATTCTTTGGTCAACTGATGTGTGTTTATGGTTGTTGTCTTGCTCGATTCTTCAAAACAAAGTGAGATAAGCCCAGGTTCATTTTAATACAACCCACTTACTCTATATCAAGTCATTAAAACAAGATGGCCGTTATCAATGACTTTCATTTCAAAACAGACTTGATTATACGAGACCACAGGCAGTGGTGGAAAGATGGTTCTCTGACCTGAGGCTAGTGAACAGAGCTACTCCACAAAGATCAAGTGCCAACACCTCTATTGTTTGTGATCTATATAAATGATGAAAATGTAAGTAATGTAGTTTTGAAATCTAAAGACAACGCAAAAATTGGTGCAGTTGTGGACTGCAGCAAGGATACAACAGGATGCAGATCAGAGAGAAATTTGGGTGGCGAAATCACAGATGAAGCTTAATCCTGACAAGTGCAATGTGGAAGGTCAGGTGCAAGTGTAAATGATAGTAAATGGCAGGACCTTTGGAAACACTAATGTACAGGCCCACAGCTCCCTGAAAGTGGTACACAAGTGAATGGACCAGTAAAGACAGCTGTGGTGTACTTGCCTTCTTCAGTCATAGCATTGAGTATACAAGTTGGGAGGTCATAAAGCTAGTTAGGCCACATTGGGAGTGCAGTACAAGAAGGATGTGGAGATTTTGGAGAGGGTGCAGGGGAGGTTTAGCAGAAAGCTGTAATGGGCTATATCAAGAGCTTGAATAAATTCGGTTTGTTTTCTCGGAGGGAAAATCTGATCGAAATTTATTGCATAGTTTATTACAATAAAGAATTCATTGTTCCATTATCGATTGCAAGTCATTCTGGTCCCGAGACAGCAAAGCAGAGCCAAGCCATGACACTGCCACCACCATGTTTCACAGATGGGATGAGGGTCTTATGCTGGAATGCAGTGCTTGTTTTTTGACAAATATAACGCTTCTCATTTAATCTAAGAAGTTCTATTTTGGACTCATCCATCCACAGAACATTCTTCCAATAGGCTTCTGGCTTATCCACCGAACTGCCTGATTCCATCATACCTCTGGTAACATGTTCCAGCCATCTACCACTCTGCATTTTAAAAAAAAACATGCCTTTTACATCTTTAAACTTCCATGCCTCAGCTTCAAAGCATGTCTGCCTGTATTTGACTTTTCTACCTTGAGGATAAGATTCTGACTGTCTACCATATCTATGCCACTGATAATTTAAAAAATCTCTACCAAGTCTCTCCTTAGTCTCCAGCACTGCAGGCAGAAGAACCCTTTCCGTATAGCTCATAACATCTAATCTGGACAGCATTCTAGTAAACTTCTTCTGTACCCTCTCCATGTTCTTACAATGAAGGGGTGACCAGAACTAAACACAGTATTCCGAAAGTGGTCGGAATAAAGTCTTATGTAGCTGTAGCATAACTTCCTTACTCTCATGCTCAATACTCCTACCAGTGGAGGCAATCATGTGATCTGCCACCTTTACCACCTTATACACTTGCATAACCATTTTCAGTGAGTTGTTGACTTGGATCCCAGGATACCTCTGCCCTCAGTGCTATTAAGGGGACTACAATTAACTATATTTTCTTGTCTTATTTGACTTCCTAAAGTGCAACAGCTCTTACTTGCCTGGATTGAACTCCATCTGCCACCTCTGCCCATATCTGTAACTGTTCTGTATCCCACTATATTAACACTGACCCACAACCCCACCTACCTTGCTAATCTACCTCTCTATATTTTCATTCAAATCACTGATATATTTCAGAGACAGAGATCCCAGCACTGATTCTTGCAGAGCACCAGTGGTCATGCCCTTCAGACAGATTAACGGCCTTCCACCACTGCTCTGTGCTATGGGAAATCCAGTTTTGAATGTAAATTTACAATCTATTCTGGATTCCACGCATCTTTATCTTCTGAACATACGACAAGAGATCTAATGTCTTACTAAAGTCCATGTAGGTAACATCCTCTGCCTTATCCTCATCAAATACCTTTGTTACCTCTGGAAAGAAAAGAAAAGCTCAATTAACTTGTAAGGCATGACAAGATCATCCTGTAGTTTTAGATTGAGTGGTTTGCTGAAAGTGGAAAAACATCAAAATGCGTTGGAATTGTGATATCCACAATATTAATCAGTGTTTTTGTTGCTTTAGGCGCCGTAGTAAATGGGATTGTCCAGAATCACTTCCTGTGTCAATAGAGTCTCAGATGAACAATTTCTCAGTCACAATGCCACAGAGTGGAGGTCTCTCAGGCTCTGTGCCAGGCAGCCATTCTTCTCAGTCTTCATCAGATGCATTGGATGCAGCTTCTGCTGCAGCTGCCAGAATTAATGCTATGTTGATGGCAAAAGGGAAACTGAAGTTACCACAGACTCCAAGTAACAGAGTAAGTAATGTTTTTGAATTCAGTACACAGTAATTCTTTTTGACTGCCATTATGAAGTGATAGCATTTTGTTATCTGAAGTCAGCCTGGCAGTAACAAAACATTTGAACAACATTTTCTGTGTCAATGGCACTTACCAGTATGATGCTATATTGAACAACAAAATGCTTCAACCTATATTGTTGCAAACTTGGTATTCTGCTACATATTTCCTTATAGAAAATGCAGACAATTTTATTCTTTGTGAGAAACAGTTGAAGTTTCGGGTTGATGACTCTTTGTCAGTACTCATGCTTTTTGACTTGAAAATGTTAACTGTTTCTTTCCATAAGTATAGCCTGGGCCCATTGAATAAAGGATTAGCTTTATTTGTCACATGTTCATCAAAGCACACAGTGAAATGTGTCATATACATTAATAACCAACACAATCCAAGGATGTTCTGGCGGCAGCCAGCATGTGTTGCCATGCTTCTGGTGCCAGCATAGCATGTTCACAACTCAGTGACTCAAACTCGTACGTCTTTGGAATGCGGGAAGAAATGGAAGCGATTGCTGGGAGAACGTACAGACTCCATACAGACAGCAGTGGGAATTGAACCCAAATTGCTGCGCTGTAAGTTCTTGTGCTATCATGCTGCCCATGTATTTCCAGCATTTCCTGTTTTTATTTTTAGATTTCCAGCATCTGTAGTTTCTTTTTGAGTTTCACTTAAACTCAATCTTTTGTGTGAAGTACTGATGATCATAATTTCTAATGGGGCACTAAACCAAGGCCACTAATCTTTGTTCATATATGATTTTATTACACAGTTTGAAGGCCTTTACCCTGGGTAAACTGGAGGCATCACCCCCAAGATTTGGGAGCTTTTTAAGTAGAAGTCAGCAGTTAATCAGTTTGAATCAAGCTATTCTCTATGGCCTTTATCTCTGAATCATCCCTATGTTTTATCCTTTCAAATCTTCTGAAATGCAACAAGTGAAGAGGAGATTTAACATCCCATCCTCTGCTAGGGCAAGGCTAGTGCTGAGGAGATGATTCATCTCAACCCTTCCTAAAAGCTCAATACCATAGAAGCCAGTATTGAATTAATTTGTGTGATATCTTAAAATAACTGAGTGCATTGGAAACAGCAAAGGCTGTAGAACCAGATGACATCTCGCCTATTGAAGGAATGCACTCCAAAACAAGGCATGCAACTACATGTTGTAACTACAGAGGAACAGCTTGGCACGTACCCAGCCATGTAGAAAACTACCATATGATGTCCCCTTTACTAAAAGGACAAGGACAAGTGCAATCTGACAAGTTACCTTTCAGTTAGTCCACTCTCAATCAACAACAAAATTTTCGATAATGCTATCAAGAGCATTTAATTCTTTAGTAACCGGCTCAGTAATACGTGGACAAACAACAAACAACAGGAATTCTGCAGATGCTGGAAATTCAAGCAACACACATCAAAGTTGCTGGTGAACGCAGCAGGCTAGGCAGCATCTCTAGGAAGAGGCGCAGTCGATGTTTCAGGCCGAGACCCTTCGTTACTTCTGACGTTAGTCCTGACGAAGGGTCTCGGCCTGAAACGTCGACTGTGCCTCTTCCTAGAGATGCTGCCTGGCCTGCTGCGTTCACCAGCAACTTTGATGTGTGTTGCTTTAGTAATACGTGGTTTGGAATTCGTCAGCTTCACTTGGTTTTGAAGCTTATCACACTCTTCTTCCATAAAGAAATGAATTACTGAGAAGTCATTAGGTTGGTATTTCGCAATATCTTAGAATCTAGGAGTCCTGTTAAAATTGAAGTCAGTATGTGTCGTAGAAATAGCATGACCGAAGTACAGAGAAAAATGATTGTTGGACACCAATGATTTCAGCCTCAGTACATTACTGCATGAATTTTTCAGGGCGTTGTTTAGTTCCATCCACTGTTTCCTCAATGACTTACCATCTTAAATTCAGAAGTGGGGATGTGCAATTATGTTCGATTTGATTTCTGAACTCAAGGTCTGCACCACGTTTCAATGTGGGCTAATCTTTGACATGTAAGGTTTGTGTCAAAGTTGTTCTAAATAATGACGATTAGCAACAACCAAAAATCTAACCCCAAAGCATGATGTTCAATGGCATTCTAATTTTGAGTCCCCCTATCCCATCAGCATCCCAGAGGATTGCCACTGATTGACTATATTGCAATTGAAAATTAACCAATATTATGTCATCACTTGTACAAAAATTAAATGTTTATGTTTTTTTATTGAGATGTCCTTCATTTCCAACCTAGAAAAGGAGGCTAAATTAATTGCCAGTTAATTTATTTTACCTGTCTTGGCTCCATATGCCTGTCAAAAATAAAGCAAATAATTGCACATAGATTGTTGTTTTTGTGTGAGAAGATTCAGTGGGATATAAAAAATTGCAAATGATTAAATAATTAGAAGGAAAATTAGGGTACAGGACAGTAGCTAGAAAGTAAAAATGGAGGTTGAGTTTGTTACGTTGGTCCAATAGAAAGTAATGAAAAGTAAAGGAAGCAAACATATTTTGTATTAGTCCTCACTAGTTTACACATTGTAAGTTACATTCAGAAAGGCTGTAAATTACAAATTGGAAGAAAAGCGGGAACATCACCAAGAAAATGTTGCCAGGTAAATTGTTGGAGGTATCACATACCAAGTCCCTGGGTCATGATGGACTTCAGGTTGGAGACTTAAAGAAGTAGGATGGTGAGATAATTCATGCTTTGGTTTTGATTTTTCAAAATTTCTCTGGTGTTAGGGAAAGTTCCATTAGATTTGAAAACAGAGAATGCAACTCTATTCAAGAAGAGCAGAAGTCAGCAGAAAATTTAGCTGGTTAGCTTAAAGCCTGTCATGGGGAAATTGAAATTAGAACAGGACATTTGGAAAAATTTAATGTAATCAGTTAAGATCAACCATATACAACCCTGAGATTCATTTTCTTGTGGGCATCCACAGTAAGTACAAGAAGCACAACAGAATCAATGAAAGACCGCTCCCAACAGGACGGACAAGCAATCAATGTGTAAAAGACAACAAGCTGTACAAGCACAAAAAGAAAAGAAAAATAAATAATAAATAAGAACTAAGTATTGAGAATTTGAGATGAAGAATCCTTGAAAGGGAGCCCATAGGTTGTGGGAACAGTTCAGTGAAGGGAAGAGTGAAGTTATTCCCTTGGTTTAAGAAGTTGATGGTTGAGGGGTAATAACTGTTCTTGAACCTGGTGGTGTGCGTTCTGAGAAGAGAGCATGACCTGGAGGGTGGGGGGTCCTTGATGATGGAAGCTGCTTTCCTGTGACAGGGCTCCATGTAGATGTGCTCAGTGGTGGGGAGGGCTTTGCCTGTGATGGACTGGGCTGTATCCATTACTTTTGTATGCTTTTCTATTCAAGGGCGTTGGTATTTCCATACCATGGCGTGATGCAACCAGTCAATCTATAGATGTTTGTCAGAGTTTTAGATGAAATGTCGAATCTTCATAAACTTGAATGCTGAGCTATAGTCAATGGAGAGCATCCTGCTGTATGCCTCTTTGCTGTCCAGACGTTCCAGGGTTCAGTGAAGAGCCTGTGAAATGGTGTCTGCTGTTGACCTGTTGCGATGGCAAGTTGGAACGGATCCAAGACACTTCTCAGGCAGGAGTTGATATATTTCATCGCTACTGTCTAAAAGCACTTTGTTACAGTGAATATAAATGTTACTGGACGATAGTCATTGAGGCAGGTTACCATATTCTTTTTAGGCACCAGTATAATTGAAGCCTAATTGAAGCAAGTGGGTATCTCAATCTGCCAAAGCAAGATTTTAAAGATATTGGTGAATACTCCAGTCAATTGATCGGCATAGGTCTTTAGTATTCAACCAGGCACTCCATCCGGGTCGGATGCTTTCCGTGAGTTCGCACTCATGAAGGATGCTCTCACATTGGCATCAGGGACTAAAGTCACAGGGTCATGTGGGGCTCTGGGAGTTTGTGAAGGTGCTTCCATGTATTAATGGTCAAAGTGAACATAAAAGGCATTGAGCTCATCTGGGAACGAAGCCTAGTTGTCACCTGTTCCGCTTGGTTTCATTTTGAATCAAACTCTGGATTCTTGCTCTTTAGCCTCTGCCTGTGTGCAGAGGAGGACAGCCAAGTGATCAGATTTCCGGAAATGCAGACCAGGTATGGAACAGTAGGCATTCGTAATCGTAGTATAGCAGTGGTTGAGGGTATTGGGAGTCCTGGTGCTGCAGGTGGTATGTTGATGATTGGGCGCCGATTTTTTCAAACAAACCTGAAGTCCCTGACGATGATTTGAAAGGTGTCAGGGTAGGCTATTTCATGTTTGTTAATTGTTGCACTCAACACATCAAGTGCCCTTTGACGTTGGCCTGTAAACAGCAGTCAGGATCATGGAGGAGAACTTACTTGGGAAGTAGAACAATTGGCACTTAATCATTAACTGTTTCATGTTGGAGGAACACGAGTGCAATAAGACTGAAGAGTCTAAAGAGTTTATCTTGAAACATAGCCACCTTTTGTCTTCTCCAAATCAGCAGTTTGATCCATCCTGCATATCAAGAAGCCCCCTGGCCAATGCATCTGGAATGTCAAGACTTAGCCATGTCTCCCTGAAGTGTAGAATATAGCAATTCCTTATTTCTCTCCAGTACAGCAATCTTGCCATTAGGTCCTCAGTCTTATTCTTCAGTGACTACATTTCCTAACAAGATGCTGGATAGAAGAAGTGTGTTGCCCCTCCCTTATTTTTGCTCTAGTTGGAGTAACGTGTAATGTAGATAAACTGGAACTAATGGGTGTACCTTACTTGGATTTCTGAAGGAATTTGTAAGATGTCTCATCTAAAATTACTACAGAAGATAAATAGTTTTTTTATGTAGGGGTGAACATAGTGTGGATAAAAGATTCAGTGGCTCACTGGAAACATGCATAAATGTACTTTTTGTACAAATATACAAAAAAAGCATTTTTTCCTGGCAAGTTGTGTGATAATCACTACCAGTTTACAGTGGCATGCAAAAGTTTGGGCACCCTGGTCAAAATTTCTGTTACTGTGAATAGTTAAGTGAGTAGAAGAAGAACTGATCTCCAAAAGTCATAAGGTTAAAGATGAAACATCCTTTTCAACATTTTAAGCAAGATTAGTGTATTATTTTTGTTTTGTACAATTTTAAAGTGGGGAAAAAAAGGAAAGGAGCACCATGCAAAAGTTTGGACACCCAAGAGATTTGAGCTTTCAGATAACTTTTACCAAGGCTTCAGATCTTATTTAGCTTGTTAGGGCTATGGCTTGTTCACATTCATCGTTAGGAAAGGCCAGGTGATGCAAATTTCAAAGCTTTATAAACACCCTGACTCCTCAAACCTTGTCCCAACAATCAGCAGCCATGGACTCCTCTAAGCAGCTGCCTAGCACTCTGAAAATTAAAATAAATGAAGTCGACAAAGCAGGAGAAGGCATAACAAAATAGCAAAGCGTTTTTAGGTAGCCGTTTCCTCAGTTGGTAATGTAATTAAGAAATGGCAGTTAACAGGAACGGTGGAGGTCTGGAAGACCAAGAAAACTTTTTGAGAGAACTGCCCGTAGGATTGCTAGAAGGACAAATCAAACCCCCCGTTTGACTGCAAAAGACCTTCAGGGAGATTTAGCAGACTCTGGAGTGGTGGTGCACTGTTCTACTGAGCAGTGACACCTGCACAAATATGACCTTCATGGAAGAGTCATAAGAAGAAAGCCTTTCCTGCGTCGTCACCACAAAATTCCGCGTCAGAAGTTTGCAAAGGAACATCTAAACAAGCCTGATACATTTTGGAAACAAGTCCTGTGGATTAATGACGTTAAAATGGAACTTTTTGGCCGCAATGAGCAAAGGTATGTTAGGAGAAAGAAAGGGTGTAGAATTTCATGAAAAGAACACCTCTCCAACTGATGAGCACGGGGGTGGATCGATCATGCTTTGGGCTTGTGTTGCAGCCAGTGGCACGGGGAACATTTCACTGGTAGAGGGAAGAATGAGTTCAATTAAATACCAGCAAATTCTGGAAGCAAACATCACACTGTCTGTAAAAAAAAAAGCTGAAGATGAAAAGAGGATGGCATCTCCAACAGGATAATGATCCTAAACACACCTCAAAATCCACAATGGACTACCTCAAGAGGCGCAAGCTGAAGGTTTTGCCATATCCCTCACAGTCCCCTGACCTAAACATCGTTGAAAATCTGTGGATAGACCTCAAAAGAGTAGTGCATGCAAGACAGCCCAAGAATCAAGAATCTCACAGAACTCGAAGCCCTTTGCAAGGAAGAATGGGTGAAAATCCCCAACAAGAATTGAAAGTCTTAGCTGGCTATAGAAGGCGTTTACAAGCCAAAGGGGGTGTTACTAAGTACTGACCATGCAGGGTGCCCAAGCTTTTGCTTCAGGCCCTTTTCCTTTTTTGTTATTTTGAAACTGTAAAAGATGGAAATAAAAAAGTAATCTTGCTTAAAATATTAAAGAAATGTGTCATCTTTAACTTTATGCCTTTTGGAAATCAGGTCATCCTTTACTCGCTTAGCTATTCACAGTAACAGAAATTTTGACCGGGGTGCCCAAACTTTTGCATGCCACTGTATATAAATAAAAAGACCAATAGCATGGTTACTAATGACTCAGAAACTGCTGGAAAAGTTGTGATCAGGGCATAGAGACTATAAAAGAATATAGATAGGTTAAGTAAATAGGCAAAGATATGGTAGATGGCATATAATATGGGAAAAGGTGAAATTGTCCACCTTAGCAGGAATAATAAAAGAAAAAATGTATTATCTAAATGTTGAGATATTGCAGAATGCTAAGATGCAGAGGGATCTGTGAGGCTTGCAGTCCGATATGAATGCATGGCAAGAAATTGGGAAAATCGACAGATTGATACTATTGGTTGCTCAGGAATTGAATACAAAAATAGGGAAATTTGCTTTAGGTATTTGGAGCATTTAATTAGACCATATTGAAGTGCTGTATATGTTATTAGTTTCCTATTCAAGTAAGGATGCTAATGTGTTAGAAGTGACTTAGAGAAAGTTTACTATAGTGGGTGGGTTGTTTTATGAGAAAAGGTTGGAAAGTATAATTTTCTATTGGCTAGTATTTAGAAGAATGAGAGGGAACGCTTGAAACATAGAAGCTCCTGAAGGATCTTAACAAGGTGAATGTGGGGAAAATGTTTTAGAAGTTACTGTTTAAGAGTAATGGTGATAAACCATGAAAATGTTCCCTTAGGTTATTAAAATAGCTAATGTTTCATAATTGTGCAATAGAATCAAATACATTCACTTTGTCTTTTCTTTCTAGTCAAAGTCTTCAAAGTCATCATCGCATCAAAAGAACAAAGATGATATGGTGGTTGCTGAAATTGAAATTAATGATGTTCCTATTGTATGTAGAAATTTACTTACAAGAGGTCATACTCAAGATGAAGTAAGTGGTGTGCATCGTAATTTAACCTTTAAATAGTTTATGCTGTAAATTATGAATGCTCAAGTGGGGTTCTTCCAATTAAGAAAATATGGACATATGTACTAGAAGTTTGATTCACATCTTGTCATTAATCAAATTTATAGCCGAAACCTGAAATACCTAGACTGTATTCAGGTATGAACTGATAGGCATTTGCACTATTCCACAGGCAGGCAACAATTTTCTTAAACAAGCCATCCTAAAATTTTGTTATTGAAATTTAGTGACATTATCTTCGTTGAGTCCACCACCACCATCATCCTGATTTTGTCATGGATCGAAAGGTCAATATTGTGGTTAACAAATAGGAAAAAAAAGTGTTGGTATTCTGAAACAGTGACACAATTGTCATTCCAAAATCTCAGCGGCATCTGCAAATTGCAAGTTGCTTGGAATAGAACATAGAAGTTTACAGCATATTACAGGCCCTTCAGCCCACAGTGTTGTGCCGACTATGTAACCTACTCTAGAGACTGCCTAGAATTTCCTTAGCGCATAGCCCTCTATTTTTCTAAGCTCTATGTACCTATCTAAGAGGCTTTTAAAAGACTCTCTTGTATCCACTTCCACCACTGCTGCCGGCAGTGCATTCCACGCACCCACCACGCTGTGTGTGGAAAAACTTACCTCTGACATCTCCTCGGTACCTATTTCCAAGCACCTTAAAACTATGACTCCTCATGTTAGCCATTTCAGCTCTGGGATTTCAGCCTCTGGCTATCCACACGATCAATGCCTCTCGTCATCCTATAAACCTATCAGGTCACTCCAAGAAGAAAAGGCCAAGTGCGCTCAACCTATTCTTATAAGGTATGCCCTCCAATCCAGGCAACAGCCTTGTAAATCTCCTCTGTGCTTTCTCTATGATATCCATGTCTTTCCTGTCGTGAGGTGACCAGAACTGAACACAGTACTCAAGTGGGGTCTGACAAATGTCTTGTATAGCTGTAACATTGCCTCATAGCTCTTGAACTCAGTCCTACGGTTGATGAATGCCAACACACCATATGTGTTCTTAACAACACTGTCAACCTGCGCAGCTGCTTTGAGCATCCTATGGACACGGTCCCCAAGATCTCTCAGATCCTCCATGCTGCCAGGAGTCTTACCATTAATATTATATTCTGTCATCAAATTGGACCTACCAAAATGAACCACTTCACGCTTATCTGGGTTGAAGTCCATCTTCCACTTCTCAGCCCAGTTCTGCATCCTATTGATGTCCCGCCGTAACCTCTGACAACCCTCCAGACTATCCACAACACCCCCAACCTTCGTGTCATCAGCAAATTTACTAACTTACCCTTCTACTACTTCATCCAGGTTACTTATAAAAAATCACAAAGAGGAGGGGTCCCAGAACAGATCCCTGCAGAACGCCACTGGTCACTGACTTCCATGCAAAATATGAACCTCTACAACCTTGCCTTCTGTGGGCAAGCCAATTCTGGATCCACAAAGCAAGGTCTCTTTTGATCCTGTGCCTCCTTACTTTCTGAAGGAGCCTTGCATGGGGAACCTTATCAGATGCCCTAAGGAAATTGCCTTTTAAACTCACGAGAGAGCATAGGCCATCAACTTTTTGCTGTTGATGTTTCTGTAGCAGGCAATTTCTTTTTTACGAGGTTGAGTTGCTAGCTTGATACTCAACCCAGCATGGATGGAAAGCACGCCAGGAGAGCCGGCTGGGTTCGAACTCGGAAGCCTTCTCTCCGAAGTCCGGCGCTGATGCTACTATGCCACCAGCCGGCAATCAAATGCCTTGCTGAAATCCATATGCTCTACATCCACTGCTCTACCTTCATCAATGTGTTTTGTTACATCCTCAAAGAATTCAATTAGGCTTGTAAGGCACGACATGCCCTTGACAAAGCCATTCTGGCTATCCCTAATCAGATTATATCTCTCTAAATGCTCATAAATCCTGCCGCTTAGGATCTTCTCCAAAAACTTGCCCACCACTGCAGTCAGACTCACTGGTCTATAATTTTCTGGGTTATCTACACTTTCTGGAACAAGGAAACAACATTTGCAACCCTCCAATCCTCTGGTACTTCTCCCGTCCCTATTGATGATGTAAAGATCATCGCAAGAGGCTCAGCAATCTCCTCCCTTACTTCCCAAAGTATCCTGGGGTATATCACATCTGGTCCTGGTGACTTATCTAACTTAACGCTTTTCAAAATTTCCGCATATCCTCTTAATGTCTATGTGCTCAAGTGTTACAGTCCGCTGTAAGTCATCCCCACAATTGCCAAGGTCTTTTTCCCTGGTGAATACTTACCTGGGCGAGTGTACTTTAATTTGTACACCATCTAGAGCAAAGCAGGCCACTCAATTGTTATCCCATCTATCACCCTAAATATTTATTCCTTCCACTGGCCTATTATGGCTTCAATGTGCCCAGTCTATAAAATGTAGTTACCTGAGTAGGCTGGTTAGTCTCAAACACATGATTGCAAATTATCCTTCAAGAAAAACATCATCCTTAATTGGAAATCTGCCATCAGTCCTTGATGAGCGTGTTGCATCTGAATATTACAAATTCTTACCAAAGTACTAAGGAAGTACTTTCAACAAACTGTCAGGTCAACAGCCACTACCTTAGAGATTATTAATACTGGTTTTTCCAACAATATCTGTATCATCTGAATTATAAATAAAGAAGAAATTGCAGTTAGAATCACGGAGTAGAAAAATATCATAGTATGAGGGGGTATTCAACCCCTTATTTCTCTGGTACCTATACAAGATAATATATCCAAATAATTTTTCCTTACTCCCCGTAACAGTGATTCATTATCCTTTTCAGCTAAGTATCCAATTTGTTTTGCAAGTTGCTAATGTGCTTTTGTGTACTTTTAGCCATTGCATTATACTATCTTCTAATCAACAGCAAACTAATAGAAGTTAGTGTTGATAATGCTATCAGTCACTAATGACATACACTGTTATGTCTTGCTTAGGTCTTGCCTGAGTGACTCCTCCAGAACTCATTACAATATTGGTCTGAACATAGTCCGAAAACTGAATTTCAGTGGTGAGGTGGGAGTGATTGCCTTTGGCATCAAAGCAGCAATGACCATAAGAAGATTGGCTGACTGGCAGAGGCAAAGAGTAGGAGTAAAGGGGCTTTTCTAGATGGCTGCTGGTGGCTGTTGGTATTATGCATGGATTGGTGTTGGGACTGCTTATTTTCAAGATAAATAGCAGTGATTTGGATGACAGAATTGATGGCTTTGTGGCCAGGTTTGTGGATGATACGAAGGTAGGTGGAAGGGCAGGTCGTGTGCAGAAAGACTTGGATTAGGAGAATGGGCAAAGAAATGGTAGATGGAATATTGTGTTGGGAAGAGTATGGTCATGCACTTGGTCGAAGGAATAAAGGCGTAGACTATTTTCCAAGCGGAGAGAAGATTCAGAAATCAGAGCTGCAAAGGGACTTTGTCGTCCTTGTGCAGGATTCCCTAAAGAATAACTTCCAAGTTGATTCGGAGGTACGAAAGACACATGCAAAGTTAGCATTCATTTCAAGAGGATTAGAATATAAAATCAAGGATGTAATGCTAATGCTTTATAAGACATTGGTCAGAGTACATTTGGAGTATTGTGAGCAGTTCTGGGCCTCTTTTCTAAGGAAAGATTTGCTGGCATTGGAGAGGTTCCAGTAGAGGTTCATGAGAATGATTCCAGGAATGAAAGGGTTAACCTGCTATATGAGGAGCATTTGATGGCTCTGGTCCTGTACTCGCTGGAGTTTAGAAGAGTGGGGGGGGGGTGGAGGATCTCATTGAAAGCTGTTGAATATTGGAAGGCGTAGATAGAGTGGAATTAGATAGGATGTCCCCTTTAGTGGGGAAATCTAGGAACAGAGGGTAGAGCCTCAGAATAGAGGGGAGTCCCTTTAGAACAGAGATGAGAAATGAGAAATAATTTCTTTAGCCAGAGCATGGGTAACCTGTGGAGACCACAATTGAGTATATTTAAAGTGGAGGTTAATAGGTTCTTGATAAGTGAGATCGTCAAAGGTTATGGGGAGAAGACAGAGGAATGGGGTTAAGAGAGATAATAATCATTAAGTGGTCAGACTGTTGTTGGAGATGGTTATTGCCTGGCAATTATTCCCACTTAATCAGCCCATACCCAAATACTGTGCACTGAACACTGCAATCATCTTTGAAAATTTCCAGTTACGAACTTATAATGAAGAAAATTCACTGATTAAGCAGATGAAGATGGAATAACCCAAAATACTACAAGAACTAGCAGCCTGTATTCTTGAGAGACATTGATGTTTAATTTACATAGGGAGGTTACATGTAAAGAGCTTTATTCCCCAAGGCTTTTTTTCTGCTTGTCCATTTCTAAAGTAACTTTTAACTGCCTCTTTAATTCACAATTAAAATGATGTTATCACCACTTCAGTACCCCCCCCCGCAATAAAAAAAACTTTTTTTGTGTGTGTCATACTCTACCAGAGCCTCAGCAACCACTTTTTTTTTCAAGTGGTTGTCTTGGAGGAAAGAATCTGTGAGTGGTCCCCCACATCCTCACAGCGCAGTCTTTTTTTTATGAGGCCGAGTTACGAGCTCTACACTCAACCCAGCACGGATGGAAAGCATGCCCGGGAGTGGCCCGACTGGGTTTGAACTCGGGAATCTTCACTCTGGAGTCTGGCGCTGATGTCACTGTGCCACCAGCCGGCCAAAAAAAAAACATTTAAAAGTTTGCAAATTCTTCAGTGGATCACATCCAGTTAGCATTATGAAAAGTGGCTTTATAGTAGAACTGAATGCTTTTTTGTATAACTGAATGTTCTGTATATTTTTGTGACCAGAATTGGGTGCAATATTCCTCTTGCCTTGTTTTCTAGATATTTAAATACCCACATGCTTTTGTATCCTGTGCTACATTTATGAAACCCAGAATCCATTTTTTTTCCTTATTCTGTCAACTTGTCCTGCCGTATTCAAAGATTAGGCACAGATACCTGTGCCTTTCTGTTCCTCCCTACCCTTTTATATACTGTCCTTTTACTTTGATTCTTTCTTTATTTCTACCCAAGCTGTATTAAATGTCATCTGCCATTTGTCAGCCGTTCTGTCATCTTACCTGCACCAACTTGTGATCTATTACTCTCATCTTCAGTGTTTACCAGATTTTATAAAACTTAGTGTCATCTTCAAGTTTTGAATTTTTTCTCTTCAAGTCCAGATCTGTTTTATCAACATGTATCCCAGAAAGAAGCAGTTGCAGCACTGACCACTGCCTGACATCCATCGATACTTTTCACATTGGGGCAAATACGACTTGAGCCAGTTGTTAAACACCACTAGTTTAGACTCTTAAAGTGAATTTCTTTAACTAAACTATTGACACTGTTCAATTCTCACTATCATATTCATTTTGCTCTTCAGATAAATAAAATTAGTGGTGCTGCTGTTTCTACCAGAGGGCGATTCATGAGTGCAGATGAGAAACAAATGGCACTACAAGGGTAAGAATTGTTCTAGATTTTGTAGTTTATTTAAAAAGTGTGTGATCCTGGTACTTCAGGACAAAGCATCTCATCCTTGTTATGATGAAGAGAATGCTGTATTTAAAGTAATTAAAATGTAATGACATAATAAAGTTATTCACTATCAGATATTCTAAAACAAAAACGCTCCTGCTTTCTTTCAAAGAAATCTACTTTGTTTAAAAGAAGTTGGAAGTTACGTAGTTTGTGTTTTCCAATTTCTAGCAGTGGGTAAAGGTTATCGCAGGAGAAAAGGAATTCTATCATAATATATTGTTATAAATATGTCTGCAAGTTTTAGACATACTGTTCAATTGTTGGAAATAATAAATAAAATTCTGAAAATCTGTTTGTAGCTCTTCCAGCATCTGAAAGCTCTTTCAACACTGTTAGTAAAATGTTTATTGCATTACAAGAAAAATACAAAAATACAATTAAAATACTAGTTATAAAGTACTTGAAATATTAATCTGTTGCTATTCAGGAATTCATCAAAAGACTTCCAAGTCATATTGTTGCAGCCTTTAATACCTTGAACTCTTAATCAATGACCAAACCAGCACGATCATTGTCCCAATACTATCTCTGCCAAAAGTCTCAACATTGAAATCCAGGAACATGATGGTTGGAACATTGAATGTAAGGCAATGCAGCTTTTGGTTAGTTGGCTAAGTTTCCTGATGGGTATCAATTGAGCCCTGTGTAATCTGCTCTAAATTGGTATCGTTTAAAACAGTTTACTATGGATCATGTATTAGTATTAATGCCCATCACTTTGAATGAGAGAAAATGTTTATTTTTTAAACAAATGGGATTTGAAAGCAGAAAAAAGTCTATTTTAAAAAACTTCTATTAATCTAAAATTAAAGAAGATTTATTCATTAAGAAAATGTCAATTTTGTCAAATTTGTCAAATTAAACACATGAAAACGTCCTAAACTCTTAGCGGGCGACTGTGGCTAGCCCAGTATCCTTTGTTCTGGTGTTTTGACTGTTTAGAAAATTGTATTATTTTTTCATACAGTGTTCAGTTTCTTTCAACAGATTTGCATTCTTTCCTTAAGTATTTTCTGACTAGTTAGACATATTTATTACCTCTTGTATGAAGTTAACTTTTTCAATGACTTTCTCAAATATGGTGCCTACAAAAAGCATCCTTCCCACCCCTCCCCCTGGAACTTTTCATGTTTTATTGTTTTACAACATTGAATCACAGTGGATTTAATTAGGCTTTTTTGGCACTGATCAACAGAAAAGACTCTTCTTTCATGTCAAAGTGAAAAGAAATTTCTACAAAATGGCCTAAATTTATTACAATTATTAAACACAAAATAATTGATTGTCTAATTATTCACCGCCTTCATGTCAACGTTTAGTAGCTGCATGTTTGGCAGTAATTACAGCCTTGAGTCTGTGTGGATAGGTCTATATCAGCTTTGCACATCTAGATACTGCAATTTTCTCCCATTGTTCTTGACAAAACTGCTCAAGCTCTGTCAGATTGCATGGGGATCGTGAGTGAACAGCCCTTTTCAAGTCCAACCATAAATTCTCAATTGCATTGAGGTCTGGACTCTGACTTTGTTACTTCAGGTCATTAACTTTATTGTTTTTCAGTTATTCCTGTCTAGCTGTGGCTTTATGATTGGGGTCATTGTCTTGCTGAAAATAAATCTTCTCCCAAGTTGCAATTCTTTTGAAGATTACATCAGGGTTTCCCTGTATTTTGCTGCATTCATTTTACCCTCTACGTTCACAAGACTTCTAGAGCCTGTTGTAGTGAAGCATCCCCACAGCATGATGCAGCCACCATCATGCTTCATGGTAGGGATGGTGTGCTTTTGATGATGTGCAATGTTTGGCTTACACCAAGCATAGTGTTTAGTCTGATGGCCAAAAAGCTCAATTTTGGTTTCATCAGACCATAGAACCTTCTTCAGAGCTGACTTCAGAGTCTCCCACGTGCCTTCTGGCCAACTTTAGCTGAGATTTCATGTGAGTTTTTTTTCAACAGTGGCTTTCTCTTGGCCACTCTCCCATAAAGTTGCAGCTGGTGAAGCACCCATGCAACAGTTGTATGTGCAGTCTCTCTCATCTCAATCACTGAAGCTTGTAATTCCTCCAGAGTTGTTATAGGTCTCCTGGTGGCCTCCCTCACTAGTCCCCTTCTTGCACGGTCATACAGTGTTTGAGGACGGGCTGCTGTAGGCCGATTTACAGCTGTCCCATTTTTTTCCCCATTTCTTGATGATTGGTTTAACTGTACTCCAAGGGATTCATTCAGGGCCCAAATAGTCCTTCCAGGTGAGGCGACACTACCTGTGAGTCTGTTGGGGTCATATACTGTGTTCAGTGCTCTCGGTGTGGCCTCTTTTATATCAGTGAGACCTGACATAGATTGGGAGACCGCTTCGCTGAGCATTTCCACTCCAACACAGGATCTTTTAATTCCACTTCCCAAACCCATTCCAATATGTTCATCCATGGCCTCCTCCACTGTTGGGATTAGGCTACACTTAGGTGGGAGGAACAACACCTTACATTACGTTTGAGTAGCCTCCAACCTGATGCCATGAACATTGATTTCTTAAACTTCCATTAATGCCGCTTCCCCTTCGCCCCTTTCACCATTTCCCATCTGCTTGTCCCTCTCTCGCGTTATCTTCTTGCCCGCCCATGCCCCCCCCCGGTGCTTCTCCCCCTCCCCTTTTTTCTTTCTTCCCTGGCCTTCAGTCTCTTTCACCAATCAGCTTTCTAGCTCTTTGCTTCATCCCTACCCCTCCAAGTTTCACCTACTGCCTGGCGTTTCTCTCTCCCCTCCCCCCACCTTTCAAATCTACTCAGCTTTTTTTTCCTTCGGTCCTGCTGAAGGGTTTTGGCCTGAAACGTCAACAATACATTTTTCCATAGATACTGCCTGGCCTGTTGAGTTACTCCAGCATTTTGTGTGTGTTGCTCTGGTTTCCAGAATCTGCGGATTTTCTCTTGTTTGTACTCCAAAGGATATTCAGTGACTTGGAAATTTTCTTGTATCCATCTCCTGACTTGTGCTTTTCAATAATCTTTTTACGGAGGTGCTTGGAGTGTTCTTTTGTCTTCATGGTGCAGTTTTTGCAAGAATATTGTCTCACCAGCAGTTTCACCTTCCAGATACAGGTGTATTTTTACTACAATCAATTGAAACACCTTGACTGCACACAGGTCTCCACAAGCAGATCTCCATTTAACTAATTATGTGACTTCTAAATCAATTAGCTGAATCATTGATGATTTCGTTTATCATATTTAAGAGGGTGAATACTTAGATCACTTTGTAGAGATCTGTTTTCACTTTGACATGAGAGTTTTTCTGTTGATCATTGTCAAAAACCAAATTAAATCCGTTGTGATTCAATGTTGTAAAACAATAAATGATGAAAACTTCCAAGGGGGGTAAATACCTTTTATAGGCACTGTATACGTGCAGTGGTTCTAAATCTGCATTTACCTTGCTGCAGGAATATTTATTTGCAAGTGGCCAAAAATTTGTCGGATGCTCTATGATTTGGAAGAATGTGAGGTTATGAACTTTGAGGGATAGGAAAACAGAATATTATTTAACTGGAGAGATACTTCAGAATGCTGCAGTATGAATAGATGTAGTTTCCTCCTACATGATAATTCAGAAATTGGCATGTATGTACAGGAAGTAGTTATGAAGACAAATTGCATGTTAATTTATATTACAGAAGGAATGAATATAAAGGAGATCTTGTTTCAACTTTATTGAGTTTTAGCAAGACTCCACCTGCAATTAGTCATCTCATTTAAGAAGGAATGTATTTCTTAGTTCAGGATATTTCGCTAGGTTGCTTCCTGGGTTGAAAAGTTTGACTTGGGAAGAAAAATTGATCGTTGGACCTGTGCAACTGCAGTTTAAAAAATTGTAACGAGAGGATTTGATGTTTCAGATGGCGGGAAGCTGCTTCCCTATATAAGGAAACCTAGAACTTGATGTAGTTTCAGGATATCGCCTCACTAATTTAGGGGGGAGATGAGGAATTTCTGAGTGTTTGTGAATTTTTGGAATTTCTTCATGTGCAAAGAGTAAGAAGTCTGAATCATTGAATATATTCAGGACTGAAGATGACACAGTTTTGATTCTATAAAGGAGGCATACGGTGTAGGAAAGTGAAATTAAGGCTAATATCAGATCAACAATAATGTTGAAATGCACAGAAAAAAATATGTTCTTAGCTAGTTGTCTTGTGTATCTCCTGAGATAATTTTCCTTTATATAGAGTTTCACGTGGTTATGATACGGACACCCTCTGCCTAATATGTATAAGTGGGTGGGTGGGGGGAGAAGGATGGTTGCATTTGTAGAAATGGTCTGTTTAGTGAATTTCAATAGAGTGAATCTGTGATCTGCACATGCATCAAGAAAAGCAAGTTTAATAAAAAATTAATTTTATTTTTGTATTTTTAATATCTTAAACACTGAGAGAACATTTTATTCCGCATCTCAAATTTTGGATAGTGTCTTGTTTATCCTGTAAAGCAAATTTCTATAAACTGAATAGTTATAATGTGAGGGTCACCTGTAATCCTTTTGAAGTTATGTATTTGGGCCTGCATTTCTATAATAATGTGAAAGAAAATTTTATGAGCATCGATATAAAGTTTAAAGATGGATTTTATGTGAGCTTTTTACTGCAATACATAAAGAAATGGTGTGATCCAAATGTATGCTTTATATGAAGAAAACTTGATAACATTTTCATAAAGAAGCTAAAATCGTACAGAGTCCTTCTGAAATATAAGGAAAGAAGGAAAGGACTTGTTAGGGGTCTAAAAAGGGGCCATGAAATGTCCTTGGCAAGTAGAGTTAAAGAAAGGAATTTTACCATACATTAAGCTAGCTAGGGAGAGAGTAGGACCACTGAAAGATAAAGGAGGGAATTTATACCTGGAGAGGTACTGAATGAGTTGTTGGAGTCAATATTTACCAAGCAGAAGGACGTGGCGGGGAGAGATATGCTAATAGTCTAGGATAAATTAGGATCAAGAAGGTAGTGGTGCTACGTCTGTTGAAGAACATTAAGTACCCAGAGCTTAATGAGATCTACCCAAGGTTATTGAGAAAGGCAATAAAACAGATTGTTCATGCCTTAAAGATTTTTTGTTAGCACTAGATCCTTTTTCAAAGATTTTTTTTGTATCATGTCCAGCCACAAATGAGGATCTTGGGTGCAGGAGAGTAGCCAGTGTTTTTTCTGTGATTAAGAGAAGCAATAGGGATAACTTAGGAAATTATAGGCTGATGAACCTCTCAGTAATGGTAGGGAAGCAATGGATGAGGATTTGTATTGATAGAATTTGGGCACATTTGGAAAAGTATGGGCTTACTAGCAATAGACCACTTGTCTTTTTGCTAAGCAGGGCATGCCTAACATACTCAGTTGAATTTTTTGAGGGGATTACAGAAGTGATTTAAGATGGGAGTGAATGTTGTTTACATGGGATTTAAAAATATGTCATTTGACAAGGTCCCTGATGACAGGCTGACCTGTAAGATTAAGATGCATTGGATGAGCACTAACTTTGTAGTTTGGATTCAGAATTGGCTTGCCCTTAGAAAACAGAGGGCAGTGGTGGATGGGTGTTATTCTGGCTGGAGTTTGTGATCAGTGGGAATGAATGTTTTGTGACATCAGTTGTTTGTGGACTTCTAAATATGTGTGTGTTTGTGATAGATTTCGGTGAAAATGGGAGTGAGCTGGTTAGTAAGGTTGCAATGAACTTCAAAGATGGCAGAGTTGTGGATATCATGGTCGTCAAGCAGAATATAGATCAAGTGTAAGTATGAACTGTGGATTGGCAGAGTTTAATCTGGACAAATGTAAGGTGTTACACTTTGGAAGCAACAGAGGTATTTAGGAGCAGATTGATAGGTACAGGGGAGATGTCAGGCAAGTTTTTTTTACTCAGAGTGGTGAGTACGTGGAATGGGCTGCCGGCAATGGTGGTGGAGGCGGATACGATAGGGTCTTTTAAGAGACTTATGGATAGGTACATGGAGCTTAAAAAAAATAGAGGGCTATAGGTAAGCTGAGTAATTTCTAAGGTAGGGACATGTTCGGCACAACTTTGTGGGCTGAAGGCCCTGTATTGTGCTGTAGGTTTTCTATGTTTCTATTTTGTTTGTCATGGGTGACTTCAACTTCCCTGATATCGGTTGGCATGTCTGTTGTGCAAGAGGTTAAATGGGAGCAGATTTTGTTAAGTGTGTCCAGGAAGGATTCCTGACACAATATGTGGACAGGCAACTAGAGGAGAGGTCATACTGGATCTAGTACAAGGCAATGAACTTGGTCCAGTGATGGATATCTTGGAGGATGAGCACTTTTGGAGTTGGTGACCACAAGCCCCTGACCTTTAGCATAGTCTTGGACAAGGATAGGAGCAGACAGTATGGGAAAGTATTTAATTGGGGAAGGGTTAATTATGATGTTGTTAGGCAGGAACTTGGGAGCATAAATTGAAAACATTTGTTGTCAGGGAAAGATGCAACTGAAATGTGCGGGTTGCATGTGGTTCTGGTTAGGTTTCTCCCATTGAGGCAGGGAAAGGATTATAAGATGAAGGAACCGTAGTTGACAAGAGATGTGGAACATCTCATCAAGAGGAAGAAAGAAGCCTTAAGATTTTGGAAGCAAAAATCAGATTTGGCTTTTGAGAGTTATCAGGTAGCCAGGTAGGATATTAGGAAGGGACTTGGGAGAACTAGAAGGGGATCTGAGAAGGCCTTGGTGAAAAGGATCAAGGAAAACCCCAAAGCGTTCTACACATACGTAAAGAACAGGACAATAACTAGAGGACTGATCAGTGATTTTTTTTAAAAAGAGTAACGTGTCTGAAGTAAGAGAAGGTCAAGGGGGTCCTTAATGACTACTTTGCTTCTGTATTCACCAGTGAGAGGGACCTTGATGAATGTGAGGTCAGTGTAGAACAGGCTAATGTATTGGAGCATGTCAACATTGAGATGGAGGATGCAATGGAACGTTTGAAAAATATTAGGACAGATAAGTCCCTGGAGCTGTATAGGATATACGCCAAGTTCGTATGGTAAATGAGGAAAAAGATTGCTGTACAGTTTGCATCCTCTCCAACCACAGGACTAGTACCAGAAGACTGGAAGATAGCAAATTTTATTACTTTGTTCAAGAAAGGTTATAGGGATAGTTCTGGGAATAATAGACCAATGATCCTTATGTTGGTGGTAGGCAAACTATAGGGAAGAGGATTCCTAGAGACAGGATTCATGAGCATTTGGAAAAGCATAGTCTGATTCGGAATTGTCAGCATGGCTTTCTGATGGGGATATGTTCTGGGACACCTGCTCTTTGTGATGTTTAAATTAATTGGATGAGGAAGTATAAGGGTGAGTTAGTAAGTTTGCAGATGACTCGAAGGTGTTGTGGATAGTGTAGATGGTTGTTGTAGGTGACAACATGCAGAGCTGGGCTGAGAAGTTCAGTCTGGAATAGTGTGAAGTGATGCACTTTGGAAGATTGAACTTCAAGGCAGAGAACAAGGTTAATGGCAGGATTCTTAGCAATGTGCAGGAACAGAGGGATCTTGGGGTCCAAGTTGATAGATCCCTCAGAGTTGCTGCATGTCGATAGGGTGGTTAAGGAGGCATGTGGTGTGTTAACTTTCATTGGGGGATTGAATTCAAGAGCCTCGAGGTAATGTTGCAACTCTTTAAAACTCCGGTTAGATCACACTTAGAGTATTATGTTCAGTTCTGGTCACCTCATTATAGAAAGGATGTGGAAGCTTCAGAGAGGGTGCAGAGGAGATTTACCAGGATACTTCCTGGGTTAGAGAGGAGGGAAGGTTGAGCAAGCTAGGACTCTTCTCTTTGAAGCAAAGGAGGATGAGAGGAGACTTGATAGAGGTGTATTAGATGATAAAAGGCAAAGAGTGAATTGCTAGCACCTTTTTCTCAGGGTGGCAATAAGTCATACAAGAGGACATACTTTTAAAGTGATGGGAACAAAGTGTAAGGAAATGTCAGAAGTAAGATTTTTACCAGAGTGCTGAGTGCATGGAATGCCCTGCCAGGGGTCGTGGTAGAGGCAGGTATAGTAGGAATATTTAAGAGACTTTTAGATGGGCACGTGGATGAAAGAAAAGTGGAAGGCTATGTGGGAGGGAAGGGTTAGATTGATCTTGGAATGGATTAAAAGGTGGGCACAACATGATGGCCAAAGAGCCTGTATTGTGCTGGACTGTTCTATGTTGAAATGTAGAAGCAAAGTATACAGTAAATGGCAAGGTCTTTTGGGGGCATTGTTGTACAGAGAGATCTTGAGGTAAAAGCCTTTGGCTCCCTGAAAATGGCAACACAATTAGATAGAGTGGTAATGGAGGAGCATAGCCTTTCATCTTTGGTCAGGATGCCGAATATAAAAGGTGGGAAGTCATGTTGCAGCTTCGGTCTTACCACATATGGAATATTGTGTGCAATTTTGGTTACCACATTATAGGAAGGATCTGGAGGTTTTGGAAAGAGTATTGATGGTTCACTAGTATGATGCTGGGATTAAATATAAGGAGAGGGTGGACAAACTTTGATTGTTTTCAGAGCATAAGAGTATGAGTGGAGACCTGACAGAGATTTATAAAATTATGAGGGGTAGAGATAGGGTAGATAGTTAGAATCCTTATCTCTTTTTGCTTTCAGGCAGAAGGGGAAAATCTTAAGGGAGATGTGTGGGGTAAAAATTATTTTACACTGAGTTGTATGTGCCTGGAACACATTGCTTGGGGTGGTGGTGGAAGTGGACATGATAGTGGTATTTAAGAGGCTATTATATAGGCAGTTAGACATGTAAGGAATAGAAGGATATGGATCATGTACAAGCAGATAGATATAGTGTAATTTGGTATCATGTTTGGCCCAAGAGCCTATATGTGTGCTGTAATATTTGTGTTCTATAATTACAGTTGAATGGCTGAAATGTCGGTACTGATTATTTAGTAATATTCCTAATTCTATTCTATTTTAGGGATTTGCTTAAAATCTGCTCAAACACTATCGTGTATCAGGCACTGTACTAGTAAAGCTAGACTAGAAGCTGACTTGCCTCCTTTGGTGGCCTTAAGTATCCCGTAGAATTTCAAAGAAGAGCAATGAAAGCTTTTCAATATTTAACTTGTAACCAGCATCACAAAACAGATCCTTTTGTGATTATTGCTTTGGCACATTGGCTGTTACATTTCCTACATCATATATTCAGAAGAATTTAATTGGCTTTTATGATGTCCCTCAAGTTGTGAAACGAGCTGTATAAATGGAAATGAATTTTCCCCATAAGTTTTATTTTGGAACATGTTTGTGAATTTTGCTAAGGCCAGAATATTGACCTGGCAAATATTTGTCCTTTAAACAATAAAGGATAAATATTTAATGGGTCTTCCCTGTGCTTCCTACATTACAACAGTGTGGTTCAAAAATACCTAGTTAGTGATAATACACTTTGTGATGTCTTGAGGTCATAAAACTTATGGATGCTATTTTTTCTTCATTTGCACAAGTTTTCTTTGCCTAGCTCATCAGCAATTGTAGATTATTCACTCAAACAGGTAACTAGAATATTTTGTAAAAGGGTAAAGTTTCATTTATATGTGGAACTGTTGTGATGCATTAGCAATACTTAAGTTAAAGCACTATAAGTCAATAATTTATCTTTCTTTAGGGATCGACCCCTCTACCTTTGCATACAGGCACAGACGCAGAAGAGTGTGGACAGTAAGACTTGTTGAAATTGCTAAGTGTCTAATTTTCACTGATTAAACTTCAAAACATTTTTGTATTACCTGGACAATCTGTTGTGATTGTTAAAGCTAAAGAGCATAAGTAACAACCTTTTGTATAACAAACAGGTTTGTTTTATTTACCTTATATTAAGTTATCATTTATAGTTGCATTTCTAAATTTCTTGTGAAGGTATCAGTTTATTGTGGGACTATTATTCCCATGGAGCCAATAACTCCAAATGTTCATTATTGTTACATGGGCCTATAGGCCTGAGCCTAATTCTTCTTACTGTAGTATGTTGGCTCAGGAGCAGCATCCTTGGTTCATATTGTCCCCATGTTCATTAAAATCCTTGGGTTACTATCACTGCACAAAATTCTATTGAGCCCAGAATTAATTGTGAACAAGAGGAAAACAACATCTGACTTGACTGGATCGGCCAGTAGGTAAACCTGCAGGGACACTTTTCAGCTCTTAAATTTCTTGAAATGATGAACGTAGTAAATGTATAACCTGAGCTGTCATTTGGGAAAAAAAACGTTGTTGTCGGAAGTCAATGTTGGAGTCAACTGGCATGGAAATTGGTCTTTAGGCCCAGTGAGTCTGTGCCAATCATCAGGTACCCATTTACACTTCTCCCATGTTTATTCTCCCTGCGCTCTCATCATCTCCCCTGTGTGGCCAATTAATGTACAAGCCCTATGGCTTTGAAGTATGGGAAGAAATCAGAGCACTCAGGAGTCTTACATGGTTACAGAGGGAAAGAGCATTTAAATTCCACACAGACAGCTCTGGAGGTCAGGATTGAACCTAGGTCACTGGAGCTGTAAGGCAGTGGCACTACCGGCTATGCTACTGTACAATGATCAAGAATAATAGACATCTCACAAGAAATTTCTACTAGGGAAAGTTAACATATTTTATTTTTCAGATGTTAAAGGATTTCATAAACAATAGAAAGACTGCTGTTTTTGAAGATGAGCACCATGTTCCTATTGTAATTTAAAATAAAGCTGTAATGAATTTGTTACCAGGTTACAGCTTAATGCAGGCTTTATAATAATGAAAATCTACTGATGAACTTCTGTGATAATGTAATCAATCCAGCATATCACTTGTCTATTAATGCAGTAGGTTTTATAGCATCTGTTTGGATTTGGAGGAAAGACTCTTTTGTAAGCATTCATAGAATTGTTTCATTTGTAGTTACTTGATGTACTTTCCCACAAAATTAATGTGCATAAATTACAGCTTTTGTTCTCTATCTCAGGGGCTGTGAACAGGATCAAAGAGATCATTGGTGAAGCACTAGCAAAAGAAGCCATTAAACAACCACTTCCACCAGTAGTCACCTCTACTGCACGAAGCAGTCCAATGACTGCCCATAACTCTCCATTTAGCACTTTGCCTCAGTTGCAGCCAGGGGTATGTATAATTTAGCTTAAATTGGTGTTAGGGTTGGAGTGTATATTTGCTTTTTATTTTGAAGCAGTTTATTTATTGTAACAGTGTATTGCAGTATTATTTTATCAGATTTGTCTAAATCGGGGGGAAGATTTAAAAACGTGTGCAAATGGCCCAACACACTTTCTGAAAACTTTAAGGTTCATAATTACACAAAATTTACCTTTTGCTTCCAATGAGTTGAAGCGTCCTCTTGTTAATAGGGTTGGGCATATACAGGTTTCCCCTGCCATCCTTAGGTAGAGCGTTTCTATGAAACGGTTCGTAAGCCAGAATGTCGTAAAGCGAAGAAGCAATTACCATTTATTTAAATGGGAAAAATTTGTGAGTGTTCGCAGACCCAAAAATAACCTACCAGATCATGCCAAATAACACACAAAACCTAAAATAACACTAAC
Organism: Mobula birostris; assembly: GCF_030028105.1. Classification (NCBI taxonomy): domain Eukaryota; kingdom Metazoa; phylum Chordata; class Chondrichthyes; order Myliobatiformes; family Myliobatidae; genus Mobula; species Mobula birostris. The sequence continues at coordinate 35,246,194 of NC_092374.1, forward strand.
ATATAGTAAAAGCAGGAATGATATGATAAATACACAGCCTATATAAAGTAGAAATACTTTTCCACAATCATTGCCTGCGGTGTTCTGCGTAGCGAAAATCTCACGCAAGCGCTCTCAGCAGAAAATCTCACGCAAGCGCTGTTGGCAAAAACACTCTGTCCAGTAACCTTTAAGCTGGGAAGCTGCCAAATCATACCAAATAGCACGTAAAAATACACAGCGGATATAAAGTGGAAGTAATATATGTACAGTGTAGTATCACTTACGGGAATCAGGAAGGCAGCCCCGAGCACACTGATGATGGTGTGTTAGGCTGAGTCGTCGAAGGTTGGGGTGGTGCAGTGGCCCCCACCCTCCAGGCAGTGAACTGATACCGATCCACAAAGAATGCAGGGTTGCAGCGGTAGCTGGGAGGCACACAGCACATCTTTAAGAAAAAAGCCAAAATAAACATGCTAATTAATTAGGTGCCGCCCAGCGCGTAATTATCGGCCCAGATCAGAGGTGATTGCCGATTGCGTCTGGGCCTCCCGGCTACTGCTGCTTTTCCACGAATCGGTATCTGTCCGCGGCCTAGGAGTTGGGGTGGTAGGACACTGGGGTGTCATCTCATCATCGTCTGTTTCCATTAGGGCAGGCAGGTCATCTTCTCCTATGTCTGCCTGCCTCGATGTTGAAGGTCGAGGTTCATCGTCTGCTGTGGCTGATTGCAAGGCTTGCTTGACTGCTTAGCCTCGCACATTTTTCTATCACACAGTTCTCTGTAAACACTCAAACCATCCTGAAAATATGCCCTAAACTGACGTACCGTTTCAAAATTAAATTCGTACTTTATCATTGCAGGGAAAATCCACGCAGTTGCTTCACGTTCAGTTCCTGGACAACTTCACGTTCACTACTGCATTCGGTTTTGAATGTTATCCTTTCCTCTTCCAATTGCATCAGCTCTTCATCTATCAGTTCTTGGTCATGAGATGCCAAAACCTCTTCAACATCATCTTCGTCAACTTCCACAAGCCAAACTTACTTTGTCCTTGCTTCGTTCACCGTGATTGAAACGCTTAATTATGTCTAGTTTTACGCTAAGTGTAACACCCTTACGAGCTCTCTCAGGCTTTTCCGATACCTGAGAACTCATCTTGCAAATGGCTGCTCACAGGCACGTGTTTAAGCAATGCTGGTGAGAATGCCGTTCCGAATCCGGGGGAGAGCGGCTGCTTGGGGCGCGCGCTGCCTTTTATCGCACGCTGCTTTTTTCATAACAGTGATAACACCTTCTGTTAGCGAAAACAGGTAACTAATGTAGGTCTTTTGTAACAGTGAGGTTTCGTAAAGCGAACATTCGAAAAGCGGGGGACACCTATATGGGGTTTTAGAACTATATTGCAAAATGGTTATTAGAGGCGCAGAAGAATAAAACCACACATCTGGACTTAAATGCTTGACTGTAGCACAAAATTGAAGTGAAACAACTTATTTCATTGTGAGCATGACAATAGTTTATAAAATTAATAAATTAGATTTACTTAAAGCTAAGGGAGATTTTAATTGTTTATATTTCTTAAAGTTCCCTAATTTTATCGCATCATAATCAGAAACCTCGAAGCAGATGGTCATGGTAGAATTGACACTGCCTTGGGAAGACTGAATTGAGGACACATTAAAGCTTAACAAGGCTAAATATCAGAGCTGGTAGAGCAGTGCCAGATTCAGGGGTGGAGGGCATGATGCGAGGCTATAGAGGTAGGGTGTAGAGGTTTTGCTGGCTGCTCCTTTTGCAGGACCTACTCTCCATGGTATTACGCTTACTGCAAAAAGAAGAGCCATCAGAACTGTCACAGAGGCAGCTGAGCAAGCTTCCAGATGGCTATGGATCAAGAACTTCCAGATGGCTATCTGACCTGTGGACCAGTGCAGGTGGGACAAAAGCTGGGGTCTGATCGACCCTGGCATTCTGCTATTCAGTAATTAGACCACTGGGTTTGTTGAGTCTGTGCCTCTTCTCAAAGCAGTCCCATCAGTCCTGCTGTTCCAATTAATCTCCTGAAGTTTATTCATTCTCACATGCCCATCAACCTTTCCATCAATTCTCCTGCCACCAATCTGTACTTGGGGCAATTTAAATAGAAGATTAACTTAACAACATGTCTTTGGGATGTGGAAGAGTCTGAAGTTTTGCAAGATGTGGTCAAGGGAATAATGTGCAAATTAAGAGACAGAACCGAAATTTAAGATTGAAACTGTGTTGCTGGAATTGAGAAACAGAGGCACCAATTGCTATCATACACCACATGAGCTGAAGTTTTTTCCAGGCTGGAGCTGGATTTTCGTACTAACATAAAGGGCCAAGAGTACAAATGACTAATCTAGTCCAAAATTTACATATGTCTTTATTCTTGTAAACATTTTTCAAGCTAGTTTTGTATTGGATTGTTAGTTAACAAATTCTTTTATTGAAATGGAAGAGAAAAGTGTTATTTTACGATATAAATTTATGAATGTGTTGTTAAATTGTGTATGTTCTCCCTTTTCCTCAATGGAAGCTGCTGTCATATACCACAAAGACACACTTGCATGTCATAAAAGTAAAGCACCACTTGAATTTACTGTACCACTCTGCTTTGAACTCTGTCTGGTCAACTGTTTATTGTATTTGGAATTTATCCTTTAAATATTGATTGTTTGCATTAGTGAAAATGTATATAAATCCTATTTTTAAATTGATCTGATGAATTCAAAATTTAGATTATATCAAAGCCCAAGAATTTTTTTGAATGACCACCTTAGTTAATCTAAGTTACTTTTCACTTTCTTCTGTGGCTTTGGAGTAGGATTGAAAGTACAGCAAGTAGTTCTGATGCAACTTGTAGTCCAGAGACTTGCAGCAATAATCTATGATTAATGTGATTCAGGGCTCTAAATTCAGATAATAACTAATAAAAGGTAATGGCATGACTGCTAATGGAGTATTACATTGTTATGAAATCTCATATGGTTCATTCATGTCTACTTGTGGAAGAAATTTATCGTCCTTGGCTGATCTGGCTGTGTGATTCCAGACCTTGAGAAAAATGTTTGTTTGGCCCTTTTCATTGTTAGTGAGACGGTCTCCTACGTGACTCACTTATACGAAACTACCAAGTTGAAAAATTGGAATAAACCAGACACCATCTGACAGTGACATCAGCATCAGTTTGTGTTTGACAAAGATGTAACCAGCTCCTGGCAAACTTATGTCTGAATTGCGAGAACTGATTCTCAGGCCATTTAAATAGCAGCCTAATAAAGTCTCACTCTCATAACGATACTTTTAAGATCACTGTTCTTGGATGTGCTGACCCACTGGGCAGGATGAAGCACTAAGAATGGGAAAGTGTTAGCACTGAGACAATTGGAAAGGTTCAGGGAGTCAACAGTGTTGACTCCAATTAGTACTAACCTTGGTTTTAAAACTGACATCAATTCAGCAAAGTGGAAAATTCAGATGTGACCTTACCTCCAAAAATACCACTCCATCATTGTCAAAGTGATGTATGGTGTTATTGACAAGTGGCACTGACTTCCCTGTAACCTACTCACTGATGCTCAGTTTGGGTTTCATCAAGATCATGCTGCTCCAGAATTCCTCACAGAGAGTGGTGAAGTGAGAGTAAGTGTCCTTGATTATTTGACAGTCTTTGTCTGTGGAATCAACACGCCCTGATCAAACTAAAGGCAATAGCCATAAAGAACAAAACACTTGCATGGTTAGGAGTAGACCTTGTACAAAGGAAGATGGTTGCTGTTGTTAGCGGTCCGTCACACCACCCACAGGACATCACTGCAGGAGTTTTCTCAGGGCAGTGTCCAATGAGACCAAGCATCCTTTCCTTTCAATGGCTTTCTGATGTAAGATGAGGAGTGGGGCTGTGCAATCAATGAAAATTTTCAATACTTTTTGCAGTTTGTCTGTAGAGGAGGCAGTACGTGCCTGCATGCAGCAAGACCTAGACAAACTGGATCGGTCACCTACTTTTAACATTCATTGACAGCACTATCACACTCCAACTGCCCTGTTTCCCCTCTTCCCATCCCCACTCCCTCCCATCAGTATTCACAATATCACCGTGGTCTAAAAACCCAACCAGTCCAGACGTGAGCATTGTAAGCAGTTTAGAGGTTGGGTATGCTACACAAGTGACTTGCCAAAGCCTAGTCAGCACAAAAAGGCATGACATAATACAAGAAGTTGAAACCACTCAACAAAGCAGCTTATGGGTACTTCATCCATCATTCAAAACATACATAAGCACTTGGCACATCTGAAACCTGTGATTTCTAGCAAAAAGGCAAGTGAACAGATGAATGAGAATACCACCACATCACCGAGACTTGGAAAACACTGTTTATATTTCTTCTTTCTTGTTGGCTCTAAATTCTGGAACTTCCTACTCAACAATACTATGTGAATATATTCACAATTTCAGTGGTTTGAGAAATTGACTCCCAGAACACCGCCAGAACAAAGTGGGATGAATCATAAATACTGACTTTGTGAGGGGTGTCTGGATAAAAAACAATATATTTTAAAAAGTAGATCGTATAGAGGTAGAAAATCAAATATTGATCATATGCTGGGATTTGAATGGGACAAGTCCTTTTTGTATTTATGTAAGAATTGTTTTTATATTCTTTCTCTGACACTACAGTATATTTTATCAGAACACGTTTATTGCAATAACATTTAAACTGATAAACTTAAGTGCTTGATTAAGTCCCAGTGCAATGCTAACGGAAAGGTGATTTCAGACACACCCTTTTCCATTACATTCATCTGGGTAACCTTTAATTAGTTTTCTCTACTGGAGGGCATTTTTACGTTGGAATATTTCTGGTCCCTAAACAAAAAATGAAAGAAGTTTGCTAAATATGAATAATATTTTGATGCTTTAGCTTGGTTGTTCAGAATAAAGAGATTGGAGCAGCTTAGTTTACTTTGTGCTCACCTTAATTATTATGTTGAAATCTATACTTTTTTGTTTTCCATTGCAGATGCATTTTGTTCAGGACAAAATCTTTGTAGGTTTAGAGCATGCTCCTCCAAATTTCAATGCAAAAGAAAAAGTGGAGGGCCCAGGTGGATCATTTCTGCAGCATATTCAGAATGAAACAGGAGCCAAAGTTCATCTGCGGGGCAAAGGGTCAGGGTTCATTGAGCCAACATCTGGAAGGGAGGCATTTGAACCAATGTACATTTATATCACGTAAGTTTTCCTGAAATATATAAGCAAAAATTCCTAAAAATGAATTTCTGAGAGTACAGTTATTCTGTTCTCACTTAGTTGTACTGTTGTTTTAACATTTAATAGTTAAGGAGTAACTTGCGTGGAGCTTGTCACTCTGCAGGGCAAGTTATGGCGCTTACTTGGTATCCCATTTGTCACTGTAAACATTTGCTTCGGCCATCACTGCAGTGTGTACTGTCTATGAGATGCGCTGCTGTAACTTGGTAAAGTTTGTTTGGCAGCAGCTTGCAAACCTATAGTCACTACTGCCTACAGGCAGCAGATATCATCAGTTCCACCAGCAGATAGTTGCCCTTAAATCATGCTGTTGTGCCTTTCCCTAATCACTTGAGAGTCAAAATCCTTGGCATTCTCTACCACACATGCACTGTTGGGTACCTTCACCACAAGGACGGCAGAGGTTCAAAACGTTGATACACTTCTCTTCAGAAAAGACATTTAGGGATGAGCAATAAATGCTGGCCTTGCCATCAATGATCTATCCCATGAACTGAATAAAAAACGTTGCAAGGAACATTATTTCTTAATAAAACCAATGGGAATTTTGTGAAAATTGGCATGAATATCTGAATATGGTAGCATTTTATTGAGTGTTTCTATGGATCACCTATTTTTTTTGGGTGGGTGAATACTGCATTCACCCACTTGCAATGACCCAAATCAGTTTAGACCTGTGCATGAATATATAAGCATGTAAACCATGATATGGATTTGTTAACAATTTATAGGGCATACTCTGGAAACTATGTTTGTTATTTGTGAGAATGTTACAGTGGCATGCAAAAGTTTGGGCATCCCTGGCCAAAATTTTTGTTACTGTGAATAGCTAAGCGAGTAAAAGATGACCTGATTTCCAAAAGGCATAAAGTTAAAGATGACACATTTCTTTAATATTTTAAGCAAGATTACTTTTTTATTTCCATCTTTTACAGTTTCAAAATAACAAAAAAGGAAAAGGGCCTGAAGCAAAAGTTTGGGCACCCTGCACGGTCTGTACTTAGTAACACCCCCTTTGGCAAGTATCACAGCTTGTAAATGCTTTCTGTAGCCAGCTAAGAGTCTTTCAATTCTTGTTTGGGGGATTTTTGCCCATTCTTCCTTGCAAAAGGCTTCTAGTTCTGTGAGATTCTTGGGCCGTCTTGCATGTACTGCTCTTTTGAGGCCTATCCACAGATTTTCGATGATGTTTAGGTCAGGGGACAGTGAGGGCTGCGGCAAAACCTTCAACTTGTACCTGTTGAGGTAGTCCATTGTGGATTTTGAGGTGTGTTTAGGATCATTATCCTGTTGTAGAAGCCATCCTCTTTTCATCTTAAGCTTTTTTTTACAGATGGTGTGATGTTTGCTTCCAGAATTTGCTGGTATTTAATTGAATTCATTCTTCCCTCTACCAGTAAATGTTCCCTGTGCCACTGGCTACAACACAAGCCCAAAGCATGATTCATCCCCCCCCCCTCCCCCCATGCTTAACAGTTGGAGAGGTGTTCTTTTCATGAAATTCTGCACCCTTTTTTCTCCAAACATACCTTTGCTCATTGCAGCCAAAAAGTTCTATTTAACTTCATCAGTCCACAGGACTTGTTTCCAAAATGCATCAGGCTTGTTTAGATACACAAGCACGAGGAAATCTGCAGACGCTGGAATTCAAGCAGCACACATAAAAAATGCTGGTGAACGCAGCAGGCCAAATCTCTTTCTATCTCTTCTTTCAGTTAGTCCTGACGAAGGGTGTCGGCCCGAAACATCCACTGTACTTCTTCCTATAGGTGCTGCCTGGCCTGCTGCGTTCACCAGCATTTTTTATGTGTGAGGCTTGCTTAAATGTTCCTTTGCAAACTTCTGACGCTGAATTTTGTGGTGAGGACGCAGGAAAGGTTTTCTTCTGATGACTCTTCCATGAAGGTCATATTTATGCAGGTGTCGCTGCATAGTAGAACAGTGCACCACCACTCCAGAGTCTGCTAAATCTTCCTGAAGGTCTTTTGCAGTCAAACGGGGGTTTTGATTTGCCTTTCTAGCAATCCTGTGGGCAGTTCTCTTGGAAAGTTTTCTTGGTCTTCCAGACCTCAACTTGACCTCCACTGTTCCTGTTAACTACCATTTCTTAATTACTTTATGAACTGAGGAAACAGCTACCTGAAAACGCTTTGCTATCTTCTTATAGCCGTCTCCTGCTTTGTGGGCATCATTTATTTTAATTTTCAGAGTGCTTGGCAGCTGCTTAGAGGAGCCCATGGCTGCTGATTGTTGGGACAAGGTTTGAGGAGTCAGGGTATTTATGAAGCTCTGAAATTTGCATCATCTGGCCTTTCCTAACAATGACTGTGAATAAGCGTTAACAACCCTAACAAGCTAATTAAGGTTGGAGAACTTGGTAAAAGTTATCTGAGAGCTCAAATCTCTTGGGGTGCCCAAACTTTTGCATGGTGTTCCTTTCCTTTTTTTCCCTCTAAAATTGTACCAAACAAAAATAATATACTTTATACTTTATTGTCGCCAAACAATTGATACTAGAACGTACAATCATCACAGCGATATTTGATTCTGCGCTTCCCACTCCTTGGATTACAAATATTAAATATTAAAAATAGTAAAAATTAGTAAATATTAAAAATTTAAATTATAAATCATAAATAGAAAATAGAAAAATGGAAAGTAAGGTAGTACAAAAAAAACCGAGGCGGGTCTGGATATTTGGAGGGTACGGCCCAGATCCGGGTCAGGATCCGTTCAGCGGTCTTATCACAGTTGGAAAGAAGCTGTTCCCAAATCTGGCCATACAAGTCTTCAAGCTCCTGAGCCTTCTCCCAGAGGGAAGAGGGACGAAAAGTGTGTTGGTTGGGTGGGTCGTGTCCTTGATTATCCTGGCAGCACTATAATATACTATCTTGCTTAAAATGTTGAAAAGAATGTTTAATCTTTAACTTTAAGACTTTTGGATATCAGTTCATCTTCTACTCACTTAACTATTCACAGTAACGGAAATTTTGACCAGGGTACCCAAACTTTTGCATGCCACTGTACGTAGCTGATGCTGGCAGTTTTACTCTGAGAAGACCTTGTTAGGATTTGCAAGCCAGGGCAGTGATCAATAGGTTGGAAGTGAAATAATTACATCGGAGCCTGGTGCTTTCATGCTCAATATATGCATATATTGGGGGTGGGGGGGGGTGATGGATGATTATTGAGCAGAGTTTAGGAATTTAGCTAACTTTTCAGTCTTCTCCACATACAATCTCATTTACCCACCATATTGATTACTAAAAGCAGTTGAACAGACTGTAGTAGCATCATGTTTCTTTTGCTGGAACTAGATTTTGAATCTGCACCTCCCTTATCTGTCACCTTATGGTGACATCAAATCATCTTTTGCATGGGAAATTAGAGATTGCTTGTCTATGTAGCTTTAATAAAATCCCAAGTCTTTTGTTCTCCAAGTGTAAGCATGACCTGGCTAGCATTCACCTCCTACCTGAAAGCTTTCCTGGAAGTTTATCTTTCTGTTCTTCGTAATGCCTTGCATTTGTAGTTTTCTACTGCATTCACATACCAAAGGCATGGAATGCATTTCCGAAAATAAAACTTATTTGTAGAATCTTTTGTGGCATCTCTTAGGAAGTTCTTTTTTTTTATCAGTAGCCATTAGGAAATTTCATTTGCTCTAGTAGTTCATAAAACTACACTGCCTTTTGTGTACTACTCTGGGTGATTGTTGCCACATTAGAAACTGTGAAGCCAGGCTTAAGCAAAGTAAATATTCAGTGTCTATTCTGTTTTTCTTTATGTAGAAAGCTATAACCTTTTTGTTTCTACAGTCATCCTAAACCAGAAGGTTTGGCATCGGCAAAAACACTATGTGAAAACTTGCTTCAGACGGTGAGTGGAATCCTATTGGATCCTTTAGTCAGCTTTGTGTGTAGGAAAGCTATTATGATGCATAGTGGATAGGAATCTACAGAAAAATGTATAGGAGTGGTCCATCTGACACCATTTGTTGGCTTCTTAACAGATAGCAATTACTGCAATGATGAAATTGTCAAGCTCCCAATGGATTCCAGTCTGCAGCTCCAGGAAATCTTGTGTTATGCTGTTGGCTTTGGTTAATAAGAGATCATATGACCAATGCTGATGGCACCAGACTTAAGCCCTGATGTAAGCTTATTCTTACTGCCCTTAAATAAAGGCAGAGCTTTAGCTATCCTTCAGTATTCCACTTCCTTGCCTGTGGCTAACAAAATTTTTAAAAATGCTGTCAGCAATCTCCTCCCTTACTTCCTATAACATCCTGGGTTACACCTGGTCAGCCCAATCCCTCCAGCGATTTGTCCACCTTTATGTGCTTCAGAATTCCAACATCTCTGACATCTTAATGTTGATATGCTCCAAAATATTACTGTTCCCTCCCTTGAACTCACTAGCTTCCATGTCCTCCTCCATAGTAAATACAGATATTCATATTCATTTCAAAATTATAGATTACCTGATTCTTAAGGGACCCTACACTTTTCCTTTTTACTCTTAATATACTAGCAATATCTTTAAGGACCTTCTTTCATCTTATCCGTTAGGGAGATTCATACCCCTCTTTTATCCTCCTAACTTGCTTCTTAAATGCACTCCTACATCCTGTATATTCTCCAAGGAATTTGTTTAATCTCTTCTGCCTATACCTGACATAAGCCACCACCTTTTATCTGATAAGATCTTTAATATCCCTCATCAACCAAGGTTCCCTTTATCTTGCCAGCCTTGCCTTTCAGTATAACAGAAATATGCTGGCCCCAATTTCTTTTCGTCTTACTTATCAGATGTCCCTTTACCTGCAAAGAGCTTCTCCAATCAACCTTTGAGAGATCCTGTTTGATGATAATTGAAATTAGCCTTCCCCAAATTTAAGAACATTTCATGAGTTTGGTCTCTCTGGGACAAATCTATATTGGCAGGTGAGCAGATCAGTTGTCAAATTTATCAGAAATCTAAACTTTTTGAACCTGGATTCCCGTGTTCATGAGTTTCCTCGGGGTGTTCTGGTTTCCTGCCACCTCCCGAAGATGTGCTGGTTAGTAGGTTAATTATTCATTGTAAATTGTCCTGTCATTAGACCAGGGTTAAATCACTGGATTGCTGGCTGGCGCAGCTTGGTGCACTGGAAGGTCCTGTTCCATGCTGAATCTCTAAATAAAATAAATAGGAAATGTAACACACATTCTTGGCACCATTAAAATGGGCAGTACAAATTGAAAGACTATTGGCAAGAGAATTGAATATCAAAACCCATTTTCATAGGCAGGAAAGGATGGAAAATACACATAGGAAGCAGGAATAAGCAATAGGCCCCAAAGTGATGAAGGCTGATGTGCTATCTCATGCCATTTCCTGCTCTTAACTTTTCGTAACTTTTTATTAAGAAATGTACTCGGCAACTGAGTATCCCCAGCCCTTCTCCTTTGAGGATTCCAATAACTCAGTGCAGACTAGACACAGAATCTCTTTGTCTCAGTCCTAAATGTCTGACTCTGTTGGGACTGTGATCCCTAGTTTCCATAGTTCTGGGACACCACAATTTGTGGAAGCATCATCCCTGTTAAGCCCATGAGAATCTTAACATTTTTTGGAGATCTGAACTCTAGGGAGTATCGGTCCTGGCTGCCAAATTTAGTTGGAGAATCCATCCATTTCAGAAATCAATGTGGTGAATCTTTTGTTGCAAGAATATCCTTCCTTGATTGGGAGAGTAGGCTTGTAGACACCATTCCAGGTGGAATTTTACCAGTTCCCAATATAATCGGAATGAGGTGTTTTTACTCCTTCATTCTTCTTGCACTCATGACCAATGTAATGTTTGTTTTATCTGCATGTTAATTTTAAATGGATTTTTTATATATAAGGTAACCCAGGTCTCTCTGAACACCAGCACCATTTAAAAATGTTCTGCTTTTCTCCTATTCAAAGTTGATGCCCTGCCATTTTTCTATATTATATTCACTCTACCATTCTTGTAGTCTGTGTCTCCTTATGGCCTCTTTGCACCCATCACACAACTAGTACTGCTAATCGAATGATGTTTTAATAGTGAATAAAGTCAAAGGAATATGTGTATATACATATATCTTTGCCAGTTCTTGAGTAGTAATGCTACCAAGGGATTCTAAATGACAGTTATTGAAGTGGAGTCATTTATTAGAGAACCTTCTTCACTCTTCTGTATAGTGGTGTTGCTTCCAAATGGTGGTTAATGTGGAGAGCTAATGATGCAATAGCTTAGGGATGGTAATCAGCAGTGAGTTTCCTTTGGTGTTTTGCCTAATATACTTTGTGATTTGAAGATAATGTTAAGAATTCCCAAGGCCACTCCCTCAATGAAGAGCTTTTCAGTTTAATGCTGGTATTGAGAAGTTTGCATAAGATATATTTGTGTATATTGTCCTGCTACACTACTTCACAATCCTGAAGCCCTCTCAGATATAATAAAGTCTCCCAGCTTTAGTGATGGGCATGGGGAGGTAGTTGGGGGATAAAATCTGCATATTTAGATTCCTATTCATAATGGAAACCTTCAATTTCCAAGGAATCATTTTGTTTGCCTCCTGTTAACCTTCCTGGTATCAGGATGTAAAAAATTACACACAGCATGTTTGAGGTAAAGGTGTACATGGTAGGCTTCTTGCTCTATGATTCCAAATTTTACCAAGTGGCACCCACTATATTTTTTTTAAACATTGCTCTTAGCTGTTAATATCTTTCACACTGTACATATGAGTAGGATACACTTTGAGGTCGAAGAACGATTTTCTTTTATTCATTCATGGTTAGTAGGTGTTCCTACAAGACCCGCATTTATTGCTCATTATTAGGTACCTTAGTATCTTGGAAATGCTTTGGGATATTCTGAGAGGACACTGCATATCTCTCATTAGCCTTGAGAGGTTGGTCAAAGGTCACTGTGTTGAATTGCTGTAGTCCTTGTGGTAAAGTACAGTACAAAGGCTTTAGAAAATGAAAGATGGGGTTTTCCCTCATTGAGGGTAAAGGTGCTGTGGTGCCATGGTGGAAGTGTCATCTAACAGGATGTCTTTAGTGTGAAGATGTCACTATTTCCACAAAGACTGATGTGATCACTCTTTCCATTACTGCTATGGGAAGAGAAATTGGCTATGGATATATTGGTGAAGACTAACCAAATAGATTTATTCCTTGTGTTGCTGAGATTCTTTTAGAACTCTGCCGGTTCTTAAATACTGTTACCTAAGAATTCTAGATGACAGAAAGTAAAAGTCATCCATTGGAATCATTCTAAATCCTTCCTTGCTTTGGTACTGCTTCGAGGCTGATGGTTAATATGGAGGGCTTATGATTCAATAGCTGACAGGTGGTAATCAGCAGTAAATTTCCTTTCATGTTTTGCCTCAGAGACTTTGTGTTATTGAAGATAATTGAGGCCTCGCAGGGCGCTTCCTCAATGAAGTGCTTTTCATTTTGTTGCTGGTACTTAGAAGTTTTGGCTGTGAATCCCTGTTCCAGGCAAGGATTTTGTTGTAAAATCAGGATTTCTTGCTTCTTTCACAATTGCATTCGGCACTTGGAAAAAAAACAATCACCTATCAATTTATTCAACTTTACTTAAGAAATACGATTTTATTTATACAACTCTTCTTCTGAGCCAGGGTATAATACTATGTAATATTCTCATTATTCTCGTGAACTATTCACGATAAGCATGGTTAAATGTGTGTGTCTATTATTGCTGTGTCAGATTTAGAGTTATCTGGTTGCAGTATCTCCCAGTAGTAAGTAATATCACGGTTGCTGCAATAATTGTGCTATCTGTAAAGACTCCGAGCAATTAGATTCTGTATGTATTTCTTCGTAAGAATGACTAGCTTTTATAGGCATAGGCTGAGGAGGCCAACCAAATCAGTTTGCTCTTTCAATAGCAGTCCATTATAGGAGCTGCATGTATGGTATTAGAAGCAAGAAAATGACATTAGAGGCCAGAAAGTGATTCAGATGTGGCTTTAAAGGCTCAATGATTTTTATTATATGTATGCTTGTATGTGTATATGTATTCATGATTTAAGGCAGCAGATTAGAGACTACCTCTAACTTATTTACAGACCTGTAGTTGTCTGTACAGGTGTTCTTCTGTGCCATTGCTTCCTAGATAAAGTGAAAAATATAAGTTAAATTTTCCTAGATAACTTTGCAGCTGTTTTTTTTCTGGGCTTGACCAGCTTGATGATACTGACAAAAAAAGCTTGCAAATGGGTTTTTCACAGACTTTATTCCCTGAGACTTATAACAAGCTAGCAGTAACAGACTATAGCCGTGGTAAAATAAATGGAAATTGAGGAAACTATGAAAAAGCTTGAAGCAATTATACCTGAAAGAATGTGCTCAAGGTAATTTTAAGATAGATTTTGTATGTTAGATTGAAGTGCTACATAGTATTGATACATTGCATGTATGGAATGTGTTTTAAAATCACGTATGTAGAATCATTTGTCAAGTTAAATTCTCTATTTTTTCCTTTTACAATTCTGGAATGTTGCAAAGCATCTTGTAATACTGTATTCAGAAGAAATGCCATTGCATCTTTCTTCCCCCACCCCTCCTTGTGATTAACAAATATTCGTCCTTCTTTCTTAGATGGGAGCAAACAGCATTTGTCACGTGGACAATCTTGGTTTCCACCTGGTCACTCACACCCCTTGTTATCAACTTCTTCTCCCTCAAGTGCTTCTTATCTGCACGGAAGTGTTAATTCTCTTTTCATGTTAGTAAAACAACCACAATGCCTAATAGAAGCATAATGGTCTTTCTATTAACTCCCACATCCCCACTGGGACACTGGGGAGGATGTGGGAAGGCATCTACTGTTTTATGATTCAAAACACAGGATGACTGATAATGCCGATACTTAAACAGGAAGAATTAGTGAAGCCACTCTATACACAGAATTTTACCAAAATGTTAATATAATGTAGTATATAATGTCAGAGGATTGGATGCATATATTGACATTCATTTACAAACTAATATAGGGTGAATGCTATTTTTTTTTCCCCTAAGGTACATGCAGAGTATGCCAGATACCAAAGCCAGATTACAACAGGAATGGGCCCACCAGCAGGTATATTTTGAAGTACAAACTTTAAAGGATAAAAATAATATTGTCATTTCTGTATTACCAAGTTAGGCAATAATTATCAGGCACACAAGTTAGAGGATTACTTCCTGAGACAAGACAGCGCTCCAGTGAGCTTAGGCTATATTGAATAAATCTGTATTTTATAAAAATTAGAAGGGAGAAGAGGCTATTTTAATAATTTTAGACACTTCAATAAAAGAGACATGGTAAAATGTATATTGAGAACTTTTTTTTGTCTGGAGAGTTGCATTTAGGGTTCATAGTTACTTAGGACTTGAGGGAAATGTCTTCACTCAAGTTAGGGTTAGGATGGAGGATGCCAGTTAAGGGCTGGCAATTGATAAGCTTCTTTGAGAATAATGGAGTCAAGAGAAATGATTGTGGGAAGGAGAATAGGTTTATGGTAGAGCAGCCAGGATCTCACTGTGCAATACAGGAGGATAGAATTGAGCTAGTTGCGAAAATTGGTCAAATCACATTTGGAAACTATGATCAATTATGATCTTTAGTATAAAAAGAATATAGCTGCATCAGACTGAGAAGATTATACCTAATGAGGAAAGGTTGAATCTGATAACGCTCTTGCTGAACATCATTTAAATTCCTTCTGTATAGGCAAATTCTGGTGTATTAGATCTGTGATCTTAACCAGTTAATTAGATAAAACACATTTTGATCACGTGGCAACATTTAACATGGTTTATTTTTGAAATCTTCAATATTTTACAGTTTATTCCATGGTGACACCGTCTCCAGGTATTGGTCCCGTCCAGAATCCTATTTCTGTTTTACCTCCAGTGATGACATCACAGCCATATCCAATTCAACCTCAGACATCTGTCCCTTACACATTTACAAACACAAATCCACAGTTTACTACGCAGCAATTTAGGCAGCCTCTTCCAACGTCGTACACTACTGCAATGCCTACAGAGATGGCTCAGAACCAAGTCGTATCAGGGATTGTGAATCAAGGATCACAGAACAGCTTTCAAATGCCACAGCCAATGCCAGGACCTTCTTATACACCACAGCCTCTGCAACAGCCCGCAACAAGTTTGCAACAGGTAAAAACGTAACTGAAACAGACTTGTATAACATCAGTGAATTAACACTGAAATTAAGTCTTAGTGTATCAATGAGTTGCTAGAAAAAACCGTCGTAAATAGAAATTATTGCTAGTTTTGCTTTTGTCTGGGAATATTCTTTAACATTTAGATTGTTATTTCAATTTTTTCTGGTAAAATCTTATTTAACCCCCCCTCCCCTTTGTGTGTAGAAGTGTTTTTATAGCTTGAAGCATGGCTGTTACTATTGTATCCTGATTCACTTGCCTTGTTAATGCTCTTTCTGGTAAGATGGTACACTTTCCATTGCAGCATTTTCTATGGGGTCAACAAAGATACTTATTTTCCTTTTTTCAGTGTATTTTTTATGATCACAAGACCCTGAGGTGGTGTGACGTGGCATCCAAGCTGGGTCAGTGCTGCTTTTTGCACTTTGGCCCCGGAGTAAGATTGTTTCCTTTGGCTGCATTCATGGGTATTCATGTATGGTTGAATGACAATTAAACTTGAACTTGAACTTCCATTTCGTTTTAGGGAATAGTTAATTAAAAAAAAACCAGACCATGGTATTTTTCAGCTTTTGTGATACTTTTTAAAAACTGCTCCAGTTAAGTATTTGTCTTTTATAGGTTCAGTCAGTAAACTCCACCCCCATGCCGCTCTCCATGTCAAGTTCAGAGTATCAGTTTCAGACAGCAGGTACCAGTAACCCAATGCCACCACCTGGGACGCAGAAGAGACGCTTTACGGAAGAACGAGCAGCAAATGCACCAGAAGGGCTCCTTGGATATAGGGTAACTATATTCAATATGTATTAGGAGATGGAATTACATCTTTAGAAAGAAGTGACATCGGGTCAGAGGATGATGAATCTTTGTGGGAGGAGTTAAGAAATTACAAGGGTAAAAGAACTATTGCGGGAATTATATATTTAGGCTTCCAAATAGTAGCCAAGCTGTGGAGTTGAGATTGCAAAGGGAGCTGAAAAAGGCAGGTATTAAGGGTAGTGATACAATTGTAATGGGGGACTTCAAGATGCAAGGGGATTGGGAAAATCAGGTTGGTGTCAGATCACAAGAGGGGGGATTTGTTGAATGCCTACAAGATGGGTTTTTAGAGAAGCTTGTGCTTGTCCTACTCGGGGAAAGGCTATCTTAGATTGGGTGTTTAATAATCCAGATCTTATTAGGGAGCTCAATATAAAGGGACCCTTAGGAGGCAGTGATCATAATATGATTGAATTCATACTGCAACTTAAGAGGGAGAAGCATAAGTCACATGTATCAATATCGCAATGAAGTAAAGGGATTTACAGAGATAAAAGAGAGGAGCTTGCCCAGGTGAATTGGAAGAGGATACTTGCGGGATGATGACAGAGCAGAGATGGCTGAAGTTTCTGGGAGTACCTCACAATGCGCATTTAGATCTATCCCACAGAGGAAGAAGTTCTCAAATGGCAGGGGTAGGCAAACAAAGGAAGTTAAGGACTGCATAAAAACCAAGGAAAGGGCAGAAAAGGTAGCAAAAGTGAGTAGGAAGTTGGATGATTGGGAAGCTTTCAAAATTCAACAAAAGGCAAAAGAAAAAAGCTATAAGAAGGGAAAAGATGAAATATGAGGGCAGAGTAGCCAATAATATAAAGCAGGATACCAAAAGTTTTTTCATGTATATAAAGAGTAGAAGGGAGATGAAAGTTGATATTGGATCACTGGAAGACGATGCTGGTGGGGGGGGGACAAAGATATGGCAGATGAACGTAGTGGGTATTTTGCATCAGTCTTCACTGTGGAAGACACTAGCAGTGTGCCAGAGGTCCGTGAGTGTCAGGGAGCAAGAGTGCGTGCCACTGTTATTACAAAGGAAAAAGTGCTAGGCAAAGGAAAATGCCTTAAGGTGGATAAGTCACCTGGGCCAGATGGACAACACTCCAGAGTCCTGAGAGAAGTTGCTGAAGAGACAACGGGTACATTGGTCATGATCTTTCAAGAATCACTTGATTCTGGCATAGTCCTGATAGACTGGAAGATTGCAAATGTCACTCCACCCTTTAAGAAGGGAGGAATGCAAAAGAAAGGAAATTATAGGGCAGTTAGCTTAACCTCAGTGGTTGGGAAAGTTGGAGTCTATTATTAAGGATGCGGTTTCAAGGTACTTGGAAGTCAGTGTTAAAATAAGTCAAAGTCAGTGTGGTTTATGTAATGGGAAATTTTGCCTGACAAATTTAGTCTTCAAGGAAGTAACAAGCAGGGTGGACAAAGGCAAAGCAATGGATGTCATTTACTTGGATTTTCAGAAGTCGTTTGACAAGGTGCCACAGATGAAGCTGCTTAACAAGATAAAATCCTGTGGTGTTACAGGAAAGATACTGGCATGGATAGTGGAATGGCTGATAGGCAGGAGACTACGAGTGGGAATAAAAGAGCCCTTTTCTGGTTGGCTGCCAGTGACTAGTGGTGTTCCTCAGGGGTCAGTATTAGGACTGCTACTTTTCACATTGTTTTTCAGTGGTTTAGATAATGGAATTGATGGCTTTGTGGCAAAGTTTGTGGATGATATGAAGGTAGGTAGAGGGGTAGGTAGTGCTGAGGAAGCAATGCAATTGCAGCAGGACCTAGACAAGTTGGAAGAATCGGCAAAAAAGTGGCCGATGGAATACAGTGTTGGGAAATGTATGATAATACATTTTGGTGAGAGGAACAATAGTGTGGAGAAGGTTCAAACATCAGACATACAGAGGGATTTAAGAGTCCTCTGCAAGACTTTCAGAAGGTTTGTAGGTTGAGTCTGTGGTAAAGAAGGCAGGAGGATGATTCTGGGAATGAAGGATTAACATATGAGGAGCATTTGGCAGCTTTGGGCCTGTACTCACTGGAATTTAGAGGAATGGGGGGGGGAGGGAGACCTCATTGAAACCTACCGATTGTTGAAAGGACTAGATAGGGTGGATGTGGAGAGGATGTTTCGTATAATGGGGGTATCCAGAACTACACGGCACAGCCTCAAAATTGAGGGGCGACCTTTTAGAACAGAGGTAAGGAGGATTTATTTTAGCCAGAGAGTAGTAAATCTGTGGAATGCTCTGCCATAGACTGCGGTGGAGGCCAAGTCTGCGTATATTTAAGGCGGAAGTTGGTCATTTCCTGATCAATCAGGGCATCAAAAGGTATGGCGAGAAGGCAGGTCTGTCAGGTTGAGTATGATCCAGGATCAACCATGATGGAATGGCGCAGCAGACTTGATGGCTGAATGGCCTAATTCTGCTCCTGTGTTTTATAGTCTTATGTCATGTGCTTGGGGGAGGGGGGAAAGGCCTCTTGATATGTTAAACCAAATAATAGGTGAGATATATGAAATAATGAACTATATTTAGGATCTGTGGGATTATATTCAGAAGAGAAGTTCTGATTGGCTTTTTGTTTGATATAACTGGATATAACCTTCTGCTGGAGGTGTTAAGAACAACATTCCATTTCTAAAATTTAGAGGTACCAAGAAAAAAATTGCTTTCTGTATTTGAAGATTTTGAAAGAATGTCCAAAACTAATAAAATAGTTAACTGCATACGTTTAAAATGAAAATGGTACATGAGAACTTTAGAAAGTAGGAGCAAGAGTAGGCCACCTGCCACCTCAAGTCTGCCCTGCTATTTAATATGATCATGGCTGGTCTTTATCAGGCCTCATCTGCTCTTTACCTGTTGGAAATTGCCCTGAAATCCCAATCTTTCAAAAATTTACTGTATCTATTACTTTAAATGCCACCAGTGATCTGGCCTCCACAAAACTCCCAAGACAGAGAATTCCAGAATTTTTTTCCTCTGAGAAGTTTCTGCATGCCCCTGTTTTAAACTTGTTACCCCCGATTATGTAACTTGTCCTTTTGTTTGAGATTCTCCCAATAGTGGAAACATCACAACATCTACCCTTTCAAACTCCCTAAAGCTATTGCATGTTTCAATAAGAACAACCCTCAGTGCTCTAAACTTTAAAGAATAAAGATCTAATTTCTTTAGCTGCTCATCATAGGACAACCTTCTCATCCCAAGAATTTGCCTAGTGAATCTCTTTTGGGTTGCCTCCAATGCAGTGATTTCTTTCTTTCTTAAATAAGGGGACCAAACTAAACACAGTGCCTCATGTGTGGCCTCAGCAGTACTCTGCAAATTGTAAAATACTTCTCTGTTTTTGAGCCCAGCCCTCTTGCAATAACGGGCAACATGCCAGTTGCCTTGCCAACCTAGAACTTCTTCACCATTATTCATCTGCAAACTTTCTCCATTTGGATTTGTGGTAGCTAAAGGCTATTACCAATGCATAAATTAAATTTGATTTGCAAAGTTTTCACTCATTCAGCCAAACTTATTTCTAGCTAATTGCATTCCTAATCACAGCATGCCCTCCAGCTATTTCAGTATTATCGGTAAACATGGATAACCTGCATTCTGCCCCATCTCAGCACAAAAAATACAGTAAGATAAAGAACACAATATTTTGTTTAAAAACACAATAAATTTAAATAAATAAGATGGTTTATTTACATTGATTGTATGTACAGAGTGATGCTAGGCACAGGTGACTGATATGAAATGGTAAAGTAGTGATGGTGGAGGAGTGGGTTAGTGAGCAGGGGTGTTGATTAGCCTTACTGCTTGGGGAAGGTAACCGTTTTTGGGTGTGGTGGTCCTGGTGTGGATGTTACTTAGCCCCCTCCCTGAGGGGATTGGGACAAGCAGTTCATGAACAGGGTGGGTGAGTGGGATCCTTTGTGACGTTACTTGCCCTTTTCTGACATCTTTCTGTAGAACTGTTCTGAATGGTGGGTAGGCTGATGCCGGTGATGGGTTGGGCAGTTTTGGCTATCCATTGTAAAGCCTTCCTGTCTTCTGCGGTGCAGTTTCATACCATACATGATATAGCTTGTTTAGTACATATATAAAAATAACGGAGGAGCGAGAAGGTGACGTAGCCTAACAGTGCTGCACTAGCAGGTAAAACCTCCCAGATTAAAATAATGCAGCAATCTATTCTACTGAGTGCCAGCATTTAATCATTGCTGAAGCACACTGCTGTTGCTGCAGATATGTACATCTTAACGTGAATATTAAACTTGGATCAAAAGTAGGTTTGCAAATCTTTCTTAAGATGAATTGAAAATTATAAAATCAAATCTATATGTTGCTCTCACCTTTAGAATTCAATTTTAGTGGGGGGGGGCACATTTCTTGAACATCCCACAGCATCTTTTCACTGTTCTTTGACCATGTGATTTGGGAGCTGGCTCACATTGTAAACTGGACACACTATGGCCAAACCTGATGCTTGGATTACAAGGTCTGAATAGCTTGCAAAGCAAAGCTGGAAACCTGTATCCTTCCTTATCTGAGCCTGTGGACAGCAGCACTAGGCCTTCACTATTGAAAATGGATGTTCATGAGGAAAATGATGTGCAGAAAAATTGCAGAAGGCCTTGGGGAGAGTGGTGAGCGAATAGCACACAGTTAGGTAGGTAGTGAGACAAAAACTAATGCTGGAAGAGCTAAGCAAAGAGGAATTGCCATTGACTCTTTCCACAGACACTATTTGTCTGGCTAATTTCTCTATCATTTCTGTTTTGTTTCAGATTCTAGAATTTTCTCTGTAATTTGCTTGCCAGAAAGTGGGGTGCAGTTAAGGTTTTCCTGGGGTGGGAAGAGTAGAGCATCTCCCCCTTGTTTGGCGCTACATGAAACTCCCTTGCCTGCCCATTGTTAAGGGGAAAGGGATAAGTTGATTTGTTTTGAATCATACAATCTATTCGTTTGATATTCAGTGTCAAGTTTTGCTTGGTTGGAAGAGAAGAACACAGTTTTGCAAGTAATGAGGAGTTTTAATTATTTCAAGAAATGAAAAACTAGCCAAAATTTTATATGTACACTGTTAACTGTTTGCTTCGTGATTCCATTTGGTGAAGAGAGTCCGATTAAAAGCAGTGGTAGAAATCCACGCTAATTCCTTTCCAGCTCTAAGATATTTTGTAAAAGAAAATTTGCTTTTATTAGTAAAATAATTTAATATAGGTGTACGTAATCGAAATTGTTTTCTGCTCTGTATGCAATCACGCTTGTTGATTTCTGTGGCCTTTTTTCTACTCATAGCACGGACCATTTCACTTGACTAATCTAGGTACTAGGAGCAGTCAGGATATGGGATCTGGGTTGAAGATAGCTGCTGATTCCATCCTCTTTGGAAGAGAAAGAGAAAGGTAATTATTTCTTTATCAATTGCAAGATATTATCTGTCTGATGATTGTTTAATTTCTAAGTACCATTGTCCTGGGTGTAAAATTCAGGAAAATAGACAGGGCATTTCACTTGTTCCCTATCTCTTTTATTGGGCTCAATTCATAAAACTATTTATTTTACCTTATGATACATTTTTGAAGTGCAATGCACTTGGAAAAAACCACTTGTTTTTAGCCAGTGTAATGCCAGAAATTTTATCCTAAGAGTGCCTAGCTAGTATATGTTGACCTAGCCCGGCATTCCATTGTAATTAATTTTTTCTGGAGGGCAAACAATATCAATATAACAAGTTACCATTAATTAATGTTTTTTGTATCTGTTGGTTGGTATTAGTGATTTAAAAAAAAGCCACAGTATTGTTAATCATGACCAATAGATTCAATACAATTTGCATTTTCTCCAAGAAAGGTTACAAAGAAAGAACACAACCCCAACTGAATTTCCAATTTATGTTAGAAATTATTTGTTATAGTGCCAATTCTAAACCATGATTTCATACTGTATTTTCTTCTTGTCATCCATGAATTTTTGTAGTGACAGGTACATAAGAATAAGCAGACCATTAGTTTTTGTCAGGCAATTGTCTTCATTTTACACCACGTCTGGTTTAAAAGTAAGGCAGGCCCAATGAACTAATGTTTTTAATACATTGCTAAGCTGCTTAAGTTGTTTTGTTGATTAAGTACATACTGATATTGAGTCTGGTTTGGAATCTACAAATTTATACATTAAGAGTTCAATCCTGCTGCTTACTGTTTAATGCTACAACTTTTCTGCCAAAGGAGGGGTGTCCTTCTTAAAAATCCATTGAAATAGTATACCATGCAAATGAATATGTAATACCTAAGGACTGCTGCAAGTAAACTTGCTGTAATTGTATGGCTGTATGAAAGTTAGGTTATTGAGAACATGGTATAGAATTTAGTATGATATTTAGAATATCAAGAAATAAAACATGAAATGTTTTGTGGGTTGGTTTAGTAATATTGAAACGTAAGATTATAGATAATTAAAGTTTTTAGAGAAGTTCTATAAAATCCAAGTTCGAGTTCAAGCTAATTAATATTCATTATGAAGTTTAATGTATCTTTAGGTTCACACATTTTTTGCCTGTTATGACCAAAGTACAAGAGTCAGATTATTCTTGCTATCTTTTAGGCAGCTGATGCCCCTGCTGTCCAGCCCTGGAGATTGTTCTGAAATGCCAAAGACCTCAGTGCATATGTTACATTCTTTAAACATGCAAGGTGAGGCCCATTGCACCAATTCTTATAAACCAGACAGTTTTTCTTTTCAAATTTATGAAGGATTAATTTTCCAGTAAAATACTGGGTTAACCCAACAGAATTAGGATTTTTTCCTTTCTGTGCTATCGAAGAGAGTATATTCAGGTAAGCTACAGTGCTTTAGGAATCTAAGTAACCTCTACATATTAACCTGTATACTAATTGTTGGCAGGCTAATTGATTATGAAAACCTCACCGATTGTTTGCGCCACTTGTATTTAGCTTGTTAGATTGTTGCTGCACAATACATGGAAGGTCTACTGGATTTTTGTCTTTATTTGCCAACTCTATTTTATCATGTCCTACATCTGATGATGTTGGTAGCCACATTGCAGTATTTCCTAAGGTCTGCTATTTCAACACAGATAGCTGCAGCTGAGAATGTAACTGCTGAGTATAAGTGCTCTTAATTTTTTAATTTATATGAGTAGATATAACTCAACTTTTTCAATGGAAGTTCAATGTACTTGCTATTCATCGGTGGAAAAGTAATCAATATATGGTGCATCTGATTCTTATAATGTGAGAACTGACAAAAATACAGAAATAAAATTTATAGTGAGTGTTTAAAGTAAGGACAGTAAAATGTTGGAAATTGTTGTGGTTCTTTTCATTAACTTGCAGAGCCTAGAAATCTTCTATCAGTATGAAATAGTGGTGATGGTCTGATATTTCAGATGGGCTCCTGGGGGTCATATTCAGATATTCAGTTGCCTCTTATTTAGCTTCAGGCTCTGCCGGATGTATGGAGTCATAGAGCACCACAGCACAGACCCTTCAGTTATATCTATCTGTATTTCCAAACTATTCTATCTAGTCTCATTGATCTGCACCTAGACCATAGACCTCCATACCCCTCCCATTGATGTATCTATCAAAGTCTCTCTTAAATATTGAAATTGAACACACATCCACCACTTATGCTGGCAGTTTATTCCAAACTCTCATTACCCACCTCATGTTCCCTTAAGACATTTCACCTTTCACCTTTAACCCATAACTTTTAGTTCTAGTTTCACCCAATCTCGGTGGAAATAGCCTACTTTCATTTAGCCTATCTATACTCTCATTATTTTGTATGCCTCTATTAAATCTCCCCTCATTCTCCTAAACTCCAGGGAATAATGTCCTAACTTCATCAACCTTTCCCTTTAATTCAGGTCTTCAGATCCTGCCAGCATCCCTGTAAAATTTTAGCTGTAGTCTTTTGATTTTGATATATTTTCCGTTGGTTAGTGACCGGAACTGCACACAGTTGTGCAGAATGTTTTACACAACTTAAATGCAACATCATAACTCCTGTACTCAATATTTTGATTTAAGAAGGTAATGTGCAAAAAGCTCTCTTAATGACCCTATCTATCACAATCCTTGGTGCCCTACCATTCACTGTGCAAGACCTATCCTCCCAGAGTGCATTGCCTCACGTGATGCAGGCATTAAAATCTATCTGCCATTTTTCAACCCATTTTTCTCGCTGAATGCTAAATGACTGACTTCTTGTACAACTCTTATTGACGATGATTTAAATTCCTTGATCACTGGCATTACTTCCAAAACCAAGTAAACATAATAGTACAGGTTCTCATGTTAGAGATGGTTTATACGTGTCAGAGAGTCTATTGGCTTTCCTTTACTAATAAGGTTTAAAGTGGTATTGGTTAATTGTGTATTTCGGGAAGTTGAAAAAGTGGTTGGAATTTAAAGACTGGACAAATTAGTCATTAACACTAATATGATGCGCTTCTGTGAAAGTACCAGTTTATTTAATGAAATGTGATTTGCATTGGAGAATAAAAAACATTGAACAACATAAGTGATCTGGCTTTTGGACAGTGCATTAAAACTGAGATTTAAATTTGAAACATATATTCCAGCCATAAGCCTTTGTGACTTAATTTAACTCTGATTCTGATAGTAAGTTGTGTTAAAATAACTTGGAGAATTATCATTTCTATATAATGTATTCTTGTCTAAAATTTAAAGCTTAATTCAGAATCTAGTTTAAGTGATCAAGTTGTGCTGTAATATAAATGAATTTATTTAACTTAAGATTGTTACTGGATAACCTTCCCTACTTTTTGTGAGAAAGATGGCTTGTTTCCAATTTATATCTGTGAAAACCTATTTCCTAATATAGAGCATCATCACAGTTTGTAGAAGCTTTTATTCAACCCTGAAGTTCATTTCAATGCATTTGGAGTAGGTAATAGTGTACATATCCATGGAATTGGGTGAGGAGAGCATATGTTCTAGTGTTACTGCTTGCAAACTATACTGAATGTACACAAGTTCAACTACACATTGAAATCTTAAGATCTGTTAATAGTTCTAAATGAGCAGTTCATTTCAAAGCATATTTGAGCAAGTTGTCGTATTTTCTATATTTGATAAATTTCAAACAATTGTCTGCCCTTGGTGATATTAATAGTTTGTTGCCATCTACAAGTGTGCTGAGCTAACCGAGTTCCCTCGCACATTTACTTAATGTCTTACTGTTTCTCCATTTCTCTCATGAAACTAATTTTCAATCTGTGGTAGCAGAAATCCAAGCTGTAATGTAATAACGGCATTTGCAGTGCACTTCCTCCAAGTAAGAATGTATCATATTGATTCTAATATCTGAGGGACTGGTTTGTCAAATGGAATTTTGATCATTTAAAACAATCTTTGTTTGCTTTTATGTACACTGAAATGAATTGCGTATGATTAATTTAGATTCTCTATTAACAATTGTATCAGTACCTATAATAGCTATTATAAATAATAACTTTTACTTCTAATGTCAAAGAGCTGGAAAGCCATGGTGTTAAATTTGTCTTTGGAAAGTAAGAGATGTCTAATTTAGTTAAACTTTAAGACATAATCAGATGTGGTGTTTTTGAATTAGGATGAATTAATTGCAGTTGCCTCATTGCTAAACCTTGCAACTTTATACCTTATTTAGGGTATTTCTAAAACAGGTGAATACTAGTCAAGCTGCTGAGATTAATACATGATCAATATGTTAGCTGAGGGACCTTTTTCCATGCTGTATATCACTAAGGCATTGTTTATTGAGAGTTTAATATTAACAAACGGTCATGTGAAGTTGGTAATTGTGGTATAGATTGAACATATTATGTAGCAGTTGATCTGAATTTAATTTTCCTTTCTTGTGTCTTGTGTTCTCTTACATGTTTCTGATGGGACATCACCTGCTGCTGTCAACTTGACATGGCTTTATCTGACATCTTCATTTGTGTACTGTACTGTTGATTTCTCGATGCATTGTCTGTAAACATTTTAAAACATTAACAATATGTTCTCTTTCCCACAAACTAAATCTTTTTGATACTGAATACCTCTTGGATTTCTGGGTGTGTTTGGGGATTCTTTTCTTTTAAAATGTAGGTCATATCTCTCCAAGCCATAAGCGACACAAGACTAGCGATAGCCTATGTGCATTGGCACAGTATGGTGAAGATTCTTCAGATGAAGAAGATGAACGTCATAAACGAGGTGGGAGATACAGAACTTCTGGAAATGCGTCACGCAATATGTATCATCCCTACTTTCAGCCCTCTGTACACCGCCCTCCTCATCACCATCAACATCATCGTCAGCAGCAGCAGCAACATGGCATACCGAGGTCCCACAATTCCATGCCCTTCTGGATGGCACCCAACTAATACTGAAAATGTTGTAAATGTATTTTTGTCAATGTTCTCTTCACTATGTGCAGCTAAACCTCGTGTTCAAAAGAACTGTATGTGCTAGGTGTGGTAATATTACCTGATATACCAGCACTCCTGGAATTAATTTTGATGGACCACCATTATCAAATGGCTGACTGCAATGGACAATAGACTCGTGCAGGGTGCAGAAACTTGGGAAGAACCATATTATTGGCTTTTTTTTG
The DNA here is from genome assembly GCF_030028105.1 of Mobula birostris. Classification (NCBI taxonomy): domain Eukaryota; kingdom Metazoa; phylum Chordata; class Chondrichthyes; order Myliobatiformes; family Myliobatidae; genus Mobula; species Mobula birostris. Next base: position 35,273,161 of record NC_092374.1, read on the forward strand.
TTACAGCGCTGCATTAGCTGCAATAACTTGAAGAGTAAATTCACATTACCTTCAGTATACAAATTCTGGAAATGAAGACTTAGTGACAACCACCGCTTTCCCCACTGGTACTTTGCAGAAGCATGATTCATGCAGCAACCTTTTATGTTGTAATGGACAAAGAATTTTAGTGTATTAAAACTGTAAAATAAAAGTGTGAAGAAGTGTTGCAATGTGTACTAAAATGAGAACCCATTGTGAAATAAGTTTGTGTAGCAGCAAATGATGGAGAACAAGTTTATTCTTGGATCCTTTAATATCAATAACAACTTCCACACTCATCCTAGTAGTTGCAGCAAGAAGTTCGAGGTAGGTGCTGTACGTACATAGCTTTGCAGGAGGCAGGTTACTTTATTTTCAGGTAAACTCAGTGCATACCCAAATGCTCTTTTTCTTTGACTGGGCCAGTGATTCCTATATCTTTTCATGAAGGCTTTAAATAATTTCCTCGTTTGTCAATACAAACATCAAGGGAAAATTAAATTGGGAGGAAGATGTATTAAGACTTAAAGTAAGTCCAAGTGGAGAGTAAATGTGGACATATTCTGGTGTGAAAAACTTTAATACTTTTTAAAGTAACATACAAATGTTGGAGGAACTCAACGGGACAAGCAGTATCTATGGAGAGGATGTTTCAAGCTGAAACCTTAATCAGGACTTGGAAAGGAAGGGGGAAGAAGCCAGAATAAGGCAGTATGTGGAGTGGAAGGAGTACAAGCTGGCAGGTGATAGATGTAGCCAGGTGAGACTGAAGTGAGAAGCTAGGAGGTGGCAAAGGTACAGGGGAAGAAGAAGAAATTAAGAGGGTGGATAATAGGAGGAGGGGCAGCTGGGAAGAAGGGAGTCAGAATGGAGAATGGAAGTAGACAGGGACAGGGGGGAGAGAAATTTCTGTAAGTTAAAGAAATTGCTATTCATGCTTGTTGGGTTGGAGGTTACCCAGACAGAATGAGGTTGATATTCAATGCGGCAATCAAAAAAAGGCCGCCTGCGAGAGGATTTATGTAGAGGAGGAAAGTTATCTTGATTACAAGAGGCTTTGGTGAGACAATCGGGAATGTTATGTGTACTAATTGTCTTGCAGATTAACCTTGTCCAGTGTAAGGTTTCTGATGAGTTACATGATTATTCCTGATGCTGTCTAGTTTATTATTAATTTTCCAATTATGATGAAATATTTCCACCTGATTTAATTTAAGAGCAGAGGAAACTTTTCAATTGGGTGTTAAATTACTAGTTTAGATCAGGCTGCACGCCTTGATCTTTGTTTATTGTTTAATTTTTTAAGTCTATCAAGTGTACTTATATCATTTTATTGTTGATAAGGGTAAGGTAGATCTTTGAGAATTCCAAGAGATATCATCTTAACCGACCTTCAGGCTTTCCTACCCAAGTTTGAGAAAACATCTCTTCAAAGAACATTCAAGCTTTGGTTGAAGGATGTGAAGATACAAATGACCAGTTGCAAGATACATAACAATTATTTCTATCTCATTACAAGAATATCTGTCCTCATTTTGAATGAAGATGTACAATACTCCATTTCAATTAGAGCAGTGATTTACTGGAAATTGAGACATTGTTTAAAATCACACTTTAAAACAGGGTTAGTGTCTACCTTTTATTTTAAAAAATTGGAAAATTCAAATTGTAGAATCTTCTGGCTCCCTCCTTTTAGACTCAGCTTTTGCACATATTTTTGTATCTGCCTCCTTTTGACTTGTAGTCTGTTGGAAGGCTTCTGAAAATCTTGCTCTGGCTTTGGCCCAGTTCTTGTGGTTTTTGGAGCCGTATAGTTGTGCATCTTCAATTGAAAGTGGTATTTTAGCCCCCAGGCCTGATTGTGACTGATGAAGTTGAACTTGAATCTGAGGGGGTGAAAAAGACAAAGTGCAATTTGAGATTAGTATACAGTAGTTGCTATATTAAATTGATTTCCCTTTGAATGTTACAAAATTAAAATTGTTTAGAAATTCTTAACATCTGTTTGTATTCAAGACAAGTTTCCTTTCCATTCCTGCCTGAGGAGTGACTTGGATCCAATTTGTCTACCTTCCAGCAGGTGCCATTTCATTGGCCCTTCACTCAATCTTGGAACATCTGGACAGTGAAGATACATACATCAGGATGTTGTTAATTGACTACAGTTTGGCATTCAGTATTGTCATCCCCTCAAAGCTAATCAATAAGATTCATGACCTAGGCCTCAATACCTCCTGGTACAACTGGATCCTGTCATGTAAAACCTTAAACTTCTATACGTGTGTGGTAGAAAGCATATTGACTGGTTGCATCATGACCTGATATGAAAACAATGCCCTTGAATGGAAAAGCCTACCAAAAACCCTCCTCACCACGTCTACATGGACTGCTAGCACAGGAAAGCAGCATCCATCAAGGACCCCCACCATCTAAACCACACTTTTAGTGTCAAAAAACTACAGAAACAGGCCCTTCAGCCAATCTGGTCTGTGCCAAATCATTAAAACTGCTTAGTCCCAACAACCTGCACCCAGATCATAGCCCTCCATACCCTTCCCTTCCTTGTACCCACCCATGCTTCTCTTAACAGGTGAAATCACAATAGCATCTATTTGTGCTGGTAGCTCTTTCCACACACTCACCACCCTGAGCAAATAAGCTTCTCGTGTCCCCCTTAAACATTTCATCTTTTGCCCTTAACCCATGACCTCTAGTTCTAGTATTACCCAACCTCAGTGGGAAAAGTCTGCTGCCATTTATCCTATCTATACCCCTCAATTTTGTATACCTCTATCAAATCTCTCCTCAATATTTTATGTCCTAGGGAATAAAGTTCTAACCTATTCAATCTTTACTTGCAACTCACGTCCTCCAGTTCTGCAACACCTTTGTAAATTTTATCTGTACTATTTTAATCTTCTTACATCTTTCCTATAGGTAGGTGACCAAAACTGCACATAATACTCCAAATTAGGCCTCACCAGCTTTTTATACAACATCCTAACTCCATAACTCGATACTGTGATCTATGAAGGCCAATGTGCTAAAAGCTTTCTTAATGACCTTATCTACTTATGACAGTTCTTTCAATGAATCATTGACCTGTATTCCCAGATCTCTGTTCTACTGCACTCTTCAGTGCCCTAGTGCTCGTAGTCCTGCCAAAGTGCAACATCTCACACTTGTCTGCATTAAATTCTATTTTTCAGCCCATTCTTCCAGGTGGTTCAGATCCTGCTGCAAACACTGATACCACGTAATCATCCCGGTCATTGATATAAGCAATGGACCCAGCACTGACCCCTGCAGCACTCCATTAGTCACAGGCAGAAAGGCAACAATCTACCTCTACTCTCTGACTTCACCCACAAAGCCAATGTCAAATCCAATTTTCTACCACATTTTGAATGCCAAGTGACTGAACCATGTGGGTCCTTGTCAACCGTCTTGCTGAACTCTAAGATTGGTTAGACAGGACCGACCAAGCATATCCTGTCCTTTAGAATACCTTCCAATAACTTTCCCACTACTGCTGTCGGGCTAAGCAGCCCATAATTACATAGAAAACCTACAGCACAACACATGCCCTTCGGCCCACAAAGTTGTGCCAAACATGTCCTTAGAAATTACTAGGCTTACCCATAGCCCTCTATTTTTTTAAGCTCCATGTACCTATCCAAAAGTCTCTAAAAAGACACTATTGTACCCACCTCCACCTGTTGCCGGCAACCCATTCCACGCACTCAGCACTCTGCGTAAAAAATTTAACCCTGACATCTCCTCTGTGGCTACTCCCAAGCACATTAAACCTGTGTCCTCTTGTGGCAGCCACTTCAGCCCTGGGAAAAAGCCTCTTGACTATCCAAACAATCAATGCCCTCATCATCTTATACACCTCTCATCCTCCATAGCTCCAAGGAGAAATGGCTGAATTCACTCAACCTGTTTTCATAAGGCATGCTCCCCAATCCAGGTAACATCCTTGTAAATTTCCTCTGCACCCTTTCTATGGCTTCCACATCCTTCCTGTAGTGAGGCGACCAGAACTGAGCACAGTACTCTAAGTGGGGTCTGACCGGGGTCCGATATAGCTGCAACATTACCTCTCAGCTCCTAAATTCAATTCCAAGATTAATGAAGGCCAATACACCGAATGCCCTCACCATATACACACTTAATCTGGGTTGAACTCCATCTGCCACTTCTTAGCCCAATTTTGCATCCTCTGTCCTGCTGTAACCTCCGACAGCCCTCCACACTATCTACACCACCTCCAACCTTCGTGTCATCAGCAAACTTACTAACCCATCCCGCCACTTCCTCATCCAGGTCATTTATAAAAATCATAAAGAGTAAGGGTCCCAGAACAGATCCCTGAGGCACACCACGGGTCACTGACCTCCATGCAGAATATGACCTGTCTTCAACCACTCTGCCTTCTGTGGGCAAGCCAGTTCTGGATCCACAAAGCAATGTCCCCTTGGATCCCATGCCTCCTTACTTTCTCAATAAGCTTGCGATAGGGCACCTGATCAAATGCCTTGCTGAAATCCATATACACTACATCTACAGCTCTTCCTTCATCAATGTGTTTAGTCACATCCTCAAAAAATTCAATCAGGCTCATAAGGCACAACCTGCCCTTGACAAAGCCATGCTGACTATTTCTAATCATATTATACCTCTCCATAAATCCTGCCTCTCAGGATCTTCTCCATCAACTTACCAACCACTGAAGTAAGACTCACTGGTCTACATTCTCCTGGGCTATCTCTACTCCCTTTCTTGAATAAAGGAAGAACATCTGCAACTGTCCAATCCTCTGGAACCTCTCCTGTCCCTACTGATGTAAAGATCATTACAAGAGGCTCAGCAATCTCCTCCCTCGCCTCCCACAGTAGCCTGTGGTACATCTCATCCAGTCCCAGCAACTTATCCAACTTGATGCTTTCCAAAACCTCCAGCACATCCTCTTTCTTAATATCTACATGCTCAAGCTTTTCAGTCTGCTGCGAGGCATCACTACAATCACCAAGATCCTTTTCCATAGTGAATACTGAAGTATTCATAAAGTATCTCTGCTATTTCCTCCGGTTCCATACACACTTTCCCACTGTTACACTTGATAGGTCCTATTCTTTCACGTCTTACCCTCTTGCTCTTCAGATACTTGTAGAATGCCTTGGGGTTTTCCTTAATCCTGCCCGCCAAGGCCTTCTCATGTCCCCTTCTGGCTCTCCTAATTTCCTTTTTAAGCTCTTTCTTGTTAGCCTTATAATCTTCTAGATCTCTAACATTACCTAGCTCTCTGAACCGTTTGTAAGCTTTTCTTCTTGACTAGATTTATTGCAGTCTTTGTACACCACGGTTCCTGTACTCTACCATAACTTCCCTGTCTCATTGGAATGTACTTAGGCAGAACTCCACACAAATAACCCCCGAACATTTGCCACATTTCTTCCGTACTTTTCCCTGAGAACATCTGTTCCCAATTTAAGCCTCTAATTTCCTGCCTGATAGCCTCATAATCCCCCTTACTCTAATTAAACGCTTTTCTAACTTGTCTGTTCCTATCTCTCTCCAATGCTATTGTAAAGGAGATAGAATTATGATCACTATCTCCAAAATGCTCTCCCACTGAGAGATCTGACTCCTGACCAGGTTCATTTCCCAATACCAAATCAAGTACAGCCTCTCCTCTTGTAGGCTTATCTACATATTGAGTCAAGAAACCTTCCTTAATACACCTAACAAACTCCAGCCCATCTAAACACCTTGCTCTAGGGAGATGCCAATCAATATTTGGGAAATTAAAATCTCCCATCATGACAACCCTGTTATTATTACACCTTTCCAGGATCTGTTTCCCTATCTGCACCTCAATAGCCCTGTTGCTATTGGGCGGCCTATAAAAAACACCCAGTAAAGTTATTGACCCCTTCCTGTTCCTATCCTCCACCCACAGAGGCTCCGTAGACAATCCCTCCATGACATCCACCTTTTCTGCAGCCGTGACACTATCTCTGATCAACGGTGCACGTCCCAAACTCTTTTGCCTCCCTCCCTGTCCTTTCTGAAACATCTAAAACCCGGCACTTGAAGTAACCACTCCTGTCCCTGAGCCATCCAAGTCTCTGTAATGGCCACCACATCATACCTCCAAGTACTGATCCACGCTCTAAGCTCATCCACTTTGTTCACAACACTCCTTGCGTTAAAATAGACACATCTCAAACCGTCTGTCTGAGCGCGTCCCTTCTCTATCACCTACCAATCTTCCCTCACACACTGTCTCCAAGCTCTCTCTATTTGTGAGCCAACCACCTCTTCCCCAGTCTCTTCAGTTTGGTTCTAACCCCCCAAACAATTCTAGTTTAAACTCTCCCCAGTAGCCCTAGCAAACCTTCCCGCCAGGATATTGGTCCCCCTGGAATCCAAGTGCAACCCCTGTCCTTTTTGTACAGGTCACACCTGCCCCAAAAGAGGTCCCAGAAATCTGAATCCTTGCTCCAATCCCTCAGCCACACATTCATCCTCCACCTCATTCTATTCCTATACTCACTGTTGCGTAGCACAGGCAGTAATCCCGAGATTACTACCTTTGCTGTCCTGCTTCTCAACTTCCTGTAGTGTTTTTTCAGGTCATCTTCCCTTTTCCTACCTATGTCATTGGTACCAATATATACCATGACCTCTGGCTGTTCTCCCTCCCACTGCAGGATATCTTGGACGCGATCTGAAACATCGCACCTGGGAGGCAAACTACCATTCCAGTTTCTTTACTGTGTCCACAGAATCGCCTGTCTGACCCCCTAACTATACAGTTCCCTATCACTACTGCCTTCCTCTTCCTTTCCCTAACATTCTGAGCCACAGGGCCAGACTCTGTGTCAGAGGCGCAGCCACAGTTGCTTCCCCCAGGTAAGCTGTCTCCCCCAACAGTACTCAAACAGGAGCACTTATTGTCAAGGGGTACAGCCACAGGGGTACTCTCTAGTAACTGATTCTTCCCCTTCCCTCTCCTGACTGTGACCCACTTGTCTGTCACCATTGGCACCGGCGTGACCTCCTGCCTATAACTCCTTTCTATCACCTCCTTGCTCTCCCTGACCAGATGACCGTCATCGAGCTGCATCTCCAGTTCCCTAACGCGGTCCCTTAGGAGATGCAGCTCGACACACTGGGTGCAGATATGCTTGTCTGGGAGGCTGGGAGACTCCAGGACTTCCCACATCTGACACCGAGCGCAGAAAACCGACCTCACACACACACACTACTTCCTTTCCACAATTAACACAGGCAAACCTACCTCGCCTCATTACCACCTAAGGCTGTTGAGCCAAAGCCCTATCACTCTGCTACCTCTTACTCTGCTGCCCGCTGGATATGGCAGTCTTTTTAAACTTTTCCCACTCTACTGGCCTGCGCAGTCTTGCCTCTCTTCCTGGTTTATTCTTACAGCCTTTCTTAACCAGCAGAATATTCGCTATTTTCCAATCTTCCGGTACCTCGGCTATTACTAAGGATGATTTAAATATCTCTGTTAGGGTCCTTGCAATTTCTGTTCTTGCCTCACACAGGGTCCGTGGGGTACATCTGTCAAGTCCTGGGGATTTTTCCACCCTAATTTGCCTCGACAGCAAATACCACCTCCTCTAATCTGTATAGGGTCACTGCTGCTTCTCACATCTATGGCCTGTGTTCATCATCCGAGATGCAAAAAAGTCCATTTACGATCTCCCCCATCTCCTCTGGGTCTATACACAGATTACCAATTTTGTCCCTTACTATCCATTTGCTCTTAATACAAGAAACCCTTAGGATTCTTCTATACCTTGTCTGCCAGAGCAAACTAATGCTTTCTTTTACCCCTCTTGATTTCTTTAAGTATTCTGCATTTTTTATACTAATCAATTTTTTTCTTAACCAGGGCGTCAATATATCTTGAAAACCAAGGTTCCTGAAATCCTTTATCCTTTTCTTTTATTCTGACAGGCACATACAAGCTTCATACTCTTAAAATTTTACTTTTGAAGGCCTTCCACTTACCAAACATACTTTTGCCAGAAGACAGCTTGTCCCAATCCAGAACTACCAGATCCTTTCTGATACCATAAAAATTGAGCTTTCTCCAATTTAGAATTTCATTCCAAGGACCAGACCTATCCTCTTCCATAATTACCGTGAAACTAATGGCATTATGATCACTAGTTGCAAAGTGCTCCTCTACACAAACTTTTGGCATCTGCCCTGTTGCATTCCCTAATAGATCAAGTATTGCACACTCTCTCGTTGAGACTTCAACGAGGGGTGATTGATAAGTTCATAGCCTAAGGTAGAAGGAGTCAATTTTAGAAAACTTGGCACATTTATTTTTCAACATAGTCCCCTCCTACATTTACACACTTAGTCCAGCGGTCGTGGAACATACGGATCTTGAACCTCCAGAAAGTGTCCACAGATAGGTGATTGATAAGTTCGTGGCCTAAGGTAGAAGGAGATGAATTATACAGCTCTCATTACATGCACATGCAGTTCAACTCTGAGTGATTAGGCAGAAAGTTTGAAGTTAATAACTCATCTCCTTGTACCTTGGGCCACGAACTTATCAATCACCTGATGAGTTAACTGATGAACTATTAACAAAACTTTCTGCATAATATAAAAGCAAGGATGTAATGTTGAGACTTTGTAAAGCACTAGTGAGGCCACACTTGGAGTATTGTGAGCAGTTTGGGCCTCTTATCTGAGAAAGGATGTGCTGAAACTGGAGAGGATTTAAAGGAGGTTCATGAAAATTATTCCAGGATTAAACAGATTGTTATATGAAGAGCATTTGATGACACTGGGCCTGCAATGACTGGTATTCAGAAGAATGGGGGTGGGGGGGGGGTGACCTAATTGAAACCTATCGAATGATGAAAGAGTGGATGTGGACGTTTCCTCTGGTGGGAGTGTTTAAGACCAAAAGACACAGACCCAGAATAGAGGGATGTCCTTTTAGAATGGAGATGAGGAGGAATTTCTTAAGCTAGAGAGTAGTGAATCTGTGGAATCCGTTGGCACAGCTGTGGCCTTTGTATATTTAAGGCCAATGCTGATAGATCCTCAATTGGTCAGTGCATGAAGGGATATGGGGATGGGGGGGCGGGGGGCGGGTGGAGGCAGGAGATTTGAACTGAGAAGGAAAATGGATCAGCCATGACGAAATGGCAGAGTCGACTCGATGGACCAATTGGCATAATTCTGCTTCTCTATCTTATGGTTTTGTGTTTCTTGCAACAGTCTGCAATGTCTATAAATTTGTTCCTCTATATCCCACAGACTGTTGGCGAGTCTATAATATAGCCACATTAAGGTGGGCGCAGACACACAGAAAATGCTGAAGGAACTCAGCAGGCCAGGCAGAACCTATGATAAAGAGTAAACAGTCATTTCAGGCAGAGACCCTTCATCAGGACTGGAAAAAAAGATGAGAAGTTAGAGCAAGAAGTTGAGGGAAGAGAAAAGGAAGTAGTACAAGGTGATACTCAAAACTGGGAGGGGGGAGCAGTGAAATAAAGAGCTAGAAAGTTGATTGGTGAAAGAGATAAAGGGCTGGAGGAGGGGGAGCCTGATAGGAGTTTAGAAGACCATGGAAGAATGGGAAGGGTAAGGAGCACCAGAGGGAGGTAAAGAGATAAGGTGAAAAGGGGAAAACAGGAATGGGGGATGCAATTACTGGAAGTTCGAGAAATCGATGTTACCCAGACAAAATACAAGGTGTTGCTCCTCCAGCCTGGGATTGGACTCATCACAACAGTAGAGAAGACCTTGGACTGACATGTTAGAATTGAAATGGTGGCCAACAGGAGATCAGACTTTTTCTTGCAGATGGAGTGCAGGTGCTTGACGAAGCGGTCTCCCAATCTATATCGGCTCTCACCAGTATACAGGAGGCCATGCCTAGAGCACTGGATACAGTAGATGACCCCAACAGACTCAAAGGTGAAGTTTACCTCACCTGGAAGGACTGAGGCCCTGAATGAGGGAGGTGGTGTAGGGGCAGGTATGGCACTTGTTCCACTTGCAAGGCTAAGTACCGAGAGGGAGATCGGTGGGGATGGACGAATGGAGAAGGGAGTCATGCAGCGAGCAATCCCTGCAGAAAGTGGGGGAGAAGGGAAAGATGTGATGGGATTCTGTTGGCAGAAGATATGGAGAATTATGTGCTGGACGCAGAGGCTAGTGGGGTGCTAGGTAAGGACAAGAGGAACCCTATCCCTGGTGGGGTGATGGGACGATGGGTTGAGGGTAGGAGAAAGGAAAGCCCCTGGTTAGTTCTGGAATGAAAAGCCTCATTCTGACGGCAGAGATGGAGTAACTGAGAGAAGGGGAATGGAATTTTTACAAGTGACAGGTTGGGAAGAGGTATATTCCACGTAGCTGTCAGAATCAGTGGGTTTATAAAAGATATCAGTAGAGAAACAATCCCCAGAGAGACTGAGAAAGGGGAAGGAGGTGTCAGAAATGGACCAGGTAAATTTTAGGGCATGGTGGAAGTTAGAGGCCAAGTTGATGAAATTGAGAAGCTCAGCATGATGCAGGAAGCAGCACCAACGCAATCATCAGTGTAGGGTAGAAAAAGTTGGGGAGTGATACCAGTGTAGGCTTGGAACACAGACTGTTACACATTGCCAACAAAAAGGCAGGCAAAGCTAGGACCCATGCGAGTGCCCATGGCTACACCTCTGGTTTGAAGGAAGTGGAAGGAGCCTAAGGAGAAATTATTCAGAGTGGGGACCAGTTCCACCAGATGGACCAAAATGGTGGAGGAGGGAAACAGGTTGAGTCTGTTGTCTAGATAGAAGCAAAGAGCTTTAAGGCCCTCCTGATGGGGTGATGAAGGTGTACAAGGACTGGACATGATCACACCCTTCTGATTCCTCAGTTCCAGCCATAAAACCTCAAGACGAGTTCCCCAGTTTGTACAGACTGAGCACTGCTGTGCCATTTTCCCTGACTAGTAACACCACCCCTCCCTAGTTAATCCCTCCTGCTCTACCATGTCTAAAAATGATAGAACCCCGGAACATTGAGCTGCTAGCCCTGCCCCTCCTGCAACCTAGTCTCACTAATGGCTACAATGTCACAATTTCAAGTGCTGATCCATGCCCTGAGCTCATCTGCCTTTCCTATACAGTGCTATGCAAAAGTTTGGGCACCTCGGTCAAAATTTCTGTTACTGTGAATAGCTAAGCGAGTAAAAGATGAACTAAGTACAGACCAGGCAGAGTGCCCAAACTTTTGCTTCGGGCCCTTTTCCTTTTCGTTATTTTGAAACAGTAAAAGATGGAAATAAAAAAGTTCTCTTGCTTAAAATATTAAAGAAATGTGTCATCTTTAACTTTATGCCTTTTGGAAATGGATGCCCAAACTTTTGGAAGCCGCTGTACATACAATCTCAGAACATTAGTCCAACCACGCTCAACCTTATGATTCCTGACTTTTCCAGAGGTCTGTCTTATCATTTGTCTCCACAACCACTACACTATCTGTTCTGGCACTCAGGTTCCCATCCTTCTGCAACTCTAGTATAAACTACCCCACTCCTCACCACCCTTCCCAATCCCAATGCCCACCCATCCAGTACTGGGAAACCTTCTCACTAGGATATTAATCCCCGTCCAGCTCAGGTGAAAATTGTCTCCTGTACAGGTCCCACCTTCCCTGGAAGACAGCCCAATGATCCAAAAACCTGAACCTGACCCTCCTGTGCCAACTCCTTAGCCATGTGTTCAACTGTATGAGCTTCCTATTTCTGGCCTCACTAGCATGTAGCCAGTGGCAACCCTGAGATAACAACCCTGGTGGTCCTGTACTTTTAACTAAGCAACTAACTCCTTGAACTCACTTAGCAGAACCTCTTCATTCTTCTACTTACGTCATTGGTATCTATATGGATCACGCCCTCTGACTGCTCATCCTCCCACTTAAGAATGTTGAGAACCTGATCTGAGATGTCCCGGACCCTGGCATCAAGGAGGCATCATATCACCTGGGAATTTTATTCCTATCCACAGAGCCCCCTTTCTGTTCCCCTATCAAAGCTCGCCTCTTCTCCTCCCTTCCCTTAGCCATTGAGCCAGTCTGTGCCAGAGACATGACCGCCGTGATTTCCCGCTGCTAGATCATCTCCCCTAACAGTATCCAAAGTGATATACCCATTACTGAGGGGAGTGGCCACAGGGGTACTCTGCAGTGGCTGGTTAACCCCTTTCACACTCCTGACTGTCACCCAATCTCCTGCGTCTTACACCTCAGGTTTAACTGCCTCTTTATATGTCATGTCTAACAACTCCTCAGCCACCTGAATAATCCGGAGTCAATCCAGTTCCAGTTCCAACTCCTTAACAACGGAGTGTTTGAAGCTGCAGCTGAATGCATTTCTTGCAGGTGAAGTCATCAGGGACACTGAAGATCTCCTTGCCTTCACACATCATGCATGAGGAGCATTCATCTATTCTGCCTGGCATCCCTAATACTCTAAATGTGCAATTATAAAAAAGGAAACAATAAATAAACTGAAAATAAAACTTCCTGCTGCCATCACGAAGGAGGTACAGGAGCCTCAAGACCACACCATCAGATTCAGGAACTGTATTACCCTTCAACCATCAGCTCTTGTATCAGAGGGAGTAACTTCACTCACCCCAACGCTGAACTGTTCCCACAACCTAGGGACTCACTTTCAAGGTCTCTACATCTCATTCCTTGATATTTATTGCTTATTTAATTTTTTTTGTTTCTTTGTATTTTCTATGAATGTGTAAAAAAATAATCTCAGGGTTGTATATGGTGACATATAGGTACTTTGATAAAAAAATAATTTGAACTTAGAACAGTTATGGCAGAAGACAGTTCAAACAGTTAAAATATTTTATCTACATGAACTTTAGCTAAAATCTTTATAAATACTCTACATCAATTTTACTATTTCTCCAACCGCTTTTTATTTCTGTAAAACTGCTGCTAGCTCTCTTGACAACAGAGGCTGATCACTAGGTTATAAGTTAAGGCAATGGATGTTTTCGTATAGCAATGATGCCAAACTCTATGCGTACAATGCAGTTAATGGCAGGTTTACCTGTACGTGATCACTGAAAGGTTCACTGAATGTATTTTCTCACTCATTAGATCACTAGTAATAGTGAGCAGATCACTATTCAGCTGGTTAATTCATTTACTTTAAAGTATGTTTTCTAAATGGAAAAAAATTACCGGCTCTTTAATTCCACAGCTTCCTTTACCAAGTCCTTCTCCTTTCTTCCAGCCCATCTTTTCCAACATTTTTCGTCCTTTGTTGTCATCACAGATTTCCCTAAAATGAATAAAGTCATTAAACCTGTAAATGTGTAAATTCTATTGATGAGAAAGCAATTTACTAGTTGGAGTATCAAAATTTACATTTAATTTCAATTGCAGATTATACGTAGAACTGCTTGTAATGGTTACCTAAATGTCAATAAATTAGTCTTAACTGATTCTATTTATGAGGTGCTAAAGGTCCCTAAAAAGACATCATGTACCTGTATTCATAGCTAACATATTGGAAAAGGTCATTCATGCAGAGCCAGGACAAAGTTCTTTAGACTAAGATGCACAAAAATAAGAGATTCCCCCAACATCAATAACTCAGGCTTTGTATCTATTTAGAAGATTAGTTACATCTCTCTCATTACTACTGACCTGAAATTTCTGTCTAAATTGCTAAATTAATTTCCTAGAACTTCATCTACAAGACAATTCTAAAATGTAATGGGATACTTTAGTTTCAAAGGGCAAAGCTGGAGGATCAATAGTCAATGTCTTCCAAGACAAAAGAATCCAAATGCCATAGTGTGCAAAACCTTCATGTTGTACTCTACGAGGTCTACTTGAAATAAATTTATATTTATGACTTAAAAGTTGAGCAGGGAAGTAGGAGCATCAAGGCAAAGGGTTTCTAATTTTTTTTGAAGTTAGTAGTAATATACAAATGTCAGCTGAATAGAATTCAGCCACAGACATTCAGACCTGCTCCATTATTCAATGCAGCCAGAGGGCATAGTTTTAAGGGGCTTGGAAGCAGGTACAGAGATGTCAGGGGTAAGTTTTGTTTGTTTTTTTTAAAAAAAACGCAGAGAGCAGTGAGTGCGTGGAATGGGCTGCCAGCGACGGTGGTGGAGGTGGATACGATAGGGTCTTTTAAGAAACTCCTGGATAGGTACATGGAACTTAAGAAAAACAGAAGGCTATGGGTAACCCTAGGTAATTTCTAAAGTAAGTACATGGTATTATGCTGTATTTTCTAATATAGCTGCCCATTTGCAAATAAAATGGTGGAAATATAAAACTCAACAAGTCAACCAACAGTTGTGGAAGGTGTGAAATTTTCAGCTCATTAAACCTTTGTAGCATTTTCTGTTTTAGTCTCATTTTCCCCTCCCTCATCCTTACTGCTTTTAGGGTTTAAAAACACTCTGGTTGAGAATTCCTGCTGTTTGTTGTCAGGAGTTATATTTTTCTCATTTTCCTGTAATCAGGGTTATATAGGCTATTGAGTCTACCCAGAGTAGATAATCCCACTGCTCATTTTCTTGTGTCCCAACAATTCTTTCCCACCCCCTTCCTATCTACAGGAGGGACAATTCACAGTAGCCAAATTTACAAAAATTTCTGTAATCGGGGGGGGGGGGGGGGCGGGGAGGAGGTGAAATCATTATCTGAAGGAAATAGAGGAATGTGCAAATTTTACAGATAACATTTAGAAAACCAGGATCGAACCTGTGCTGCTGGAGCAGTGCTATTGTTTGTGAATTCCAAAATGTTTCAACCATCCATGTGAAAGATTTTTTTCCCTAAATTTTAGTTCTAAACAGGTGATTCTCATACTGATAACAATGTACCTTAGTAATAAATATCTAAAAAGCAGAACGGTCATTTGCCATTTATTTTTTGGAATTGGTTTATTGTCAAATGTACTGCGATACAGTGAAAAGCTGGTTTTACATACCGTTCAGCCAGATCAGATCATTACACAGTGCATTGAAATAGTAAGAGATAACACTACAACAAATGCAGAATGAACTCTAACAGCTGAGAGAACGTACAATGCAGGTAAACAATAAGGTGCAAGGTAAGAACTTGTAAGAAAGGAACAGCAGTTGTCATGGGGAATTTTAACTTCCACATACATTGGGTGAATCGGGTTGGTTTAGGAAGTCTTGAGGAGGATTTCATAGAATGCATCCATGATGGCTTTCTTGAGCAGCGTGTTAGTGAACCTACAAGGGAAAATGCTATCTTAGATCTAGTCCTGTGCAATGAGACAGGTAAGATCAACGATCTTGTAGTCAGGGATCCTCTTGGAAAGAGTGATCATAGTATGATTGAATTTTGCATTCAGATGGAAGATGAAGTAGTTAGATCTAGAACTAGTGCATTGTGCTTGAACAAGGGAGACTACAACAGAATGAAGGAGGAGTTGGCTAATGTGGATTGGGAGCACAGACTATTTGGTAGGACAGTTGAACAGTAGAATACTTTCAAAGAGGTTTTTCACAATGCTCAACAAAAGTATATTCCAGTCAAAAGTAAGGACAGTAAGTATGGGGAGAACCAGCCTTGGATAACTAAGGAAATAAAAGATAGTATCAAATTAAAAGCTCATGCGTACAAAGTCGCAAAGAGTAGTGGGAGACGAGATGATTGGGAAAACTTTAAAAAGCAACAAAGAACAACTAAACAAGAAATAAGGAAAGGGAAGATAGAGTATGAAACTAAATTAGCACAAAATATAAAAACAGATAGCATTAGTTTTTTTAGAAATATATAAAGCAGAAGAGGGTGGCTAAAGTCAACGTAGGTCCCTTGGAAGATGAGAAGGGGAAATTGATATTGGGTGATAAGGAAATGGCTGAGGCCTTGAACGGCTATTTTGTGTTGGTCTTCACGGTGGAGGACACGTCTAATGTGCCAAAGAGTGATGTTATGGACGAAATGGGAGGTGAGGAGCTCGATAAAATCACTGTCACTAAAGAGATAGTGATGAGCAAACTAGAGGGCCTGAAGGTAGATAAGTCCCCTGGTCCTGATAGGATGCACCCCAGGGTGCTGAAGGAATTGGCGGAGGTTATAGTAGACGCGTTGCTAATCATTTATCAAAACTCTCCAGACTCTGGGCAGGTCCCGGCGGATTGGAAGACAGCAAATGTCACACCACTTTTTAAAAAAGGGATGTAGGCAAAAGACGGGCAACTGTAGGCCAGTTAGCTTAATATCTGTAGTCAGGAAAATGCCTGAAGCTGTCATTAAGGAAGAAATAGCAAACATTTAGAAAGAAGTGGTTCCATTAGGCAGATGCAGCATGGATTCAGAAAGGTGTGTCCTGTTTGACAAACTTACTGGAGTTCTTTGAGGAGATAATGAGTGCAGTGGATAGAGGGGAACAGGTGGATGTCGTATACTTGGATTTCCAGAAGGCATTTGATAAGCTGCCACACAAGAGACTTATAAATAAGATACGGATGCATGGAGTCGGAGGAAGTGTACTGGCATGGATAGTGGATTGGTTAACCAATAGAAGGCAGAGTGTTGGTATAAATGGGTGTTTCTCCGGTTGGCAGTCAGTGGTGAGTGGGGTGCCTCAGGGGTTGGTGCTGGGCCCGCAGCTGTTTACCATTTACACTGATAATTTGGAAGAGGGGACTGAGTGTAGCGTAGCAAAAATTGCTGATGAGTGGAAAAGAAAATTGTACAGAGGAGGTGTGAGTCTGCAGAGGAATACAGATAGGTTAAGTGAATGGGCCAAGGTCTGGCAGATGGAATACAACATTGGTAAATGCGAGATCATCCACTTTGGAAGGAATAATAGAAGAACAGATCATTGTTTAGATGGTGAAAGATTGCAGCATGCTGTTGTGCAAGGGACTTGGGAGTGCTTATTCATGAATCACAAAAAGTTGGCTTGCAGGTACAATAGGTTATTAAGAAGGCAAATGGAATGTTGGCCTTCATTGCTAGAGGGATTGAATTCAAGAACAGGGAGGTCATGCCGCAATTATACAGGGTACTGGTGAGGCCGCACATCAAGTACTGCGTGCAGTTCTAGTCTCCATACTTGAGAAAGGATATACTGGCTTTGGAGGCAGTGCAGAGGTGGTTCACCAGGTTGATTCCAGAGATGAAGGGGTTAACCTATGAGGAGAGACTGAGTTGCCTGGGACTATACTCTCTGGAATTCAGAAGAATGAGAGGGGATCTTAGAGAAACGTACAAAATTTTGAAAGGGATAGATAAGACAGAAGTAGGAAAGTTGTTTCCATTGGTAGGTGAGACTAGAACTAGGGAACATTGCCTCAAGATTCAGGGGAGAAGATTTAGGACGGAGATGAGGAGAAACTGTTTTTCCCAGAGAGTGGTGAGTCTGTGGAATTCTCTGCCCAGGGAAGCAGTTGAGGCTTCTTCACTAAATATAGTTAAGATACAGTTAGATAGATTTTTACATAGTAGGGGAATTAAGGATTATGGGGAAAAGGCAGGTAAACGGAGCTGAGTTTACGGACAGATCAGCAATGATCTTACTGAATGGTGGGCAGGCTCAATGGGTCGGATGGCCTACTCCTGCTCCTATTTCTTATGTTCTTAAGGTCATAACAAAGCACATTGTGAGATCAAGAGTTCATCTTATAGTACTAGGGAACTATTAGCAAGGACTGACTGATGACAGGTCAAAATTGCAGTCAATGGGATGAGTTGCAATGTAAAGGGGGGACAAAATTGAAAAGGATGATGAATACAGAATAGAAGGTGTTACATTTGAAAGCATGTAGTATACGGAATAAGGTAGAAGAACTTGTAGCAGTTAGAAATTGGTAGGTATAACACTGTGGGCATCACTGAGTCGTGGCTGACAGAAGATCATAGCTTAACATCCGAGGGTACATATTGAATCAAAGCGACAGCAGGTAGGCAGAAGGGGTGGGGTGGCTATGTGGTAAAAAAAATTAAAATAAAATCCTTAGAAAGAGGTGACATAAGATCAGAAGGTATAGAATACTTGTAGGTAGAGCTAAGAATCTGCAAGGGTAAAAAGACAAGATGGGAGTTATATACAGGCCTCCAAACATTAGCAAAGATGTGGGCTACAATTTACAACAGGAAATAGAAAAGGCATGCCAAAAGGGTAATGTTACGTTAGTTATGAGGGATTGCAATATGAAGGTAGATAGGTACAATAATTTTGGTGCTTGATCCCAAGAGGGGAGATTTGTACAATGCCTGCAAGATGGCTTTTAAGAGCAGCTTGTGGTTGAGCCCTCTAGGGGATCAGCTAGGTGAGGCAGTTACAATGACGCTCAATAGCGACTCCTTCGTGTTCATCTACGAAAATAGCTGAATTTCTACCCATGATGGCTCTCTTTTTTCCTTTCAGGGTCGATGGGGTTCTGTTGAAGACCCTGACCTGGAATTACACTCAGACTTTTGTTCTTTGCTATGGCGGGACCCACTCCTGGGGATTCATGACTGGCCACCGCCTAGAAGATGAACACGTCTTCTGGGTTTTCAGGTTTCGTAGGCTTGTAGAGAGGCTGATTCTAAGCTGGTGCTGTTGACTGAAGCGTTGTGAGAGAAAACCGAACATCGGGAATTGTTGATCAGCTGTTAAGAGGCTCTATACTCAGCAAAAGTGAGCAGAAAGGATGTGCTGAAAAGTGGAGAGGGTTCAGAGGGGGATCACCAGAATGATTCTGGGAACAAAAGGGTTACCATATGAGGACTGACTGATGATTCTATTCACTGAAATTCAGAAGAATGAAACCTATCAAATGTTGAAAGCCTCGACAGAGTGGATGTTTCCTATGGAGAGGGAGCCTACAAACAGAAAGCACATTCTCAGAATAGGGGGATGCCCATTTAGAATGGAGATGAGGAGGAGTTTTTTCAGCCAGAGAGTGGAGAGTCTGTGGAATTTGTTGCCACAGGCGGCCGTGGAGGAAAGTTATTGGATATGTTTAAAGCAGAGGTTGATAGATTCTTGATAAGTCAGGGCATGAACAGTTATGGGGAGAAGGCAGAAGACTGAAGCTGAGAGGGAAATACATCAGTCATGATGAAATGGCAGAGCAGACTCGATGGGCCAAATGGCCTAAATACACCCCCACATCTTATGGTCTGGTTTAATAGTCTTATAACAGCAGAGAGAAGCTGTCCGTGAGCCTGGAGACACGTGCTTTCAGGCTTTTGCATCTTCTGCCCAATGGAAAAGGGGAGAAGCAAGAATGCCTGGATGGGAGGGTCTTCAATTATGTTGACTGCTTTATTTTGACGATCTATTGCTTATTATTAACTTAAAAACATCATCTTCAAAAGAGAAATTCAAAGTGCAGTATAAAAGGGCGTCCGGTGAATTACAACGGTAATGCTACCTGATAAAGTAGTATGTACACCTAGTGACATTATTTCTATTGGATAATAGGAATACTTTATTTAAAATTGAGGTTTAGTTGTACTGTTCGTATTCCATGCTTATATATATTTTGAGGAATTTATAAAATTTCTACCTCTTTTAGTTGCAGACTTATAATTTTATACTTACATATGGATTGAAGCAGGAGCATCATCTCTTTTGAAAATGCCATCACTTCCAATCTCCTGCCTACGTTTTGCAGCTCGATCCTTATATATCAAATTCTTCATTGATTTACCTCTTTCATATGCACTGTTCTAAATAAATGACGACAAATAAATTTATGGAGCATAACTGGCTTAGATAACACATACGTTTCAGAAAGAACTGGTATTATAGACACTTGAAATCCAGTTACATAAACATCCTGGATATTATAGTCATAGAGCTATAACTGGTGGGCCAAAGGGCTGTATCAATCACGTCCATGCCCAGCATCATGTCCATCTGTAGTAATCCCACTTGTCTGCATTAATACCAAAACTCACTATGTTTTGCTCTTTCAAGTACCCATGCAAATGTCTCTTCAGTATTGTTACTGTTCTTGCCTTCTCCATCATCGGCAGCTCATTTTACATACCGATTATTTGTACGAAAAATTCACTCCTCAGATTCCCTTTAAGCCTCTGCCTTCTTATCTTAAAACTATGCCCGCTTGTTTTTTGATAATTCTTCCATTAGGAGACAAATTCTGGCTATGTATCTGTGCCTCTCATAATTTTATATACTTGTATCATGTCACTGCTCAGCCTTCTTTGCTCCAAGGAAAATAGGTCCAGTCTATCCAATGTCTCCTTATATACTCATTCATGTGAACAAAGGGTTGGGAACTCCACCCCCCTTGGAAGTTTTCATGTTTTATTGTTTTACATCATCAAATCACAGTGGATTAAATTTGGCTTTTCTGACACTAATCAACAGAAAAGACTCTTTCTATGTCAATGGAACAACAAATTGGTCTAAATTTATTACAATTATTAAACACAAACATAATTACCCTCTTCAAGTTAGTATTTAGTAGATGCACCTTTGGCAGCAATTATGAGTCAGTTTGGATAGGTCTCTATCAGCTTTGCACATCTGGACACTGCAATTTTTCTTCATTCTTCTTTACAAAACTGCTCAAGCTCTGTTAGATTGCATGGGAATTGTGAGTGAACAACCCTTTTCAAGTCCAGCCACAAATTCTCAATTGCATCGCGGTCTGGACTCTGACTTGGCCACTCCAAGACATTTACTTTGTTGTTTTTAACCCATTCTGTGTAGCTTTGGCCTTTTGCTTGGGGTCATTGTCTTGCTGGAAAACAAATCTCTCAAGTCTCAGTTCTCTTGCAGACTTGCATCGGGATTTCCCTGTATTTTGCTGCATTCATTTTACCCTCTACCTTCACAAGCCTTACATTCAACATATTGTTTAGTCTGATGGACAAAAGCTCAATTTTGGATTCATCAGACCATTGAACCTTCTTCCAGCATGTCTCCCACATGCCTTCTGGCAAACTCTAGCTGAGACTTCATGTGTGTTTTCCCCCCAGCAATGTCTTTTCCTTTGCCACTCTCCCATAAAGCTGTCTTGGTGGCCTCCCTCACTAGTCTCCTACATGTTCACTCAGTTTTTTTGAAGATGGTCTGCTCTAGGCAGACTTACAGCTGTGCCATATTCTTTCCATTTCTTGATGATTGATTTAACTGTACTCCCAAGAGATATTCAGTGACCTGGAAATTTTCTTGTATCCATCTCCTGGCTTGTACTTTTTAAATAACCTTTTTGCAGCATTGTTTGGAAAGTCCTTTTGCCTTCATGGTACAGTTTTTGCAAGGATACTGACTCACCGGCAGTTGGACCTTCCAGATACAGGTGTACAGTATTTTCACTACAATCATTTGAAACACCTTAAATGCACACAGGTGATCTCCATTAACTAATTATGTGACTCCTCAAACCAAATAGCTGCACCAGTGACGATTTGGTGTGTCATATTAAAGGGGGTGAATATTTATGTAATGAATTATAATGCATTTAGATTACTTTCTAGAGATGAGTTTTCACTTTGACATGAAAGAATCTTTTCTGTTGATCAGTGTCAAAAAAAAGCCATCTTAAATCCACTGTGATTTAATGTTGTAAAACAATAAAACATGAAAACTTTAAAGAGGTGGTATAAATACCTTTCTCAGGTCTTTCTTGCATTCCAGGGAATAAAGTTCATGTCTACGCAACCTTTCCTTGCAACTCAGGACCTCAGGTCCAGGCAACAATGGTATTGCATTTTGCAAAACTACAACTGTTGATAACCTATTGCTCATTAACTTAAAAACATTCATCTTCAAAAAATAAAAGAAACTCGAAGTGCAGTACAGCCTCTTTTGCTCCAGAGAAAACAGGCCCAGCCTATCCAATGTCTCCAAAGCACTCCAAATTCAGACACCGTCCTTTGTAAATCTTTCCCTCAAGAGCTTAATGACATCTTACAATAAACCAAGGTAAATTATACTTAACACAGTCTATCTTGAAGTATCAGTGTTTACTGACTTCATAGTGTCTGCTTTGGAGGAAAGAGAGAAGAGAAAGTTGCACTTTTGATTAAGGGGAAGGTCAAAGCTGTAGTCAGAGATGAAATTAATGAATTTTTATGGGTGGAGCTGAGAAATAAAAGAGGGATGATCACATTATTGGGATTGTACAATGGCTCCCCCAAGCAGTTAATAGGAATTAGAAGAACCTTAGGTTCCGCTGGCGGTGTTAGTCTAGGGCAGAGGTAGGCAACCTTAAGCATAAATGATTTTCTAGCATGCGTTATTCATTAATTTGAGGCAAAACATAACTAGATGTATTTAAATGGATAATTCCCATATTTCAAGTCTTGTTATGGCATTTATCTGGCCCACCGTCTGCTCATTAATACGTGATCCGGCCCACAGAGGCAAAAAGGTTGCTGACCCCTGGTCTAGGGGGAAGACCATCTCCAGCCCCACTATACTTGTGAAATCTCATTTGTGTGGATGCTGTGTGATGTTTTCTCCCTGTACAAATCACTACCACAAAATAACAAACAGTACACCATAAGCAGTGAAAGGTTTGAGCTTTATAATTCTTAATCTGACGAAAGGGTTAGTAAAGAAAACAAAAAGGGCCATTTTAATGAAACAGTCTAATATGCATGTTGGAGCTCACACTTTTCCTGTCCGTTCGTCCTCCATCGATTTCCCCTGGGTGTTGACTCCTGACCCCATTCCAACTCCACTCCATCCTGCAGTCTACAACCACTCCGTCCTGGCATCTTCTCTCTCCATCTTCTGCCGAACAAAAGCCTGCGAATCTCTCGCTCTCAACCACATAAGAAAGAAAACCACTCCCCCCATTGGATGGCGCACATTCCAAAGCCCTCGCTATCTCTAGTCATAACCCAAGCACACTGCTGATACAGAGAAACCTTTCCCAGGGAGTTACACTCTCTCCCCCACCAAATTCAGTCATGACCTCATGATTTTGAGATAATTTGCCAAACTTTCCTGTAAAACACAAAGTCCGACCCAGGTGTAAAAGGCAGTAACATAGCTCACCAAAGCGAAAGGGGACACACTCTGTTCCCCCGGTGCTACATAGGCTAGCCTATCCGATGGTCTCCCGATTCTGTGAGACCTCTGCACCCCCTCATCTACCTCTTCATGTTCTGACACCACTGGGGATACTTCTGATCTACCTGGCAAGGCCTCCCCCGGCCTATCACTTGTGCACACCTGCAACTTGGATCCCTCTGTCCATTGGCTGAGCCCCACTTCATGTCCTTCCAAGGTGAGTCCAACACTATGAGGATGAGGTCATCCAGATACACCAATACCTCAAGCAAGTTCATATCCCCCATCATTTTCTCCATAACCCGCTGGAAGGTTGCAGGGGCTCCCAATAAGCCCTGGGGCATCCTTTCGAACTGGAAGAATCCTAGTGGACATACAAATGCCATCTTCTCTTTGTCAGACTCACTCATGGGGATTTGGTAATATCCACTCCTCAAGGCCAGCACACTGAGCCACTTCGCACCACTCAGACAGGTCAGCGCGTCTTTAGTCCTTGGGAGCATATACTTGTCAAGGATGGTCTATCTGTTTGGAGTCCTAAAGTCCACACACATCTGTACCTTTCCATTCTTCTTTCTGGCCACAACAACAACTGCATAGGGGCTTCGGGACTCGGTGATGATCCCAGCTTCCTTCAACTTACACAAACGCTGCCAAATGTCTTCTACCTCTGCAAAGGCCAGTCGCCATGACCTCTCTATGAACGAAGTGTCCTTGGTCACCCGGATAGTGTGACGAGTGCTCTTGGAACAACCCACATCAAACTTGTCAGTGGAAAAGTCACCTTCCAGCTTCAACATCTTCTCTACCAGCCTGCAGGTACCAGGGAGTCCCTGAAGTTGGAAGACTCAGCAGTCAACTTTCCCCCTTTTTCCACTAGTTTCTCTCCAGCTTGGGACACTAGACATTACCGTCACCGGGAAAAGATGTGCCAGGGCATCCCCTGCTTGAAGGTGACCTGCCTCTTCATAGTATTCCTGACAATCACTGCCATCCTGTGTGCCTGTACAACCGGGGGCGTCTGCAGTTCAGGCGTCACCAGTACTCCAGCACCACTCCCAACTCCTCACTGTGGCCTTCCGGAGTAACCACCAAGAGCAGCTCGCCCTTGGGCATTCTGGGAAATTTGGGGTTTCCCATTACTCTCGATACTCCCCCAGGCTTGGACTGGGTGAAGCACACAGTCCCTCATCTAAACTCGTTATCTGGCCTAATGCAGCTCGAATGGACAATGTTCTCAGGAAGCTCTCTCCAGCTTTCTCCTTGCATGAGCCTCCTCACAATAAGAACTGAAACACTGCCCTTCTCAACGGGGTCTGGACAAATTAGCACAAATGCATCAAGGGCCTCAGCCACTCCCACATCGGCCTCCAAAAACTCTAGCATCACTGACAAATAACCATCACATGGATAATCACCTGCACTAAGACCCCAGATCTCTAGTGCATTGAATGGCATCAATGATAAATGTGTCAAATACTACCTGTAAAATGAATGGTACAGCAAAGTGACTGCGACCCTGTGTCAAGTATGCCTCTAGCATAAATACCCTCTATCTGTAGTGATACACTGGAGCTTGGACCCACTAAGCCTTCAGGAATATGGTTCTTTGCTTTCAGGCGTTCCTTGATATATTGCTGGGAATGTGTTCCCCCAATATGCCAGGCCATCGCCTAACTGGGTCTCTTAAGTTTTCCCAATGACTCTCTCTGCTTAAGTACCTGGGGCTCACCCTTAGAAGGGTTTCCCGTCATTCACACTCCCGCCTGAAGTGTCTCTCTTCACCAGTTATAATAGACAACTGATCCACCTCAGCCACCTGAATGGCCCCTCTGTGTCACAAGCAATTTAGCTGCCTCTCTGGCTGAAAGATGTAGGCAGAAAGCTTCTCCCTCTTCTCCTGATGCATGTTCTGAAACCCGCCAAGAGCTCCATTGGGCTCCCTGTTCTGCCAAATGCATTTTCCAATGCTCCTATGTAATCGGCAGCATGAGTTAGGGGGTCCTAGAACTTGACAGCTTTCACCACATCAGGAGCCCAGCCACTCAAACGTTCAACCAATCTATGTCACTTTACGTCCGAGCACTGCCACTCATCTAACAACTGAGAGGTCTGTTCCAGCTAAGTCTCATACTCCTCTTCCCCTTTATGGGTGGGCGTTATTACAGAGAATAGGTGGAGCCTACCTTAGCTGGGACTTTGGACATGGGGCATTTTTCCATTTATTCGCCAGAGAGGTAAGGACGGATACTAACTCAGAATTCTCACTCTTCCCTGGGGGGGGGGGCAGGGACTAATTAGACATTCCAAATCCAACCGTTCTTCCCCTCACTCCTCAGAAACGATAGAACCCTGCCTTTGAAGTCTCTGCCCCCAGCTACGGGAAACGACTTGTGATTTGGCCCACTCCACAGCCATTACACCAGCGCTAGTCTACAGTAAAACGAGGTCTATGCCCGCCATCTTATCAAACCTCGCTCCTCAATCATAACTTTGCTGACAACTTTAACAGTACTTAACAGGTGAATTAACAATTCATCCGAGTACAAATATCTACCCCACTCAACACGCACGCGTGAGAAACCGATAACCCCTGTGGATGAACACCACTGCTCCACCCCAGCAACATCCCTACCAGCAGAGACTTAAAATACACAACCCACTGGTTTAATGCTCAGGGAAGTCACACAGCATCCAATGAAATCAATCCTGGAACGATACCCCCACAACTGTCACCCTCAGTTTGGTTGGCAACATTAGTCTAGGGGAAGACAGTCTCCAGCCCTGCCAAATTTGTGAAATCTCGTTTGTGTGGATGCTGCGTGATGTTATCCCCTATACAAATCAGTACCATGAAACAACAAAGAGTACACCATATGCAGTTAAACGATTGAGCTTTATAATTTTTAATCTGACTATAGGGTTAGTAAAGAAAACAAAAAGAAAAAGGGCCCATTTTAATGAAGCAGTCTAATGTGCACATTGGAGTTCACCGATTTTCCTGTCCATTCATTCTCCAATGATTTCCCATGGGCGTCATCGACTCCTGACCCCATTCCAAGTCCACTCCATCCTGCAGTCTACAACCTCTCCTTTCTGGCATCTTCTGCCGAACAAAAGCCCGCAAATCCCTCGCTCTCGGGGACACAAAAAAGAAAAACACTCCCCTCCCTGGACGCTGCACATTTCAAAGCCCGTTATCTCTAGTCATAACCCTAACGCTGCTGCTACAGAGAAACCATTACATTAGCAGTGAAACCTTTCCCGGGGTGTTATAAACCGATAAAGGCCGATTGGAGTAAGTTGTTTAAGGGGAAATTTGTAGACTTTTAACGGTGGGAACATGAGAGCTCAAGATCTACATGTTCCCATTAAAATGAAGGACAAAGCTGGTAGGACTAGGGAGCTCGAGATGACCAAGGATATTGAGACCCTGGCTGGGGGATGAAAGGGAGACATGGGTCAGGTACTGGCAGCTGGGATCAAGTGTATCTCTGGAGGGGTGCAAGGGATGCAGAGTGTACTCAAAAAGGAAATGAGGAAAGTAGATGCAAGTTTGGCAGAAAAGGTCAATTTTGGTCTCTTCCCCACCACCCCACCTACTAAACTGGAAAGAGTGCAGAAAAGATTTACAAGGATGCTGGCAGAACTTGAGGAATTGAGCTTTTAGGAGAGGACAGGCTAGTACTTTATTTATTGAGTGGAGACTCACTTTTGAGGTGATTTCATTAGAAATCATACACTCAGTACATTTCCCCTGAGTTGGGGCATTAAGGACATGGGGACATAGGATAAAGATGAGAGGAGAATGATTTAAAATGAATTCAAGGGGCAACTTTTAAAAAATATACATAAATAGTGGCATTTTTGTGGAATCAGGTGCATAGGAAGTGGATGTAGGTAGGACAACTGGTAAAAGACTGTTGAACAGGTACATAGACTGAAGGTTTAGAAGTTTATGGGTCAAATGCTGGCAAATGGGACTATCTTGAATAGGGCATCTTGGTTGGCATGGAACTGTTGGGCTGAAGGGCCTGATTTAATGCTAACTCAATCTATGACATGACTATGACCAAACTAATAATTAGAAACATAGAAAACCTACAGCACACTATAGGCCCTTCGACCCACAATGCTGTGCTGAACATGTACTTACTTTAGAAATTACCTAGGGTTACCCATTGCCCTCTATTTTTCTAAGCTCCATGTACCTATTTAAGAGTCTCTTAAAAGATCCTATTGTAACCACCTCCACCACTTTTGCCGGCAGCCCATTCCAAGCACTCACCACTCTCTACGTAAAAAACTTACCCCTGACATCTCCTCTGTACCAACTTCCAAGCACCTTAAACTGTGCCCTCTTGTCTTAGCCATTTCAACACAATCAATGCCTCGTATCAGCTTATACTGGTCTCCCATTTAGCAAGTCAAGACCAAGGGGAGTTTTCAGATTAAGGACAATTAATTCTTGGTTCGGGAAATAACTGAACTGGTAGACATTGTTACATTAAAAAAAAATTGATGGGAAAATACTGAAAAAAGAAAAGCATAAAATAATGGGAGTTGAATGGTGTTTTAGAGTGCAAGGACAAAACCAGAAGAGGGAAGGAAAGAAAGGAGATCAAGGAATTTTGAGGGATCTTGATAGGAGCCATAGAAAAATGTGTGCAAAATGCAGTCCGCTCTTTTGTCACTGGTTAAAACTGGCTGCTCTGAAGAGTTCTGAAGTGACCCATCTCAATCCAAAGAACATTGGAATGTTTTAACAGAGAAATGTGTCCAGATCATTAAAAGCTAGTTCATGGGGATAAAGGTTAATCCAGAAGTATGGAATATGAAGCAGCTTTGCCTTGATCTGATTTTATCTGGAGTACTGTGTTCAGTTCAGGAAAGAGGATCAGATAAAGCAATAAACCTGGAGAGCTAGAGTTTGTAGCAAAGGTAGGAAAGATGTTGCAGAACAAGCATTTCTTTTATTGATTATACTTTCAGAAATAAGTTGATGAAAAACACACCTGTAATCCATACTTGACCTGAATCTGTTTTAACTCATGACGCCGTAGCTTATCTTTCTCCTCCTTGCTCAGCACTGGAACAGCTAAATAAGGCACAACAGGTGAATAAAGAATTTTACTTACTGTAAGTTTAAAGAAAAGTTTCTCCAGTAGGACTGCTACCTGAATAGTTTATAGAGCACAAAATTTAAAGGTTTTAAGTTACACAAAACATTAACTTCATACTGTATACCACAAGCAGGAACTTAAAAACACACAAATAAATTCTATTAAACATGTAAATTAAATCTCCATCAATAAACTTAAACCATACAATTTTAACTAACATCAATAGCTTAATGCTACTCTAATACCACTGGTAATTTTAATATGGATTAAACAATCATTTTCTAGTTCTGTCTACAAACCTAATACTGAGCTTCCAGTTATTTGGCATTTCAATTCTGTTCTCGCCTGTATAATGACCAACTTCAATCTATGGCATTAATGATTTGTGTAAATCATTACTATTTTCATTGTACCATTTAGAGTGAAGTATCAAAATTTAAGCCAAATTAAATGGTGCCTTCATTTTTTTTTTTTTTACAGTACCAGCAAGGAAGGACATCTCTTACCAAGTACCATATACCCCTATTAGTAATGACCCAAATAAAATAAATGTAGATATTTTGAAGGCAACTTTAAAGAATAAACCTATGAGCAGTATATTTAAAGCAGCGGTTCCCCACACTTTTATGTCATGGACCAATCCCCTTAAGCAAGGGGTTCACACAGCCTGGGTTGTGAATCCCTGATTTAAAAGAACAAGGGTCTACTTGTGCACGATTCTAAACACCAAATAACTCCATCCAGATATTGATTAAGATAGCATAGCTATTTTGTCATGGAAAAAAGGGAGTCTGTAGTTCTGTAAATTGTATTTTAGTACTAGTAATCTCAAGCAGCTCAAGGTTATGCCAGTAAAATAATTTAAAACAATAAAGGGCTGAGTACCCGTATTATTTACCAGTCTGTATTAAATCATGTGCCACAACAGTTAGGGTAATACTTCAGAGATGAAGCAGAGGTAAAGACCTGATGTGGAAACCTGAAGGGAAGATCTGTAAGAATGGAGTGGAAATGCACTGTTTAAAACAAATACTGTATTTGGATTGCAGCCTATAACTGCTCAAGTTTTTGTTTCTATAGGGGTTAAGTTTAAAAAAACACACACACATATTGTTAGCTTACTCTAAAGTATTCAGGACATTTTAGTCCTGAAATGCCTCTCAATGGCTTTTGCATATAACTACACAAATGTACCTGTATTTAGTTGGGAGCCATGAGAAGTGCTTCCAAGGGTTAGAGCAACCACTTCTAAAGGAGCTACAATCCTTATAAATTTTGGAAAATAGTCAACAACACTGCACTGAGAAATCTAAGCAATGTTTTTTTTGAATACATTGCCCAAAATGTAATTTCTTAATTCAATGGAAGGACTTTAACCATTTTTACTGGAGTATTATCATGAAGGCTTGTCTGCTTGATGGATTGACAAACACCCAAGCACCATTTAAGGTGGAGAAATTCAAGTTCAAGTTTAACTGTCATTCAACCATACATGAATAGCCATGAACACAGCCAAATGAAACAGTGTTATTCCCGGGCCAAGGTATAAGACACTGTACCAATGGTCATACATGGCTAAGTAAAATACAGTCACACAAAAAAACAGTCCAAGTGCCTATGTTCACGAAAGTTGCAGTCTGCAGTTGAACACATCTTCTTCTACGCGAACATCAGAGAGCAGCACTGACACCAGCATGTATGCTGCCCGCACCGCCTCCGATACTCTGGTGGTGCACACCAACTCCAACGCCACTCACGTGGGTGGCTGTAAACAAGTGACACTGCAGCTTGAGGCTTAGTCCTCGCTACGACCAAGGCCATGCATATCCTTCACTTTTTGCCAATACACCAGTGAATTCCACCATAAGGGAAGGGAGAGCCTCGAAAGGGGAGAGAGCTGCCATGTCTGACACTTCTCTTGCCTTTCTCAATCTCTCTGTCTCCACCCCTGGAGACAAACTGTTCACCAATATCTTCTATAAACCTATCGATTCTCACGGTTATCTTGACTAAACCTCTTCTCACTCTGTCTCCTGTAAAAATGCTATTCCCTTCTCTTAGTTCCTTTGTCTCTGCTGCATCTGTTCTCAAGATGTGGCTTTTATTTCCAGGACTTTAGAGATACTGTCCTCTTTCAAAGAACAGGGTTCCCCTTCCTATACCATTAATGCTGCCCTCACCCGCAGCTCCTCCATTTCCTGAAGACCAGCGCTTATCCCATCTTCCTGCTGCATTAAATATGTCCTCACCTACCACATCTACAACTTTCAAAAGGATCCACCTACTGAACATACCTTTACCTTCCACCACACCCCACTTTCTGCAAGGATTGCTCCCTCCCTGATTCCCTTGTCCATTCATCCATCCCCACTTAACCTCCATCCTGGCACTCATTCCTGCAAGTGGCCAAAGCGCTACACCACCCATTCACCTCCTCTCTTACCTTCAGTTAGGGCCCCAAACAGTCCTTCCAAGTGAGGAAATATTTCACTTGCATATCTACTGGGGGTCATCTATTGTGTCTGGTGCTCCTGACGCGGCCTACTCTACATTGGTGTGAGCCGTTATAAATTGGAAGACTGCTTTGTTGAGCATCTCTATTCCATCTGCCAAAAGCAGAACTTCCCAGTGGCCAAACATTTTAATTCCAATTCCCATTCCGACTCCGACGTGTTGGTCCATGGCCTCCTCTTGTGCCATGATGAGGCCACCCTCAAGGTGGAGGAGCAACACTTTATATTCCATCTGGGTAGTTTCCAACCTGATGGTATGAATATCAATTTCTCCTGGTAAAAAAAAATTCCCTCCCCTCCTCTCTTCTATTCCCCACTCAGGCCCCTTACCACTTCTCACCAGCCTATCACCTCCCCCGGTGCCCCTCCTTCTTCCCCTTCTCCCATGGTCCACTTCCCTCTCCCATCAGAATCATTCTCCTCCAGCCTTTCCTACCTACCTGGATTCACCTATCACCTCCTTGCTATCCTCCTTCCCTATCCCCCACCTTTTGTTCTAGCATCTTCCCACTTCCTTTCCAGTCCTGAAGAAGGGTCCCAGCCCAAAATTTGACTGTGTATTCACCTCCATTGATGCTGCCTGACGTGCTGGGTTCCTCCAGCATTTTGTGTGTTGCTCTGAACTTCCAGCATCTGCAGAATTTCTTGTATCCACACTAACAATGTCCAATAGGGTTTTGTGATCACAAGAAACATGACTAAGACAATTACTCACTGTTAAGACTGCATACCTTCTTCGCACACTCACTCCAACGCCTCTCTCACGCAGGCAGCAGCACAATCTGCACCAAATCCAGCTCCTTCTGTTTCTCTGCCAATGAGAATCTCGCTGATGGGGTAGCCCTATAGTACCTTAAGTTCTTAATGTCCAGCAGGATCTTGCGATCATAAAAAATATGCTTATAAAAGACAGTAACACCCTTGGTTGGCCCTGTAGAAGTTACCTTGTCCAAGTGTGCCACCATCTTACCAGAAACAATGTTACTGAAAAACCTCTATTGTTCACTACACATATGTGCTTCTGGATAATCTTAAAAGGTGTAAGAGAACCAATTGCATTACTTACCTTCGCTAACAATTTAGAATTACATTCTTGGACTCCTATAGAGACACTGTGATTGAATCTGGTTTCAAAACATGAGGATCAAAACCAACCTTGGTATGCAAATAAGAATAACCCATTGACAAGATACTGCCAATTCTAACTCTGCTCATGTCTTCCACCTCAAATCACTGCAACAATAACTGACATGTTGAACTAGTGATACTTGCTTACTAACAGTAAATATACTGCAAACTTGACTAAAGAAAACAAAAGATTTTATAACTACGATTGATTATATCGTTGCAGAAGGTAGCCTGAATAATGGTTCACTTCTTTCTTTACTGTTCTATGGAGAACATTACTAGACTTTTGAAAAACTCAAAAAAAAAATTAAGCGGTCATTTCTATTGAAATCCCCAAAGCAAATTCACTATTCTGTCAGTTCAATTGACAAGATAATCACAAATATGGGAGAACAGTGCATCATTAGTTCCAAAACTAATGCATCTAAATAGCACCGGGGTGGAATACACAAAGCAATAAAAATAACCTGAAAAAATTAACTACATTCAGTTACCTACAGATTCTTCTTTTTTGTTGAGGCGCAGGTGAGCTATAACCTGGCCTGGTTCACAGCCATTACATGTTTCAGTTCCAGGATGGATATGGAATGATAATACTGTTTCCCCAAATTTTACTTCATCACCATGTTCCAAACCATGGGGATCACACTCATTTTTTACCTGAAATTTAAAAAAAAACACACTAAGCTGCAAATTGACAAGCAGATTTTAATTACATGGCATTAATTTTGCCAATTGATTCCAGAATAGCAGTTTGAGAACAACTATTTTTACAATATAACAATTAGCAAATAAATACCAAACATAATCTTTGCATTGTTTTATTTCCACAGCTCAAAAATAACCTAAGTGATCACAACAGTGAAACCACTAAGAATCTTGTAGCACCATATTTCAGAAAATGTTTAGAGTAAAATGAATGAACAGGTCTTTAAAATCTGAATTTTAGTTACTTTTGTACAGTTCTAGTTTACAGAAAGTGAAGTGGTGATAGATTCAATGTTTTAAGCAACATATAATTTTCACAATTATGGTTATTTCAGAAGAAAGCGTTTTTTTGACATTCAACTTAAAAGATCATTTTACTATGGCCAGAAGCTCAACCACAAAACTTACTCATCTGCCAGCTTATGAAAATCAGTGTGACAGTTGCCTCTTCTGTTGAGTTGAAATTTACTGTGCAGTATCTTACTTGAAGTAACTTCAAAGTTCTGTTCAAGGATTCCAATTTAGTGCACATACTTAAAGGCGAGTTGTCTTTCATGGAGAAGAACTGAAGCATTTTGTGAGAATCCTAAACCGTTGTGAAAATTGATACAAGACCAACCAAGAGTCCTCAGCATCAGTAGCAGTCATTTTTAAACACTGAAAAGGAGATGAGCGTCACTGGACTCAAGCTCCATCCACTGCCGTTGAAGCTCCTGGCACATGACTGCACTGCTAGATCCAGTTCAAATTGAATCATCATGCCACAACAGTGGTTGCCCCCATCAACAATGATGTCAAGACAATGTACAGAGAGGAGGTAGAGTGGCTGGTAGAACAGTACAAGTGCAACAACTTGAATCTCAACACGGACAAGACCAAAAGGATGACTCTGCACCTCAGGAAGATGCAGGTGGACCACTCCTCACTGCACATACACAGCTCCTCCAGAGAGAGTTAGGAGCTCCAAGTTTCTGGGAATGCACATAACAGACGATCTCACCTGGCTCCTCAACACCACCTCTTTTGTCAAGCAAGCACAGCAGCACCTCCACTTCCTGAGGAGACTGAAACAAGTGAGGCTATCTTACCACAGCCCCAGCCGCCATTGTATCCACTTGTTTTAAATGAACACATGAGTGCCTGACCAACTGCATCACCATCTGGTATTGGAATTGCAAGACATCTGACCACAAGTCCATATAAAAGATGCAAAGACTGCTGAGAGGATCATTGGGGTCTCTATTCCACCCATCACAGATATTTATCAGGAGTGTTGCATATGCAGGGCCCTTAGCATTGTCCATGATCACTCCCATTCGTTTAATAATCTCTTTGACCTCCCCTTCCCCCTTCTACCATCAGGCAGGAGGTACCATAACATTTGGATAAGAACTGTTAGGATGGGAAACAGCTTCAACCCCCAGGCCACTAAACTCCCTACCACCACCCAGGTCTCATCACGTATGAAGCACCAGTGGTATTATATTGTTTATTTTACAACTTCTTGTAAATGTACCTTATTAATTTATTTATTTACTAGTGGTATTATTGCTTTAGGTTATGTGTGTGAGTTATGTGTTGTTCACCTTGGTCTGGAGAAACATTGTTTCATTTGATGGTACACATGTACAGTTGAATGACAATAAACTGAACTCGAACTCAAGGTCGTATTAATCTACTGAAACTAGTATTTACCTTATAATGAACAGCAGCTTAATTTCTGTTTAAGTGATCACACCTGCACTCTGTGCTAAAATAGCTGATGCAAAATATCTCACAATCTGATTAAAATAACATTCTTACAGCAAGGATCCTGTTCCCATTGACAACAGTCCCGTTTTGGCTCCCCTTGTCTACAAGCATGTACTTTTGCAGATCTTGATCAAAATATACTTCAGCATGGAACTAAACAAGATGAAAATTAAGATGTGAAAAAAATAAAGAAACAATAATAGATATTTTCAAAAGTACTGAACAACCACCTTAAATTATATGAAATTGTATGCTCAACTTCCCTATGTTAATGAGAAGAATGATCAAATTCGAAGCATGATAAGGCTCAAAGAAATTCCTCAACAAGGAAACAAAACAGGAACTTACAAGTGAATTTATGAAGGTCATCTTAAATAGAATAACAATACCAAAAAGTTTGTATAGAAGAAAGGCCAATTACAGCAAATCTACAAAATAAATACAAATTTCAGTAGTAGAACTTGTAGCATCTGTGGAGGAAGCATTTGTACTTCTGTTTGACAAACTTCTTCGGAAACAGACTTGACTTCCATTGCACCAATTTTGATGAAATGAGAATCATTTCTTTCTCCACAGATATTGGCTGACCAGAGTATTTCCTACATATTCTGGCCTAATTTTAAGTTTCTAATTCTACTTAAGATTCATCTGTGGTCTTAAGTAGAATTAGAAATTTAAAATCAGGCCATTGTCTAAGAGAGCAATACACAACAAATTGCTGGAGGAACTCAGCAGGTCAGGCAGCATCTATGAAAATGAATAAACAGTCGATGTTTTGGGCCAAGATCCTTCATCAGGACTGGAAAGAAAGAGGAAAGATGCCAGAATAAAAAAGGTGGAGGGAGGGGGAAGAAGGACAAGCGAGAAGGTGATATGTGAAGCCAGGTGGGTGGGAAAGGTAAAGGGCTGGAGAAGAAGGTATCTGATAAGAGAGAAGAGTGGACCATGGGAAGAAAGAAGGAAGGAGCAGCACCAGGGTGACGTGATAGGAAGGTGGGAAGAGATAAGAGGCCAGAGTGGGGAATAGAAGGAGGACATCTCTACCACCTGGAAGGGAAAGCCTAATCCTGGGAACAGATGTAGTGGAGACAATGGAACTGAAAAAAAAGGGAACAGCATTTTTACAGGAGGCAGAATGGGAAGAAGTGTAGTCAAGATAGTCTTAGGAATCGGTAGGTTTATAAAAGATGTTGGTAGACAGCCTGTCCCAAGTCCGAGTTTGTGTCAACTATTATCTGCCTTCACAGTGCTGCCTGATCCTTCACTGTGCTTCAGATTGCCGCATCAATCTATATTTAATAAATTGCTGCTATTCAAGATACCAAGAAACTGGCATTTTAATATCTTACTCAAACTTGCATTAATATTACATTCCATAATGAAAAAAAGTTATAGCTTTTAGAATAAAATTAGGTTAAATCTCTTAAAAGTAATTAATCACTAGCGATAATCATTTATATTCCATTCTATTTCAGCTTGGTACAGTTTAATATAATCATATAACTAACCTTACTAACTCCCAGTTCAGCTATTCTGATGGCATGGCCCATATCTTTCTCTCTGTTAAAAAGAAACATATACTTAGTAGAATGCATTGTACTATATTCTGTTCTGCTATCAAATTACTTTAGAACAGGGGTTCCCAACCTGGGGTCCACGGATTGGTCCATGGCGTAAAAAACGTTGGGAACCCCTGCTTTAGAAATTAATCCTTTATGCAACGGTTTTTATTCACTTCCATTTTATGAAATTTAACATTGGGCATTATTTAATGCAAAAGTGACAAAAATATCCAAGGAAATCCCTGTTTCTCTTAGAAATGCTGTACATCTCACAATCATATTGACATTCCCTGTGTCAGTAACAGAACTGTCTATGGAAAAATATTTAAACAATTCAGAAATATTGAAAAGACGACAGTTAACAGGCAAATATTCAAGTTCTTTGGTAAATCACCAGTTCATAACAAATCATCTTTACTTTTAATTTTAGTTGGTAGAGACAAATTTAACAAATTTGAGAATTAGTAAGTGAATGATGATTATGTAGTATGTACAGCATAAAATTAGAAGGAAGAATTTTGGCATCTAATACTGACCAGAACAAAGTACATTTTATGTACCATACTCATTAAACAAGTTACTTTTCTCAGTGAATTCAGATATTCCATTAAGGTAATCGAATGAGTCATGTTGGCACTTCCAACAAAATAATGACTTAGCCTTCACAGATGTCTATGGCAATGACTTCTACAGATTCACATCCTCTGGCTAAAGAAATTCCTTCTTATTTCTGTTCTAGATGGATCCTTCTATTCTGAAGCCACTCTTTGCCTCCTGCAGTGTTCTGTCCATGCTAATATTTTCCTGTAATATTATAGGCTTTTATCTTGTTAAGCAGCCTCATGTGCGGCACCTTGTCAAAGGTCTTCTGAAAATCCACATAAGCAACATCTACTGACTCTCCTTTCTCTAGCCTGTCTGTTATTTCCTCAAAGAATTCCAATGGATTTGTCAGGCAAGATTTCTCCTTATGGAAAGCATGCAGACTTTTAGCATATTTTATCATGTGCCTCCATACCCTAAAACTGCATCCTTAATAGTGGACTCCAACATCTTGACAACACCTGAAGTCGGGCTAACTGGCCTACAATTTCCTTTCTTCTGCCTCCTCCCTTCTTAAAGAGTGGAGTAACATTTGCAATTCTCCAGTCCTCCGGAACCATTCCTGAATCTAGAGATTCTTGAAAGATCACTATTAATGCCTCCACAATCTCTTCCACTTCCTTTCTCAGAACCCCGGGATGTAGTCCATCTAGTTCAGGTGACTTATCTACCTTCAGACCTTTCAGCTTCCCAAGCACTTTCTCCTTACTAATAGCAACTACACTCACTTGCACCCTGTGAAACTCTTGAATTTGTGGTACATTGCTGGTGAGTTTCCAGAGTGACACAGATGCAAAATAGTTATTAATTTCGTCCGCCATTTCCTTATCTCCCATACTATCACTCCAGTGTCATTTTCCAGCAGTTTGATATCCACTCGTTTCTTTTACTCTTTATACATCTGAAAAATCTTTTGATACCCTCTTTTATATTATTGGTTAACTTATCTTCATATTTCATCTTTTCTCTCCTTATGGTTTGGTCAGTTGCCTTCTGTTCACTTTTAAAAGCTTCCCAATCCTCTGACTTTGCACTAATTGTTGCTATAATATATGACCTCTCTTTATACTGTCTATGACTTCTCTTGTCAACCATGGTTGTATCTTCCTCCCTTTAGAATACTTGTCATCTTTGGGATATATCTGTCCTGCACTTTCTGAATTGTCCCAAAACTCCAGCCATTGCTTTTCTGCTGTCATCCCTGCCCGTGACCCCTTCCAATCAACTTTGGCTAGGTGCTCTCTCATACTTCTGAAATTTCAATTACTCCACTGCGATACTGATATGTCTGGCTTTATCTTCTCTCTCTCCCTCAAACCACAGGGTGAGTTTTATCATATTATGATCACTGTCTCCTAAGGGTTCCTTTACCTTAAGCTCCTTCATTAAAGCTGACTCATTACACAACACCCAATCAACTGCAAAGTGCTTTGAAAAGTCATCTCATAGGAAATTGACAAATTCCCCCTCTTGGGATTCAGTACCAACTTGAGTTTCTGCAATCTACCTGCATACTCTAATACCCCCATCACTATCATAACATTCCCCTTTTTATATGCCTTTTCTATCTCCCACTGTAATTTGTATCCCACATCCTGTCTACAGTTTTGATGCCTATCTATAACTCCCACCCTTTTTACCCTTGCAGATTCTTAACTCAACCCAAAAGGATTCTACATCTTACAATCCTATGTCACATTTTTCTAAGGACCTGATCTAATTTTTTTTTTTTTTTTTTTTTTTAACCAACAAGCCACCCCACTCCCTCTGCCTACCTGCCTGTCATATTGCTACAGTGTATGTTACACTTCAACTCATCCATTTCACAGTAATTTTGCCCTGTCATCTGCCTGGTCTTCCTCACAGTCTCACTTCATATTGAATCTACTTGTATACCAATTGCCCCATCCTCAGCCCTATCACTCCGGTTCCTATTCCCAGCCAAGTTAGTTTAAACCCCCTCCAACAGCTCCAGCAAATCATAGTCATAGTCATACTTTATTGATCCAGGGGGAAATTGGGTTTTGTTACAGTTGCCCATAAATAATAAATAGTAATAGAACCATAAATAGTTAATTAGTAATATGTAAATTATGCCAGTAAATTATGAAATAAGTCCAGGACCAGCCTATTGGCTCAGGGTGTCTGACCCTCCAAGGGAGGAGTTGTAAAGTTTGATGGCCACAGGCAGGAATGACTTCCTCTGACGCTCTGTGTTGTATCTCGGTGGAATGAGTCTCTGGCTGAATGTACTCCTGAGCTCACCCAGTACATTATACAGTGGATGGGAGACATTGACCAAGATGGCATGCAACTTAGACAGCATCCTCTTTTCAGACACCACCGTGAGAGAGTCCAGTTCCATCCCCGCAACATCACTGGCCTTACGAATGAGTTTGTTTATTCTGTTGGTGTCTGCTATCTTCAGCCTGCTGCCCCAGCACAAAACAACAAACATGATAGCACTAGCCACCACAGACTCGTAGAACATCCTCAGCATTGTCCAGCAGATGTTAAAGGACCTCAGTCTCCTCAGGAAATAGAGACAGCTCTGACCCTTCTTGTAGACAGCCTCAGTGTTCTTTGACCAGTCGAGTTTATTGTTGATTCGTATCCCCAGGTATTTGTAATCCTCCACCATGTCCACACTGACCCCCTGGATGGAAACAGGGGTCACCTCAGGTCTACCACCAGCTCCTTAGTCTTTTTCACATTAAGCTGCAGATAATTCTGCTCACACCATGTGACAAAGTTTCCTACCGTAGCCCTGTACTCAGCCTCATCTCCCTTGCTGATGCATCCAACTATGGCAGATTCATCCGAAAACTTCTGAAGATGACAAGACTCTGTGCTGTAGTTGAAGTCCGAGGTGTAAATAGTGAAGAGAAAGGGAGACAAGACAGTCCCCTGTGGAGCCCCAGTGCTGCTGATCACTCTGTCGGACACACAGTGTTGCAAGCACATGTACTGTGGTCTGCCAGTCAGGTAATCAAGAATCCATGATACCAGGGAAGCATCCACCTGCATCGCTGTCAGCTTCTCCTCCAGCAGAGCAGGGCGGATGGTGTTGAACGCACTGGAGAAGTCAAAAAACATGACCCTCACAGTGCTCGCTGGCTTGTCCAGGTGGGCGTAGACACGGTTCAGCAGGGAGACAATGGCATCCTCAACTCCTAGTCGGGGCTGGTAGGCGAACTGGAGGGGATCTAAGTGTGGTCTGACCATAGGCCGGAGCAGCTCCAGAACAAGTCTCTCCAGGGTCTTCATGATGTGGGAGATCAATGCCACCGGTCTGTAGTCATTGAGGCCACTGGGGCGCAGCGTCTTCGGCACAGGGACGAGGCAGGACATCTTCCACAGTACAGGAACCCTCCGGAGCCTAAGGCTCAGGTTGAATACATGGCGAAGTACTCCACATAGCTGAGGGGCACAGGCTTTGAGCACCCTGGTAGCACGAAACCTACCCACATGGATATTAGTCCCCCTTGAGTTCAGGTGTAACCTGTCCTTTTTGTACAGGTCATAACTTTCCCAGAGGAGATCCCAAAGATCTGAAACCGTCTCTCCTGCACCAGTTCCTCAGCCACTCATTCATCTGTACTCTCATCCTATTTCTGCCCTGACTAGCACATGGCACTGGGAGTCATCCAGATTACTGCCTTAGAGGTCCTGCTCTTCAGCCTCTTCCTTCAATCCTGATAATCACTGCACAGGACCCCTTCCCCATTTCTACTGGTGCCCATGTGCACCACAACCTCTGGATGTTCCCCTTCTCTCTTGAGAATATTTTTCAGCCATTCTGAGACATCCTGATCCCTTGCACCTAGGAGGCAACACAACATCTTGGTTTCTCTTTCATGGCCACAGAAGCTCCAGTCCACCCCCCAAACTATTGAGCCTCCTATCACTACGCTCTAACTGACTTTACTCTACTCTGCTTAGACTCAGAGTCAGCAACAGTGCCAGTGGCCTGGCTGCTGCTATTGTGCCCTGATAATACCCCCCCCCCCCCAGGAGTATTCAAAGGGGCATACTTGTTGCTGAGGGGAACGGCCACAGAAGAACCCTGCACTAACCGCTTGTTCACCTTACTTCTCCTGGTGGTCATCCATCTACTATCTGGAGCCTAAACTCTGACTGTGACCACCCTATTGTTTACTAGTGCTTTCTTTGTGTATGGCAATCAATATATGAGCTTCAGATCATTAGAACTGGGAAGAATGTTTAAAAATGCTTTTAAATTTAGAATGATCACTTCCTCTAAACAAATTACTTAAGGTCATTAATATCAATGCTGATAATCTTTAAGAAGAAAAAAACATTACAAAGAAAAAACAGTATGAATTATTATGAAACGGTGAAGTCAATGGGAAGTAGTAGCCTTCTCTTAAATTTTGCAAAAACCTTACAATACAATGCTAGTTAAAATCCTTATTCCAAGTTAAATAATGTTCTTCTCATTAACTTCATTTATAAAATTTAATATTTTCCTGTACCTTCCAATAGTTGCTGACTTTTCTGCAGTGATAATGAACAGTGTACCAGGTTCCAGGACTGGTGATCGCACTACCATCACTCGGATACATGGAGGCCACAGATGACCTATATGATGGAAAGCAGCAATGATTAGGAATTTGAATAAAATATACAGGTTATTCCTCTGGAAAAGTGCAAACACATATTTGGTTGTAAGTCACCAGGCATGCTTATTACTGGCCTAAACCCCAAACAAAGTAGGTACCACTTATTTGCCCTCTGTCTCTTCACAATTGGAGTGAGGTCTCTTAATCAAATTTCCTCTAATGCGGTTTTAAATCATGATTATAGAGAAAACATCTAATGGCTAATGGTTAAGACAATCTCAAAGTCTTTGGCACAAAATTGCAAAACATTAAAATTTAACAACTCGATTTTTAAAATTATTAAAAATCACTGGAAATATTATGAACATTTAACTCTATTAAATGACAATTACCCTAACCTCCTCCGACAGTTGTTCTTCTCCAATCAAAAAAAATGGGCTTACTGGAAAGGGAACAGATTACTGAGGACAAGTGCTGGAAAACTGCTGAAATCTACAAGTGGTTCAGATTTTGAACAAATAATCCTGTCAATGGAGATTTATGCATACATTCAGGAGTTCTGACAGTTAGGAGACAAGTTCCATGCAGAGCTATGAAATTATCAGGAGATTCAGCCATTGCTTTATGCCTTCATATGAAAATTATGAATATTCAGCGACTTACAGTTAAAAAAGTGAAGGATGAAAATCTAAAAGCAAAATGCATGAAATACCCAGCACATCAAGTATTTATAGGAGACAAATAGTGACTAATAAATATATATTCCAAATTCATTCTCTGGCCTTACTGTTTCCAGTATTTTCTGTTTATTTAGTACAGAATGAAGAACCACTGATAACATTATAAACTGGATACTATTAAACTACAACGGACTCTGGACTGAAATATACACCCATAAGTTCTTTTTAACATAAAGTAAAGTACTTCATGGCAAGCTATTAATACTCATTATTATTTTGTGGATTGTCATCATTGTATCTCGAAGTTCTATAGAGTTAAGTTGGTAATATTTCAGCTTCTACATAGCTTCAATGCGAAAACAAAATTGTACTTAATACAAAATAAGGGTAAGGTAGTTTATTCAAAGTATCAATTAATAGTCAGTGTATCTAAAAAGGGAATAGAGAAGAACTACCATAAGTTCTTAGAACACTATCAGGAAAGTCAGACCTATTAACCTGCAATTATTGCAACATGTGGGAACTTCAAGAACACTTCAGATGCTCCGGAAATAACTGTGACGGATTTCTCCTAAATTCTGAGCTTGAAAGGTGGTAGAAGTCACTGGCTGAGGAAACTTAACTTTTCTCTCCTACACCACTTCCCTCCAGCCAGATATTCATCCATGTTATTGATGC
Organism: Mobula birostris; assembly: GCF_030028105.1. NCBI lineage: Eukaryota > Metazoa > Chordata > Chondrichthyes > Myliobatiformes > Myliobatidae > Mobula > Mobula birostris. Next base: position 35,315,580 of record NC_092374.1, read on the forward strand.
TGGCCTAATACATAGGGTGTAATCACTCACTACTTTTTTTTTCATGCCACCCAACTTATCATTCCCCAAACCCTACACTCAGTCATTTATGTTCTCTGTTCTCGCATCAGGGAGAAAACAATGAAAGTCACATCAAAATTCAAGATTGTTTAATATCATTTCCAGTACACAAGTGTTAAGGAGAATGAAATAATTGTTAGCCCAGATCGGCTGCAGCACAAAATAAATGTAATAAGATAAAGAACATAATAATAATAAAGACTGCAATAAATGTAAGTACAAAAGATAGTTTGCATAATGACTGTATTAAAGTGACGCTAGGCACAGGATTGTCTCTGCATAAGATGACCCTGACAGGAAATGATAAAATAGTGGTGGTTCAGGGTATGAGGTTCCTAAGGGTGTCATAGCCAGGGGTGGTAGTGGAGATAAGCTCCCACTACCTATAAAGTGTTCCAAATGGCATGCGACACAAACAGCCTCTGACAACCAAGTCCAGCTCTTGCCCTTCACGTGGCTTAGCTACTAGATCCAGCGGAACTGTTTCTACTGACAAGAAAAGGGGCAAAGGCAGACCATTGGCGCCTCAAAACCAGTTGTTTTGGGGGAGGTGGGGCTAGTCAGCCTTGGACAGCAGTCCACTAGGAGAAGGAAAACTCTTATTTTAAACCTCCACTGCCTTGTGGTCATACCCATCATTGAGAAGTCTTCGGGAGTAAATCCAGAGCCAAGGTCCCTGAGGCAGTCTGATGTTGTTTACAACTTCATTCTGGCAACCTCTGTGATGACACTAGCCATGACACTAGCGCCAAGCTGTATCGGTGCTTGCCCTTCCCTTGGGCTACATCAGTGACGTAGAGAGGGGGAACCTACTGCATGGACAACAGCCGATTCTTCAAATCTTCCCACTCAGGCTTGTGAACTGGAAAGAACACAGTCCATCAGGAGGTGCAAACCTATGATCCCCTGGGATTAACGGGTGCCTGCTACTCGTTTGGGGTGTGGACAGGTGGAGATGTTGATCAGCCTTACAGCTTGGGAAGAGTAACTGTTATGTTTATTTTAAAAGAACTTACACTAGTTAGTGTAATGACCATGAATATACAGTACAAGTCTTGTGCACTGTTTATTCCTTTGTGTGTGTACATATATTTTTATTATGAATAAAGTCTATTTTTGAAATTTAACAAATGACATAGCCAAAAGAACCAGAGCAATCTCAATTTAACTAAGTAAACATTTCTTATATTTCCCATTTCACTTCAGATTGTCAGTGGTATTCCTTTTATTTAACACAAAGAAACTTAAAAGGTGTGAAATGAAGGCAGTTACAGATAAACACAAACTGAGGAATCTAAAAGCTGTAAAATGCAAAGTGTAGGGTATGTCAAGAGGTCTAGCCACGCAAGCAGAGAGACGAAAAAGCTGAGACAATATTATAGGAGGATAGGCAGCTACTTCTGAGACAGAAAGAGAAAGCAAATTACCTGAAGTTGATGAATTCAATAATTCACGCCCAATGAGAAAATGAGACCTGCAGTTTCTCAAGTTTCAGATAGGCCTCATAATAACAGCGCAGAAGGCCACAGATAGGTTAGAGTAGAAGTGAGATAGCGAACTGAAATGGTAAGAACTTTCGGGTTGGCCTGCGGATTGACCCGACTACTTCTTCAGCAAGTTATCACTGTAAGCCCAGCTTCACTCTATCTGAGATGTTCCTTTTGGCCAAATAAACTTGTTTTGTATTTTCCCTTGTTCTTAGTCCTGAGATTTCAATTGTTTTTCTTACACACAGATTCCAGACATGACCTGAGTGTTTCCAGCATGTTTTGTTTGATTTCAGACTTCCAGCATTTGCAGTTTTCTAATTTTTAATGATTTTACTTCTTTCATTTATACGTCTGGACCATTTACTTGTCACTATCCTTTTTTTAAAACCATCATTTCTGTCATTTAATAGGCACTGCAATCTACTTTTTAACATATTTTTATTTTAGAGAAACTTAGAAAACCTACAACACAATACAGGTCCTTTGGCTCACAAAGTTGTGCCGAACATGTCCTTACCTGAGATGATACCTAGAGTTACCCATAGCCCTCTATTTTTCTGAGCTCCATATACCTGTCCAGGAGTCCCTTAAAAGACCCTATTGTATCCGCCTCCACCACCATTGCCAGCAGCCCATTCCACGCTCTCACCACTCTCTGTGTAAAAAAACTTATCCCTGATATCTCCTCTGTACTTACTTCCAAGCACCTTACAACTGTGCTAGCCATTTCAGCCCTGGGAAAAAGCTTTGACTATCCACACGATCAATGCCTCTCATCATCTTAAACACCTCTATCAGGTCACCTCTCATCCTCCGTCACTCCAAGGAAAAAAGGCAGAGCTCACTCAACCTGTTTTCATAAGGCATGATCCCCAATCCAGGCAACTTTGTTGTAAATCTCCTCTGCACCCTTTCTATGGTTTCCACATCCTTGCTATAGTGAGGCGACCAGAACTGAGCACAGTGCTCCAAGCGGGGTCTGACCAGGGTCCTATATTCTAGTGACCACAGAGAATTATATCTACAAACAGAAAATTCAGCCCAAATGTCTTTGTGAATATTTTGAAGTTCAAAGTAAATTATCAAAATACATATGTCACTATATACAACCCTGAGATTCATTTTCTTGCAGGCATACTCAATTATCCATAATATAATAACCATAATAGAATGATTTAATCGGTATTTGTATAGCACAAGAGCTTCCTGACTCAACTTGCAGTATCTCTTGCCGACCTACCCCTAACACCATCCCCACAAAATTCTCTTCTCATATCCCTCTACTGTTTGCTCCGTTGTGTACATCTTAAGTTTCCCCTTAAAATGCATCACTGTACTTACACTAATTGTTGCCCGGTCTTCTTAGTGCTGAATAACACAGGAGATTTGAGTGTTTTCTAAATAATCATTATCAGTTAATCCAATACATTCTGAAAATAGTACATACTGCAGCCACAAAATGTTGACATTGGAGGAGGCATTGACATCTTGGTTTTGCAAATTTTATCACGAGTGACAATGGACATCAATTTATCTTATGTTTCAGAATTAAGGATGATTACTTGAATTACATGTAAATACATTTCTCAGGATTAGATTTTAAAAACTTACTTTAGAGGGTGTGGGCAATGTTGAGAAAACAGAATATTGCTCATTCTTAATGTCTTTGAAAAGATGGTGTACTGTCACCTTAAAAACACATTATTCCTTCTGGAGGAGATTCTGCCAAGAAGTGTAATAAAAGGGGAGTTCCAGGATTTAAATACAGCAAGAAGAAAGGAATTGCAATCTAATTTCAAGTCTGGATAATGCCTAACTACGGAGGGCAATTCAAGGCTATGAGGAACTGGCATAAGAATTGGAATGTGGGGCAGATCAGTAATGTTCCCATTCCCTGCTACCTTTGTCCTTAAGGTGGTGGAAGTGGTGATTTGGGCAAGGGTATAATTGGGCAAGAGTTTCAGAACAACCCGTGTTCAAACACTGGAATGGATTCAAATACCTACTTATACTGCAAATAGTTAATTTCAAGTCTTGTTGATAGTTCTGTCAGTTCACTCCACAGCATTAAAGTTTTTAATGTTTTTGGTATTTTGGTTAACCTTTTATAAAAAATTGCTTTTAATATTTTAAAATTTAAAAGTTTGAATTTTAATAGCCTGTAATCTCATGTACATCAGACATTTATAAAATGATAAATCACACTCTCAATTTTGGCAGCTAGCAAAACCAGGAGCAGAGCTATCTGTTGTCAAGACTCTCAGTGGGCTGAACTTTGTTTTTTGTATTGCCCACAGACTTGTTACTGTCCAATCATATCACTGGAGTTCAGATGCTTCAACGTTCAAAGATTCAAAGTGTATTTATTATCAAAGAATGTATAAATTATACAACCTTCAGATTTGCTTGCTTATAGGCAGTTGGAAAAGCAAGAAACCTGAAAGAGCCCAATAAAAAAAAGACCAACTCCCAGTGCCCAGAGAGAAAGAGAAAAGAAACAGAAAACAAATCATGTAGACAGCAGAAGCCACCAACAAAAGCAGCATTCCAAACCAAATTGAGTCCTTAGATCCAAATCCCCCAAGCAGACCCAAAGCCCTGCCATTCAGTTCATCACACTAGCGGGGCAAATCGGCACAAAGTTTGCAGACATGAAACACAGCAAACCAGGTTCAGTCTCATAGTCTTAGCGTCACGGAGAGAGGAATGCCCGGACTACCTGGGCCGGTATTTAAATTGCCCAATCCTTGCACTGGTACCTGGTCCCGCCAATGCGAATTGCTCCAGGCCTGGATTTTGCTACCAGAGAAGCCATTCTTGACCACTGCAAATCAGCGTGGTGCCCAAAGCGATCCAACCTCGCCTGACACCCTACCTTAACAGTCTATCTGGGCCGGCATTTAGATTGTTCAAAAAGTGTATTGGTCCTCGCATTAGAACCTAGACCTCGCTGTGGAGAATTGCTCCAGGCCTAGAACACGCCACCCAGTGATTCACTTTGGACCTGGATTCGCTAGTGAAGAAGCCATTCTCCACCTCTCCAAATTGGCTTGGTGCTGAGAACAATCCACCCTTGTATCCTGGCCAGCCATCGAAACTTGTCTATCCCATCTTCTTCACTCCGGCCAGCACAGCTCCAACTACAAGTGCATCAATTTTGCAGCGCACCAGCAGGGCACATCTCACGAATTTGTTTTGCCTTTGCTCACCTCTTTGTTGATGCAGTGATAGTTTACCACAATTAACTTCAAAAAAATATTATGAATAATGCTTTTAATCAAATTCCTTTGCGTTCAAACTACCAGTAAGCTGTCATGTAGCGCTATCTCAAACTGGAACTTTCCGGTCGATAAGATACACTTACTACATCCAAACAACATATGGATGGCCATGGAGAGATGGTAGCCTATACACAGGCACATTGTCTTTTATCTCCAAGTGAATTTCCATTTAATGACAGTGATTGTTGTTTCACATTTTTCTATTACTACCACTGTTGCCAAGTACAGCTTCTCTACCTGCAATATTTGCTTCAGTGTTTCCAAATATTATATCCTGAAGTACTTAATGCAAACTGATGAAAGTGCATTGATCTAAAACATAGACTATATTTCTCTCTTCAAAGATGCTGCCTGAGAGTTTTCTATATTTTCTGTTTTTATTATAGCAATCCTATGATTACATTGTAATTATTGTATTATTGACTACTTCCACTCTTGTTCGGCTTAAATGCAATTTCAGACAGGGGGAAAGCACATAGAAATCCCTTTGAATTATAGGATCCTAGACTCAGGAGAAAAGATGTCATGATTACTGCCTCCATCCAATACAGGACACAGCAGTATTAAGCTGCATTTGTGAATTCTTATTATAAACTAAGTTTTCATTACTAAGTGATTTTAAAATGCCATACAAATATAGTATGCCTCAGTATAACTAACTTTTCCCTCCTGATTATTTATATATGTATTCAAATAGCATTATTTAAAACAACACTATCGATCAAAACATCACTTACCCTCGTTCATAAAATCATCTTCACTTTCACTTGACTCTTCTGTCTCTTCATCTATAAAACTGCTTTTCTCAGAATCTGTGATTTCTCCTTCCTCTGGTTCACTTGCAAATCCAGCCTCTTCTTCCAGCTTTACTTCAACATCCTCTTCACCTTGAATACTCAGGCCTAGATTTGAATTGAGTCCATTGGAGGAACTCTGATCAATATCCATCATTTTTGTTTTCTTTCGTTTTTCTGCTGATGGTAACTCATTCTCTTTCAGGTCCCAAAACCCGCAATTCAACATTTCAGCTTCAATATCCTTAGAGGAAAAAACATAAATATATTTCAAGGACAAGTCTTGGAAGTGTTTTATGGCAGAACCTCAAAACTAAATAATACAATAGGATAAGATGGAGAAATAGCAAATGGACACACACAAGGTATTGCACTTAAGCAGGTCAAATATAGAAGTATACATTAAATGACAGGACCCTTCAGAGAAATGATATACAGGTGTCCCCCGCTTTTCGAACGTTCGCTTTACGAAACCTCACTGTTACAAAAGACCTGCATTAGTACCCTGTTTTCGCTAATAGAAGGCTTTTTCACTGTTACGAAAAAAGCAACGCGCGAAAAATGGCGGCGTGCGAAAAAAAAAGCAGCGTGCGCCCCGAGCAGCCAAGCTCCTCCCCCGGAACTGCATTCTAGCCGCCATTGCTTAAACACACGCTTTATCTCGATTTATTTTGTGCATCCGTTAGCAAGATGAGTTCTAAGGAATCTGAAAAGCCTAAAAGAGCTCCATAGGGTGTTACACTTAGCGTAAAACTAGACATAATTAAGCATTTCAATCATGGTGAACAAAGTAAGGACATTGTCCGCGCGTTGAACTTGCCTGCATCCACCATTTGCACTATTTACACGCAGAGAGAAAAAATCTTGAAAGCTGCCAATGTTACTGTTGGTTCTGCTTGTTGCAAAGTGGTCTCTCTTAGTCGGCATCCAGTAATGGATAAAATGGAAAGTCTATTGCTTGAGTGGATTGATAGGTGTACAAAAGGTGGTGTTCCTTTAAGTTATCTGACACTTAAGGAGAAATCAGTCAGTCTTTTTAATAAGCTGAAACAGAAAGCACTCGCCGATGGTGATGAAAGTATTGTGAAAGTGGAATTTAAAGGTAGTCACGGGTGGTTTGATCGGTTTCTGAGGCGAGGGCAGCTTCATAGTTTATCGTTTACTGGAGAGAGTGCTTCGGCTGATAACTAAAGCTACTGAAAGGTTCCCAACAGAACTGAAGAAAATAATTACAGAAGGTGGTTATTTGTATAAGCAAGTGTTTAACTGTGACAAAACTGCAATTTATTGGAAAAAATTGCCGAGTAAGACATTTATTTTGAAAGAAGAAAAGCAGGCTAAGGGACACAAGGCATCGAAGGACAAGTTTACCCCAATGCCTATTATTAACGCTACTAAGCCTACTAGTGTACCATTCAGAAAATCCGAGGGCACTTAAAGGCGTTGATAAGAAAACACTTCCCGTTGTTTTCCGTTCACATCCAAGCAGTTGGAACACCCAAGTGCTTTTTTCTGAGTACATGAGCAGATACGTTCGTCCTTTTGTTGAAAAATACTGTAGAGAAAATAACCTCGATAATAGGTGTCTTGTGATTGTCGATAATTGTGCTGCTCATCCGCCTGCCATTACCGAGTATGGCAATAACGTTCGTGTTGCGTTCTTACCGCCGAATACGACATCGTTGCTGCAGCCGTGTGACCAAGGCCTAATAGCCACAATTAAGGCTTACTATACGCAAAATGTGATGCGTTTTATTTTAAGTGCTATTGACAGAGAGGGCAACTCCGAAGCATCTTTGCGAGAGGTCTGGAAAGACAACAATATAAAACTGGCAATCGCCAACATTGGAGATGCTCTCGATAGGCTAACAGTCTTGATGAGAAATGGCGTTTGGAGGAAACTATGTCCCGAAGCAGTGAACGATTTTAAAGGCTTCGAACCATCAACAATAAATATGACAATAGTGAGCTTGCCTAAGGAGGCTGGGTTTGTGGAAGTTGACGAAGATGATGTTGAAGAGGTTTTGGCATCCCATGACCAAGAATTCACAGATGAAGAGCTGACGCAATTGCAAGAGGAAAGGATAACAATCGAAAATGAACGCAGTAGCAAAAATGAAGTCGTCCAGGGACTGAACATGAAGCAGTTGCGTGAGATTTTCGCTGCGATTGAGAGCGCTGCAATGATTGCAGAAAAGTATGACTTTAATTTTGAAAGGGCACGTAGGTTTAGGGCAGGTTTGCAGGATGTTTTGAGTGCTTACAAAGAACTCTATGATCTAAAAATGCGCGAGGCTCAGCAGTCAAGTATACTGTCATTTTTCAAGCCTTGCACATCAGCCACAGCAGACGACGAACCTCGACCTTCGACATCGAGGCAGGTAGACATAGAAGAAGATGACCTGGCTGCCCTATTGGAAATAGACTACAATGAGATGACATCCCAGTCTCCTCTACCTCCCACCACCCCAATTTCCGACGACTCAGCCTAACACACCATCCCGATTCCCGTAAGTGAAACTACACTGTACATACATTATTTCTACTTTATATAGGTTGTGTATTTTTGTGTTATTTAGTATGATTTGTTATTTGGTATGATTTGTCAGCCTCACAGCTTAAAGGTTACTGGAGAGAATGCTTCTGCCGAGAGCGCATGCGTGAGATTTTCGCTACGCTAGACAGTACTTCAAAGATTGCAAAAAGTATTTCTACTTTATATAGGCTGTGTATTTATCATATCATTTCTGCTTTTACTATATGTTACTGTTATTTTAGGTTTTATGTGTTATTTGGCATGATTTGGTAGGTTATTTTCTGGGTCTGGAAACGCTCAAAAATTTTTCCCATATTAATAAATGGTAATTGCTTCTTCACTTTACGACATTTCGGTTTACGAACCGTTTCATTGGAACGCTCTACCTTCGGATGGCGGGGGAAACCTGTATAGAGAAACGCAAACACAAGGAAATCTGCAGATGCTGGAATTTCAAGCAACACACTTAAAAGTTGCTGGTGAACGCAGCAGGCCAGGCAGCATCTCTAGGAAGAGGTAGAGTCGACGTTTCCGGCCGAGACCCTTTGTCTGGACTAACTGAAAGAAGAGCTAGTAAGAGATTTGAAAGGGGGGGGGGGAGGGGGAGATCTGAAATGATAGGAGAAGACAGGAGGGGGAGGGATGGAGCCAAGAGCTGGACAGTTGATTGGCAAAAGGGATATGAGAGGCATCAGAAGGTCCAAATTGAGAGGCTCGAAAACGAATCCTAAAGCCAACTGGAGTAAGTTGGCGGCAGAGGCACGTTCCAAGAAAGGATATATGGCTGTGATAGCGAGTCTCAGTCAAAATGAGGTCGAAAAGTTGAAGCACCAAAGAAATTATAGATGCGGAGCAGTGAGAGAAGGTTTCATTGAACTCCCGTCGAAGAGAAGATTTAAACTTCAATGTAGGTATCACCGGAAGAAGCTTCGCAGTAGAGAATTTAAAAACGCAAACACCAGGAAATCTGCAGATGCTGTAATTTCAAGCAACACACATAAAAGTTGCTGGTGAATGCAGCAGGCCAGGCAGCATCTCTAGGAAGAGGTACACTCGACATTTTGGGCCGAGACCCTTCGTCAGGACTAACTGAAAGAAGAGCCAGTAAGAGATTTGAAACTTGCTATCACAGCCATATATCCTTTCTTGGAACGTGTCTTTGCCGTCAACTCACTCCAGTCGGCTTTATCTCTTACTAGCTCTTCTTTCAGTTAGTCCTGACGAAGGGTCTCGGCCCGAAACGTCGACTGTACCTCTTCCTAGAGATGCTGCCTGGCCTGCTGTGTTCACCAGCAACTTTTATATATAGAGAAAACTTGGGGTCCAAGTCCTTGAAAGTAGCAACTCAGGGTGGTAAAGGTGGCTTACAGCATATTTGACTTTCTCAGTCAGTGCACTGAGCATAACAATTTTCAAGTCATGTTGCAGCTGCATAAAAATTTGGTTAGGCTATGTTTGGAGTAGTATCTGCATTATATGAAAAGTATGAGGCTTTAGAGAGGATGCAAAAGAAGTTCACCAGGATGCTGCCTGGATTAAAAATCTTTGAATTCAGTTTACACAGAGCCACCATGAATGTGCTGCCAGAGGAGGTGGGGTGGTGGGGACAGATATAATAGCAACATTTAAGAGATATTTAGAGGAGCAGGGGGGTAGAGAAATATAGACTGCATGCAGAAAGATGAAGTTAGTTTAAATAGGCATCATTAGCTTAAGATGAAGCAGACATTGTGGGCCAAATCACCTGCTTCCATACTGTACTCTTCTATGTTTGTTAAGTACAATGAAAGATTTCAGGAAAGTATTGGATACGTGCGAAGAAATTCTCACTGCAATCGCTATGTATTAACTACTACTCTCAATTAAGAATGATGCATATACTGCTACTAATACAATTGAATATCATATGACTGGGAGTGAAATTCAGGAAACAATATCCAGAATATAAGTTTTCCTTAATAAATTAACTTTTAAAAAAAACTGGAATGGTTAATGTGCTTTAATTAAATGTAAGATCTTGGTCGTGATCTTACAATAAATTACTAAAGCAACTTCAACATACTTAACCAATATCTGACCACAATCACATGTAAATTATAAGCAGAATGCCCATCAGGCTTCCAAGCCTAATCCACCATTCAATAAGATCAAATAGGATCCTATTTTGAAGAACCACAAATTCTTGTTTGCTATGTACAAGGTAAAACAGATGTTTAGCTAACTCTACCTCAATCTTCAGATCCACTTATTACTTCTATTATAATCATTCTACACTTTTAAATTTAAATTTTGTCCGTTACTTTATTCTGCATTCTTCTATTGCTTTGTCCGTTTTACCTAAATGCACTGTATAATGATTTGATCTACATGAACAGTATGAAAGACTCAGTACTAGTGATATAATAATCTAATTCCAATACATAACCTCTACCCTTACTCGAGAGTGAAACTGAAGGAACTGACAATGAGTGACAACTTCCCAAAATATAAGCAAATAGATTCAACTTTTCATTAAGCTTAAATGATTGATTCAATCTAACTTTCTTCAGATCTTGGCAATCAAACAATATACATTTTATTGTTTGCAACATCAGCATGAGAAACCAGTAACAGGTGTTTCTCAGAGGATATAAGAGGGCCCTAGAAAAGAAGCTGGTCTACAAATGAAAGAATGGAGAGATAATACTGATTTAGCCAGTGTCAAATAAATGCTTTTCATCCTTGACAGTATAATTCCTCTAGGAATGTAGTCAGCACTGAAATACTATTATAAATTGAGACAATACCAAACAACAAACATGATTACAGATGCTAGAAATCTGAAATAAAATGGAAAATGTTGTAAACATCCAACAATTGCTCATCAATTTGCAAGTATTTGAGCGCGGAATGCTTTTTCTCTCGCTGTTATCTTCTGTAGAAATTCTGCAATTACAGCTGTGTTATGCAAGAAACCATTCAGTTAGATTCTCCTACTCCATGAAGTGAGATTTGAACAAATATCAATTCAAACTGGCTGTATCACCATCTGGTATGGAGGGGTGGGGGTGCTACTGCACAGGATTGAGATAAGCTACAGAGAGTTATAAACTTTGTCAACTCCATCATGGGCACTAGCCTCTGTAGTATCTAGGACATCTTCAAGGAGCAATACCTCAAAAAGATGGCTTCCAACATTAAGGACCCCCACCACCCAGGACATGCCCTGTTCTCATTGCTACCATCAGAAAGAGGTACAGGAGCCTGAAGGCACATACTCAATGATGAGGAGCAGCTTCTTCCCCTCTGCCATACAATTTCTGAATGGACATTGAACCCACGAACACTGCTGCATTATTTTTTTTATTTTTGCACTTCATATTTAACTATATTATATATGTATTATAATTCATTTTTTCTCTATATTACGTATTGCATTGTACTGCTGCCGCAAAGGCAACAAATTTCACAACGTGCTAGTGATATAAACCTGATTATGAAAGTCCAATAAGCTTCATATAATGTATGGTGGTTTTCAAATAACCTTCACAAAGACTCTGGATTTTAATTTGTTAAGAGCATTTCTGATACTGTATCTTTGCCACAAAACATTTTCATGAGGTTATGATCTTTATTTGAATTACTCACTTTTTAAACCTCAATGTTCAATAAAATAAAGGGCTACTAAAAAAGACTAATCAATGGAACAAAGCCACAGAGTTATGTGCCTCAAAGACGGTCAAGATTTAAAAAAAACATGTTTCAAGTTGCAGCATTATGGGCTTAATACCTTCAGGTTATGTTTATCATGTACAATTAATAGATCATTTCCACCACTAATGAGCCTAGGACAGCTATTTGTACTAGAAACCTGTTTTTGCCATTAATCTACCTGTTTCTGATTCTGACCATCCCAAAGAAGAAACCTTCAAACTAGCCATTGATTCTGTCATTTGCAGCACCTAGGGACAGGAGGAACAGAATCTAATGAATAGTTGGATATATATTAAAAAAACCAAGACCTTAGCAGAGCATTAGGTTTAATGTTCTTTGACACAAAATAGTGACAAAATGGATCCTGGGCAAGTGACCTGAAAAACACCAAAGAGCAAACAACGCATGTCACTCAACACACATCAAAGTTGCTGGTGAACGCAGCAGGCCAGGCAGCATCTCTAGGAAGAGGTACAGTCTGAGACCCTTCGTCAGGACTAACTGCGTTAGCCTGAAGCGTTAGTCCTGACGAAGGGTCTCAGCCTGAAACGTCGACTGTACCTCTTCCTAGAGATGCTGCCTGGTCTGCTGCGTTCACCAGCAACTTTTATGTGTGTTGCTTGAATTTCCAGCATCTGCAGAATTCCTGTTGTTTGTTGTTGTCACTCACCTAATTGAGTTTGCACTTGTAACACTTTTGCATTCTATACTGTCTCGTCTGCAGAACACAACATTGAGCAGTTATCTGACACCTACGTGATCAATGGAAAAGGTGAAAGCAAAATGCTATACATTAAGCTGTTTCAATGAAACGCATTGATGTGAATGAATAGATTGTGCATGCCACATAGGTGAAAATGAGAAGGTACAAATGGAAAATATAGAGCATCCTTCAAGCTTGCTCTTGATGAGTAAGGCAATATAGATTGAAGGAAAATATTAACAGTGTTAAAAATTAGAATGACAAGAACCACAGGTGCCTCCAAACTGTCTTCATTTAAGCTCATGGAATAGAGGCACATACACTTGAATTTTCAAAATAGTTATTTCTATACATAAAGGAGGAGAATCCACTGGAAAGGAAAATTACTAACCATTCCTGTAGGTATCATAAGTTGTTAAAGAGATTTAGATCTTAACAACTAGCAAACCAAACTCTTCAAAGATTTGCAGGGCACAGTCAGATAGCAATACACTCATTTGCTTTTGTAGTCAGTATGTTTTAATCACACCATGGGTTTATGAAATGTGACAGAACTTTAAAGCTCATGAGGAACTCAACAACATTAGTTCAATTTTTAAGTGCTTCCAAAACCACCAATGTCTGATGAGGGGACCAAAACTATGCCTGCTGTTTCAATATTTTTAAGTTTTTTGGGGTGCGAACTCGTATTTGGACAATTGCATAGGATAGAAAATTTGGTAACTCCTTTTCCATTGAAAATAGAAGTGTTCTCCTCAGCCATTGTCCTATTCTGTCCAAATTACAACAGGAAATAAAAAAGGCTTGTCAGAAGGGCAGTGTTATGATAATTGTGGGGGATTTTAACATGTGAGTGGATTGGGGAAATCAGGTCGGCACTGGATCTCAAGAGAGAGAATTTGTAGAATGTCTGCGAGATGGCTTTTTAGAACAGTTTGTTGTCAAGCCCACTAGTGGATCGGCTGTACTGGATTGGGTATTGTGTAATGAACCAGAGGTGATTAGAGAGATTGAGGTGAAGGAACCCTTAGGAGGCAGTGATCATAACATGATTGAGTTCACTGTGAAATTTGAAAAACAGAAGCCAAAATCTGATGTGTCGATATTTCAGTGGAGTAAAGGAAATTACAGTGGCATGACAGGAACTGGCCAAAGTTGACTGGAAAGGGACACTGGCGGGAAAGAAGGCACAGCAGCAGTGGCTGGAGTTCATGTGAGGAGTGAGGAATGTGCAAGACAGATATATTCCAAAAAAGAAGAAATTTTCGAATGGAAAAAGGATGCAACCGTGGTTGACAATAGAAGTCAGAGCCAAAGTTAAAGCAAAGGAGAGGGCATACAAGGAAGCAAAATTTAGCAGGAAGACAGAGAATTGGGAAGTTTTTAAAAGCTTACAAAAGGAAACTAAGAAGGTCATTAAGAGGGAAAAGATTAACTATGAAAGGAAGCTAGCAAATAATATCAAAGAGGATACTAAAAGCTTTTTCAAGTATATAAAGAGTAAAAGACAGGTGAGAGTAGATATAGGACCGATAGAAAATGATGCTGGAGAAATTGTAATGGGAGATAAGGAGATGGCGGAGGAACTGAACGAGTATTTTGCATCAGTCTTCACTGAGGAAGACATCAGCAGTATACCGGACACTCAAGGGTGGCAGGGAAGAGAAGTGTGCGCAGTCACAATTACAACAGAGGAAGTACTCAGGAAGCTGAATAATCTAAAGGTAGATAAATCTCCAGGCCCAGATGGAATGCACCCTCGTGTTCTGAAGGAAGTAGCTGTGGAGATTGCTGAGGCCTTAGCGATGATCTTTCAAAAGTCGATAGATTCTGGCATGGTTCCGGAGGACTAGAAGATTGCAAATGTCGCTCCACTATTTAAGAAGGGGGCAAGAAAGCAAAAAGGAAACTATAGACCTGTTAGCTTGACATCGGTGGATGGGAAGTTGTTGGAGTCGATTGTCAAGGATGAGGTTACAGAGTACCTGGAGGCATATGACAAGCTAGGCAGAACTCAGCATGGATTTCTTAAAGGAAAATCCTGCCTGACAAACCTATTACAATTTTTTGAGGAAATTACAAGTAGGCTAAACAAGGGAGATGCAGTGGATGTTGTATATTTGGATTTTCAGAAGGCCTTTGACAAGGTGCCACACATGAGGCTACTTAACAAGAGCCCATGGAATTACGGGAAAGTTACATACGTGGATAGAGCATTGGCTGATAGGCAGGAAACAGAGAGTGGGAATAAAGGGATCCTATTCTGGTTGGCTGCTGGTTACCAGTGATGTTCCACAGGGGTCCGTGTTGGGGCCGCTTCCTTTTACATTGTACATCAACAATTTGGATTATGGAATAGATGGCTTTGTGGCTAAGTTTGCTGATGATACAAAGATAGGTGGAGGGGCCGGTAGTGCTGAGGAAACAGAAGAGTCTGCAGAGAGGCTTGGATAGATTGGAAGAATGGGCAAAGAAGTGGCAAATGAAATACAATGTTGGAAAGTGTATGGTTATGCACTTTGGCAGAAGAAATAAACGGGCAGACTATTATTTAAATGGGGAAAGAATTCAAAGTTCTGAGATGCAATGGGACTTGGGAGTCCTCGTAGAGGATACCCTTAAGGTTAACCTCCAGGTTGAATCGGTGGTGAAGAAGGCAAATGCAATGTTGGCATTCATTTCTAGAGGAATACAGTACAGGAGCAGGGATGTGATGTTGAGGCTCTATAAGGCGCTGGTGAGACCTCACTTGGAGTACTGCGGGCAGATTTGGTCTCCTTACTTAAGAAAGAATATGCTGACATTGGAGAGGGTACAGAGAAGATTCACTAGAATGATTCTGGGAATGAGAGGGTTAACACATGAAGAACGTTTGTCCGCTCTTGGACCGTATTCCTTGGAGTTTAGAAGAATGAGAGGAGACCTCATAGAAAGATTTTGAATGTTGAAAGGCATGGACAGAGTGGATGTGGTAAAGTTGTTTCCCATGATGGGGGGAGTCTAGTACAAAAGGGCATGACTTAAGGATTGAAGGGCGCCCATTCAGAACAGAAATGCGAAGAAATTTTTTTTAGTCAGAGGGTGGTGAATCTATGGAACTTGTTGCCACGGGCGGCAGTGGAGGCCAAGTCATTGAGTGTACTTAAGGCAGAGATTGATAGGTATCTGGGTAGCCAGGGCATCAAAGGTTATGGTAAGAAAGCGG
The DNA here is from genome assembly GCF_030028105.1 of Mobula birostris. Lineage (NCBI taxonomy): Eukaryota > Metazoa > Chordata > Chondrichthyes > Myliobatiformes > Myliobatidae > Mobula > Mobula birostris. Next base: position 35,331,342 of record NC_092374.1, read on the forward strand.
CGGAGTGGGACTAAATGGGAGAATGGATCAGCTCATGATAAAATGGCGCAGCAGACTCGAGGGGCCGAATGGCCGACTTCTGCTCCTTTGTCTTATGGTCTTATTCAGTGCACAGGGCATTACCGGGAAGGCTTGGAACATGACTGTTCAACGTACCCAACAAAATGGCAGGCACAGCTGGGGCCCATATTTACCCCTCGAGTGTGGAAAAAGTCTTCCATGCCCTCCTCATAGATTCCACCCTATTTAGTATGATTATAGTTACACTCATGATGGAGGATATCCTTGGTGTGAAGACAGGATTCTTATCTCAACAAGTACCATATAGTGATCACTTCTACTAATACTATCATTGAAAGATGGAATTTCAAAGGAAGATTGGCAAGGATGATATCAAATAGGTTTATTTCAGAGCCAGTCTGGAGGCCAAGGCTTGGCGAGTTCGCAGAGTGCCCCAGTAATGGAAACCCATTCTACATTATGTAGCCTTGTTATTTTCAGTGTTTCTACTCATGTAATATGGAGGAGCACTGATTCAACAAATGAGGGAAAAATGAGGTGTTAATCAGTTTGGTGTTTCCTACCCAGATACCAAGAGACTTCTGAATCTATGGGCTATTCCTTTCCATCTCTATATTACGGTGCAGTTACCATGATGTACAGATATCAGGTGGTTGCTGACTCAGCCTGTGGACAGTTCTCCCAATTTAGACACCAATCCCAAGAGGTTTCTGAGGACTTTTGTAAAGTTAGCTATATCCAAGGTATATGCCAGGTGATCTGTTTGGTTTTATTCTTGCTCAATTTGAATGCCAGGCCATTTCAGAGTACAATTAAGAGCAAATGTCATTGGGTAGGTCTGGAACCATTCACAGCCACCACCAGTAAGGATGAACCCATGGTCATAATTAATGATTTATTGATGGACGTTACCTTTTCTTTGGAAGTGGCAGACATGCCCCATCTTATCTGCCAGACATGTTTTCCTGCTCTGCATTTCACAACTCATATATTCTTTGGTTTATTTATTATTCTCTATATTAGCAAACACATTTGCTGTGTTGGAAGCATGTTGCTGGAATCACCAAGTTCAATCAAATCTACACAAGCCAGGACAGAGGGAGGAGAAGATGGCGACGCGACGCAGCTCGCAGCGGCCACTCCGGTGGTGATATCTGTTATTTGTCAAGTAGGGTGCCGTGCACAATCCTGATTTGATGGAGACGGACGTGAGAGCATGGAGGAACATCTGGTGAATTTTCTGAAATGCCTGCTTTGCTGCTGCTGCTATTGGGTGGCCCAGAATCTCCGGAGGAGAAGGCCCCAAGTCCTCGGCTTTGCTTGTTGCTCGGCAGGCGGGGTGGGGTCGAAGCCCTCGGCAGAGGATGGTGCTTGGAGAGGCTGTGTCGGAGGAGCAGGTTGGAGGCTCAAAGTTTTTGGACTGACTCAGAGTCCGCTGTGGTCGGGTGCTCCCAATGGTGCTGCACTGGCAAGTTGGCGGCGCTTGGATGTTCATGGCAGGGAGTTTCTCCCTTCTGCCGCCTGCGTGAGATGATGAGTCTATCCGGACTTTGAGACTTTTTTTTACCGTGCCCATGGTCTGCTCTTTATCAAATTATGGTATTGCTTTGCACTGTTGTAACTATATGTTATAATTATGTGGTTTTGTCAGTTTTAGTCTTGGTTTGTCCTGTGTCTTCTTGCGATATAATTCTGGAGGAACGTTGTATCATTTTTTAATGCATGCATTTCTAAATGACAATAAACAAGGACTGAGTGTCCTCATAATCTAATCTTATTTGTCAAATCACTAAATCTGAATTAAATTCAGAGGATCAGGCTTTATAATCCTACACTAATTAGGCCATTCAGTTGAATGGGATTTCCAGCCTGGGGATTTGCAAGAAAATTGTGACTTTTTAAAAAAATTGATTTTAATGTTCTTAATACTTCAATGTAATTTATTTTAAAACAGTTCCGAGCTAGAAACTGCATGTAAATGCCTCTCAATGAAGGTACATGTCTATAAACATTAAAGGTATTTTGCAAAGGCTTTTAAATTACAATCCCTCCTTCAACATGAGGGCAAAGGTCCAACACCAGCTGTTCCTTTGTCAAAGTGCTCTAACCTAAAGTCTTAGCAATACATGTTGCCTGAAGCCTACTTGCCATTATGGCAGCTCAACTATCCTGCATCCAGCCCCAGTGAGCATGGGCACTGCAGACAGCAATAAAGAACATAACTGTGAATAACTGAACCTGTAGCAGTCTTTGTTGAGAAGCTGATGCATGGTGGCTTTGATGCAGAGGTAAACTCTTGGTTACTGTACCCTTTGCTCAGCCTAATCTATAAAAGTGATAGAACATCATAGTCGTCCTGCAACATACTTTGTTACATGAAAAAAAAGTCACAACCAATGGTATCAACTCTGACTGAAAATAATTAATATTCTCTGGTGCTCAGAGCTATGATACAAAATGTTAATGAGGCATTACTACTTGTAAAAGGAATGAATAGAGAGCAGAATTTGTAAAGCATGATATCTTAAGACTTTTCTCTTTCCTTTTATTAGGTTGCAATAAAGATAACTGAATGCAACATACCTTTTCTTCCTTTAGCACTAACTTTTCTACTCCCTTTCGTTTTTTCTTAACCTTTTTCTCTGTATCTGCTGTTTGATATGTAAGTAGATCCACTCGAGAATGAAACTGGTAGAGGCCGCTCCCAGCATCATAATAATAGTAAATTCCAGTGTTTGGATCATAGTAGAGCTGATTTGTCTTTTCATTAAAAACAAATATATGGTTACAAATTGATCTATAATTCACATTTTAATTAAAAATAAGTAGACACTAAACTATATTAGAAAACTAAGAAAATACAGCTTTGGATGACATTTTCATGTTTTACCATTACAGATTATTCACTGGTTCAAGAAGAGTATGCAGATTCTTGAGATCCAAAGAAGAAACTGTGGCAATAACATGGATGGAACAAAATAATCAGAATAAAAGATCCTTATTTTTATATAGGGAATTCAGTGACAGTGCAAACTCTTATTACACATACAGATCAAACTAGATTTTACCTGTTCTTTCTGGTTAGGACAGAGACCCAAAAAGGGAATTTTCCTCTTTCACTCACTCCTTCTCTCATACACACCCTCACCCACCCACTAATGTTGATTCATGGATGAGTACCATCCCATGAAAGATATCGCTCATCTATTTGTAAACGTTCTCACGGCATAAGTTTCTAAATTACTTATGGCATCACAGCTGAGCCTGCTTCTGCACTCAACTAAAGGTCAAATGCAAGCATTCCAATAGGTCTTACTGTGTTATGGTCAAAATCCAGCCAATTTTCTCTTTCTAACCCAGGAACTTCATCCCAATTACAACCATTAACCAGATTGTTTTAAACAGACTAAAATAAAAATGTCAACACAGTAGATTCCGGTTAATTGGGGCAGCCAATTATTTGGGACAACTCTTAAAGAACAAAAACTAATTCAGAGAATAGCCAGGATTCCCTTTGTTTATTTGGGAACACTATGCCGCATAATTGGGGCAGAAGACTGTTGCTGAACACCTAACTAGTGTCAGACGCATGATCTTTGCAGCCGTTATACACAATACCATGCTTTTTTTTTCTTTCTTTTAAATTTTATTTTTATTTGGATAAGGAATTCACAAATATCATGTACTTTTTCACACATATAACCTTTTCCATTTTTTTATATGTATAAAACTATAATTATTTATACATTCTTAAGTACACATTGAGATGATAGAAAAGGAAATTAGACACTTAAATAGATAATTATGTACTGTGGTAATTCTAATCTATTAGGCTAAGTAATGGTATTAGTTGTTAAGAAAAATGGTAATAATAGTTTCCATATAACTCTTCTGGACCATTCCACTGGTCCAAAATGTTGTATATAAGCCTATGTAACAACCATTGTAGGTGTTTATATCCTAATTTGTTCATGCTTGCTCCTGCCCGCAGACATAATTATCCAATCCCTATGTACTTATTTACTTAATTTTTCCATTTTTTATCCTTTTCCCAAATCTTTCCCTTTACTTGTGTTAATTCTCTATTTTCCAAAAGAAAACAAAAAAAAAGACATTTAGACTAGGGGTGCTTACGTTAGCAATATTACTGTGTTGATGAGAAGAGCAGTATAAATCATTAGGAGAGTCATCTAAAGTCTGCTCGCATTGGGGTTATATATACAATCCATTTATTCCAGATTTGATAAAATTTTTCATTTTGAATTCTCAGGGAATAAGTCAACTTTTCCATTTTAAATATTTCCAAGATAATTTCGTGCCAATCTTCTAATGTAGGTGGTATTGGACTTAGCCACTTTCCAGTGATTGATTTCTTACTTGCCGCTAAGAGGGCCTGCAGCAACTTTATATCTTCCTTCTGTTCGAGAAACAATACATGCCCCAAATAGATGTCTCAAAGTTCAGAGGTATCTGGGACCTAAGTACCTTAACTAATGTTCTATGAATACCTTCCCAATATAGACTTAATTTAGGGCAATCCCAGAAAATATGAAAATGATTTGCCTCCTTGCAGCCGCACCTTCTCCAACACGTCACGTTTGTATCTTTATATTTTTCCTGATATGGGGTCTTGAAGTATCTTATAATGTTTTTCCAACAATGTTCTCTCCAAGTCAAAGAATTAGTCGAGGACCATTGAAAGCTGCAGATTTTCCCCCAAGCCTCCTCTGAAAGTACCAACCCTGCTTCTTTCTCCCACTTCTCTTTAATATACAGTGTATTTACATTTTTAGCATGGGAGAGTGCATTATATACTCGAGAAACTGATTTACTAGGTATTGAACTGCAAGCCGAATTCAGAATCTTGAAAAATTCTAATTCTACTGTTGATAGGTCTGTATATCTACAACTCTGGTTAACATGGTTTCGTACTTGAAGGTACCTAAAAAAGTCATTATGTTCTAGGCCATGTTTGTCCACAATACCATGCTTCAAGCAATTTTTAAATGGCGTTTGTTGCATGTGCTTCGTTTAAAAAAAAGTGACTTTTGTCACTGATAATTAACGGCAAATAAGCAGTAAGACAAGTCAGGGCTGTTTTGTTCACTGCGGTTTCAAGCATTTAGGCTTGGAGATGCCAGAAATGGCTGGAAGTGAAAATTAAATGATTTCACTACTTCAACAAGTTAACATAGAACATAGAGAACCTACAGCACAATACATGCCCTTCAGCCCACAATGCTGTGCCGAACATGTACTTACTTTAGAAATTACCCATAGCCCTCTATTTTCTGAGCTCCATGTACCTATCCAAGAGTCTCTTAAGATATCCTATCGCATCTGCCTCCATAACCGTCGCCGGCAGCCCATTCCACGCGCCCACCATTCTCTACATTAAAAACTTACCCCTGACATCTCCTCTGTACTTGCTTCCAAGCACTTTAAAACTGTGCCTTCTCGTGTTAGCCATTTTAGTCCTGAGGAAAAGCCTCAGACTATCCACACGATCAATGCCTCTCATCATCTTATACACCTCTATCAGGTCACCTCTCATCCTCCGTCGAGCCAAGGAGAAAAGGCCGAGTTCACTCAACCTATTCTCATAAGGCATGCTCCCCAATCCAGGCAACATCCTTGTAAATCTCCTCTGCACCCTTTCTATGGCTTCCATATCCTTCCTGTAGTGAGGTGACCAGAACTGAGCACAGTACTCCAAGTGGGGTCTGAGCAGGGTCCTATATAGCTGTAACATTACCTCTCAGCTCTTGAACTCAATCCCACAGTTGATGAAGGCCAATACACCATATGCCTTCTTAACCACACAGTTAACCTGCACAGCAGCTTTGAGTGTCCTATGGACTCAGACCCCAAGATCCCTCTGATCCTCCACACTACCAAGAGTCTTACCATTAATACCATATTCTGCCTTCATATTTGACCTACCAAAATGAACCACCTCACACTTATCTGGGTTGAACTCCATCTGCCACTTCTCAGCCCAGTTTGCATCCTATCAATATCCCGCTATAACCTCTGACAGCCCTCCACACTATCCACAACACCCCCAACCTTTGTGTCATCAGCAAATTTACTAACCCGTCCCTCCACTCCCTCATCCAGATCATTTATAAAAATCATGAAGGGGTCCCAGAACAGATCCCTGAGGCACACCACCAGTCACCGACCTCCATGCAGAATATGACTCATCTACAACCACTCTTTGCCTTCTGTGGGCAAGTTCTGGATCCGCAAAGCAAGGTCTCCTTGGATCCCATGCCTCCTTACTTCCTTAGTAATCCTCGCATGGGGTACCTTATCAAATGCCTTGCTAAAATCCATATACACTACATTTACTGCTCTACCTTCATCAATGTGTTTAGTCACATCCGCAAAACATTCCATCAGGCTCGTAAGGCACTGCCTGCCTTTGACAAAGCCATGCTGACTATTCCTAATCATATTATGCCTTTCCAAATGTTCATAAATCCTGCCTCTCAGGATCTTCTCCATCAACTTACCAACCACTGAAGAAAGACTCACTGGTCTATAATTTCTTGGGCTATCTCTACTCCCTTGCTTAAATAAGGGAACAACATCTGCAACCCTCCAATCCTCCGGAACCTCTCTCGTCCCCAATGATGATGCAAAGATCATTGCCAGAAGCTCAGCAATCTCCTCCCTCACCTCCCACAGTAGCCTGGAATGTATCTTGTCCGGTGCCAGTTACTTATCCAACTTGATGCTTTCCAAAAGCTCCAGCACATCCTCTATAAGGACTACAAAGAATTTGAAGGTAAGAACAATCATCTTGGATGTTACAATGCAAATGATAATTTGGAGAATGCAATCATCGAAAATTATATGAAGGCAGTCCATTATTTACACTAAGTGTCTGCACTGATTTTGTTCTTTTACAGTAAATCAAGAGAGCATGACTGTATAAAATCCTCTCCTTTGGTTCCAAGTAGCTGTTTGCTTGCAGCAGTGAGCACACCCAGTACACTGCTTCGAAAAACAGGGTAAACCACGTGCAGGTAGCTGGCAGGCCTTATACCCCAGAAAGATAGGGACGTGTCTGTCCTAGCATGCAAAGTCAGATCTACAGTGAGTTCCAACAGCTAGGAAGGTGTTTTTGCAATGGCCTGTGGAGAGCGAACAGTATGACAAGGCAGAGAAGAAGTCATGATCATCTACTGCAACCAATGAAGACCCCAGTTGTGCCAACCTTTGTATCACTGGACCCAGGATTTCCAGGTTGAGAATGTGGAATTGCCCCAGTGGAATGGCGTTTCCACTTTAAAAGCTCACACACACAGATTTCCTGTTATCATCAGATACGACAGACAACCACCAAACCAACTATTAGGAACTAATGCAGTTTCATAGTACTGTAGTAGTATTGATAGTATTCTAATTTGTTCTGTATTTCATTTACAGTAAACACATAATGTGTTACTCAGTGAAACAGTAGTTTTTGTTATACGTTTTTAACTATTTCCATGAAACTTTGGCTAATTCAGGCAGTTGCTTAATTGGGCCAAAACTTGCTGTTCCTAATGTGTCCCAATAAACCGGAATCCACTGTACATCCTATTGTCTTCCTGATCTATATTGCACAACTTGTTAATTGGTGAAAAACCATTAGAGAAGTTTAAGAAGGCTTTAAAAATTTTTAGAAGACTTTTAATTTAGATAGCAAGCATATTTGAAAAAACTAATAGTTTATGAATTTCCTATAATCTGCTACATTAAATAGATCTAAGGACTATGCAAGATAAAGGGAAGAAGAAAATTGTGGAAGAAGAAATTGTTTTCACTCATGTGAAATTGTATCTTCACATGATCAATCTAAAAGTTAAATGATAAAAATTTCAGCAGGCTCTTTGCCTCATTGTGTCTATCAGAACAATCACTTCCTACTTTTCATGTTTTGCTCTTTATGTAATCTAATTGCTTCTGACCTACTGTGAACAATTCAGTTTCCATTGTTCTGGTTTCCTCCCACAGTCCAAAGACGTACTGGTGGTAGATTAATTGGTCATTGTCCCGTGATTAGGCTAGGGTTAAATCAGGGTTTTCTGGGCAGCATGGCTTGAAGGGCCAAAAGTGCCTGCTCTGCACTATGTCAATAAATAAAACGGATATGTTCTACAAACTTAGTAATAAAAATAAAATCAACAGATCTCCTCCATCTAAGGCTTCCAATTTCCTAATTTCACTACTTGTCAACCCCTCAAAAATTCACAGGGCAGATTTACAACTTTAATTGTAGTGAATGGCATTTTAATAAGAGAACTCACTCTAACTGAAACTTCTAATCCATGTATCATTTTTTTTTAAAACTACAGAGTGCCCAAAATTATCCATATCATTTAAAATACCTGATATCTTCAGTTTTTAACATGGCAATCCCTATTAAAGCACATTAATAATTTAGTTATTTAAATACTAATTTGTCAAAAAATGAAAGTGAACTTAATTTAATAAAATTCATAAGTGTAAGAGAAAGCAATTCAAATTACCGAATCGTAGTAGAACCCAGTACTGTAATCATAATACAACCCACTACTTTCATCGTACATGAAGCCCGTCTGTGACATAGCAGCTTCTGCAGTAACACGTAAACTCTCTGCCAGAGATATATTCTTTGAGTCCTTGAAAGGAAAGATAAAATGATTTAAATTAATGTACCAATATGTTTTATATACTTTTAACATTCGGAATGACTTTATTTTGGAAGATACTTTCACTCACTACTGTAGCAACAACCTACAAAATTAAAATACGATTGATACAAACCCTGTCCTTAAAAACAAACCACCTCCGATCAAAATGGAAGTGGAGAAACACATGGATTTTGAGAGAGAATTCCAGAAGACAAGAATTAGGCCATTAAGGATTTAGTCATCAATCCTGGGAAAATGAATGGAGTTTGGCAAAATGGGGCTGGGGCCATGGCTGGAATGGATCAGCCATGATTGAATGGCGGAGCAGACTCGATGGAATCGGAGAGTCAGAGCAGAATTTTAAGAAAGAGGAAAATTATGAGACAACTAAGTTCAGTGAAGACAGAAAAGATGGTTGAGAAAGACCTCTGTGGGATAAGGTGGAATCAGAAGCCTTGAAAGAGAGGACAACCTATCCAGGCCAGGCAGCATCTCTATTTTTTTTAAAAAACTATACAAATGATTCAACTAGCATTCCACTACAAATGCAATCATTTACCCTGTACATGCTGTATATTTCAATAGCTCAAATACAGTAAACCTCTAATAATCCACTATCTGACTATTCAGCAAACCGAATGTTTTGACAGCAGCAATTGTTTCTCTCACTGCCCTGAAAATCACCCTTTAAACTACTTAAACACCCCCTTCCTTGCATTCTGCTGAAACTGGTAGGTCAATTCCAATGTTTCCTTGTAGCTCACTGGCATCCTGTTCCTGCACTCCTCTGAAACACACTTTAGTAGGTTGACAAAAAAAAATGAAAATAATACCGTATTAAATCTTAATAGTAGGATATTATGAAGAATAACTCTCAACAGTCTGCTAGTCTGACACCAGCAAACTCCCAGCCACCCTGGTTTATCAGAATTTTATTTTATTGCTTTAAGTACAGTGTTCCTCCAGATATTTTATTGATGTTGTACTCAGGGAGTTTGCAGAAATGAGGCAGATGAATCAAAGAGATACTAACTCTTATTAAAAATAAGTATATGGAAAATGGAACATTACAGCACAGTACAGGCCCTTCTACTCACGATGTTGTGCCAATCTTTTAACCTACCCTAAAATCAATCTAACCCCTTCCTCATACATAACCCTAAATTTTTCTATCATCCAGGGGCCTAACAGTTTCTTAAATGCCCCCAATGTATCTGCCTCTACCACTATCCCTGGCAGGGTATTCCACACACCCACCACTCTCTGTGTAAAGAGCTTAACTCTGACATCCACCCTATACTTTTCTGCAGTCACCTTAAAATTATATCTCTTTGAAGCTTCATTAAAACTCAAAATGGTTGAATTTTACATAACTAGATCCTATATCTGCTTTTATATGAATACTTCAAATTGGTCTTTTACACTCTTGGTATACAATGTGCAGCCTACCACATATGCCTGGCTTATTAGGATCATTTTCCCAGCCTTCAATACAGCTCGATAATTGCTGCACATTTCTCCAATCAAAGTTCTGCAAGTAACTTCATCTACAGTTCAAAAGGGAAGGAAAATTTAGTTCTTCTTCAAATGCTAACACAGGAGTTCCTAACCCTTTTTATGCCATGGACCCCTACCACTACTCGAGGGGTCCATGGTCCCCAGGTTGGTAAACCCTATGCCAACAAGGCCAGCTTCTGTGGTATTGGGTCCTCATCAACAAAAATGCAGAGTTAGTACTTTACACATCAAATGGACTTGCCTATTCATATAATATATTGATTCACTGCATTTGTATTCCATACCATTGTTTAAAAAGGGTTCTAAGAGTAAACCTAGCGATTATCGGCCTGTAAGTTTGAAGTCAACTGTAGGTAAACTAACGGAAAGTATTCTTAGAGATAGTATATATAATTATCTAGATAGATAGACTCTGATTAGGAACAGTCAACATGGATTTGTACATGGAAGGTCATGTCTGACAACCCTTATTGAATTTTTTGAAGAGGTTACTAGGAAAATTGATGAGAGTAAAGCGGTGGATGTTGTCTATATGGACTTCAGTAAGGCCTTTGACAAAGTTCCACACGGAAGGTTAGTTACAAAGGTTCAATCGTTAGGTATTAATATTGAAGTAGTAAAATGGATTCAACAGTGGCTGAATGGGAGACGCCAGAGAGTAGTGGTGGATAACTGTTTGTCAGGTTGGAGGCCGGTGACTAGTGGTGTGCCTCAGGGATCTGTACTGAGTCCAATGTTGTTTGTCATATACATTAATGATCTGGATGATGGGGTAATAAATTGTATTAATAAGTGTGCAGATGATACTAAAATAGGCGGCGTTGTGGATAATGAAGTAGGTTTTCAAAGCTTGCAGAGAGATTTGGGCCAGTTAGAAGAGTGGGCTGAAAGGTGGCAGATAGAGTTTAATGCTGATAAGTGTGAGGTGCTACATTTTGATAGGACTAATCAAAATAGGACATACATGGTAAATGGTAGGGCATTGAGGAATGCAGTAGAACAGGGGGACCTAGGAATAATGGTTCATAGTTCCCTGAATGTGGAATCTCATGTGGATAGGGTGGTGAAGAAAGCTTTTGGTATGCTGGCCTTTATAAATCAGAGCATTGAGTATAGGAGTTGGGATGTAATGTTAAGATTGTACAAGGCATTGGTGAGGCCAAATTTGGAGTATTGTGTACAGTTCTGGTCACCGAATGATAGGAAAGATGTCAACAAAATAGAGAGAGTACAGAGAAGATTTACTAGAATGTTACCTGGGTTTCATCACCTAAGTTACAGAGAAAGGTTGAACAAGTTGGGTCTTTAATCTTTGGAGCATAGAAGGTTGAGGGGCGACTTGATAGAAGTATTTAAAATTATGAGGGGGATAGATAGAGTTGACGTGGATAGGCTTTTTCCATTGAGAGTAGGGGAGATTCAAACAAGAGGACATGAGTTGAGAGTTAAGGGGCAAAAGTTTAGGGGTAACATGAGGGGTAACTTCTTTACTGAGAGAGTGGTAGCTGTGTGGAACGAGCTTCCTGTAGAAGTGGTAGAGGCAGTTTCGATTTTGTCATTAAAAAAAAAATTGGATAGGTATATGGACAGGAAAGGAATGGAGGGTTATGGGCTGAGTGCAGGTAGATGGGACTAGGTGAGAGTAAGCGTTCGGCACGGACCAGAAGGGCCGAGATGGCCTGTTTCCGTGCTGTAAATGTTATATGGTTATATCAGTGTATCAGCAGCCACTTTACTATCCACTATACATATGGTAACACCCAAAGAATAGTCATTGATCCTTCACTTGATGCATGCAATAAGCACACATTGGAAAAATCCTCTGGTTATGTTTAAACTGTGAGGAAACGGCTGCCAAAGACTAAACCATAAGCATTAGAAGTCCCGGCTAGGGAGGAAGGATGACAGATTCTCACTCTAGTTTAGGCAGCCGTGGGATAATGTGACACGAATTGCAAGTGCAGTAATGGTGTATTGTAATGGATGAATATATATTCTTTACTAATTAACTATATTCTTTACAAATGTAGGTTATCAAAAATAATTTCAATTCATAACTTTGATTTCATCTCCAGCACAAAAAAAATCAATTCAAGTTTTTTTCAAACTTCCTCCAATTTTTTTTTAAACTTTTAAAGCTCCCGACAGAATTGAGTATTTTAAATAAGGAGGTCACTAGTTATTTGTTGTTAGATAGTAAAGTGAAGAGAAACTTTGTGCCGTCATACACAGAACTAAAATTATTTAGATTGCATTAAGTACAGTTAAAATATACATTTCAAGAATGGCCCCAAAAAATATTCAATTGTCCATCTGGCCCTTCCCTTGAAAAGTTTGCACACTACTACTACTATATTCACAATGACAGCAATTTCAATAGCATAACTCTCTTAAAACTCTAAATGTGATAGTTTATCACACATGCTCATTTCTAAAATAGGACAAACCCATGACTTCTAATTCAGAATTGACATTCTGATTTCACGATTTTTCTCAATACTCTTCCAACTCCCTCTGTATAGAATTATGAACATTATGAATAATATCCATTTTAAATGTTTTGTACGTGAAAAAAAATATTGCTGATATTCGCTAACTCTAATTGCTCCTGACCTGAGGGGGTTTTCAAAATGTCACAAGGTTCATTGGCAAAAAATTATGATATTCCATTCTTTCCCTCTTCTTGTATTTACTTAGATTTTTTGATCAATTTGGTTAAATATTTATCAAATGGTTTTAATAACTTCATTTATAATAGCCAGAAACGCTGCATTGTTGAGATATCTATTCTAGTCGATCTGTATTCTGACATAGCAATTTCATATAGTACTGCTGAAAATACACTTCATAGACATTTCTGTAAACCTATACAATTAAAAACACCTAATGATATTTTGACACAATACTCTATATTCATTACAAACAATACCTACCCCTGTAGTTTCATCCCCATTCTTATGGTCTCCAGATCCATCTGGTAGTGCTAATTCATCAGGATAATCCGTGCATTGATAACTATCTGTCTGAATGGCGTCAGAGTACTGGGAGCAGTCCGTTTGTGGTTGTGTTTGAGATTGAGCTAACACTGGAGCAGAATCCTCTGAAAGCCCTGATACTTGCCACTCATCATTCTGATCACTTTTCAGATGGTAATGAAAATCAAGATCTTCTTTCTGAAAGTCTAGAGAACAGAGTCAAAGCATTAAGATTTAGGCACTTAATTTTTGCAATGTCTATTTTATTTAAATAATTTTATCAAATACTTTGTCATAATTTTTGGTGCTAAGTACTAATAGTACAAAACAATTCGGATATTTGACAAGTGCCAAATCTTTTATTCACTTTTAGAAGCAACTACTAACTAAAACTCCAAATAATCTCCAGAACTTCTACAAGTAGAATATTTTTTCTCCATCACAAAAAAGTCAAAGTAGGATCCAAATGCAAAGTTGCTCCCAGCAGCTCATTACTTGCCAAATTTATATCCCATCAGCCTAATTTTAATATATACCTCTGTGCTCATTTGTAAAGCAAAGATCTGTCTGAACTTCAACTTCAGTTTTATTATTTTCTTTCTTTTTTCTTTCATGGAGTTTTTCACTAAGATCGTTAACCTATAAATACATAAACAAAATGTGAAACGTATTAACGACTTTCAAATTACAATAATAAATAACAATTGGCAAAATCATATTTAACTAATCTAAATGTGGAATTAAATTGATTTATAATTCAGAGACTTCAAATAAAATCTTATTTATGCCACTGCATGATCATGCTCCTATTCTTTTATATTATTTAATCAGCATAGCCTTTTATTTATTTTTTTTTCTCTTTTAAATAGCAAATTCAAAACCCCAAGTGCTTTCTGAGCAAAGAAGCTTATTTTGACTTGTTTGTTAGATTAGTCACTGCAGGTGATCCCTGTTTAACAGGGATTTAATGGGTGAGCAAGCTAGGAAAATAGTCCACATCATGATTTCTCATGATGCTGCGTCATTAGCTCATATATCAAGAAATGTTAGTTGGAAAAAAATGGTATTTACTTTTTCTCATTACATTTCGTAAGAACATGTTTTATTCTGTTTTTCAGGTTTTTGGGAAGTGATTTGTAAATTCCACAAATACAGGAGTAGCCTGTATCTTCTTTATAAATCCTTGTTTGTAACTCCCATCCTAAAAACAAAAAACTCCCATGTCCTGCATTAAAATTCATTAGTATTTTAATGAATACTATTCTGTCCTTCCTTTTGTTGATGCAAATGTACAAGGGAACTAAATACTCCTGCAGTCTATTGATCTGATCTCCCTGCATCAAAAACCACACTACAGCCCATCTTTCAAACCTCAGTTATTTCTTTCAAAGACCAGTCGCACTGAATTTGGTAGGACTGTATACCTCCATCAAACTCCATAACCGCTTTCACACACCACAGAAAACATTTCTACTTTCCTTTTTTTGTGCGCCATCACACTTCAAATTCATCTATCAGGTGATGGTTACGACTGCTTTAAAAAATGATTTGGTTAAGATCATAATGTGTCATCATGCTTCTTAACTGTCAATCAGCAGAAAGGTCTCAACCAATCAACTAAGACACAGTACACAAAGTCTACTGATGCAAAAGAAAATCAATAAAAATCAAACCAAGCCAAAGCTTTTCTTTAAAAATTATTTTATCTGTTTTTTTAACCTATCTATCTCTGAAAATAAATTATACTTCATCAATACTTCTTTACTTTCTCTCCCGAAGATATAACCAAACCAACAGTCTTTTCAAGTTACCATATTCCAGCCCTCCTAATTTTCTAATCCTTGAGGGCCCTGAGCTCTCCTCTTCCGGTTGTCCCATCTTCCTCCTTGTACTTCTGTGCATGACTATATATTTGTTCCTGTCATAAAACTGTAACCTTTCCATAAATGTCAAACTAAAATTGCTAGCAATACAGCTGCATTTCCACAACCTTCCACACAGCCACCAGATTATATCTCAACATAAACCACTCCCATGTCCTTCTTCTCAATTGGAATTTCTTTCTTGCCATCTTACTGGATCTTCAAAGGATATGGAATTAAGTACATAAGATATTGAAACATGCACCCAAACAAAGCTTTTGTAATTAAAATGCAAACATAAAACCTAATGAACTCCTAAATGCAATTAACATTCACAGAACACCTTTTCAACCACCACACATATGATTCAAGCAACTAAGTAATATCAAGGAATAGATATGACCAAAATCTTAGATTTTTAACTCAATAACTCTTTGCATTAAAAATTGAATTATGCAAATGTTCAAGTATACATAGCAAAGTGAAACTCTGTAGTAAATATCAGATTCAAATCTAATAATTATGGTGTGACATTTCTATCCATAAGGCACATGATCAACACATTTTGAATACTTCATTCAAATTATAAAATAATTCAGTTTAATTTTATGTTTTTAATATCTAATGTGCATCTGTAAACTTAAGGCTTGTGGCTAAGTATCTTTGGATAATATTTAGTTTACCTGTTTGTAAAGCTCTTCATTGCAACACTTTGCATCGTTATATAGGACCTCAGTATGAGTTAGCTCTTTCTGTAAGGCCAAAAGCTGATTTTTACAGTCAGTTAATTCTTCCTCCAGGTTTATAACTTTCTGTCTTAAATCACGCAACTCATAGTTACAATCTGATTGCAGATCTCCATCTATCGTTGCCATCTTTAAGTGTTAATCTGCATCAAAACAGAGCAGAGCATCTTTTTTATATTTAAGTATGGCAATGTCTTAATTTCCATACTTCATATAGAATCCCTGTAGATAATGATCAAATTTAATTAAAACTGAGTTAGAAAAATAAACGTAGACCATTAATACATAGCAACAGACATAAAACCCAAGTCTTCTCCACTATCCAAATGAGATCATGATTGATTTTAAGCTCTATTTTTCCATGTAGTCCCCATGTCCCTGAATCTAAAAATAATAAAATGTTTTGAACATATGCAACAACTGTGTATCAACTGCCTTGTACCTGATAATTTATCAATCCCTGCCCAAAAAAAAATTTCCTCATTTCAGTCATAGACGGCTAAATCCTTATCCCAAGACTGGTCTTATAGTGGGTACTAGAAAATACATGAACGCTTTAGAATTTACCCATTTCTACATAAATGACTTAAAATGTGATCAGATCTTCATGTATCCTAAAACTAGATAGAGAACCCAATTAAATAACACAAAAAATTATACTTGTTCATTTACTTATTGAAAAAAATGATCCAGTATTACACGTATTCATTGGAAAACGTATGTGAACCTCTAGGATTATCAGTTCATTTAAAGGTGAAACGAGAGTCAGGTGTTTTAATCAATGGGATGACAATCAAGTGTGAGTGTGGGAGGCCCTGCCCTATTTAATAAACACAAACCTGGGTCTTGACTATCAAAGTCTGATCTTCACCATATAGGTTTTTGGAAGGGTGCCATGCCTCGATCAAAGGAGATTTCTGAGGATCAGAAAAAAAGTTGTTGATGCTCACCATGCTAGAAAAGGACACAAAACCATTTCTAAAAGATTTTGAGCACCACCAATTCAGTTAGGCAGATGGTGTACAAATGGAGGAAATTCAACAGTGTTGTTACTCTCCCCAGGTGTAGTCGACCAACAAGAATCACTCCTTGAGCAAGACATAATATTCCAGGTCACTAAGACCCCAGGGTAACATCCAAGGAGCTACAGGTCTCTCTTGAATTGGTTAATATCAGTGTTCATGAATCTACCAAACACTGAATCATTAGCCAAACACTGAACAACAATAGTGAGCTTGACAGGGTTGCAAGGAGAAAGCCACTACTCTCCAAGAACGTTGCTGCCCTTCTAAAGACCATGTGGATAAACCATAAGGATATTGCAAGAATGTTCTGTGGACAGATGAGTACAGAATAGAACTTCTTGACTTAAATGAGAAGAGTTATGTTTGGTGAAAAGCAAACACTGCATTCCAGCATAAAAGACCTCATCCCATCTGTGAAACATGATTGTGGCAGTGTCATGTTTTGGGCCTACTTTGCTAACTCATTGATCGAACTATGAATTCTGAATTGTACCAGCAAATTCTATAAGAAAATGTCAGGGTATCCATCCACGAACTGAAACTCAAGAGAAAGTGGATCATGCAGCAAGACAACGACCTTAAACACACATCAGTCTACCAAAGAATAGTTACGGCAAGAAGACATTTCACGTTTTGGAATGGCCGAGTCAATGCTGACCTTACTCCTATAGAAATGTTGTGGAAGGACCTGCAGCAAGTAGTTCATGCAAGGAAGCCCACTAACATCCCAGAGTTCACGCAGTTTTGTAAGGATGAATGGCCTAAAATTCCTCCAAGCTGATGTACAGGACTGATCAACAGTTACTAGAAACGTTTTGTTGAAGTTATTGCAGCACACCAGTTACTGAAAGCAAAGGTTTACATACTTTTTCCAACAAATACATGTAATATTAGATCATTTTTCTCAATAAATGAAAAAGTATAATGTTTTTGTGTTGTTTATTTAATTCGGTTCCCTGTATCTATTTTTAGGACTTGCGTGAAGATCTGATCACATTTCAGGTCACATTTATGCAGAAATAGAGAAAATTCAAAAGGGTTCATAAGCTTTCTAGCACTACTGTAGCATCATCTGCTAATTATGAAAAGGCAAACATTGTTAACATTGCCCATCACTCTATCTCCCAGCCATTAATTCTTAAACATGAGACCTATTCCTAAAACAATGTTTGATTTTCACTCATTAGAAAAAATAACACTTATATTTATAGAATGTCTTCCTACCTCAACCAACTAAGTACAGCTCACCCCGATGAGCAAATATTTACCTAACAAACTTTCATTAAAGTGATGGGCTTCATTTAAGTTAGTTAGCCACTAAAAAAAAGATTTTGTTTAATGCAGTAAGTCATTCATATATGTTACAACATCCAAGGTCCCAGCACTAGTCCTTGTGAGGCACCCCTAGCCACAGCATCTAATTGCAAATATAGCCCCCTACTGTCATATAGCCAAAACAACATTTGGATCCATTTTGCTAAAATGCCTTGAATTGAAAAGGACTCATCCTTTTTAATCAGTTTACCATCTACTTCCCTGTCCTCATCGATATACTTTGGTGCCACTTCAAAGAGTTCAATCAGATTGGTCAGATTGAACCATGTTAGCTTTCAGTCCCTGCCTTTCCAAATAATCATTAATCCTCTTTGAGTTTTCTCCAGTACCGTCCTTACTCTGATGTTAGGCTCAGAGCTCTATAGTTAAGCTTTTCCCTGCTACCTTTGTTTAAAAAGAGGGACATTTACATTACTGTATTTCACATTCAGTATATTACGCTCCTTTCATCTGGTCCAGCCAAAACTTATAAGAATCTCAGGCAGAGTCCCAGCTATCTCTTCCTTTGCTGCCTGGGATAAAGGTATCTTTAAGTCCACCAAGGTATTGAGTATCTCATTTTAATTTATGGAGACCTGCACTTGGATTTCAACTATCCTTTCACTGAATTCTCCAACTAAAAAGTCTGTTTCCTATTTGAATACCAATCAAAAGTATTTATTTTGTTACTTTACCTATAGCATCTAGCTCCTGAACAGATTGCTGTTAATAAGCTCTACTCTTTCTCTGGTTATTCTTTTGCCTAGCATCCCTACTTTTCTAACTGAGCAAATATAAAGAAGGAAAAACATTATAAACAGTGGGGCGGAAAAACCTACCTACAGTTTTTGCCTTCTCTGACTGAAGCCTCGAAGAGCTAAAGCTTCAAAATCCCCACTCTAACTTGGACCACTCCAACGATGGCTGCTCCATTTGCCTCGCCTTACTTTAATTTGTTCTTGCCGATCAATCCAGAACACCGATTAGCCTCTGCTCAGCACACCAAACTGCCGTGAGTAGCTGCATTTTCTATTCAATCGGCGAACCTAAATGAGCTACGTCTTCTCACACTTCCAATGTCCAAATGGTCACTGCTCAAAACAACAAGCTGCCGTGAGTCACTGCCCTTTCTACTCACGGTTCTGATGTCCGATCGGCTGCTGCTCAAATACCTCCCTACACATTTATACTCATAACAGGCATTAGCTCCTATCTTTCATATGCATCCCTGTTTCTCCAAAGTAACTCTCAATGTATAGGATTCCTTACATTGGTTACCACTTGCTACGAGTTTTAAACTGTGTTATTTCTCATTTGAATGCTTCCCACTGTGCTGTTGACAACTTCCCTACACACAGATGCTGCTACTCTAACTTTGTCAGGTCTTCCACAGGAAACTGACTTTACCCTAATACAAAACCTTTACTACTGGCCCATCACTGTTTTCCATACCAATTTAAAATATATGGTGCTGTGGTCACCATATCCAAAATGATCTCTCACTGACGACTCCAGCTACGTTCCCCAAGATAAGATCCACTCCCGCTCCATCCCTTGCTGGTCATCTATTGCGTCAAAAAGCTCTCCTGGACACACTCAAAAATTTCAGCACCACCCACCACCACCACCGAGCCTTTAATGTGAAGTCAATCCCAGTTAATATTTGGTAAATTGGAATCCTCCAGTACAAAACACCATGTAATTGTATTTCTTTGAAATCTGCCTACATTTCTATTCCTTTATCTTCTATTGCAAGTTGAAAGGTCTGTAACACAACCCCAAAAGTGTGACAACATCCTCTCAACTCAAAATAGGAGCAGAATTAGGCCATTTGGCCCATGGAGTTTGCTCAGTCATTCAATCATGGCTCTTTTTTTTTTACTCAACTCCATTCTCCCACCTTCCCTCTGTAATTCTTAACCTCCTTCCGAATCAAGAACGTATTGACTTAAACAAACTGAATGACCTGGCCCCCGCAGCCTCCATGGCAACAAATTCCAGATTCACCACCCTCTAGCTGAATAAAGTCCTCCTCACTTCAGTTCTCAATGAACGTCACTTTATTCTGAGGCTGTGCCCTCGGATCCTAGGCTCTTTTACTAATGGAAACATTGTCGCCACATCCACTCCATCCAGGGATTTCAGAATTGAGCAGGTTTCAATGAAATTACCCCCTCCAGCCTTCTACAATATCCCCTTTAATACTGTTTATTAGAAACAGATACAAGAATGATCTGAGTGGCAACTCAATTGATACAGATTGCCAACCTTAAAATAACCCTCTCATTGAATTCAGCTTCTTGCTAATTATCTACGTTTACTAATATATTACCTTCAATACCATGAACTCTTAATAAATTTGTCAAACATGATTTCCACTTTATAAAGTTTATACCAATTCACCCCGATCATTGACATCAGACTTGCTTTTTGCTCCTTACCGTTTTACGAACAAAGATCTCACAGGAACAGTTTTCAAATCATCTAACAATTTGTGTGAAATTACTGCCAATACATCTAAATTCTCTATAATCAACAGTTGATGCAAACGATCCGTCCAGGGATCAGGTTTTAGCATCACGAGTTTGTCAACTGCTAATTCTTCAGTAATAGTATTTAGGTTGTTCCCTGTATTTTGTTTTTATGATTACCCGCTGCGACCTTTGCAACTATTGAGCACCCAGCATATTAGCGTGCAATTCTTTTCGTTTAGGATTCACAATAGTGAGGGTGCCAAAGACGGCTGGGCCCCCCACAGAATCCTATTTCTTCTCACTTACCATGAAATCTACATTAAAGGCCGAGATCCCACCAGTCTCTGCACCCCACAGGCAAGATTGACCCTGGCCTCACATGACAGACCTAAAAAAGCAAATAAATCACGTTACTGCCCGACACGCACTCATATCACTCCCTCGGCAAATTTATTTCGCGTTTCGTAAATGGCAAATGCAAGTGCTATCAAGCTGCTGTACTTAGCAACCACACCGCCAGCCGCCATCTTTGAACCTACTCCCTGACGTCACGGAGTCCCCGCCTCCTCAAGTCCCACCAAAGGATATTACGCATCGCTACGTAACGTCAATTCTGGATGCGCGCTCTCAGCTGGGGAGATGTCACGGCGATCTCCAGGCGGCAGAGCGCATCCCCGTGGACCCCCCTGAGGAATGACAGAGTTAGCAAGGGTTAAAACAGTAAAGTTAAAGGGCGAATGTGTGCTTGATTTGGGAGATCGACGTTGCTGCAATGATTAACTCTGAATCATTCGGAGCAGGTGTTTGGAGCTTTCAGTTCCGTCCGTTTTGGTAGAATTTGGCAATGTACTGTATTAAATATCTGGAAATAGTTGATATCCCTTCAAACCTCATTAAATACCGACGGCAATGTCGCAAAAAATCCTTCGATTTCACTGTACTTGATAATAAATTGATTCCTGACTTCACTTCAGAGACCAATTTAACCAACAAAATTGACATTTTGCGTTGTTACAGTATATATTAAATAATATAGCTGGTGAATTCAACTTCATAATATCTAATTAAGACAAGTAGCATTTAGTTTAAGGAAGCTGCTACTTCCAGGAGCTACATCGGAAAGAACTGCACTGGAGACTGATTTTGCATAAATCGCTTTTTGATCAGACAGACTAGCGGCTGCTTTCTGGAGTCTAAAGTAAACGATCCACTGCTGCTAACTGTTAAATCTTGGAGTCAGCAACAGCCGGTTCTTTACGTTTTACTCTATGGGTTGATGAGGGTAATGAGCTGTGATATATTGTTAATATTTCAGCACGTGGTCTGTGCTTGAACTGCAGGACGTACAGTATCAGATTTCAGTGGATGCCTAACTACAGTAGTAGAGTTTTAGAACACTACAGCACAGAAACAGGCCCTTTGGCCCATTATTCTGTAACAAACCTAGTCCCATCGAGCCGCACCTGGACTTACAGCCCCACATACCCCTCCCATCCAATTATTTATCCCGTTACGTACCCCGTAACGGGTTAAAGAACCAGCAGAAATGGAATACACCTGGAGTCTCGTTTTCTTGTTAACTAATTCTATTTTATTATTAACTACGTAATAAAGTAACATAAAACCAGTTAAATCAAACAGGTTAGCAGAGATTATGCATATATATAGGTGTGGAAATATAAATTCAAACTTCTTCAAGGTTAGGTGGTACAGGTAATTGATACAGTTTTACGATGGTAGGTAAACAACGTCAGTTCACAGATGCACAGGTTAATTAATGCGAGATGTTTGTAATCCAAAGGCGAATGTTATGAGAAGGCAATTACGTCGATATTCCACAAATTCCATAACAGCAATACAAAATAACAATAGTAGTAGGTTTTATCTCCGAAGTTGTTCTACTCCACACACGAAATATCACCGACAGTGATCTTCAACGAATATCATTTCAACACACGTGGTACCACACCCGAATTCAGCTACGGGACATCTCAAAGTGGTGGCCACAGGATACTCCAACAGGATCCACGGATGGATTATCACCAACAGTAGCTTATCACAAAGGGGACCCTCTTCAATGGAACCACGACCCAGGCAAGGGTCAACACACCGGTAGATTCCACAAGGTTACCCCAAACACACAACCTGATAGCCGCTTATCCAGTTCCACGACATACGTAATAACTCCAACAGTGATCTGCCACAGGGGTGTCTTTCTTCAGTGAACTACTACACCCAGACAAAGGGTAAATACACATGTGGTATTCGCAAAGGTTTTCCCCTCATCACAGAACCCACTCCTGTGGATTAACTAAGTGACAATCACACTTCCGTAGTGGAATGGAAACAAACTCACCCTCACAGGCTACTTAGAGAGAGAGTCCAAACAGTGATCTCTTTGTCACTGGGTTTCTTCTGTTTCAAATCTATCTCTCCTCTCTTCTCCTCTTGCAAACTTATTCTAGTTGCAGAAAACTTGTGAGAGTCATTTATCAATACTCAGGATCGATCTCAACTCACCTCTTTTGGGACTACTGAAAGGTTAAACCAGCGACCGACTCACTGGTGTCTTTCATTGACCGAGTCCATCTTGACTCTAACTGTGTGTGTCTGTGTGTCCTTGTATATTCAAAACAAACTACAGAGAAACCATAACATTGATTGTCCATCAAATAACCCCATCTCCATCTCTCTCCCTCTCCCTCTCCCCTCAAAGTGTCCAAAAGGCTCATTCTCCCAACGTTTTAAAGTGACAGTCCACAGAAAATATGAACCCTAGGGGTACATAACAATCCAAAACAATCCAGATTTCTCTTAACTGTTGAAATTGAACCACATCCACCAGTTCTGCTGGCAGCTCGTTCCACATTCTCACCTTCCTCCAAGTGAAGAGGTTCCTCCTCATATTCCCCTTAAACATTTCACCTTTCACCCTTAACCCATGACCTCTAGTTCTGGTCTCACCTAACCTCAGTGGAAAAACCTGCCTATCTGTAAAATAATTTTATATACCTCTATCAAATCTCCCCTCATTCCCCTAGCTTTGACAGAATAAAGTACTAACCTATTCAACCTTTCCCTACAACTCAGGTCCTCAAGTCCCAGAAACACCTTCGTAAATTTTCTCTGCCCTCTTTCAAACTTATTGATACCTAACTGACTTTACACATTGTTTCTGGCTGAGGTTCAGTTAGAAGAATTGCACCCTGAACTCTGGCCATTTATGGTCCACTGGTGCCAGTTATGGTTCACTGGTGCCAGTTATGGTCCATCGGTGCCAGTTATGGACCACTGGTGCCAGTTATGGACCATCGGTGCCAGCCTCCTCCTGATGCTTTCTGATCAATCTCACATTTATGTTGTCTGTGGGAATGCCTCCGAACACAACTGTGTCTTGGAGAAATAGATTTATTTAGAGTATTTAAAAGCCATTCATGCCTTGCACACTGTTACATATAGACTTTAGAAACATTACATGACTCAAGGAAATACTAAAAGTTTGTATAATCATACCGATAGCCTGCAAATTGACAATCACTTTTAAAAGGTTAGTGGTAACTGAGGATGGGGGGGGGGGTGTCCTTTCTTTCTGGTGGCCCAGAATTCAGCTCTGAAAGATTAAGAGAGCACATTAGTGGAACATTGAGCTCCTGAGTGGTAATGCAGGAATGAGGTCAGTTTGGGAGACTGATAAATGTCACAATCTACCACAGCATATCTATGGAGAGTATTCATTGCAGGAATGGCTTCACAGTTAAATTGACCGCACAGCTTGGAGCACAAGTACAGTATACACAGATTTGCTCTATTGAAAGTAATCAACCTGACACATACTATGAGAGCAATTTTTGGGCCATACTGTTTTCATCTAGTCCATCTATTATGGACCAGAAATGATAATTACATGTTTCTGTAATACCAGTAGATTTATAGTTGTGTCATCCTTGGCAGAGCAAGTCTTGCTCATATGTCAAGAATATAAAATTTGTTCTATGACACAACACATCTCATCAATCAACAACTTCATCACTATCTCCTTGAACTGTGTAGTACCAGAATTTGGAAATATTTAAGTATCAAAACAGTAAAAAGGGGCCCTTGATAAAAAGATGAATTGTACTTTTATTTTAATAAGTGAACATGGATAGATTGAAGTAAGGACCAAAGAAAACAAAGCAAGAAATTCCAGTACCATCAATATCAATGCTGTGGAGGAGGTCATATACGTAAAAACAGGCAGTAGATAGAGAAGAACACAAAAAGAACATGAAAATTAACAAAATAAATTGTCCTTTACCACATTGAAGAGTCATTGGAGTATTGTGTAACCTCTGATTCAATGTGAACAATCTCACATGTAATAAGATCTTAATGATGAAATAACACTTTACAGAATTAGCCTATCGAGACGTATATAAATGGAATGTTTTCTTAACATTTAGAATACAGATTGTACTATTTGAAGTATGCCTCATTTTCTACTGTAGCTGTAAACTCCATATTAAGTTTTGCAAAACTTCCTACCTCCCTTTGCAACTGGATCCTTGACTTTCTAACCAGAAGAGCACAATCTGTGCAGATAGAAAATAACATCTCCACCTCACTGACAATCAACACTGGAGCATCTCAGGGATGTGTGCTTAGCCCATTGTTCTATTCTCTACACCCATGACTGTGTGGCTAGGCACAGCTCATATGCCAGATGTAATTTTGCTGATGATACAACTATTGTTGGCAGAAATTCAGATGGTGACGAGAGGGCATATTGAAACAAAATATATCAGCTAGTTCAGTGGTGTTCAGCAACAACCTTACACTCAATGTCAGTGAGACCAAAGACCTGATTGTCACCTTCAGAAAGGGTAAGAACAGGGAAAATAAACCAGTCCTCATAAAGGGATCAAAATTGGAGAGAGTGAGGAATTTCAAATTCCTGGATGTCGAAGCTTGGAGGATCTAACCTGAACCTATCAATGCAGCTACCAAGAAGGCACGACAGCAGCTATATTTCGTTAGAACTTGGAGGAGATTTGGTTTGTCACCAAAAACACCCACAAATTTCTACAGATGTACCATGGAGAGCATTCTAACTGGCTGCATCACCATCTTGTATGGCTGGGGGTTGGGGTTGCTACTATACAAGATTGGGATAAGCTGCTGAGAGTTATAAATTTAGTCAGCTCCATATTAAGCACTAGCCTCTGTAGTATCCAGGGCATCTTCACGGAGCAACACCTCAAAAATGTGGCATCCATTGTTAAGTACCCCCATCACCCAGGTCATGCCTTGTTCTCATTGCTACTATCAGGAATGAGGTATGAAAGCCTGAAAGCACACAGTCAGTGATTCAGCAACAGCTTCTTCCCTTCTGCCATCATGGGACATTGAACCCGTGAATACGACCTCACTACTTTTTTATTTCTATTTTGTGCTCTACTTATTTAATTTAAGTATAATATGTATATACTTACTTCAATTCACAGGTTTTTTTTCTATTACTATGTATTGCTTTGTACTGCTGCCGCAAAAACAACAAATTTCACGGTATATGCCTATGATATCAAACTTGATTCTGATTCTGATCCATCCTGCTCTATCACTTCTAAAACAATAAAACCCTGGAATACTGAGCTGTCACTCCTGCCCCTCCTGCAACCAGACCTCACTATTATAATTCCTGGCCTGAGCTCATCTGCTTTTCCTTGTTTGAATTGTGATGATTGAATTGGGCCTGTCTACTGATAAATAACGTTTTGCCTCCAGATATATAATGTGTCCATTGGAGGGCAGAAGTGCTACAGCAAAGGATTATTTCTATCAATAGTTGTCTGACAATTCTATTTATTATATGGAGAAATGTTTTTTTATCTCCTACACATGGATATTTTCAGGAGAATAACAGCACAGCATATGTATAAAAATAGCAATTTATGACAAAAATCACAGGCATTCTATTGTATTTCCATATTTTTAAAAAAATACTTAGCCCGTTAAATTCACTTTTTCATTCTAGATAATGTTTTTTAATTTTGTGTATTATGGTTAATGCACCCTAACAAATAACAAAAGATAAACTTAGATTGTTCTTCACTCTACTTGTAAGCACTCCTGCAAGATTCTGTATGTTTCTATTCCATTATACAAATCATGTGTTGAATTCAACCATTCTCTTGCACATAAAAATGTGCTTGAGAAACTCAGCAGGTTAAGCGGCACCTACGGAGGAAAATGAAAAGTCAACATTTTGGGTCAGGACTGGAAAGAAAGAGGGCAGAAGCCATTTTTTCAGGTACTTGCCTATTCTCCCTAACATCTCATAGCTTCTCACATCAGTCCCACTTCTGGCCCTCATCCCCTCAGAGGAAGGGACTGAGGATGCAACCATGTGGGTCACTGGGATTGAGGATAATCACAGAGGAGGTGTTGTGGTCAATTCTTATTAACTGCAGACTGTTTGTCAGGAAGTCAAGGATCCAGCTGCAAGTAGGAGAAATTGAGTTCCAGGTTTAGGCATTTGGAGAAGATTTGGATTGAAATTATAGTACTGATGTATTCAATAAAGAATAGTCTAATATATGTGTCTTTACTGTTCAGGTGCTCCACAGATTAATGCAAGACCAGTGAGATGATATCCACCAGAGGTTTGTTCTGCTGGTAGGTGAATTGCAGTAGGTCAAGATTGTCTTGAGGCTGGAATTAATGAGTGCCATGAGCAGCCTCTCAAGGCATTTCATGATGGTGGATGCCAGGGCAATTGGGTGGTAGACATTAAGGAACATTACCTTGCTTTAATTGGGTACTGGGCTGGTAGTGGTCATCTTTGAGGTCCCCACTTGCTTAAAGATGACCACTACCAGCCCAGTACCCAATTAAAGCAAGGTAATGTTCCTTAATGTCTAGTAGGGAGAGGTTAAAAATATCTGCAAATACCCTTGCCAGTTGATTTGTGCAGGATCCAAGGACACAGCCAGAGAGGCATCCAAGTCGGATGCTTTCCATAGGCTCACCCTCCAGAAGACAAGTCTTACATCCACAAAGAAAACTGCTGGTATAGGTGCATGGAAGACTGTCAGGGTGCGTGGTGACATTTTATTCCCCTTCTATTCAAAACGTGCAGAGAATGTGTCCTGATGAAGGGTCGTGGCTGGAAACGTTGACTGTACTCTTTACCATAGATGCTGCCTGGCCTGCTGAGTTCCTCCAGCATTTTGAGCATGTTGCTCAGATTTCCAGCATCTTCTGATTTTCTCTTGTTTGAGAGGGAAGAGACGCACTGTTGTTGGCAATGCTGCACAATTTCATCGTTTAGCCTGTTAATGCATATGAGCCTTGCCATAACAGATGGTTCATCTGGGACTGAATTGATCGTGTGACCTTTGAATTCTGATCCTTTAGAATTGGTGTCTCCATCTTGAGACAGTGAGTCCCCACTCCTAATTTTGCTTCCAACACTCATCCAGATTGACGAGAATGTTAATGAGGTTCCTGGAAGGTTTAGAAACACAGCCAGTAAATGCAAATTCAGGGGGAAGGCTAGAGGGAGCAATGTACTAGAATAAACCCATTTCAGAATCAGAATCATGTTATTATCACTGCCTTAAGGCATGACATTTGTTTTTTGCAGCGGCAGTGCAGTACAAAGGCAAAATATAATGCAAGTAAAGGATCAACGACGTTGTGTTAATGGACCATTCAGAAATCTGATGTCAGGGGGAAAGAAGCAACACACATAAAAGTTGCTGGTGAACGCAGAAGGCCAGGCAGCATCTCTAGGAAGAGGTGCAGTCGATGTTTCAGGCCGAGACCCTTCGTCAGGACTAACTGAAGGAAGAGTGAGTAAGGGATTTGAAAGTTGGAGGGGGAGGGGGAGATCCAAAATGATAGGAGAAGACAGGAGGGGGAGGGATGGAGCCAAGAGCTGGACAGGTGATAGGCAAAAGGGATACGAGAGGATCATGGGACAGGAGGTCTGGGAAGAAAGACAAGGGTGGGGGGGACCCAGAGGATGGGCAAGGGGTATATTCAGAGGGACAGAGGGAGAAAAAGGAGAGTGAGAGAAAGAAAGTGTGCATAAAAATAAGTAACAGATGGGGTACGAGGGGGAAGTGGGGCCTTAGCGGAAGTTAGAGAAGTTGATGTTCATGCCATCAGGTTGGAGGCTACCCAGACGGAATATAAGGTGTTGTTCCTCCAACCTGAGTGTGGCTTCATCTTTACAGTAGAGGAGGCCGTGGATAGACATGTCAGAATGGGAATGGGATGTGGAATTAAAATGTGTGGCCACTGGGAGATCCTGCTTTCTCTGGCGGACAGAGCGTAGATGTTCAGCAAAGTGGTCTCCCAGTCTGCGTCGGGTCTCGCCAATATATAAAAGGCCACATCGGGAGCACCGGACGCAGTATATCACCCCAGTCGACTCACAGGTGAAGTGTTGCCTCACCTGGAAGGACTGTTTGGGGCCCTGAATGGTGGTAAGGGAGGAAGTGTAAGGGCATGTGTAGCACTTGTTCCACTTACACGGATAAGTGCCAGGAGGGAGATCAGTGGGGAGGGATGGGGGGGACGAATGGACAAGGGAGTTGCGTAGGGAGCAATCCCTGCGGAATGCAGAGAGAGGTGGGGAGGGAAAGATGTGCTTAGTGGTGGGATCCCGTTGGAGGTGGCGGAAGTTACGAAGAATAATATGTCAGGGGGAAAGAAGTTGCTTTCTGAGTCATTTATTATGAGTACTCTCGGCTCTCATCCCTCCTCCCTGATGGTAGTAACAAGAAGAGTGCATGTCCCAAGTGGTGAGGGTCCTTAACGATGGATGCCACCTTCTTGGGTAACCCTCCTCTTGAAGATGTTGTTGATGGTAGACTGTACCTAAGATGAGGTGTGCAACCCTCTGAAGCCTCTTGCGATTCTGTGCATCCTAGCCTCCACATCAGGTTGTGGTGTAACCAGTCAGAATGGTCTCCACTATATATCTCTGGAAATTGGCAAGAGTTTTTGTTGATGTTCCAGATCAAAACTTTGAATGAATTAGAGCCTCCTTCATGATTGTCTCGGTGTGTTGGGCCCAGTAGAGATCCTCTGAGATGTTGACACCCAGGACCTTAAAGCTGCCCACCCTTTCCAATGCTGACCTGTCAATGAGGACTGGTGCATATTCTCATAAGTCCACAATCTGGTCTTGCTCATGTTGAGTGCGAGGTTGTTGTTGTGACCAGCCGACCTATATCATTCCTGTATGCCTCCTCATCACCATCTGAGAATTTACCAACACCAGTGGTGTCTTCTGCAAATTTATATATCTTTAGCCGCACAGTCATGAATGAAGAGATATTAAAGCAATTGGCTAAGCACGCAGCCTTGAGGTTCAATGTATTAATCTCACAAAAAAAGTTTTGATCAAGAAAGAGAAGTTCACTTTATCGCAGACTTCAGAAACAACCAGAGTGTCAGAAACCTCAATTAGATACTAACCCAAAATGTCAATTCCTAGATCAGTTCTGAAAGAGGAAACAGTGTTGACATGATTAGACAGCAGAATCGATGGAAGGAAAAATAGACTCAAAGAGCTCTTGACAACCATCTGAGTTCCCAGGGAAAAATAATTTCCTTGCACCTGGATGAAACTTCAGATTACACAGCAGCTCAATTTGGAGTCATGATGATATACAGCATAGAAAATGGCCCGTAGACTCAAGTCAGCCATTGAAACCAAGGTACCTTCCTCAGCCAGCTCATTTGCTTGAATTTGGCCAACATCCCTCTTAACATTTCCTATCCACAAGTCTGTCCAAATGTCTTTTAAAGATAGTAATTTTACCCACTTTCGCCATTTCCTCTCACAACTCATTCCAGATACCCACTGCCCTCTGTGTGGAATACTTGTCACTCTCAGGTTCCCTTTAAATCTTTTCCCTCTCACTTCAAACCCATACCCTCTAGTTTTAGACTCCTCCACTCTGGGAAAAAGACTGTGACCATCCACTTTATCCATGCCTCTGTGATTTTATAGGTTTCTATATGTTCAGCCCCACCAGCCACATTTGTTTCAGGGAAAACAGCCCCAGTCCATCCAGCCTCTTAACTTAAGCCTTCCAGTCCTGGCAACATCCTCGTGCATCCTCTCGACCTTATTCATTTTTTCCTATAGTATGGGGATCAGAACTGCACACAATATTCCAGCTGTCTCACCAATGTCCTTCTTGTCCTAGACTCTCCCATCATGGGAAACATCCTTTCCACATCTGCTCTGTCCAGGCCTTTCAACATTCGAAAGGTTTCAATGAGATCCCCTCTCATCCTTCTAAATTCCAGCGAGTACAGACCCCAAGCTATCAAATGTTCCTCATATGATAACCCTCTCATTCCTGGAATCATCCTTGTAAACCTCCTCTGAATCCTCTCCAATGCCATCACATCTTTTCTTAGATGAGGAGCCCAAAACTGTTCATAGTACTCAAGGTGAGGCCTCACCAGTGCCTTATAGAGCTTCAGCACCACAGCCCTGCTCTTGTATTCTGGACCTCTTGAAATGAATGCTAACATTGCATTTGCCTTCCTCACCAGTGACTTTACCTGCAAGTTAACCTTTGGGGTGTTCTGCACAAGGACTCCCAAGTCCCTTTGCATCTCAGATTTTTGGATTTTCTCCCCGCATAGAAAATAGTCTGAACATTTATTTCTACCATCAAAGTGATTAGTAAGTTAATTGGCCACATGGTTATAATTAGGTGGCATGGGCCTATTGGGTGAGACAGGTCTGTTGCTGTGCTG
This sequence comes from Mobula birostris, assembly GCF_030028105.1. NCBI lineage: Eukaryota > Metazoa > Chordata > Chondrichthyes > Myliobatiformes > Myliobatidae > Mobula > Mobula birostris. The sequence goes on from NC_092374.1 coordinate 35,362,710, forward strand.
TATCTCAAAATAAAAATAAAACATAAAATTCTCTTTGAAGTAATGATAATGGCACCTTCATTCCTGCCTTTAAAGGCAGACAGGGACTGTATTTAATAGCAGCCCTGCAATGGAGCGTCAGCCCAAACAGTTGGGGGTAAATGTTAGTAATTCTGAGCACATGGCCTCCTGATCTAGTGGTGACGTTGTGAGATGCTTTACACATTTTGCTAGCTATCTCTGTAAAACAAAGAAAACAATGCATTTTTTCCATATCCCCATAACAAATCTGGATGCAAGTGGATAGATCCTGTTTTTATGACATTGATGTGATAAGAAAGCAGCTACTGGTTTGGCTTTATTTGCTTTCTATTAATTATTGCATTTCATGGCACCATTAATCTAAAAATTATTTAGTCACAGTTCCTCGTTCATACTCCAAGAGTATGAAGGCACATTAACTTAGGTGAGAGTAGCTGCAAAGTTTTGCATACTATTGTTTTGGTGCTTGGGACAGGAAATTAGTTCCAATGTGGTGCCTGATGTGCATGTGCATCTTTGTGGGATAAGGTACGTTGGAGGCGACGTCAACGTTTGATGTATGTTGCACACCATCATGATTGTGAGGAGTCAGCCCTTGGCAAGCTGCAAGGAGGAGGAGGAGGAGGAGGACGAGAGGGAGAAGGCAATATAGGTAGTCTCATTTTGGCTATGTGGATTGTGAGCTAATCATCTGACTGTGATATCAATAGTTAGTGTATTACTTCTTTTCCTATTCATGAACAGTCCCACATCCTACCTTCGGTCTGTTCACAATCATATCTACTTAGTTGTTTTTTTTTGTATTGTCGCTGACACAAAATAACAATTCTCAAGCAGGTTTACACATTAAACATGGTAAACCTTTTATTCCTGTGCATTTTCTTAGAACCTGTTGTATGCCTGTCCTGCAATTTCCACACAATGTTATCCAAGCTTTTAAACAGAGTTGGTGGAAGGCTGCTGTCTGTGAGTGACTGGGGATTGCGTATGGTTCAGAATGAGGACCTCAAAAAGTTGCTCTAGACCAGGGGTGGCCAACTTTTTACATTCCATACGTCAATTTTTTCACGTACGAGTTCAGATGCGCCATACAACTCTTGTACTCCCATTCAATTCTGGTAAAAATAGGTTAATATAGACATATTTAGCATTTTTACATGATATATTGATTTAATATAAAAACAAGATAAACATTACTTACCTTAATAAGACTTTTAACAAATATATTTTGTCTTCTTTTGATTTCTTCCTTTTTTTTAATCACATATTCTTTCTGTAACTCAGACCCAAGCACTAGCTTCAGTTTTCCTTCTATTTCAGTCTGATGTTGTGTTTTATAGTGTCTATTAAGATCACGTCTTCTATTACGTGAGGAAATGTTTTCACAAACAACACACAACGGTTTTCCTGACGGACTCGCTATAAATAAGAACTCATTTTCCCACTGTTCATTGAATTCACGATCACTATCATTTTCTGCTTTCCTTTTGCTCATTTTCTTTTGCACTGTGATGGGTAACTGAATGTAAAAACAAGGCTTAATTTTCAAAAAAGTACAAAACTGCAAATGTTCACAAAGGACGAACAAAGCACAACTCCGTAGCGCACAAGTGTCAATTGTAAACTGATGGGCAAAAACCTGCAACGCACCGCTGGGGCAAACGCCTGGCGCCTCAGGATCAAACAAGTATCAAACGTGTATTGAACAATTATGGAACGACTGCAGAGCAAAAGTCCTTCTTTCCTAGTTTGACTCATTGAACATCTTTAAAAATTGAAAACAGATTAATATGAAAGAAGATAACATTTGCCAAAAGATGTGCACAAAATAATAAAATCGCTAAAAATAATTGCTAAGTTTTAGACTTATTCTCAGTAAAACCCATTTCTAGCTCTAAGCTACTTGAATTACTGTTACAGATTTTTTTTCTACAAATCGGTTTTTGGTTAATACTTTTTGCATGAGTAGGCTTACTTTTTTTATTATTATCACTGGGGTGTAATGTGCCACTTCTAATCATCCAATGCGCCACTTTTGGCACATATGCCATGGGTTGGTCATCCCTGCTCTGGACTGTATCTTTTAAACATAAATAGTTCCTGTCTGGGCTGGCTGACTGATATGCAACAGCAATGCTACAGGTTGATTGCAAACCCCACTGACCTTTAAAGCATGTACTTTACCTAGAAGGCAGCAGATGGAGTTTGCATAGCTGCAAACTAGGCTTGGATTGCAGCACCATCTAATTATACATGCTTGAGTCTGATTCCTTACATAGAACAGTACAAGTTGCTGTTAAAATCGCTGGACAAAATGGTATGATAAATTTGCATATTTATCTGAAATTAATAATCAAAAAGCTAGCAGAAGCAAGCAGTAAATTTGTGATATAAGACAAAAATATTACTCTAAGCATAAGAATGATTCATCACACATATTTTAATTGATACAAGTCTCTTTAACTACCTGGAAAATTATTTTTTGTGAATAACGTTGTATTCATAATTGATTGTGATAAATTCATTAAATAACATAAGTCACTTAATAATTGTTGAGCAACTGTAAATTATGAATGAGAATAAGAATAATTTTTGTACCCTCTTCCGTGCACAAGAGGTATGAGGGAACATTGTGGGTAAAATTTATTGAAATCTAACACTGGCTTCAGACACAGAATTTATAGCAGAGAAAGAGGGCAATGGCCTACCATGTCTGTATCAGCACCTTAGCCAGGCACTCCATTCTATTCTATTTCCCTGCCCTATCTCCATAACAAGAACCCAAAAACTGGGACAGAACAAGTAGATCAGTTAGCATTCAGTCAATTCTTTCCATAAAGCTTTGAAACTTAATTTAAATCAGCTTAATGTTGACCCCATCAGGGCACAGTATTGAGGCCGTTAATGTATCTATTATTTGGTGAACTTTCTTATTTGAAGCTAAAGACTTGGAAAACCCTCGTAAAGAAACCATCATCTTACAGTTTAATAACCAAATAATTGCTATTATTCACATTTGTTATGTTTTGTAACTTCAGAAATTAATCAAAATTAAAACACAGGACTGAGAATAATACGTACATTTCATTTTTACTTCAGTGAGACACACACATATGATGTGTTGGCATAATGACATATGCCATTCATGTACTTCTTACATATAACCTATATGAATTATTTAAACAAAGAAAGAATGCTCATTCAAACAATATATTTAAAATATTACTGATATATAACTGAAATTTTAAATACATGATGCTCTTTTGCTTAGCTATAAACTCCAACTCAATATAGAATACATCTCAATTCAAATATGCAATGTATTGGTCTCTTTTCATCTTATATTCACTATATAATACACCTACTGTGTGGGCACGTGGCCAAGTGGTTAAGGCGTTCGACTAGCGATCTGAAGGTCGTCAGTTCGACCCCAGCTGAGGTAGCGTGTTGTGTCCTTGAGCAAGGCACTTAATCACACATTGCTCTGCGATGACACTGGTGCCAAGCTGTATGGGTCCTAATGCCCTTCCCTTAGAGAGGGGAGACTTGCAGCATGGGCAACTGCTGGTCTTCCATACAAACTTGCCCAGGCCTGCGCCCTGGAAAGTGAAGACTTTCCAGTCGCAGATCTATGGTCTCGCAAGACTAACAGATGTCTTTATTTAATACACCTACTGTATATAGACATCCACAGCATAGTAGATTTTAAATTGTCCCATTCAACCCTAAAGATTTAGTTGGTGTGGAGGATTTCTTACTCTTGTGGGATAACATCTTTCTGTGGGTCACTCTGCTTGGCAGGTGAGACTTGTGGCTGAGAAACTATCTCAGGTCATGCGGTCTTCTCCATGGTGGTTGTAGGAATCGACTCTGGGACTGCAGGAAGTGGCTCTGACAGCTCAGGACACCTTTCTTTTCTTACAATTAACTCTGCTCTTATTAACTGATCGGTCTGTCATCTCTAGATGACATCATATGTTGGAGAGTGGTCCAGTTCTGTCCTTAATCTTTCCAAGTAGCCACTTTTGATCACCTCAGTGATCACTCACCAGGATTGCTTGTCTTTTTTTGAGGAGCCCTCAAATTGTCTCACATGTTTGTCCTGCGTACTTCTTCTAAGATTGGTTTTAAGCAGGTCCAAGTGAGACTGCAGGGGATGACCCGGGAGAAGTATGGCTGGTGAGTTGTTGGTTGTGGAGTGTGCTGCATTGGAATAGGCAAGGATGAAATTGGTGAGCTTCTGACTCAGTGTTACTGTGGTGTGTTCTGCTGACAATGCTCATAGTGCCTCTTTTAGATTCTGAACAAACTTTTCTGCCAAGGCATTTGTAGCAGGGTTGTACATTACAGATGTATAATGTCTTATTCCATTCATATTTTTTTAGATTAGATTATGAGGACACGCAGTCCCCTTTTATTGACATTTAGTAATGCATGCATTAAGAAATGATACAATGTTTTTCCACAATGATATCACGGAAACACATGACAAACCAAGTTAAAAACTAACAAAAACCACATAATTATAACATATAGTTACAACAGTGCAAACAATACCATAATTTGATAAGAACAGACCACAGCATGGTAATAGTCTCAAAGTCTCTCAGAAGTCCCATCATCTCACACAGGTGGTAAACCTCCAGCGCCGCCAACGTGACGATTCAGCATACTGGAAGCATCCGACCACAATCCAACTCTGAGTCCGTCCGAAAACCCTGAGCCCCCGACCACCTCTCCGACACCGAGCACCAAGCACCATCTCTGCCAAGCGTTCCGACCCCGGCCCCAGCAACAGGCAATAGGCAAAGCTGAGGATTTGGGGCCTTCCCCTCCGGAGATTCTTGATCGCGCGGTAGCAGTGGCAACGAAGCAGACATTTCAGAAGTTACTCCAGGCGTTCCTCCGTACTTCTCACGGCTGTCCCCATCAAATCTGGATTGTGCACAGCCCCTAGTTACATATAATCGATATCATTTGGAACGGCCATGCGCGCTGCGTCACGCCACCATCTTCTCCTTCCTCCACCTCCACCAGTTATTTTTAGGAATAACTGAACTGTCCCGTAACAAACTGTGGTCGATTGTCACTGACTAAGTGTTCTGGAACACCAGTCCTTGAGAAGAGGCTTCCCAATGCATCAACAGTGTGTATGAGGCTGTAGTGGAGGATATTGGGAACACTTCTGGTCACTTTGTAACTGCATGCACTACTACCATAAAATTTGTGACCATGAGTGATCTGGCAAATTCCACGTGAATCCTCTGCCAGGGCAATGCAGGCCTTTCCCAGGGATGGAGAGACGCTACTCTTGGCATCCCAGGCAGTGGGCATGGCAAGTTTCTCAAGCTGCTGATCTACCCTAGGCCACCAGACAAAGCTTCAGGCTAATGCTTTCATTTTGACCACATCTAGATGCCAGCATGTAGCTCCCCCAATACTTTAAATCGCAGATTGGATGGTACAGCAACTCTCACTCCCTACATAAAGAAACCCCCCTCAAGAGCAAGTTCATTCTGGCGCTGGTAAAAATGGGGCAACTGGAATTTTTGCTGCACAATCCAGCCATTTGAACAGCCTTGTCGACTTGAGACAGTGTGGGGTCTTTTCTCCTTTCGCTTCGGATTATCTCTGCCATAGTAAGGAGACTTTCAGTTTGCATTAGGGGAAATCTGTCAAGAGCAGTGTCCTCTTTTGTCAAGTTTTCAGGAATTTCATGTTCCAAGGGTAAATGGGACAATCCATCAGCGTTTCCATGATTAGTCTTCCTTTTTAATTTGATCTTGTAATTGTATCCTCCGAAAAACAGAGCCCATCTCTGCATTCATGCTACTGCTGTTAGTGGAACACCCTTCTGTGGATTAAAAATGGACAGTGGTCATTGATGATCAGTAATGAGGGTGAAATGCAATTTTTCTCTGCAACATTAAGAGAATGTGATACAAAGACTATGGGATGTTCACTTACATCTCTCATAACATATGGCATGACAGCACCTGTACCATAAGGCAAGGAATCACAGGCAAGCTTCACTGGACAATGGAGCATAAAATGTGATGTGATGTCACCATTTCCGTTACCTTTTCGAAAGCCGCCTCACACTGATTTGTCCATTGTCATCTCTTTCCGAATTGTAGTATTGAGTTCAAGAGGTGAGGTACAATAGCTAGGTTTGGCAGGAACCTGTTATAGAATAGAACATAGAATAGTACAGCACAGTACAGGCCCTTGGGCCCACAATGTTGTGCCGACCCTCAAACCCTGCCTCCCATACAAGCCCCCACCTTAAATTCCTCCATATACCTGTCCAGTAGTCTCTTAAATTTCACTAGTGTATCTGCCTCCACCACTGACTCAGGCAGTGCATTCCACGCACCAACCACTCTCTGAGTAAAAAACCTTCCTCTAATATCCCCCATTGAACTTCCCACCCTTTACCTTAAAGCCATGTCCTCTTGTATTGAGCAGTGGTACCCAGGGAAAGAGGTGCTGGCTATCCACTCTATCTATTCCTCTTATTATCTTGTACACCTCTATCATGTCTCCTCTCATCCTCCTTCTCTCCAAAGAGTAAAGCCCTAGCTCCCTTAATCTCTGATCACAATCAATACTCTCTAAACCAGGCAGCATCCTGGTAAATCTCCGCTGTACTCTTTCCAATGCTTCCACATCCTTCCTATAGTGAGGTGGCCAGAAATGGACACAGTACTCCAAGTGTGGCCTAACCAGAGTTTTATAGAGCTGCACCATTACATCGCGACTCTTAAATTCTATCCCTCGACTTATGAAAGCTAACATCCCATAAGCTTTCTTAACTACCCTATCCATCTGTGAGGCAACTTTCAGGGATCTGTGGACATGTACCCCGAGATCCCTCTGCTCCTCCACACTACCATGTATCCTGCCATTTACTTTGTACTCTGCCTTGGAGTTTGTCCTTCCAAAGTGTACCACCTCACACTTCTCCGGGTTGAACGCCATCTGCCACTTCTCAGCCCACTTCTGCATCCTATCAATGTCTCTCTGCAATCTTTGACAATCCTCTACACTATCTACAACACCACCAACCTTTGTGTCATCTGCAAACTTGCCAACCCACCCCTCTACCCCCACATCCAGGTCGTTACTAAAAATCACGAAAAGTAGAGGTCCCAGAACAGATCCTTGTGGGACACCACTATTCACAATCCTCCAATCTGAATGTACTCCCTCCACCACCACCCTTTGCCGTCTGCAGGCAAGCCAATTCTGAATCCACCTGGCCAAACTTCCCTGGATCCCATGCCTTCTAACTTTCTGAATAAGCCTACCACGTGGAACCTTGTCAGATGCCTTACTAAAATCCATATAGATCACATCCACTGCACTACTCTCATCTATATGCCTGGTCACCTCCTCAAAGAACTCTATCAGGCTTGTTAGACACAATCTGCCCTTCACAAAGCCATGCTGACTATCCTTGATCAGACCATGATTCTCTAAATGCCTATAGATCCTATCTCTAAGAATCTTTTCCAACAGCTTTCCCACCACAGGCGTAAGGCTCACTTCTATAATTACCTGGACTATCCCTACTACCTTTTTTGAACAAGGGGACAACATTCGCCTCCCTCCAATCCTCTGGTACCATTCCCGTGGACAACGAGGACATAAAGATCCTAGCCAGAGGCTCAGCAATCTCTTCTCTCGCCTGGTGGAGCAGCCTGGGGAATATTCTGTCAGGCCTCGGGGACTTATCTGTCCTAATGTATTTTAACAACTCCAACACCTCCTCTCCCTTAATATCAACATGCTCCAGAACATCAACCTCACTCGTATTGTCCTCACCATCATCAAGTTCCCTATCATTGGTGACTACTGAAGAGAAGTATTCATTGAGAACCTCGCTCACTTCCACAGCCTCCAGGCACATCTTCCCACCTTTATCTCTGATCGGTCCTACCTTCACTCCTGTCATCCTTTTTTTCTTCACATAATTGAAGAATGCCTTGGGGTTTTCCTTTACCCTACTCGCCAAGGCCTTCTCATGCCCCCTTATTGCTCTTCTCAGCCCCTTCTTAAGCTCCTTTCTTGCTTCCCTATATTCCTCAACAGACCCATCTGATCCTTGCTTCCTAAACCTTATGTATGCTGCCTTCTTCCACCTGACTAGATTTTCCACCTCACTTGTCACCCATGGTTCCTTCACCCTACCATTCTTTACCTTCCTCACCGGGACAAATTTATCCCTAACATCCCGCAAGAGATCCCTAAACATCGACCACATGTCCATAGTACATTTCCCTGCAAAAACATCATCCCAATTCACACCCGCAAGTTCTAGCCTTATAGCCTCATAATTTGCCTTTCCCCTATTAAAAATTTCCCTGTCCTTTCTGATTCTATCCTTTTCCATGTTAATGCTAAAGGCCAGGGAGCGGTGGTCACTGTCCTCCAGATGCTCACCCACTGAGAGATCTGTGACCTGACCTGGTTCATTACCTAGTACTAGATCTAGTATGGCATTCCTCCTGGTCGGCCTGTCCACATACTGTGACAGGAATCCATCCTGGACACACTTAACAAACTCTGCCCCATCTAAACCCTTGGAACTAATCAGGTGCCAATCAATATTAGGGAAGTTAAAGTCACCCATGATAACAACCCTGTTATTTTTGCACCTTTCCAAAATCTGCCTCCCAATCTGCTCCTCTGTATCTCTGCTGCTACCAGGGGCCTATAGAATACCCCCAATAGAGTAACTGCTCCCTTCCTGTTCCTGACTTCCGCCCATACTGACTCAAAAGAGGATCCTGCTACATTACCCACCCTTTCTGTAGCTGTAATAGTATCCCTGACCAGTAATGCCACCCCTCCTCCCCTTTTTCCGCCCTCTCTATCCCTTTTAAAGCACTGAAATCCAGGAATATTGAGAATCCATTCCTGCCCTGGTGCCTGCCAAGTCTCTGTAATGGCCACTACATCATAATTCCATGTATGTATCCAAGCTCTCAGTTCATCACCTTTGTTCCTGATGCTTCTTGCATTGAGGTACACACATTTCAGCCCTTCTACCTTACTGTCTTTACACCGTTTATCCTGCTTCTCTTTCCTCAAAGCCTCTCTGTATGTTAGATCTGGCTTTACTGTATGCACTTCTTTCACTGCTCTATCGCTCTGGGTCCCATCCCCCTTGCAAATTAGTTTAAATCCTCCTGATCCATACTAGCAAACATACCTGCAAGGATATTGCTCCCCCTCGAGTTCAGGTACAACCCATCCAATCTGTACAGGTCCCAGCTTCCCCAGAAGAGATCCCAATGATCTAAAAATCTAAAATCCTGCTCCCTGCACCAGCTCCTCAACCATGCATTCAACTGCCATCTCCTCCAATTCTTACCATCACTGTCACGTAGAACTGGCAGCAATCCTGAGAAATTTACAGATTTAGTAATTGATAAATCCAAAAAAAGATCACACTTATGATGTGTCCTTTGGCCTTTGGACATCCACCACCGCTTCAGTTTTCTCAACACACTTGTGTAATCCTTGTGTATCAATATTGTGACCACATTGAATGATGCTTGGTTTAAAGAATTCACAGCTGTTGTGTCATGCTCTGAGCCCATAATCTTTTAAGCTTTTTAACACTGTCTTGAGATTTTGGAAATCTTCCTTGTCATCCTCACCAGTAACAATGATGTCATCCAGGTAACACTGGGTGCCTGGGCAGCCTTGCAGCACGTGGACCATAGCTATCTGCCAGAGAGCAGGTACAGATACTAATCTAAAAATAAGCCTATTATGGCAATGAAGTGCTTTGTGAGTGTTTATGGTGAGAAACACTTTGGTCTCTTCTTCCATCTCCATCTGTAGATTGCGTCAGCTCAGTACTCTTCACTAAAATGTTTCCCTCCAGAAATGTTTGCAAAGATATCCTCTATTCTGAGAAGATATTGATCTACTTTCAGTTCTGGGTTGATGGTGGTCTTAAAGACACCACAGATCCTGGCAGACCCATTCTTCTTGGCTACTGGGACCACTGGCACTGTTCAAGAGTTCCAGTTAACCTTGGAAAGAGTTCCTTCAGCCTCCATGCTTTCTAGCTCACTGGCTACGTTATCATGGATGGTATAAGCAACCGGATGGGCAATGTGAAATTTGGGTGTGGCATTTTCATTTAACATTATTTTGCCCTTGAAATGTGTGAGTTTTCCAATGCCATCCTTGAACACTGCTTTTCTTCTTTCACTTTCAGTTCACTCTGTTGCAGGGGATGCGGCATTCAAATTGTGGATGGATTGCCAATCAAGTTGCAGTTGTCTCAAGCAATCATGTCCCTACAATGCTGGCTGTCCTGTTTTTATTTTATATCACAGTCAAGCCCAATGTGGCATGTTGATTGTTTCACTGTTACAAATATCCCATCTCAGCAGGAGTTATCTTTTATCCAGTATAAGTTCTTAGTTGGATATCTGCAGGCTCCAGTTCGGTATCTCTGAAATGCCATTTAAACACATTTTGTGGAATGACTGAAACAGCCAGGCTAGTGTCTAATTCCCTTTTAATGAGTTTCCATTTAATTCTGGTGTAAGCCATATTGCTTATGCATTGTTAGTTTTCACATGTAAATCTGAAGGCTACCTAGTCCTGTGTGACTTACATCATAATCAGATTTTTAACCAACAGCATGCAGATTAGTGCTCTTTATGAAACTGTGACTTGATCTTTTAAAATCTTTTTCTCTTCCCTGTAACGTCCCTTTATTCTCGTCTGCCTGATATGCTCTTTGTATGAGTCCTACTTTGTTGCATTTTCTGCAAGTTTTGCCTTTAAACCTGCATTGGTCTGGTGTATGTGAGCCCTTGCTACAACAGTAACACAATTTGTTCAGCCAGGCAGGTTTATGTGTAGACGTTGCAAGTTTGTTAATGCTTTCGTTCCAGACTGCAACTCAATTGCATCTCTGGCTACTGTTTCCATTGATACAGCAATTTCATCTGCTCTTTCAAATGTGCCCTGTGCTTCAGTAAGAAGGTGTTTTTGAATGCTTTCAAATAAGATTCCCCAATCTGAAGATCTCCTAGTTCATCATTAAGCCCATAACTGAACTGACAATGTTCATACAATTTCTTCAGTTCAGCCACATAAGCTGAAATGGACTCCCTTTTGATTTTGCTTATGAGACCTAAAATGTTCTACAATCAGCCATGGTTTTGGTTCTAAGTGTTCCTGCATTATGTTCATGATAAGGGCAAAGCAAACGTTGGCTGGTTTGGTTGGAGTAGTTAAATTTCTAAACTGATTGTATGCTTTCCCACCTATTGCATTCAGTGACATTTGCACTCGCTTTTCATTGGCTATTTCATTTGCTTCAAAATACTGCTCAATTCATTCAGTATACATTTTCCAGTTACCTGGTGTACATTTGCACGAGTCTATCTTTTTGATGTAGTCAGCCATTTCTGCATTTTCAGAAATTTATTGTTATTATTATCAGCTGGTACTTACTGCTTATGAACCCATGAATTTCATCCGTTTTCTGACTTTTCTTTAACTCAACCTTCTTTCTCTCTCTTCTGAAGAAAAAAAACATGCTGCACATTTTTTTTAACTTGAATGTTTCTGTCCTCCCTTCCAAAGCAAAAATGTACTGCGCTTTTTTAAAACTTGAATGTCTTGCTGTGCTTCAACAGGTAGGTAGTCATCTCGGCTTCATTTTAAAACATCCCATCCTTGTCATCACTGTTATGTACAGCAACTGCAGAAATTAATCGGAAGAAAAGCATGGGGCTGGGGATAATGTGTAACATTGTTTTCACTTTATTGAGGCACGAGCATATGACATGGTGGCATAATGACGCATATCATTCACGTACATTTTACATATAATCCGCATGAATTATTTAAACAAAGAATGGTTAATCAAACAATATATTTACAATATTACTCAACTATTTAATTTAATAGGCATCCGTTAGTCTCATGAGACCATGGATTTTTACCTTGGAAGGTTTCCAGGGTGCAGGCCTGGGCAGGGTTGTATGGAAGACCAGCAGTTGCCTATGCTGCAATTTTCCCCTCTCCACACCACTGATGTTGCCCAAGGGAAGGACATTAGGACCCATACAGCTTGGCACTGGTGTCGTTGCAGAGCAATGTGTGGTTAAGTGCCTTGCTCAAGGACACACACGCTGCCTCAGCCAAGGCTTGAACTAGCGAATTTTAAATCACTAGACGAACACCTTAACCACTTGGCCACGTGCCACACACTCAACTATTACTGATATATTAAATACACAACAAGATCATTATGGAATTTTATGTATTTGTACTTATTTTGTTAATGCTTCTTCATAAGAGGGAACTATGAATCTACTTGCTCATGTTAATGTGATTACACTTAAATCATTGTCCAATAAACAATATATTGCAGATATAATATTTATTCTAGGTGAATGTGTTGCATTTTGTAAGTTATCATATACTGTATTTGGTGCCATCTTGTGTTTGATAATCACATGCATTGTAGTTGAAGGCATGTACTTGATCTTGTCTCTGAAATACAAATTTTGCTTTTAATATTCATTGTAACTTAGAAAACCTGGCATAGTGCTCTGCTCCATTCCAATAAATGAGCTCTAGACCAGCTATTTGCCCTTGAAACCGGGCTTTCGAGAACCAAAAGATTCTGAGTACATAAATGTTTAAATGTTCCAAACTTAATCACGAAGTTGGTATGCTACCATAACCATCAGTATTTGTTCAAGTGCAGAATATTAACTGTATGATTGATGTAGAACTATAACTGGAGATGGTGCAAAAAAAAAACTGGCAACAAGGAGTTGCATGTTTATAATGACTCTCCAGCAAGAGGAAGTGTGCAAAAATAATTAATGTACTTAGGGAATTGTTATTGTGGAAGAGGGGTAAAGGAAAGGCAAGAAAAAGGAACAAGGAATTATGGGGTACTTAAAGGAAGGGAAAGCAGAGTCAAGAGCGAGCTGCTGATGGAAAGTTAGAAAAACATTCCCAGGAGTGGGAACTGTGAGGATCTATCACTGTGTAATCAAGATGAGTTAAAAGGTGGTCAGCATGAAGTTTTCTTGCCCATCTTTGATATGACATAATGGTTTGGAGACAATGTGAAATTTATCCTTACTGTTTATTATAGGTATCTGTAACAACTTAGTACAATATATTTTAAAATGCTGTTTTTCCAGTGGTTCAAAACAACACCAGTTTGGTACTTGAGTACTTCACATTAACAGAGATTGGATCGCTATGCAATTGGATCCTTGACTTCCTAACCAGAAGACCACAATCTGTGCGGATTGGTGATAATATCTCCTCCTCGCTGGTGATTAACACTGGCAGGGGTGTGTACTTAGCCCACTGCTCTACTCTCTCTATACCCATGACTGTGCAGCTAGCAATAGACGTCTATAAATTTGCTGATGATACAACTATTGTTGGTAGAATCTCAGATGGAGATGAGAGGGCAAACAGGAGTGAGATAGACCAGCTAGTTGAGTGGTGTCACAGCAAAAACCTTGCACTCAACGTCAGTAAGATCAAAGAGCTGATTGCAAACTTCAGAAAGGGGAGGGTGAGGGAACACGAACCAGTCTTGATAAAGGGATCAGAAGTGGAGAGAGTGAGCAATTTCAAGTTCCTGGGTGTCAATATCTCTGGGGATCTAATCTGGTTCCAATATATTGATGCAGCTCCAAAGAAGGCAAGACAGTGGCTATATTTCATTAGGAATTTGAGGAGATTTGGTTTGTCACCTAAAATACTCGAAAACTTCCTCAGATGTGCCATGCAGAGCATTCTGACAGGCTGCATCAGTCTGGTACTGGGGGGTGGGGCGGTGGTGGAAGTTTGGGCTACTGCACAGGATCAAAAGAAGCTACAGAAAGTTATAAAATTAGTCAGCTCCATCTTGAGTACTAGCCTCCATAGTATCCAAAACACCCTCAAGGAGCACTTTCAATCTCAGGAATGTGGTGTCCATTATTAAGGACCCCCATCACCCAGGACATACCCTCTTCTCATTGTTAGCATCAAGAAGGTGTACAGAAGCCTGAAGCCACACACGCTCTGATTCAGCACTTCAGGAGCATGGAGCTTAGAAAAATAGAGGGCTATGAGTAAAGCCTAGGTAGTTCTAAGGTAGGCACATGTTTGGCACAGCTTTGTGGGCCGAAGGGCCTGTATTGTGCTGTATGTTTTCTATGTTTCTGCGTTTCTATGAACACCTTCTTCCTCTCTGCCATCTGATTCCTAAATGGACTTTGAAACCATGAACACTACCTCACTTTTTTTATCAAATTTCTGTTTTTGCACTATGTAATGTTGAATCAGGTTCACGGATCTGGCAAGTGAGACAGAAAACACACTGACTTCAAATAAGTATATTAATCATTTATTTACAAACAGGAAAAACTTGATCAAACATTCGTGTTCCCCAAGTTATAGCCACTTGAAAGCTACTTATTTAACAAGTAAACATTCAATAAACATACTTAGTTAAAAGCGCACGCAAAGTATACCTTCCAAATGGCTATATGCACCACTTGCCTTAAACAAAAGACAAGAAACAGTACCTCTCAGATGTGCTCTCTATGTACCCAGGATATATATATACACACACATATATACTGTAGTTGATTTACTTACCTTTTTTCTATATTAACACATATTGCTTTGTACTGCTGCTGCTAAGTTAACAAATTTCATGATATTTGCCGGTGATATTAAACCCGATTCTGATTCTGATGTTATTCTACTTCTGAATTAGAGACCATGGAAATGGACTACTGCCTGGCAGTTAATTAAATTCTGTTGATTAAATTGTTTTTCATAAAAGGAATGTTTCAATAAAAGAGACCATGGAACTAACAGTTTGCCTTAAAATCATAACTGATTTAGTAACATTCTTTAGAGAGGGAAGAAGGGTCATCCACGTGACTCCAAAGAAACAACCAAGAGGATGATTTTGCATTATCATCTGAGAAGGCCTAAAACTAGTATATAAAATCTGCAAACCATTAAAAACAATAATGTGAACAACAAAAAAGACATAACCACCTCTGTTTGTTCGGACCACCTCATGTCAAGTGAAACTCCAGATACAACATTAAATCCAGACTGCTGAAGGCTCATAACATCAGCCAGAAGCAACCCAAAAGAGTTAATGCACAAAAATAATTACCCATCATTTTAACTTCTGATCTTTACTATCTTACAATTTAATTATTTTTGACTTCTGCTTGAGAATAAACTTTGTTTTAGCCAAGGGCATGAGGTGATGTCTTGATAGATCTGCTCAAATGGAATATGGTATTCTGCAACAATGAATATCAGTTACATGGACACAAGCAGGTAATTTGAATCAAATGGTCTATGCTGGTGTTTCTGCTCCCCAGTACAGTCTAATTCTCTTTTCTCAGTCAGCCTCAAACATTCCCTCTAACAATACTATTCTCCACTCTTTCATTATAGCGAATGTACTTCATTGCATATCGTACCACTCCTTCAATTTACTCTTTCGCAGTTTGGAAACCAACTAAGGCAGTTTAAATCTATGAAACCACAGGGCATTTATTTCAGATGGTTCTCATTGAATGAAATGAGTACATGATACTTGATGGCATTTTATGGTTAAATAAAGTATTAGTTTCAATATATTTTATAATCTGGAAGCAAAGGTAAGTTTTGATTTCTCAAGAAAGTATTACCTTACTGACACAGGTATGGTTGTCATTTTGATTAGATTAAAGTGATTTATATCAGGTCTTGATTTAGAATTTATTACGTATTCATTTCATGTAATAGATTCATCTGTATGAGATACTGTCATTGATTTAAACAAATCTTGACAGGTCCTACAGCGATAAGATGCATGAGATGTAGGCTTTGATCATTTAGTGAATTTATTAATGCAGGGGGATGAAACCTCCATCATACACAATTACTTACATAAAATAATATTTTGAGTCTGGACAAAATTGAGTTAAGCCACTGTTTTCTATGCCTAGCCGCAAACCAACATTTGTAAACAAACAGTATTTGGTCTGATGTTGATCTCTTCAATAATAATGCATAAATATCAGCTTGAAGCTTAGTCCATGAGAACGTACAGAATGTTGAAAAATTATCTATATGATATGTAGACCTAATGTTGAGATCCCTTCAAGAGTATGTTTGCGGTAGCAAAATTCTGAGGCAATTTTTAATCTGGAGTTTAGGCTGCACTAGTTCCGTACCATGGCAAAGAAATCAGAGGGAAAATGAGAAATATTTTAATTCATTAAGTTATATTGAACATATAACAGTACAGCACAGTAACAGCCCTTTGGTTCATGATGTTGTGACAACCTATATAAATCTACTCCATGGTCAATCTAACCTTCTCCTCCTACTACATAGCCATTAACACTTAACCCTCATACTCCTTCATTTCAAACAGATGCCTGCCTAAAGTTTCCTCATAAGATATATTCCCCCAATCCTGATAAATCTCCTCTGCACCCTCTCTAAAGCTTCCAAATCCTTACCATAATAGGGTGACCAGAACTGAACAAAATACTCCGTGTGGTCTAACCAGAGTTAAAGAGCAGAAACATTACCTTGCAGATCTTGCACTCCATCCACCGACTAATAAAGGGCAATATAACATATGCATTCTTAGCCATCCCACCAACTTGCACGGCAATTTTAAGCAATCTAAGTAGTGATTGAGATATGCTCTTGGCTGGATACATTATCTGGAAAATAATGAATAATTTTGTTTTTCATTATTTTACTGATCTGTTGGCATGTTTCCATATACTGTAATATTCATTATTAATACTGTTACTTCAATCTTTTTCAATTGTTACTTCAATTGTTTTCCATGGTAGAAGTCAATAATTTATTTATTTATTTTTATTTATTCAGAGGTACAACACAGAACAGGTTCTTCCAGCTTAATGGTCTGCACCACCCAGAACCCACCTATTTAACCCTCGCCTAAACACGGGGAAATTTACAATGACCAATTATTTCATGATATGGGTTCCTAGCTACCTTGGGGTAGCTGCCAGAATGTTCCTTGGAAGTCCAGGACTCCTCAAAAATGGCTTGATGCATTCACTGGATTTGGAATTGCCAATGTGCAAGTTAATAAGGGAAAGCTTCTATGAGACCAGGGAATGTTTGTTGCTTTCTGTGAGCAAAACAATTTAATGGATTTTGATCTCAAGGATGAAGAATAATTGCTGTATAAGTGTGACTGTCCGCATATCATCCTCTTGTGAAGAAAAGAAGTCCAGTTTCATCAGAGGAGCTGAGACAATTGTAAAGCTAACCCAAAATGTCTCACAGAAATGTAAGGAAATTGGACACCTCGCTATTGAAAGGAAGGGGAAATAAATGGTGTGGGTTTAAGGGAGGTGAAGATATATTACTCTGTCTTAGAGCTAGCAAATGCCCATTTAATTTTCTTCTGGTAAGGATGCTACATTTATAATTTTCTGTCCATCTGGAATATGATAATGAGATATGTCCCCACATGAGGCTAGATCTCTTTTAGGCATAACTTCCCTGAAATACTTTAAAGATTTAAGGTGTAGACACACACAAATTAAAATCTGGTAGCATGGTTTAGGCCTCATAAGGTAAGTGTTTTGGGTTGTGATCCTTCATCTGGACTCATGAAGGCCTAATGAAAGAACCCTAAGACCATTATACGACAAAGTAGGACACAATTAAGCCATTAGGCCTATTGAATTTGGTCACCATTCCATCAAGACTGATTTATTATCCCTCCCATCCTCCTGCCTTCTTTCCATAATCTTTCAACATCCTTACTAATCAAGAACCAATATCCTCCACTTAAAATATATCCAATGACTTGGCCTCCACAGCCATCTGATGTAATGACTTCCAGATTCACCACCCTCTGGCTAAAGACATTCCACCTAATTTCTGTTCCAAAGGGATGTCCCTAAAATTCTGAGGCTATGCCCTCTGGTGCTAGATATCCCACTATAGGAAACATCTTCTCCATGTCCATTCTTTCTAGGCATTTCAATATTCAACAGGCTTCAATGAAATCCCTCCTCATTCTGCTAAACTCCAGCGAATACAGGCTGAGAGCCATCAAAGGCTCTTCATACGTTAATGCTTTTATTCCCAGAAACATTCTTCTGAACCTCCTCTGGACTGTCTTCAATGCCAGCACATCTTTTCTTAGGTAAGGCCCCCAAAATTGTCCACAATATGCCACAATGCCTTATAAAACCTCAGCACTACATCCTTGCTTTTGTATTCAGGTCCCCTTGAAATGAATGCTAACATCATATTTGAAGATTCCCTGCTTCCTCAACACTACCTGCCCATCCACCTATCTTATTGCCCGCAAACTTGGCCATAAAGCCATCAGTTCTGTCATCCCAATCACTGACATATAACATGAAAAGAAATGGTCCCAACACTGACCACCACTGGTCACCAGCAGCCCCTTTTATTCCCATTCTTTGCATCCTGCCACAGGTCAGCTATCGGCCAGGAATGGTACTGTATTTATAGTTAGGGGTTAGAGTTAATTTAATAAGTTACAGCTCTGATCAGATGCAGGGTTAGTGTTTATGGATTGAGGTGATGGTTACAGGTAGGTGCTTGGGTGAAGAACAGGGTTTAGTGTTCGAGATTTGTTTATTGTGACTTGAGATTTGGGTCAGAATAAGTGGGTGCTGGATCTATCCTTTTGCTTATACCCTGTAGTATCAGATTGCCTGATCTCCAGTCTCATTCTTTGCAACTTCACTGTGTTACAAATGTGTTCCCGTGTAACATTAGTGCTTTGAAAATGCTATTCAAATGAACTTGCTATTCAGGAAAATACTTATCTTTTCTGCAAATGTCCTTTGAAACATCCCAAGTTTGGGAATGATGGTTCAGATTCTCTCTCTGTCTCTACCTCTGTCTCTGTCTCTCCCTCTCTCTCTCTCTCTCTCTCTCTCTCTGTCATCTGTCTATCTGTCTACCCTTCTCTATATCTGTTCTTCCATCTCCCAACGCTTCCCTCCTTTTAACATGGTTCTCTCCTTTAGCTATTCGCTATGAGCTTATGAATCAATTTTGGGGAAGTTGTCCCCCTCCCTCTTTGATCTTGATGAGGTCACATTTGGAAGCCATTGATACCATTGTGACATTGCTTGGTGTCGTCAAGGTATGGATTGTTGCTATTTTGTATTCATGGTTACCTGATCTACCAGACTCTTTCTGTCCCTGTTGTCCCCTATTCGTCTCTACTAGGAAGCCAGTCAGCACATCTGTGTGAGCATTTTGTTTACCCGTCAATCTGCCCTGAACCTGTCCCCTTGCCCTTTCATTGTCGAGATGAATGTATCAGCAACGCTTATATATTTATTGCGATGTGAGAAATTTACTGCACCAACGTATTACATTCCATTTAAACTGGGAAATTACAAAGGGCAAAACCCCAGATCTCCTATGGGTGAGATATATGAAAGTTAGAACCAACATGAGATCAGGTGGAGGCTGTGAAGGCTTCCAGGCAACCAGGAGGAAAGAAATGTCTCATTGCTTACACTGCAGGTGTTGAACAACAAAGAGAATACCAGCCCACCATTGGTCAAGTCACCGGCACTTCCGCTGAGAGCCGTGTGACTTAATGGAAATCCAGTGTCATTCCCGGGAGAGCAGTCGTTCCATCTAGATCTTGAATCCCACTCAGGTGCAGAGGGAGAGGATGTTTCTGCCACAGCTCGCTGCTGGCCTGAGAAAATGTATTAAAGAGTAGCTACCTCCTTATGAAGTAGACTGCTTTTGATTAAATCTATCCCCTGACACATTCTGTGATGGAGACACTAAAAAGAAAACAAAATGCAAGGGCCATGACAAAGTAGAACAGGAGATCAAAATTCATGTTTTAGCATATGAGAGGTGTATTCGAGAGTCAGATATCCCTGACCTAGATGATGTCCTTGGGTCTGGTGATATGTGCTCTTAAACTTTTATAAATTTTTGCCAGATTGGAGAGGGGAGAACAGAGATTGACTAGGTGGGAAGGGTCCCTGATCATGTTAACTGCTCTCATGAGAGATTGGGAAGAGAGACAGAGACAGCGGATGGGAGGTTGGTTTGTATGAAGGCTGGGCTTTGTTTTTAACACTCTGTAGTCTCTTGGGGTTGGGAGCAGAGTAGAATCATAGAGTAAAGTACAGCACAGAAACAGGACTGTGAACCCATCTAGACCATGTTGATTATACTGCCCGCTCCCATCGACCTGGACTACGGCCATAGCCCTCCATACCCCTATCATCCATGTACCTATGCAAACCTCTTAAATGTTGAAATCCAGCTTGCATGCATCACTTATGCTGGCATCTCATTCCACACTCTCATGATCCTCTGAGTGAAGAAGCTTCCCCTCATGTTCCCCTTAAACTTTTCACCTTAACCCATGACCTCTAGTTGTAGTCCTACCCAACCTCAGTGGAAAAAGCCTGCATTTACCCTATCTATATCCCTGATAACTGGTCTTGGCCCGTACCATGACTACTATTTGTTTCCATCCACAGATGCTGCCTGACCTGCTGAGCTCCTCCAGCACATTGTGTGTACCCTCATAATTCTGTATACTGTGCCTCTATCAAATCTCCTCTCAACCTTCTATGTTCCAAGGAATAAAGTCCTAACCTATTCAATCTTTCCTTATAATTCAGGTCCTCCAGTTTTAGCAACATCATTGTAAATTTTCACTGTACTCTTTCAACCTTATTTGCATTTTTCCTGTAGTTAGGTGACAAAATCTGCACACAATACTCCAAGTTAGGCCTCACCAACTTCAACTTTACATCTCATCTCCTGTACTCAGTGTTTCGATTTATGAAGGCCAATGTGCCAGAAGATTTAGTTATGACCTTATCTACCTGTAATGCCAGTTTCAATGAATTATGGACCTGTATTCCCAGATCCCATTGTCCTACAGCACTTCTCAGTGTGTAAAACCTTCACCGTGTAAGACCTATACTAGTTGGTCTTACCAAAATGCAACACCTCCCACTTGTCTGCAATAAATTCTATCTGCCATTTTTCAGCTTATTTTTTGAACTTGTTTGGGTAGGTCCGGTTGCAAGCTTTGATAGTTTTTCTTGCTGTCTACACCCCCAATCTTGGTGTCATTCACAAATTTGCTGATTCAGTGAACCACATTATCATCCAGATCAAAGATATAGATGACAAACAACAATGGACCCAGCACTAATCCTTGTGGCACTCCACTAGTCACAGGCCTCCATTCAGAAAGGCAATGGTCTACTACCAATCTCTGGCTTCTCCTGCAATGCCAATGGCTAATCCAATTTGCTACCTCATCTTGAATGCTGAGCGACTGAACCTTCTTGACCAATCTCCCATGCAGGACCTTGACAAATGCCTTGAAAAAGTCCAAGTAGACATCATCCACTACCTTGTCTTCATCAACTTTCGGGATAACATCCTTGAAAAATTCTGGAAGATTGGTTAGACAAGACCTACCAAACAGCAAGCCATGCTAACTACCCCTAATCAGTCCATATCTATCCAAATCCTCATATACCTGATCTCTTAGAACACCTTCCAATAACTTTCCCACAACTGATGTCAGGTTTACAGGCCTATAATTTGTTGGTTTATTTTTAGAGCCTTTCTTAAAAGTGGAACAACATTAGCTCTCCTCCAATCCTCACCTGTCACCATGGATAATTTAAATATCTCTGCCAGGGCCCCTTCATTTTCTGCACTTGTCTCCCATAGGGTCCAAGGAAACACTTTGTCAGGCCCTGGGGATTTATCCACCCTAATTTGCCTCAAGACAGCAAACAACTCCTCCTCTGCAATCTGTGTAGGGTCTATGAAGCCGAGCTACTTTGCCTCATGTCTTTTGGCTCCATGCTTAGATTACCATTCTGATCTTCCAGAAGAACAAGTAATTGACATACTGGGCCAAGGTGCATCTGTGAAAATTGATGGGTGGCCTGAGATACACAAGATCTCCTTTTCCTTCAGAGAAAGCAAAGGCCCTAGTACACTTTATTGGCTGCAGTGTCAAACGGACTGGACCAGCAGAATGTGTTGGTCATCTTAACACGGAGGAGCTTGAAGTTCTCAACTAGCTCTGCCCACTTTGCAAAGTTTTGAGGAGAATAGATAGGGTGCATAATGCAATATTTTTCACTGTAATGAAAAACGTCTAAAACCAACAGGCAGATATTTTAAGAGACAGAGGGAATCTGAGGAAAAAGATTTTCACCAGAAGGGTGGTTAAGTCTGGAACTTGTTGCCTGACTAGACTGTAGGAATAAGTATTGTCATGTTCATACAGTACCTAAAGTTGCTCTTGAATGCCTAAGTCACAGGAAGTCGCAATCCTCATCTCTGTTCCAAAGGGATGTCGCTCTATTCTGAGGCTGTGCCCCCTGGTCCTAGATTTCCCCATTATAAGAAACATCATTCCCATGTCCACTCTCTCCTCCCATTCTTCTAAACTCCAGCAAGTACAGGCCCAGAGCAATCAAATAATCCTCATACATTAACTCTTTTATTCCTGGAATCATTCCTGTGAATCTCCTCTGGACCCTCTCCAATGCCAACACATAGTTCCTTAGATAAGAGCATCTAATCAGTTCATAATAATCCACGAGCGGTCTGGCCAGTGCTTTATAGAGCCTCAGCATAACACCCTTGTTTTTGTATTTGAGTCTTTTCAAAAGGAATACTAATATTGTGTTTCCCTTCTTTACCACTAACTCAATCTGCATGTTAATCTTTAGCGAATCTTGCACAAGGACTCCCAAATCCCTTTGTATCTCTGATTTCTGAATTTTTCCTAGCTAGGAAATAGTCTACACCTTTATTCCTTCTACCATTTTTTTTCCAATCGGTTGTCCATCGAAATCCGATGACGAGGTCCACTCCTTTAATGGTGAGATCTTTGATGACTATATAGTCCTATCCTGGACCCACAAGCTCTATTGCAGGTGGGACATGTATATGTGGTAGTGGTGGTAATGGTGGCAACCATGGCTGCATTTCTCCTGGCTCTCTTCTGCTGTCTTCTGGTTGTTCTTTCCATCTCCAGAATATGAACCCTGTCCCTACACAGCTGTCGCCACGTGGTGCGGTCAGCAGCAACCTCCTCCAGGTCCTCAGGTCTGATCTTGCACTTCCTTGAAGCATTCTTCATCTGATCCTTATAGCGCTTCTTCGGCCCTCCAGCTGAGCGTCGACCATGATGTAGCTGGCTGTATAACACTCGGCAGGGTAGCCGACATGGGGGCATCCTTAACACGTGCCCCAGCCACTGCAGCTGACGCTGGGTGATCGTGGCCTCAATACTCCTGCAGTTGGTCTTTACAAGTATTTCAGTGTGAGGCACCCGCTCACACCAGGTAATTCCCAGGATGCGCTGGAGGCAGCTTATGTGGAAGCACTCCAAAGACTTGATGTGACAGCTGTAGGTTACCCAAGCTTCACAGCTATAGAGGAGGGTGGTGACACAGGCCGCTTGGTGTACGGTGACCTTTGCGGAGGGATGAAGGCTCCCGTTCTGAAATACTCTACACCGAAGTCTCCCAAAGGCAGCTGATGTTTGTTTAATGCAGCTCTGGATGTCATTGTCAATGCTGCTATCCTCAGAGAGAATGCTCCCCAGATATTTGAAAGATGGCACTACTGACAGCTTTTCATCACCAACAGTGAAGGCAGGTAGAGTGGGTGGGACACTGGTACTCTATTGGTAAACCACTACTGTTTTTGTGGTATTGACAGTCAGCCCCATCCTGCTGTATGCTCTCACCGCCACAACAAGGACAGTCTGAAGATCCTCCGGAGTATGGGCCATAAGAGCACAGTCGTCTGCATACTGCAGCTCCAGGGACCCACTCTCTACAGGGATTGGTGGTCATGTGGAGCCTCCTGATGTCAAAAAGGTTGTCATCTAATCTGACGTCCACTGCCACACCGCTGCTGTCTTCAACCTCGTTGTGGAGAAGCTTGGTAACACACGAGAGGAAGATGTTAAAGAGCACTGGCGCTAGCACACACCCCTGCTTCACCCCTGTGCGTACAAGGAAGGGCTCGGACTCTTGTCCTCCTATGCTCACCCGAGCAGTCATCCCATTGTGGAATTGGTGGAGGATGTTAACAAATTTATTGGGACAGCCAAACCTGAGGAGGATATCCCATAAGAGCTCTCTTTGCACAGAGTCGAATGCTTTGGAGAGGTTGACAAAGGCCATAAGCAGGTCCTGATGTTGCTCCCGGTACTTTTCTTGAAGCTGCCGGGTTGTGAAGATCATGTCGATCATGCTCCTGTTCTTCCTAAATCCACACTATGATTCAGACAGCATTGACTCGGTGATGTTGCTGATGAGTCTCTGAAGCATCACCTTAGCCAGGACCTTTCCAGCAACAGAAAGGAGTGATATGCCCCTACTATTGCCGCAGATGGCCTTGTCACCCTTGTTCTTATAAATGACAACGATGTTTGCATTTCTCCATTGCTGTGGGATGTTCTCATCAGTCCAGGCCTTGGTGATGTATTGGTAGAGGGTACTCATACACATGTACCCTCCAACCTTACACTTTTCGACACTATATTCCATCTACTACTTCTTTGCCCATCTCCTTTCTGCCTAAGTCCTTCTGCAGATTCTTTGCTTTCTCAAAACTACCTCCCCCTCCACCTATCTTATCACGAAGCCATCAATTCCATTTTCCAAGTCATTGACATATAATGTGAAAGGAAGCAGCCCCAGCGCTGATCCCTGTGGAGCACCAATAGGCACTGGTAGCCACCAGAAAAGGCTCCCTTTATTCCCACCCTTTACCTCCTGCCAGTCAGTCAATCCTCTCTCCATGTTATAACTTTCCTGTAATACCATGGACTCTTATCTTGTTTAGCAGCCACATGTGCGGCACCTTGTCAAAGGCCTTCTGAAAATCCAAATAAACAAGTAAGTTTAGGGACCCAGATCAGGGTCAGGACTTGGATCAGCAATGAGGGTTAGCGTCATAAACTGAGGTATGAGTCAAGATTTGGTGTTAGGGGTGAGTTAGTTCCACAGGTCTGCTCTGGGTCAGGAATGCTATTTAGATTTGGGGATTATGTTTAGTTTAACAATTAAAGCCCCTCATAAGATATAGGGTTAGTTCATGGGGATTGGGGTGATGGTTACACGTTGATACTTGGGTGAAGGAAAGGTTTACTGTAGGGATTTGCTTATTATGACTTGTGATTTGTGTCAGAATGAGTGGGTGCTGAACCTATCCTTTTTCTTATACCCTGTTGTATCAGATTGTCTGATCTCCAGTCTCATTCTTAGCAACTTCACTGCGTTACAAATATGTTCCTGTGTCATTAGTGACCATTCAGGAAAATGCTTAGTCTTTTGCAAATATCCTTTGAAATGTCCCAAGTTTGGGAATGATGCCTCAGAAATGACCGTCTCGGAATCTCTCTCTCTCTCTCTCTCTCTCCGCCCCCCCCCCCCGCCTGTTTCTCTGCCTCTATATATATCTCCTTCAATCTACCTATGTTTCCCTCCTTTTGAGGTGATTCTCTCCTTTAGTTGTTGATTCTGTTTTGTGGAAAGCTGTCTCTCTTCCCCTTGGGTCCTGATGAGGTCACACTGCCAGGTGTGAATCCATTGTGACATTGACTGGTGTCGTCAGGGTATCGATCGTTGCTATTTTGTATAAACTGACTTCGTGGTTACCTGATCTACCAGACACATTCTGTACCTTGTTATTTTCTACTGGGAGGCCAATCAGCACATTTTGTTTACTCCTTAATCTGTCGTGTATCTTTCCTCTTGGCCTTTCATAGTCAAGATAATTGCATCAGCATCACATATATATTTATTGCAATGTGAGAAATCTACTTGACCAATGTATTACATTTCTTTTAAACCTACAAAAGCCCAGATCTCCTGAGGGTGAGATACGTGAAAGTCAGGACCAGCATGGGATTTGGGTGGAGGCTATGGTGTCTAAGGATATGGTGCTTAGAAATGGCAAGATGGAACTTCTAAGCAACCAAGTTGAAAGTAATGTCTCATTGCTTACACTGCAGTTGGTGGACAAGGAGGACGGCAGCTTCTGTTGAGAGCTCTGTGACCTAATGGAAATCAGTCCCTGAAGAGCAGAGGTTTGATATGGGTCTTGAATCCCATTCAAATGCAGAGGGTGAGGCTGCTTCTGCCACCACTCCCGGTTGGACTATGAAAAAGTATCAAAGAGTAGCGACCACCTTACGCAAGAAACTGTTCTTGATTAAGTCTATCCCCGGTCTCAATGACTATCACCCAGTAGCACTCTAACCCACAGTAATGAAGTGTTTCCAGAGGTTGCTGATGGAACATATCAACTCCTGTCTAAAAAGTGACTTAGATCCGCTCAGATTTGCCTGCCAGAGCAACAAGTCCACAGCAGATGCCCTCTCATTGGCTTTTCATTCAATCCTGGAACATCTGGATAGCAAAGATGCATACATCAGGATGCTCTTTATTAACTACAGCTCAGCATTCAATACCTTCATCCCTTCAAAACCAATCAATAAGCTCCAAGACCTTTGCCTCAATAACTCCTTGTGCCATTGGATCCCATATTTTCCTCACTTGCGGACCCCAGTCAGTTCGGATTGGCCACAACAGCCTTAAGTGCACCAAAGGGACTAGCGGATGCAAAAAAATGAATGTGTTCATTAGAGTTTTCAGAAAGACACAAATATTAATGCACCAAATGCAAGCAATACACCTGTGGAAACAAATAGACCAGAAAGAATCATTAAACCATTAGCTGTTGAAAGTTGATGAGTGGATAAGGGACTGTATTTTCTCATTATAATTACAAATGAAAATTCAGAACAAAAAGAAAAAGGATTAGCTACAGAATGTAGATATCTTTGTTGTAAAGATTATTGTTCCTTGCAGGTTTATGAGGACATAGTATTCTGTTTGTTTTTCTCTAAAGGGGGAAGATGTATTATTATGTGTGGATACTAAAGAACTTCAATTCCCAGTGGGCAACGTGGGCTGTTCACCTGGAAACAGAAGCTTCGATGGTGATCTGGTCGCACACACTCAGTGTTGAACAGGCGTTCAGTAATAAAATGTTCTAGCATAAACCCACGACAAGTTTGTCTTTGTTAAGAATAAACATAACTTAGCACCACTGGTCAAGGGCAGCCAGCCAGAAGATTTCCCCTTTATTGCTACTCTTTGCTTCTTGCCAGTCAGCTAATCTTCTATCCATGTTAGTATCTTTCCTGTATTATCATGGGCTCTTATCTTGTTTAGCAGCCTCACGTCCAGCATCCTGTCAAAGACCTTCTGAAGATCCAAGTAAAATGAGTAAGGGTAGGGACTGGGTTAGGATCAGTAGTTGAGGGTCAGGGACAGAGCTTGGGTTAGCAATGAGGGTTTGTGTTATAAATTGAGGTACGAGACAAGATTTAGTGTTAGGGTTGAATTAGTTCAACAGGTAAACTCTGGGTCAGGAATGGTATTGAAAGTTAGGGATGAGGATTAGTTGAACAAGTTATGGCTCTGATCAGACAGGGTTAGTGCTTAGGGATTGAGGTGATGGTTACAGGTAGGTGCTTGGGTGAAGATCAGGGTTTAGTGTTAAAGGTGTGTTTATTATGATTTGAAATTTGGGTCAGAAAGAGGGTGCTGGATCTATCCTTTTGTTTATACCCTGTTGTATCAGATTATCTGATCTCCAGTTTCATTCTTTGCAACTTCACTGCAGTACAAATGTGTTTCTGTGTCACTAGTGACCACATGAGAAAATGCTTAGTTTCTTGCAAATGCCTCAGAATTGCCCATCTCTGACTTTGTCTCTGTCTCTGCCTCTGTCACTATCTCTCTGTCTGTCTCTCCCCTCCTCTATCTCTCTCTTTCCAACTCCCTACACCTGCCTCCTTTTGAGGTGGTTCTCTCCTTTGGTTGTTGGCCACAAACTTGTTATCCTGTTTTGGGGACAGCTGTCTCTCTTCCCCTTGGGTCTTGCTGAGGTCACACTATGAATCCATTGTGACAATGCTTGGTGTAGTCCAGGTATCAGTTGTTACTATTTCATACGAATTGCCTTCATGGTCATTCTGTCCCTCGTTGCCCCCTGTTAGTCTCTGCTGGGAGGCCAATCAGCACATTTGTGTGAGCTTTTTGTTTAAGGATTCAAAGTACATTTATTATCAAAGTATATATACAGGATACAACTCTGAGATTTGTCCTTCTGCAGGCATCAATGAAACAAACACCATAAAGCCCGTTCAGGAAAGCGTCAAACAACCAATGCTCGGAAAAGGAGCAAATTGTGCAAACAGCAAAAAGCGAGCGAGCAACACGGAGTATCAGACATCAAACCTGGAGCCCAGCAGTATTCAGTTTAGTTCAGTTCTGAGCCATGCCGCCAGCCAATGCAGGCCGCAGGGCCGTTCTTCACCAAAGCACCCCAGACTACATCGATTGCCATGATCAAACCACTCAAAAACAGCAAAAAAAAGAGTAACCAGAATCCAGAAATGCATGCAGCGTGAACATCAAAGGCACGCAAAACAATCCACAGCCTTGTTGATTAATCCTTGCAACCGATCCCAAGACTCCTGCACTTTCCTCCGACAAGGGTCAGGAAGAAGGAAAGGAAGAGGAAGAGGAAGACTGGTCAAACACGGGCAGATGGCATTGAACACCCACCCATCCTGTACTCTCGTCCTTATCTACTTCAACCTTGCTTGATGCCTCAACTGGAGAGAAGCAATAGAGCAGATCATGGGCTTGTGCCCGACTGCAGGCTTCCAGGCCACACACTCTGCTCCAAACCTCACCATACTGCCTCAGAGGCTGCAAAGCACTAGATCACTCAATAGGTCCAAAAACACACTATCAAGATGTAAATTACAGGTTCCAATCACACACAGTTTAGTAGTAGAATCATATTTGAAAGAAGTAGTAAAAAAAGAAGTTTTGTGAATTATCTGCAGGATGTCATCTTTGGACACATTATTCGCTGGCACCATCTTGAAGATGTTTACCCCTCAATCTTCCCTGAATTTGTCCTGTTACCCATTCTTTGTCAAGATGAATGTATTAGCATCACCTATATACTTATTGTGGTGCGGCTGGACCAGCAGAATGTGTTGGTTGTCCTTTGCATGCGGGAACCTAAATCTCTGAACTAGATTTACCCTCTTTACAAAATTATGAGGGGCATAGATAGGGTGCATAGTGCAAAATTCTTCCCGATAATGAAAAACATCTAAAACCAATGGACAGATGTTTTAAGAATTAGAGGATATCTGAGGAAAAAGGGTTTCACCCAGAGGGTGGATGCAGGCTGGAACCTGTTGCCTGAGGAGGTGGTGGGAATAAGTATTGTCACATTCATACAGAGCCTTGAGGAGCTCTTGAATGGTCAAGTCATAGAAAATCACAGTCCTCATCTCTATTCTATTCGTGACCATGCAAAAAAATGCTTAGTTTTTCACAAGTGTCCTTTGAAACATCCCGAGTTTGGGAATAATGCCTCAGAACTGCCCATTTCCGACTCTCTTTCTCCCCCTCTTTATATCTCTCCTTCAATCTCTCTACATGTCCCATCTTTTGGGAAGGGGTTCCCTCTGCTGGCTGTTGGCCACCAGCTTGTAATGTTGCTCTGGGAAAGCTGCACCCCTCACCTTGGGTCCTGATGAGGTGACACTGTCAGGAATGAAGCCATTGTGACATTGCTTGGTGTTGTCAAGGGATCAATTGTTACTATTTTGTATAAACTGCCTTCGTGGTTACCTGATCTACCAGACTCATTCTGTTCCTTGTTAATCTCTGCTGGGAGGCCAGCCAGCACATTGGTGTGAGCATCTTGTTTACCTCTCAATCTGCCCTGAACCTATCCCTTTGGCATAGAGTCATAGAGAAGTACAGCACAGAAACAGGCCCTTCGACCTGTCTGGCCCATGCTGTCTACTCCAATCGACCATAGCTCTCCATACCCCTACTATCCAAACTTCACGTAAACGTTGAAATCGAGCTCACATGCTCCACTTCATACATATCCGTGTGACCTCATCAAGACCCAGGAGGAAGGGGAACAGCTTTCCCCGAAACAGAATCACAAGCTCATGACCAACAACCCAAGGGGAGAACACCTTCAAAGGAGGAAGGCATAGGGAGTTGGAAGGAGAGGGGTGGGGGGGGGGGGTCAGAGAGAGAAAGAGAGAGAGAGAGAGAGAGAGAGAGAGAGAGAGAGAGAGAGAGAGAGAGTGCACGCGCTATGCCTTTTAGGTCCTGCTTTTCAGATTTCTACCTAGCTCCCTGTATTCTCTCCTCAGGACCTCATCCCTTTTCCTACTCTGTCATCAGTACCAACACATACCCCAATTTCTGCATGCTCACCGCCCCCTTTAGAATGCTGTTGGCCTGATCAATATATCCCTCACTGACCCTGGCATCTTGGAGGCAACGTACCATCTGGGTATCTCTTTTAAGCCCACAGAATCTCCTGTCTGTTCCTCTAACTATTGAATCCCTATTACCAATGCCCCTTCCCTCCTGAGCCATGAACCTTGTCACTCAGTGCCAGAGACCTAGTCACTGTTGCTTTCGCCTGGCAGACCTCCCAGCTGTATCCAAAACGGTATGCTTATTATCGAGGAGAATGGCAACAGGAGTATTCTGCACTGTCTGCCTATTTGCCTTTCCCTCTCCTGACTCACCCAGCTATTTACCTCCTGCAACATAGGGCTGACTGCTTCCCTGTGGCTCCTATCTATCCTATCCTCATTCTCCAGTATGAGCTGAAGGTCCTCCAGCTGTAGCTCCAGTTCTCTAACATGTTTGTAAGGAAATGCACTGCAATAAAAAGCTTGATTTGCATAACAGCTGGATCTGCATGAACATTATACAAAAGAAATTTTTTTAATTGTACTTCGCTACATAAACCAACCTACCAATGAGTTTGCACCTCTACTAGGTTACTTCACATTCCCCCATGCCCCACGGAAGAAATACCCAACGTGCTCAAACTCCCTCCATACCTCATTCCCTAGAGTTGCAGTAATATTCTCAGAAATATGTGCCCTCCTCCCAGAGCAACAACTTAGTGGGGCTTTGCAGGAACAATTCACTTCCAGCAGCTGCCATGTCCGGTACCTCCTGCCAATTTAATCTGTCAGTGTTTGGCCTGCTGCGCGGTGACAGTGAGGACCGGTGCCAGCTTGAGGAACAGCTTCTCGTCGGTCTGGAAACGCTGTAACTTTCGGGCCTTGAGACTGAACAAGTACACTGCCAACTCAGAGCAGGAGGCAGCAAGCACATGAGGCCCCGAAGAACGCCAACGTCAGGTCCCCTGTCTCCTGTGCTGGACCTGTCCAGTCATCACCGAGTGACCTTCGGACCTTCCCCTGGAGCTTACAGGTGAGGGCTTCCCTCAACTCCATCCCACATACTCCCCACCCATCTCATCAGCCCCATCCATCTGCCTTCTTCATGATGGGTTGAGAGGAGTCAGTACTGTATGTAGGGTGAGAATGAATGTATTGGGTGGTGGAGGTTTGGCTGGGACCAGCGTGTGAGCGTGAGGGTGGGAGTGTGCGAGAGGTGAAAGGTAATGGGAGTGAACATGGGGCTTCATCCTGAAACATCAATTGTTTATTTCCCTTTATAGATGGTGCCTGGATTGGTGAGTTCCTCCTGCACTCTGTATATATGTCTGAAGATTTCCAGCATCTGCAGAATCTCCTGTGTCTCCATTCAGTAGATAGTGCACTGAATGTTGTCACCTGCACAGAAACAGGGATGCCCTGTTACAGTTATACTTTAATACCACAGCTGTCACGTCTTATGTAGGTTTGGTCTCCTTTCATACAACATAATCTTATCTTAGTTCATACAACGTAATCTTATCTCAGCAGTTTCCGTTTCAGACTCAAATTTGGATGCAGACATGCAGATATTTAGCCTTTGTCCACTCCAGTGGACTGGTAAAAATTCACAGATCTGGGTCTCCAGCCATTGGGCCTTGACTTCAGCCCATGATGTTCCTGCTGAACATGATACCTAATTAAACCAAATCTCTTCTGTCTAGACAAAATACACGTCCCTCCTTTCTGTACCTTTCCAAAAGTTTTTTTACTGTATCTTGCTGCATGTGACAATAATGAACCAATACCAATGCCAATCTAAAAGCTTTTTAAATGCCAGTGTCATATCTGCTTCCATCACTACCCTTAGCAGCTGATTCCAGGCACCCACTATTCTCTGTGATAAAAATGCCACAACATATCTCCTTTAAACTGTCCCAGCCTCAACTTAAATCCATATTAGCTTTACAATTACAGATACATTTACTTATTTGAATTAAATCTTCTGGATTACATTGCTAGGATTCAAATCGTGCTTAGGTCAATATTCCAGGCTTCTGGTAACTTTGTAAAGTAATTCCCTTAAAACTCTGGAGTGGAAATCATCTGATCCTGCCATTTGACAGTGGTCACATTATTTTCTGTGCTACATTTATTTTGCTTATACATAATGGTTTTATATTGTTACTTCAAAATAGAAGGCGGTGATTTGGACCATTGAGTCCATGTTGACTCTCAGAGCAATCCCATCCTGTCTTCACCTTCAATGAGCCTGTCATTCTTTTTGTCACTTAAACTACTGGCACATCTCTGGTGTGTGAGAGGATTTCAGAGCACCCATGAGAAGCACATGTGGTCATAATGAGAATGTGTAACTTCACACAGACAGCACTTGAGGCCAGGACTGAAACCATGCTCTTGGAGCTGTGAGGCAACATACTCTCATTCAATATACTTTATACTTCATACTTTATTGTCGCCAAACAATTGATACTAGAACGTACAATCATCACAGCGATATTTGATTCTGCGCTTCCCACTCCCTGGATTACAAATATTAAATATTAAAAATATTAAAAATTAGTAAATATTAAACATTTAAATTATAAATCATAAATAGAAAATAGAAAAATGGAAAGTAAGGTAGTGCAAAAAAACCGAGAGGCAGGTCCAGATATTTGGAGGGTACGGCCCAGATCCAGGTCAGGATCTGTTCAGCAGTCTTATCACAGTTGGAAAGAAGCTGTTCCCAAATCTGGCCGTACGAGTCTTCAAGCTCCTGAGCCTTCTCCTGGAGGGAAGAGGAATGAAAAGTGTGTTGACTGGGCGGGTCGTGTCCTTGATTATCCTGGCAACACTGCTCCGACAGCGTGCAGTATAAAGTGAGTCCAAGGATGGAAGATTGGTTTGTGTGATGTGCTGTGCCGTGTTCACGATCTTCTGCAGCTTCTTTCGGTCTTGGACAGGACAACTTCCATACCAGGTTGTGATGAACCCTAGAAGAATGCTTTCTACGGTGCATCTATAAAAATTAGTGAGGTTTTTAGGGGACAGGCCAAATTTCTTTAGTTTTCTCAGGAAATAAAGGCGCTGGTGGGCCTTCTTGGCAGTGAACTCTGCTCGGTTGGACGAAGTCAGGTCATTTGTGATATTGACCCCCAGGAACTTAAAGCTTTTGACCTGTTCCACTTGTGCACCATCGATGTAAATTGGGTCGTGCGGTCCGCTACTCCTTCTGAAGTCAACAACCAATTCCTTCATCTTGCTGACGTTGAGGGATAGGTTATTGTCTTCACAGCATGCCACCAGGTTCTTAATTTCCTCTCTGTACTCAAACTCATCATCACCCGAGATATGGCCTACAATTGTTGTGTCATCAGCAAACTTATATATTGAGTTTGATGGAAACTTGGCTACACAATCATGGTGTACGGTGAGTACAGCAGGGGGCTGAGTACACAGCCTTGTGGGGCACCGGTGCTCAGAGTGATTGTAGAGGAGAGCTTGTCCCCTATTTTTACAGCCTGGGTCCTGTCTGTGAGGAAGTTGAAGATCCAGCTGCAGATCTGAGTGCTAATATCTATCTTCCTGTGACATCCAGCATGCTAATCTCTACCTCCACTGAACTGCTGACACAAATTAATCACTCATCTTCAGAATGGGAGCAAATGATTACTACTTAAGTCCTCTTATACAAACAGTATTCGAATACAGTACTAAAGCAAGGCATGCTTGATTCTCTTAGAATCCTCAGGAAATTCTGTATTGCCTTCAATGTAAACAAATGTGGGAAGCAAAATATAACATGCTTTTAGAGTTTATATTTAGACCTAATGCAAGTGGAATGTTTGGAGAAGAAATAATCCTGGTCACCTCATGCAGAGGAGCAAAAGTGATATTAATTAAGGAGAATATTTCATCATGTAAATGCCGATCTAAAGTGCAGGGATTTAAAATTAAAGAAGTAAGTGATTTCCAACAAACAACAAATTTAGAATACAATTTATTTTGGAACAGATGCTTCCATTTCTTCAAGATGTGCTCTATTTGACCGGCATCCTTTCCTCCTCAGCTTCTCCAAAGTGTTTAAAATTGCAGATCTATTGGCAACTTTTCTCATTCCCTTCAGTGGCTGTGTGATTGATGAAATACGAAAGGAGGTTGAAGTCTTGGCATCAGTCTTTCCAAAATATCATTTGTTGCCTTGAGAGGTGATTTTTCAGGGTGGAAGCCAATCTTTTTTTTGTAACTGAGGCAAGTTCCACACAAGCCCTGCAGCTGAAGTGAACAAGCAGAAGCTGTTTTTGCCTTTTATACTGCTTTGTAATTGAAATTGAAAAGCCCTATGAGTGCCTTTGAACATAATGCAAATATAGATCCCTGGTGTTTGCAAGTAATGACATAACGATTTTCCATCTATCTTTCTTTCGAAGTATCACACTGAGTACATACACCAGCTCAGCGTAATGCTCCTGGTCTTACCTTGATGTTTTGCTTTGCTCTTTTGCTAATTCCATTTGAAGGGATTATGTTTAAGGTTAGAAATAATTTGATCAGATTGAAACAATCACATAAGTGCTATGGCTGCTACATATGTTGCAAATAAGTTTGATATAATAAATGTTACACAAAGTGTTTTGAAAGAGAAACTCTTGTTAAGAATGGGAGAGCTGATTGTGGACTTCAAGAAAAGTAAGAGAAAGGAACACAAACCAATCCTCATAGAGGATCAGAAGTGGACAGAGTGAGCAATTTCAAGTTCATGGGTGTCAGGATCTCTAAGGATCTAACCTGGTCCCAACATATCAATGCAGCTATAAAGCAGGCAAGGCAGCAGCTGTATTTCATTCGGAGTTTGAAGAGATTTGGTTTGTCGAAAACTTCTATAGATGTATTGTGGAGAACATTCTGACAGGCTGCATCATTATCTGGTATGGGGGGGCATTGCTACTGCACAGGTCTGAAAGAAGCTACAGAAAGTTGTAAAATTAGTTAGCTCCACCCTGGGTACTAGGCTCCGTAGAATCCAAAACATCTTCAAGGAGCGGTGCCTCAGAAAGGTGGCATCCATTGTTAAGGACCCCCATCACCCAGGCCATGCCCTCTTCTCATTGCTACCATCAGGAAGGAGGTACGGAAGCCTGAAGGCACACATTCAGCGATTCGGGAACAGCTTCTTCCCATCTGCCATACAATTCCTAAATGGACATTGAACCCATGAACACTACCTCACTTTTTAAATCTGTATTATTTCTGTTTTGCACTATTTTAAATCTATTTAATATACATATGCTTACTGTAATTGAATTACCTTTTTATTATTTTCTTTCTGTATTATCATGTTCAGCATTGAGCTGCTGCTGCTAAGTTAATTTCACAATACATGCCATTGATAATAAACCTGATTCTGATTCTGAAAGTTATGTTGCCACAGTATTATGTTGATTAAATGAACAGTCAGAGCCCCTCTTGGATGGAACAATGCTGCTTGTAG
Source organism: Mobula birostris (assembly GCF_030028105.1). NCBI lineage: Eukaryota > Metazoa > Chordata > Chondrichthyes > Myliobatiformes > Myliobatidae > Mobula > Mobula birostris. The sequence goes on from NC_092374.1 coordinate 35,398,619, forward strand.
GTTTCTGGAAGAAATATTTGCTATAGGGATGGTTCAATCTGCTGAAAAATAAAGTGGAGTAGATAATTTCACAGTGCATTGATATCAAACTGTTGATTTTCTTACCAGCACAGTAAACTTTTGATATTTCTTTAGCAGAATTGGGCTGGCAAAAAATGGAAATGAACTTAGTCCAATGAGTAATTAGTTAATGTAACTTTGTGTTATCAAACAATTTCCAAAATAGTTTTAATGCTTACTTACTTAAGCTGTAACAGGTGCAGCAACTACTAGAGCATAAAATCTTTCTTTTAAGGCCTGATCAATATGACTTTGGCAACCAAATGAAGGCTCTTTGCATGAAGTGTTACACCTAAATGAGATTGGACTCCCCATGCTTCTCAACTACACTGTCAGTGAGTACAGATTCTGATGCTAATTAACAAACATCAAAAATGATTTCAAGCAATCAAACAATCACATTTGAACCTGTCCTGGATCTTGTACCATTGCAAGTATATTATTTTTTTCAGTAGTAGAGTTGAGTCTGCTAAATATCTGAGCTAAAAAAAACTAATTGTTTTTGGTTAAGGATCAATCACATAAAATCTTTATACAGAAGTTTTGCAGTTAAATGAATTGCACCTGAGGAGGGAGTGAGTGCTGTCAGGGACTTGAATTTGGAGGATTACCCGAACGCATCAGGCTCTGCTCTCATTTTATTCCTAACAAACATTTCTGGTATTTGCATCTCTAAAGTTCAGCTCATGCTTGCCAAACCAAGAACTTTGTTTAGGTTATTTCCACTTGTCAGTGTTAGGTCCACAGTCTCGTAGAGCATAGCTCAAGTCTGCTTCTGTTTAGCTATTAAGTGTGATGGTGGTTTTTGCTTCTACCACTCTTTCAGACATGCTAATTTGATTGAAAATAAGCTTTCTACAACTCTCCTCCAATCTTTCCATAACAAAGTTAAATCAATATCCTCTAGTTCTTGATAACTCTGCCACAGGAACAATTCATCCTGTTCACCTTACTTAGCCCCTCAAAATGTTTAAGACCTCAGTTAAATCTCTTCTCTGCTTTGCTTGTTCCAAAGAAAGCAGTTCCATCCCACCTCAGTTGTTTTCTTGACTGTAATTCTTCAGTCCTGGCAACAGATGATTCCTAAATTGCGACGCATTATCTCTAGTGCTATTGCATTCTCTCTCTAGTTATGACCGTAACAGTACACAGCATTCAAGCCACGGCTTACCTGCATTTTCCAATAAGGGCAAGTATTCTATGTGACATCATAACCATCTAGTCTAATATTCCTACTGGAAATCCCGAGCAACACACAAAGCACTGCAGAAACTCAGCATCAATGGGCAGAAATGAACAATGTTTCAGGACTGGAAAGAAAGAGAAAAGAAGGAGGGGGAGGGGAAGGAGTACAAGCTGGCAGGTGATAGGTGAAACCAGGTGAGGAGGAAGGTAGGTGGTTGGGGGAGGAGGGATGAAGTGAGAAGCTGAGATGTGATAGGTGAATGACGTAAAGAATTGAGAAGAAGAGTTGAAGAGTTGAATCTGATAGGAGAGGAGGATGGACAATGGGACAAATGGAAGAAAGAGCAACACCAGAGGACGGTGATGGGCAGGTAAGGGGAAGAGAAGGAGTAAGAGGGTGTCCCCCAGAATGGGATATGATAAAAGAGAGAAGGAGAAAGGGAAGAAATTACCAGAAGTTAGAGAAATTAATGTTAATGCTATCAAACTGGAGACTACCCAGATGAAATATGAGGTGTTGCTCCTTCAACTTGAGAGTGGCTTCATTGTGCCAGTAGAGTAGGCCATGGACAAACATGCTGGAATGGGAATAGGAATGGGAATTGAATTGAAATGATGGACATCAGGAAGTCCCACCCTTTGAGGTGAATGGAGTGAAGGTGCTCAATGAAGCAATCCCTAATTGTCCTGCTATTGTCAGGGATTTGTGGATGTGACCCCCCCCCCCACTTCAGCTTCCTACTGCTGCCTTATTTGCATCCTCCATTCCCTCTCCCCTTTATCCCCTGCTAAAAAAACTTACTTAGCAAATTTTCAAAACATTGGAAAAGAAATAATTCACTTGTATGATAAATTACCTTGTTCTAGTTTGTTTCAATGAACTACAAAGTATATTCAATGAATGAATGCTTTCGTAAAGCTTTCCCTCTAGTTCTCTTTTATCATATTGTTTCAACACGAAGATTTGTTCTGAACTTGAATTTTATGATTAGCCAGAAAAAAGAACTTAAACTTGGCTTTGGTCATTGATGGAATTTTTGACATTTCAAGCTATACTTATTGGAAAAGGAGAAAGTTGTGACGTAATGTTAATTATATTTACTACACTATTATTGTACTTAGTTAGAATTGATGTGTCCACTTCTTCCAGATAAAATTTGCAATGATAACTCTTCCTCTGTAAATAGGCTCAGAGAATTAATTATTTCTGAGTCTGCACTTTAATTCAATAAATGCCAAGCTTAATTAAAACCAAACCCTAGCATTATCAGTGTATCATCTCACTTGCTGCAATCAGCAAAATTACAATAAACAAAAGATGATATGTTTTAACTTTTAAGTCTTTGCCCCGGTAATATTAAATTTTCTGATTGAATGCATTTTAAGGTTATTTATGGGTCAAGCTAATTCACATAACGTCAGAAAACATTAGGAGATCCAGTTATCTGTATTAATGTCAGCTGTGCCTCAGTTGGGAACACTCTTGTCTCTGTACCAAGTTGTGTGTTCAAATCCTACTTCAGGGATTTGAACACAATAATCTAAGTTGACACCTCAGCGCAATATTATGGGAATCTGCTGCTGCCTCTCAAGTGCAGTATTAACAAGGCAAGAAAACAGAAAATGTTAGAATTACACAGTAGGTCAAGCAGCATCTATGGAAAGCGACGCAGTGAGCTTTCCAGGTTGATGACCTTGTGTCAGAACTGGTAGTTGGGGAGGAATGCAGAGGACAAAGGGAATGTCTGTGATAGGACGGAGAACGAGAAGTGAATAGCACATCTTGGTAATAAGAGAAGAAGACCTGATTTCATGCTGGCCTACCCTGTGAACTCTGTGAAGCATGGACTTACTTGGAGCAAAGAATATTTTACCTTTATATTGTGTTGTTTTCTTAGACATAAAGCATCTAGTTAGCAGCACCTGGGCAATATCTGGGGACCTGACGCCCGGCAACAATGACAAATTGACACATGGGCCATGCTTTCCTGTCTCATAGGGATTGGTACTCCCCCGTAACACACATCAGAAAATTCCACATCCCAAAATTTGATTTTCCGACCATTAAAATTAATGGATGGGAAAGCATGAGCTGATAATCTTCCGTTATGTGCTACTGGGGCACACCAAGGTCACTGAAGTGTAAGATTCTGACCATGTTGCTTTCGTGTTTAAGGTGCAAGGTTTTGGCAGCTGATTGTTTTGGAAATCTAGGCAGTAGAGGATATATTCTTCCATCTCAGAAGCTTTTCGTCTTTATTAAAACCCCTGACGGTACAATAGAGTGAATAACCCCTTTCCTGTGTTCAGTTTCTCTGAGTAGGCCACCATTGTGCTGGTTGTTTGAATTTTAATTGAGGGCCATGGGAGATATGTGGAAACATTTAGATCTTTTTTTCCAAGTCAAATCATTGCAGAACACATTCTGTCAGTGAATAAAAGTTTGTTTGATGTGAACTCCAAATAAACTTCCAAATCAATCATAATAGTAGTCTTAAATAAATTAATGTTTATCAGAAATCTGGAACTTTGCTCTGATTTAGAAAGATGCATAGTGTTAGGATGATTAAAATACATTGAGCTTTATCTCTTACTAAAACTTTTAATACCATGTCTGTATATCATGAACTATGGTACACCGTTTTGAAGTATAACTTCATCCCTTTCCTCTGTTTTGGTCTGATATTTCCTATCCGTATATTTGCCTGTTTTCTGTAAAAAGATCTAAATGTTTCCTCATACTGTACCTCCCATGGCCCTCAATTAAAATTCAAACAACCAGCACATTGTCATTGTCAACCTTTTCTCATCAGAGGTACTGAAACCCCAAGCAAAGTTTAAAGTATCCTACTCAGTACACCCAATAATGGATCAGAATTTTCTTAATTTACCATATATAGTACAAGTATTGCATTGATTTTCACCATCTGCTTTCAAAGGCATTCCACCCTTTTTATGAGAATGATATTTCTCAAGTATCTGCCTATTGGCTTCTCTGAATGATTTTCTGGATCTGTGCATATTGGAAATAGCATAATAAACCACATCGACTCGAGAAATTTACCCTGGACTATGTTCAAACATATACATCTAGTTTATAAAGACAATAAGTTATGCAGATACTGGAAATCCAGAGTAACAAACACAAAATGCTGAAGGAACTCAGGAGGACAGGCAGCATCTATGGAAAGGAATGAAGAGGTGACATTTCAGGCCAAGAGCCTGAAATTATCAGCTATTTATTCCTTTCCATTGATGCTGCCTGACCTGCTAAGATCTTCCAGCATTTTGTGTGTGTTACTCTAGTTTATAGAAGTTCATATCCTTAGTTAAGAATAAACTTTAAACAAATTGCAAATCTGGGATGATTTGACTTTCACTTATTTTGGCATATCATTTATCAATATGCAGATCTTATGGGGCAGAAGTTCTTTCTTAGAACAATGTATCTCAATGTATACCTTTCATGGTTTCTCTTCATTGGTGTCCCTTCTACTGGGTAAGTTAACAAGCTGAGGGTACGAAAGTGGGAGGCACACAGGCTCAGGCTTGTGTCAGGTCTGGGCATGGAATATAGAAGTTGGGACATCATGCCACAACTTTACAAAACAAAAGACTGAGTAGGCCATACCTGGAGTATTGTTTGCAGTTCTGGTCACAACACTATAGAAAATATGCAATTGTGCTGGTGAGAGTTCAGAAGAGATTCTTCTGGAACTTGTGTGGATTGAAGGATTTTAGTTGCAGGAAGAGATTGGATAGGCTAGGGTTGTTTTCTTGGAGAAAACGAGGTTGAGGGGTGATCTGATAGAAATAGGTAAGATTATGAGAGGTATAGATTATATGTTCAAAATATTTTTCCATTCTGATTTTTCATCAAAAGCAAGAAAACATAGTTTTAAGGTGAGAAGTGAGGGATTGATAGGGACTATGAGAGGTGAGTATTTTTTTACACAGGGAGTAGCTGATACAAGATAATAGGAGCAGAATCACACCATTTGGACATTTGAGTCCGCTCCGACATTCTTCACTGCAGAGTGAAGTGGAGTAAGATACAATTACTAGCTTTAAGAGGTATTTAGACAGACACAAAGCTTGGAAAGATACAGTCTTACTGACGAAGACAAGAGGATTAGTGTAGGTGAGCAAAAGAGTCAGCATATACATAGTGGGCTGAAGGACCTATTTCAATGCAGTATGACTTTTTGCCATGGTCTGAAGGGCATATGGGAAAAATGCAAAAAAGCATCAAACAAGGCTGAAATTTGTCATTTGTAACTCTCTCGAGAATAAGTTGTCTGGTGACATTGAAGATGCCCAGATGAAGGGTTTCAGCCCAGAACGTTGGCTCTTTATTCAGCTCAATGCATAGATGCTTTGGTAGCAGAAATAAATGTGTAGACTATTTTCTAAATGTGGAGAAAACCCAGGAATCTGAGATGCAGAAGGGCTTGGGAGTCCTTGTGCAGAACATCCTAAAGGCTAACTTACAGGTTGAATCAGTTATGAGGAAGGCAAATGCCATGTTAGCATTCATCTCAAGAGGCCTAGAATACAAGAGCAGGGATGTGATGTTGAGGCTTTATAAGGCACTGGTGAGGCCTCACCCTGAGTATTGTGAACAGTTTTGGGCCCCTCATCTTGGAAAACATGTGATGCCATTGGAGAGGGTCCAGAGGAGGTTCACAAGGATGATTTCAGGAATGAAAGGCTTATCATACGAGGAATGTTTGATGGCTCTGGGTCTGTACTCGCTGGAATTCAGAAGAATGAGGGTGGATCTCATTGAAACCTTTCGAATGTTGAAATGCCTACACAGAGTAGGTGTGGAAAGGACGTTTCCCATGGTGGAAGCGTCTAGGACAAAAGGGCACAGCCTCAGGATGGAGGGCACCCTTTCAAAAAGAGAGGCAGAGAAATTTCTTTAGCCAAAGGGTGGTGAATTTGTGGAATTTGTTGCCACATGCAGCTGTGGAGGACAGATCGTTGGGTGTATTTAAGGCAGAGATTGGTAGGTTCTTGATTGGACATGGTATCAAAGGTTACGGGAGGAAGGCTGGGAACTGGGGTTTAGGAGAAAATAAAAAAATGTATCAGCTATGATTGAATGGTGGAGCAGACTCAATGGGCCAAATGGCCTAATTCTGCTCCTATATCTTATGGTCTTATTGTCTTTTACTAGCTGACCTGTTGAATTCCTCCAGCATTTGTGTATTTTACTCTGTGACATTGAAGATATGCTATAGTACTACAGTTAATCATGTTATGAAGTCTTATCTGAACCACTTGCTTTATACTTCACTCCAATTGTGATAAAAGGCCATCATAACATTTGACTTCTTAACTACTTGCTATACTTGTATGGTTCCCTTTCCTGCCTCGTGTACAAGAACAAAATTCTTACATCCATATTTCTTCAATTCTCAACATTTTGAAAAATTCATTTTATTAAAATAGAAAACACTGCATTGTACCTCATATGTTATTCTCCAGCTCAGAAACTCAACAATTTCTATGAGAATTGTTATGTCATTCTTTAAGCTCATTCTCCCACCAGCTTTGTACCATCAGCAAGACTTCATCTTTTATACATAGTACAGGTATAGAATATACACTCAGTGGCCATTTTATCAGGTGCACCTGTACACCTGCTTGTTTGTGCAAATATCTAATCAGCCAATCACGGGGCAACAACTCGTGGTCGCTGTTCAGGCCAAACATTAGAATGGGAATGAAATCCAATCTAAGTGACTTTGACCGTGGAATGATCGTTGGTGCCAGACAGGGTAGCTCAGCAACTGTTGATCTCCTGCGTTTTCATGCAGGATGAATTGCCTTAACGTCTCTCATCCAGTAGCACTCACATCTATGGTGATGGAGTGCTTTGAGAGGTTATGGCTAAAGTTAACTCCTGCCTCATTAAGGACTTAGATCCACTCCAATTTACCTTTTGCCACAATAGGTCTTAGACAGGTGCAATCTCATTGGCTGTTCAAGAGGCCTTGTATCACCTGGATAATACAAATACCTACATCAGGATTCTGTTTATTGACTTCTGCTCAGCGTTTAAGACAATCTTTCCCACAGTTCTGATCAAAAAGCTCAAGAACCTGGGCCTCTGTACTTCCCTCTACAACTGGATCCTTGACTCCCTAAAAAGAAAACTACAATCTGTGCAGATTGGAAATAACATCTCCATCTCGCTGACAATCAACACTAGCACACCTCAGGGGTGTGTGCTTAGCCCACAGCTCTACTCTCTCTACACCCATGACAGTTTGGCTAGGCACAGCTCATATGTCATCTCTAAATTTTCTGATGATACCATTGTTGGCAGTATTTCAGATGGTGAAAAGAGGGTATAAAGGAGCGAGATAACCAGCTAGTTTAGTGTCGAAGCAACAACCTTGCACTCAATGTCAGTAAGACCAAAGAACAGATTGTGGACCTCAGGAAGTGTAAAATGAGGGAAGACATCCATGCCTTTGAGCAGAAAATCCTACAAAAGGTAGTGGATTCAGCCCAGTACATTACGGATAAAGCTCTACCATTGAGCACATCTACATGAAATGTTGCAGTAGAAAAGTTGCATCAATCAGCAAAGGCTCTCACCACCCTGGCCGTTCTCTTTTCTCACTGCTGCCATCAGGTTGAAGATACAAGTTCCTCAGGACTCACACCACCAGGTTGAAGAACAGTTACTACTCCTCAACCATCAAGTTCTTGAACAAAAGGGGATAACTACATTAATTCTATTGCTGGTGTTCCCACAACCGATGGTCTCACTTTAAGGACTCTTTATCCTGTTATTTCATGCTCTTGTTATTTACTGCTATTAATTATTATTTGCATTTGCACAGTTTGTTGTTCATTGATCCTGTTTACAGTTATTGTTCTACAGATTAACTAAGTATACCCACAGGAAAAAGAATCTCAGGGTTGTTTGCGGCGACGTGTATGTAGTCTGTAAATAAATTTTACTTTGAACTTTGGACAGTCCGCATAGAGGGATCAGAAGTGGAAAGAGTAAGCAATTCCAAGTTCTTGGGTGTCAACATCTCTGAGGATCTAACCTGGATGTGACATATCGATGCAGCTATGAAGCAGGCATGGCAGTGGTTATATTTCATTAGGAGTTTGAGGTGATCAGGTATGGCAAAGTTCAAAAGTAAATTCAAAGTAAAATTTATTATAGGAGTACATACTTGTCACAACATACAACCTTGAGATTCTTTTTCTGAGGGCATACTTAGCAAATCTATAGAACAGTTACTGTAAATGGGATTAACGAACAACAAACAAACTGCAAATGTAGGATCAGTGAACAACTGTAATTCACAGTTTCTTTTTCTAATATTATGTAGTGCTTTGTACTGCTGCCGTAAAGGTTGAAAATTTCATGACATATGCTGGTGATATTAAACCTAATTCTGATTCTGATTCAGCAGTCTCTGAGTTTATAGGCAATTGGGTGCAAAACAAAGAGAAAATCCAGTGAGTAGCAGTTCTGTGGATGAAAATGCTTTGTTAATGAGATAGATCAGAGGAGAACGGCTCGACTAGTTCAAGATGACAGGAAGGCAACAGTAAGTCAAATAACCATGTGTTACAACAGTGGTGTGCAGAAGAGCATTTCTGAATGCACAACACCCCAAACCATGAAGTGGATGGGCTACAGCAGCAGAAGACCACAAACATACACTCAGTGGCCACTTTATTGGGTATAGGGGGTACCTAATAAAATGGCCACTGAGTGTATATGTTATTAAGCCCAGGACCCAGTTCTGATCCATGTGGCTGCCAACCAGTAAATTACTGGCAACCTGAAGATGCTGTGTTTATTCTTACACTCCATTTTCTAACCAATCTTATCCCTTATATTTTGAGATCCTGCTCTTTCAAGTCAAGTTTATTTTCACATGCACAAGTTTACATTTGCACAGGTGCAATAAAATACTTACTTCCAGAACCATCACAGGCACCTCGTGTCAGAGATAAATAATTCACAAGGAAAACATAAATTAAACATATACAAAATTATACAAGATGAAAACACAATTTGAACAAAACAATGCTCATTGTAGTGCAAGGTGTTCACAGTGGTCATTTTGTTGGTGTTCTAAAGTAGTGATTAGGGTTACGCAGAGTGGTTCGGGCACCAAATGAATCTGGTACTGTGGGACTCCTGGCTTCTGTACCTCCTGCCCTACAGTAACTGTGAGAAGATGGTAAGGGCCAGATAGTGGGAATCTATTACCTAGTTCCCTAAATTCAAGTTGTAGGACCTCATCTCTCATGTTATCTATCTTTTTAGTACCAATGTAAACCATAACCACTGACTGTTACCTTTCCTCTTTGGAATCACCTTCAGCCATTTTCTTGAACATTCAACCTTGACTCATACACAGGAGACAACACGCTATCCTGGATTCACGTTGGTGGCAGCAGAAGTGCAGATCTATCCCCGTACAATCAAGTCTCCTGCTCTGTCACTTTTGAATTCTTTCTCACCTTATGTGATGAGCCACCCACGGTGGTATGAACTTCCCAGAGGAAACTTTACCCCCATTAACGTAAAGAGATGGTTCCAAATTCTGAGGCTTCCCTGTCTGAATGTCTACTTTCCTTTCTCTGTTGTGGTGACGACCTCTTTCTTCTCTAACTATATTTCCATTAGCTGCAGGGTGACCATCTCTAAAAATGTGCTCTCCATGTAAATCCTACATTGAGCTTAAGAACTTTATCTATTGGTAGTAATCACGGTAGCAATAGGCAGCAGAAATTGCTGTGATACTTTGAATATAAACTCTGAGTGTCACACTTACACTGCCAACAGTTTTATATCTATATTTTTTATAAAATTTACTCAATAGTGAAAGTCAGCTTTTCAGTTGTTTCCTTTTTCAGTGAATTTAGCAAAGCATCATTCTTTTGTTTCTTTTTCAACCACATTTTAGCTGTCAACATTTGAGCATGTTCCAGCCATGTTCTTTGGCTAATGATCTTCATTGAAATATATTATACGTTATTATTTCAAGTGAATGAATAAGAACGACATAATCAGAAAGTAACAAGAAACAACACTGCTATTGTAAACCCCAAAGCATATTTACTCTATAATGTACATCTTTATGATTATTCTCCAAGAGTCAGCTATACCTTTCAAGGGATCCAAACCACAGTCCAATACAAATCTCCAGATGAGCTACACTTCTACCAAGGCTTAGGGTAACAGGAGTCCATTGTCTCCTTTTGTATTTTCACCTGTAAAGATAGCTTTCTTTGCAATGGAAAGACCCATTTGCCTCAATACAAATATTCTGATTAATTGGGCCATTGGTTAACTGGAGCATCTCTTTATTTGGGACAACTCTTAAATAACAAAAACAAATTGAGAATATGGCCGGGATTCCCTTTGTTTATTTGGGGCACTGTGCCACTTTATTGGGACAGGAGACTTGCTGAAAAGTTTCCAACTAGCATCAGCTGTGTGCTCTTTTGTGGCTGTTAGATTCGATTATGAGAACACTCAGTCCTCGTTTATTGTCATTTAGAAATGCATACATGCATTAAAAAATGATACAATGTTCCTCCAGAGTGATATCACAGAAAAACAGGACAAACCAAAGACTAACACTGACAGAACCACATAATTATAACATATAATTACAGCAGTGTAAAACAATACCATATTTGATAAAGAACAGACCATGGGCATGGTAAAAAACAAGTCTCAAAGTCCTGTGTTGATTGACTCCCGAGTCCCCGATACGACAAAGGGAGAAACTCCCTGCCATAAACCCCCAGGCACCGACAACTGCCGATGCGTTGGGAGCACCTGACCACAGCTGACACTGAGTCTGTCCATCCGAAAACTTCGAGCCTCTGACCAGCCCCTCTGATACAGCCTCCCGAGCACCATCTTCTGCCAAGTGCCTTCGACCTTGCCCGGGCGCCGAAACAAGCAAAGCTGAGGATTCGGGGCCTTCTCTGGAGATTCCAGACCACACAGTAACAGCGGCAGCGAAGCCGGCATTTCAGAAGTTTCTCCAGATTTTCCTCCGTACTCTCATGTCCGTCTCCATCAAATCAGAATTGCGCACAGTCCCCTACTTGACAAATATCAGACATCACCACCGAAGAGGCCGCGTACGCTGCGTCATACCACCATCTTCTCCTCCTCCTCTAGTTAATTGGACACTACAACTTGCTTTGAATGAACAATTTTTAAATAGTTTTATTTGTATGTGTTTGTGTTCAAAAAGCAGTGATATTTGTCATGATAGTTGGAAAGAACTAACTAATAAGACAATTCAAAACTGCTTTGCTCACTGCGGTTTCAAGCATTCTGGCTTGGAGATGCCAGAAACAGCCGCAAGCAGAAAACAAATGATTTCACTGCTTCAACAAGTTATGAACCATGAAGAATTTCAAAGTATTGACAATCATCTTGAATGTTACAATGAAAATGAAGATTTGGAGGATGAAATCATTGAAAGCATTGTATGAACACAGGTTCATTATCTGCATTAAGTGTCTGTTTGATTTTGTTCATTTACAGTCAAACAAAAGAACATGACACCACACACTGGATGAAATCCTCTCTCGATAACTATTAGGAACTAATACACAGTTTTATAGTACTGTAGTAGTATTTGTAGTGTTCTAATTTGTTCTGTATTTCATTTAAATACATAATCTGATACTCAGTTAAATGATAGTTTGTCTTTTTTATACCTTTTTAACTATTTCCATGAAACTTTGGCTAATTGGGCCAATATATACTGGTTCCAATGTGTTCCAATTAACCAGAATTCATTTTACATATGTGCATTTTCAATTTCTCTTGAAAGGCTGGGATTAAACATTACTTAAAAAAAGATCACTTTCAAATATAATCCCTTTCTAGCTTCACTCCCTTTCTATCCATAGCAATCTGAGTGCGTGCCTTCAGACCAATAATGATTTCTGAATGGACATTCAACCCATGAACACCTCCTCACCACTTTTTTTATTTCTGTTTGTGAACTAGCTATCTAATTTAATGATTTGTATATATACTTACAGTAATTTTTAAAATATTATTATGCATTGCATTGTACTGGTGCACAAAGTTAACAAATATCACGACATGTGCCGATAATATTAGACCTGATTGTGATTCTGATTCATCAAAGTTGCTGGTGAACGCAACAGACCAGGCAGCATCTCTAGGAAGAGGTACAGTCGACGTTTCAGGCCGAGACCCTTCGTCAGGACTAACTGAAGGAAGAGTGAGTAAGGGATTTGAAAGTTGGAGGGGGAGGGGGAGATCTAAAATGATAGGAGAAGACAGGAGGGGGAGGGATGGAGCCAAGAGCTGGGCAGGTGATTGGCAAAAGGGATACGAGAGGATCATGGGACAGGAGGTCCAGGGAGAAGGAAAAGGGTGGGGGGGGGAACCCAGAGGATGGGCAAGGGGTATAGTGAGTGGGACAGAGGGAGAAAAAGGAGAGTGAGAGAAAGAATGTGTGTATAAAAATAAATAACAGATGGGGTACGAGGGGGAGGTGGGGCATTAGCAGAAGTTAGAGAAGTCAATGTTCATGCCATCAGGTTGGAGGCTACCCATCGACTTCTCTAACTTCAGGGTTTAGAGATGGAATGAAGGGGATTTAGACATCGGGGCAGTAAATGAAGAGTCTGGGCAGGAGTTCAAGTTCAGGTCAAAGTGCTCTGCGGTCAAGCATCAGTGATCCCGGATGTCGCACTGGTTGTCTCAGTAGTCAAGTCGACCGTCAGTGATCCCAGAGGATGAGTCAGCAGGAGCTGAGGAGACCAGCGATCCCCAGGTCAGTGAGTCCCAGGCCAGCTTGTGGCTTCATATGGCTGGTGAAGCCCGGGTACGAGTGGAAGTCACAAAGACCAGTGACGACCCCTCCCCATCCCCCACCTCCCAGGTTACTGGGATTGGAGGTCCATACAAGTCTGGAAGTTGAGGCCTGGTTATCAGTAAATCCTGGGGAGAAGTCCAAAGTTGGTAGCCCCTAGTTTGCGAGTCTGAGTATCCACAGCCAAGGATTAGAGGCCCAGAAATGGCCTGTCCTGGGTTGGAGGCATTTCTGTGTGTGTGAGTGTTTGAGAAGGGGGAAATAGCAATTCCTGTGGGCTGTCCATGTCCTTGTGTGTGTTGGTTTTAACACAAATGATGCACTTCACCGTAGGTTTCAAAGTATATGTAATAAATAAATCTGAATCTGAATCCTACCTGACTATTGGTCACATATCCTGAAAACACTTCATCTGGATCAGTGATGTCATCTCTGAACATACCCTGTGAATTAGGTTGAGACATTTTACTTCATTAAGTGTGGTACATAAATGGAACTTGTTATTATGGACTCCATATTCCGGCTCTATTTTCAGCCTTTCTGATACATCCCTGACAACCAACTATTCATGGTTATGGGTTAAGGGTGAAAGGTGAAAAGTTTGAGGGAAACATGAGGGGAAACTTCTTCAATCAGCAGGTCATGAGAGTGTGGAATGAGCTACTAGCGCAAGTGATGCTTGTGAGTTTGATTTCAATACTTAAGAGAAGTTTGGATAGAAACATGGATGGTAGGGGTATGGAGGGCTATGGTCCTGGTGCAGGTCGATGGGAGTAGGCAGTGTAAGTGGTTTGGCATGGAATAGAAGGGTCAAAAGGCCTGTTTCTGTACTGTATTTTTCTATGACTAAACTTTTGCTCTCAAAGTTCTTATAATATGAATTAATTTAATAAGGACTTTAAGATAAACTGTAATTTGAGGTCAATTTTAATTCCCAGCATAACAAAATTCTTGAGTGGATTTTATATTATGTGTTTGCACTGTGCATGAAAAACATATCATCTGGCTTGATCTATTTACAGAACATATAAGTTATGAAGAAACAGAGAAAAAAGAAGTAAATTTCCATCTTGCTACTGATTTTAAATCCAAGTCTATTTCATCTTCCTTGTGTCCAACAGTCAAAAGAAGTATCATATCTGACAGAATATTTTGGTGTGTTTCCACAGGGCACTGCAATGCTAACTAAGTAATTCATCCTTATCAAGTGTATCTGTGTTGTGCCACCCTGCTACTGCCGCAAGCTGCATGCCATTAATCAGCAAACATCTGTTTTCCGCTTGGATTCACAAAAAGAATTGGATCTGATTATATTCTCCCATAGAGAAATGAGACTTCTTCTTTATATATCCAATACACTTATAGTCACACTTGACTATAAAGAAACCATTTGAATACATTCTATTGTCAGTAAACTTGACTTCAAATAACCAAAAAATGTCATTGGTTGTAGCTCCTGCCCACGTTGCCCATGATTTTAAGTCATACCTGTAAGCCACATGAATCATAGTTACTGCATTTTGTGTATGCATTAGAAATAATTTTTCTTTTTAGCTTCCTTCACTATTTTCCATCCTTGCCATTAAAGAGTTGATCTGGGATTATTTCTCCTTCAGAATATTGGAAAAATGGAAGAAAACATTTCAGATTCTTCCATGTTAATGGCACTAAAGTTGCTTTATTAGCTGACCACTCTTTATCCCACCTTTGTCAATATTATGGATACTCAAGCTTCAAGATTGTTTATTATCATTTCCAGTACACAAGTGTAAAAGAGAACAAAATAATTGTTACTCTGGATCTGATGCAGCACAAAAAAACCCAGAATAAAATAGCACAGTAAAAGTCCAATAATTATAAATATGTAAGATAGCTTATATATCTAGATTGTATGATCATGAATGATGCTAGGCTCAGGAGGACTGGCAGAAAATGATGAAGTCCTGTACTGGTGGTGGGGGTGTGGTGGGGTGGGTTAGTGGGTGGAGATGTTGATCAGTCTTACTGCCCTAAAATGGGTAACTTATTTGAATAAGAAATGAGATATTTTTTTCTCTCAGAGTTCCTGAGTCTTTAAAAATTTCTGTTTCAAAGGACAGTGAAAGTACAGATGAATGTCTTGGTCTAACACATCCACTCTTTATTCCCCTCCATAGATGATCTCTGGCCTGCTGAGTTCCTCCAGCATCTTGTGTGGACACAATATTGAATACTCCAAGTGCCTGCGTAAGGAGTGTGGGGCGTTAATGCGCATCCTGCTGCTGTAAAAGATTTGTACACGTGAACCCTTGGGTGTTTTTGTTTCTGCGCCCACTTAAATGTTTCACTCTTATCATTTTCGCTTTTCTCCATTCTTTCTTCATAAATGCATCACTTCTGTGCATAAAATTCTATCAGCTAGTTATAATAGGAATTCTCTTATGATTAGCACTCAACTAGTTCTACTGTGTAACTGTGTGAGTACTGACTCGGGAACAAGTTGCTAGGGCAGGGATAATCGTGGCCTCCTTTGCTGTCAACTGGAACCTCAGCACCGATGCTTCTTGGCACCTGATGAAGTCTCTATCTGAGAACTTCATTAATCACACAGGAAATTCTAAATGAAGGTGCGTGGTCTATTGACAGCAAATACTCGGACATCCTGATGGAAATTTGCCTTTTGGATGGTGTTTAGTTGGCGTCTGTGCAGGTGGAAAACAGCCAACGCTGTTTGCACTAGGGGAGAAGGACAGAATCAGTATTTGGTATAATGTTAAAACACAGCAGTTGGTTCCTTGATTTCACAGATTCGTGGCTTCACAATTCACAGTATTTTATCTCTAAACCTTACTATTCTTTCTCATCGGGGTACAGCTGGAGCGGCACAGCAGTGTAGTGGTGAGCACATTTGCTTCACAGTGACGGTGATCACCAGTCGGGACTCGATTCATGCCACTGTCTGTATGGAGTTTGTACCATCTCCCCATGATGGCGCGGGTTTCCTCCAGACACTCCAGTTTCCTACTGCATTCCAAACCTAACGACATATGGTTAGGGTGAGTGAGTTGTGGGCATGCTGGGTTGGCGCTGGTAGTGTGACTATACTTGTAGGCTGCCCATGGCACAATCCTTGGACTGTGTTGGTAGATAACGCAAAATGGCAGACTTCACTGTATGTTTTGATATTTTGTGACAAATAAAGCTAATTTAATTTTAGAATTAATCTTTATATAAAGTATACAAATTAGAGTGACTGAAGAAGAGGGGTGGAGTACATCAAATCCAGAGTTTCTAACTATGATGCTTTAATTGGTTGAAAGGTTAACTGCTAACTTGTGAACACAATGGGTTTCTTAGCCAGTGTATAAACAGCCATTGGCTTTGATTTGGATCAATTTGATTTAAAATATACCATATTCCTGCAGCAGAAGGATTCATTCTTCAGTGGTTGTGCATCACAGACCACAGTTTGTGCAGCTTCGAAGCTGTGTGTCAGACATGGCTATAAGCAGCACTGGGGCCCCACACGGGACTGTATTGGTTCCCTTCCTGTTTACCCTGTGTAACTCGGACTTTAGATGCAACACTGGGTCATGTTATCTGCAGAAATTCTCTGATGACTCAGCAATAGTTGAGTGTGTAAGGGAGGATGGGAGGAAGAATACAGGGTCCTGGTGGAGGACTTTGTCAAATGGTGCAAGCTGAATTATCTGCAGCTCAACATTAGTAAGACAAAGTAGATGGTGATGGGCTTTAGGAAGACTAAGCCTGCATTGATCCCAGTTACTATTGATGGTGAGGACGTGGATGCGGTGAGGACCTACAGGTACCTGGGGGTGCACCTGGATTACAGACTTGAGCACCAACACAGAGGCTGGGTACAAGAAGGGCCAGATATGCCTCTACTTCCTGAGGAGGTCGAGGTCCTTTGGAGTATGCAGGCCTCTCCTTCACATGTTCTACCAGTCTGTTGTTGCCAGTACAATCTTCTATGTGGTTGTGTGCTGGGGCAATGGCATCAACGTGGCTCAATAAACTGATTAGATGGCTGGCTCTGTTACTGGAGGCTGTGGTGGAACAAAGGACCCAACAGAAAATCCTTGCAATTCTGGACAATGTTTCTCACCTTCTGCATGCCACTTTGGTTGAACAGAGGAGCACTTTTAGTAGTAGTTAAGACAACTACACTGCTCCAAAGAGCGCTATATGAGGTTATTCTCTCCCTTGGCTATTAGGCTCTATAATGAGTCAACCTGTAGCTGGGGAAGTGATGACGCTCTGCTGTTAAGACTGTGGAGACCTATTTTTTATTCTTTCTACTTCTCTTCTAATATTTATGTCTACATTAATATTAATACTACTGTGGCACTGTAATTTCCTCTGGGATCAACAAAGTATCTATCTATCTATCTATCTATCACTGCTACCCATATCCAAACAGTACTTGATGGTGATAGAGTGGATATTATTTATTGGAAGGCTAGGTGGCAGCATTTGCTGATGGATTATCTTGTCTTGGATGTGCCATATATCTGGTGTCCATTTCAAATATTTTCATAGTGTCCACATTCCTGTAGGCCTAAATTAATATCTTAAATATTAATTGGTAGCCAATACAACCATAAAAAAGAGAACTTTTTCATAGCTCTTTCTTGCTGGTTCCATAGCTGCAGAAAAACTAGGACCATTTATTTTGACTTTTATTTTCTCAAATCATTGTTCAGGTATTGGTATTGTTTGAAGTTGTAGAGACATAGAGTCATACAGCATGGACACAAGCCTTTTGGTCCAACTTGTTTATGCCAACTGAATAGCCTGTCTGAGCTAGTCCCACTTGCCTGTACTTCTCTCAAAACTTTTCCTATCCATGTTTATTGTATGTTGTAATTGTTCCCATGACTACTACCTCCTCTGGCAGCTTGGTCCATATACCCACCATCCTCTGTGTGAAATGTTTGCCCCTTGTGTCCCCTTTAAATCTTTCCTCTCTCTTCCCAAACCTGTGCCTCTATTTTGACATTCCCCTACCCTTGGAAAAAGCAGTGACAATCCACCTTATCTAAAAACCTTTATAGAAACCATAGAAAAACTACAGCACAGAAACAGGCCTTTTGGCCCTTCTTGGCTGTGCCGAACCATTTTCTGCCTAGTCCCACTGACCTGCACACGGACCAGATCCCACCATACACCTCCCATCCATGTATCTGTCCAATTTATTCTTAAATGTTAAAAAAGAACCTGCATTTACCACCTTGTCTGGCAGCTCATTCCACACTCCCACCACTCTCTGTGTGAAGAAGCCCCTGCTAATGTTCCCTTTAAACTTGTCCCCCTTCACCCTTAACCCATGTCCTCTGGTTTTTTTCTCCCCTTGCCTCAGTGGAAAAAGCCTGCTTGCATTCACTCTATCTATACCCATCATAATTTTATACACCTCTATCAAATCTCCCCTCATTCTACTACGCTCCAGGGAATAAAGTCCTAACCTATTCAACCTTTCTCTGTAACTGAGCTTCTTAAGTCCCGGCAACATCCTTGTAAACCTTCTCTGCACCCTTTCAACCTTATTAATGTCCTTCCTGTAACTTGGTGACCAAAACTGAACACAATACTCCAGATTCGGCCTCACCAATGCCTTATACAACCTCATCATAACATTCTAGCTTTTATACTCAATACTTTGATTAATAAAAGCCAATGTACCAAAAGCTCTCTTTACGACCCTATCTACCTGTGACGCCACTTTTAGGGAATTTTGTATCTGTATTCCCAGATCCCTCTGTTCTACTGCACTCCTCAGTGCCTTACCATTTACCCTGTATGTTCTACCTTGGTTTGTCCTTCCAAAGTGCAATACCTCACACTTGTCTGTATTAAACTCCATCTGCCATTTTTCAGCCCATTTTTCCAGCTGGTCCAAATCCCTCTGCAAGCTTTGAAAACCTTCCTCACTGTCCACTATACCTCCAATCTTTGTATCATCAGCAAATTTGCTGATCCAGTTTACCACATTACCATCCAGATCATTGATATAGATGACAAATAACAATGGACCCAGCACTGATCCCTGTGGCACACCACTAGTCACAGGCCTCCACTCTGAGAAGCAATCCTCTACTACCAGTCTTTGGCTTCTTCCATTGAGCCAATGTCTAATCCAATTTACCACCTCTCCATGTATACCTAGCGACTGAATTTTGCTAACTAACCTCCCATGCAGGACCTTGTCAAAGGCTTTACTGAAGTCCATGTAGACAACATCCACTGCCTTCCCTTCATCCATTTTCCTGGTAACCTCCTCGAAAAACTCCAATAGATTGGTCAAACATGACGTACCACGCACAAAGCCATGTTGACTCTCCCTAATAAGTCCCTGTCTATACAAATGCTTGTAGATTCTTACTCTTAGTACTCCCTCCAGTAACTTACCCACTACCGACGTCAAATTTACCAGCCTATAATTTCCTGAATTACTTTTTGATCCTTTATTAAACAACGGAACAACATGAGTCATTATAATTTAAAATTATAAATATAAAATATAAACATAAAATTGTAATTTTATAAAACTCTGTAAAGTCACTCAGCCTGCTTTGCTTCAGGGAGAAACTGTCTAGTCCATCTGATGTTTGTTTTTACTCATGCCCTCCAGTCCTGGTGAATTTGAAAATTATTTTCTGCGCCCTATCAAACTTCATTCTACCCTTTCTAAAGTATCACACATCAAAGTTGCTGGTGAACGCAGCAGGCCAGGCAGCATCTCTAGGAAGAGGTACAATCGACGTTTCGGGCTCAGCCCCTTCGTCAGGACTAACTGAAGGAAGAGCTAGTAAGAGATTTGAAAGTGGGAGGGGGAGGGGGAGATCCAAAATGATAGGAGAAGACAGGAGGGGGAGGGATGGAGCCAAGAGCTGGACAGGTGATTGGCAAAAGGGATATGAGAGGATCATGGGACAGGAGGCCCAGGGAGAAGGAAAAGGCGGAGGGGGAAAAAACCCAGAGGATGGGCAAGGTGTATAGTGAGAGGGACAGAGGGAGAAAAAGGAGAGAGAGAAAAAGAATGTGTGTATATAAATAAATAACGGATGGGGTATGAGGGGGAGGTGGGGCATTAGCAGGAGTTAGAGAAGTCGATGTTCATGCCATCAGGTTGGAGGCTATCCAGACGGAATATAAGGTGTTGTTCCTCTAATCTGAGTGTGGCTTCATCTTTACAGTAGAGGAGGCCATGGATAGACATATCAGAATGGGAATGGGACGTGGAACTAAAATGTATGGTCACTGGGAGATCCTGCTTTCTCTGGCAGACAGAGCGTAGGTGTTCAGCAAAACGATCTCCCAGTCTGTGTCAGGTCTCGCCAATATATAGAAGGCCTCGCATTTTAATTCCACATCCCATTCCCATTCTGATATGTCTATCCATGGCCTCCTCTACTGTAAAGATGAAGCCACACTCAGGTTAGAGGAACAACACCTCATATTCCGTCTGGGTAGCTTCCAACCTGATGGCATGAACATTGACTTCTCTAACTTCTGCTAATGCCCCACCTCCCCCTCGTACCCCATCCGTTATTTATTTATATACACACATTCTTTCTCTCTCTCTCTCCTTTTTCTCCCTCTGTCCCCCTGACTATACCCTTTGCCCATCCTCTGGGTTTTCCCCCCCTCCCCCTTTTCTTTCTTCCTGGGCCTCCTGTCCCATGATCCTCTCATATCCCTTTTGCCAATCACCTGTTCAGCTCTTGGCTCCATCCCTCCCCCTCCTGTCTTCTCCTATCATTTTAGATCTCCCCTCCCCCTCCCACTTTCAAATCTCTTACTAGCTCTTCCTTCAGTTCGTCCTGACGAAGGGTCTCGGCCCGAAACATTGACTGTACCTCTTCCTAGAGATGCTGCCTGGCCTGCTGCGTTCACCAGCAACTTTGGTGTGTGTTGCTTGAATTTTCAGCATCTGCAGAATTCCTCGTGTTTACCTTTCTAAAGTATGGTGGCCAGAACTGTGCACCATATTCCACTGGTCTCACCAATTTTTTTTATGGTTGTAATGTGACATCCCAATTCTTGTACTTAATGCCGGAGACAAGGGGTTCATGGAGGAAGTGGTCTGTGAAGAAGGTGGAAAGACATGGGGCTGGCTGTGCAAACTTGTTGCAGATGGCAGCTAAGGACCAGGGGAACTCCATTTCTGCTCTGTCTGGAGGAAGATGGGGTGGGAATAGAAGTCCGACAAGCAGAGGAAATATAAGATGCCATATAGAAGAGAAACTACATTTCTTGAAAAAGGAGGATATTTCAGATGTGCTGGAATAGATGGCCTCATCTTGAGAGCATGGGGATGAAGGAACTGGGGGAAAGTGATGGCACCCTTACAAAGTGGGAAGAGGCGTAGTCCTGGTAGCTATGGGAATCAGTAGCTATATAGTAAATGTCAGTGAGAATCTCTGAAGGGTTTAAACTCCTTCATGGAAGTCAGAAGCAGTCAGAACCACTAAGAACTGTTGGTTGAAAGAGTGGATCCGGTGAAGGATGAAGAAAAGTTGAAGACACCAGCACATGTGGGAAATCAATGCTTTACCCTTGTTGCTCTGCTTGTATTGCCACTTTCAGGGAACTCTGTATTTTATAGGTCTTTCTGTTCTACAACTGTGTATGCTGTGTCTGCCTCCGCTATATAATAACATGAACAGTCACTTGCAACTACATATGTATTTTACAGTGTAAAACTTTCCCTATATTGTATTTTTTCATTATCCTTTGTATCCTTGTTTCAGAGCTACTGGTCTATAGTTTGCCTTAGTTTGAGCAACAATGCCATTCTCCACAGCTGGGAAATCAGTGTTGCAAATACTGTACTTCATTATGAAATCAAGCTCCATCAGTCAGAAATCTATTATTAATTTATCTTTTACCTAAAAAAACACCTGAAAACCCAAGTGAGCTTCAGTAACACACACACAAAATGCCGGAGGAACTCAGCAGGTCATGCAGCTTCTGTGGAGAGGAATAAACAGCAAACGTTTTGAGCCATGGCTCTTCGTCAGGACTGGAAAAGGAGGATAAAGAAGCCAGAAGAAGGTGGGGGAGGGAAAGGAGTAGAAGCTAGCAGGTGTTCAGTGAAGTCAGGTGAACCCGTGGGTATGTGACCAGAACTACACTGCACACAATGCCCTATATTTGGTCATACCAATGTCTTGTACAACCTTAACATAACATTCCAACTTCTGTACTCAATACTTGGACTTATGAAGGCCTATGTGCCTAAAACTTTCTTTCTTATTGTCTACCTGTGCCTGTACATAAGAGTCTCAACATTCAGCAAGTTATACTAAAATGGTTGACAATATGTAACAACCTGCATGAATTCTGCGTATCCATTGAAGTTAATTGTATTCTGGTTAAAATGATTTGTTTCCAACAAATGATTTGTTAACAGCAATTAATCCCTTAGGTAAGCAAGTATATTCAAAATGGTAGAAAGGATGTCAAATTGAAATATATTCAAATATCTTCTCTCAACATGCACGTCCCTGACCTCAAATTCTAAATTAATTTATTAGTGCATTGCTGCATAATTTATTTTATATGCTAGGTTCAAGGAAGAGCAATATGGGGCAGACCGTTATGTTAGAGTGATGGTGGGCTTATGATGGAGTATGCTGGTCTAAGACCTGACATTGCACCTTTTGCTCTACACAAAATTAGTTAGGAACAGTTGTAATTTAGAAATTGCGATGTGTAACCTGTGTGTTTATTTTAATGCTCATTTGTACTCATCCACCCAAGCCATAGTTTGTTCTGAGGCTAGTGCTGGCCTCACAGCTTGAGGACTAGAATGTCAGCCCACACACCAGATTTCTGGCCTGTACTCAGAATTAAGGCTAGGCAGGATTTCCCTTCCCTACAATGTCTCTTTCCCCAGATAAAGGCCAGTGATGAATAAGCAAATAATATAGGTGTTGAAAATATGAACAGCATGTTTCATTTGGATCATTGCTTCCAAGAGTGCATTTTGAAATTTGAGAGCTGATGTATGTGGTGTTCATCTGTAATTATGTTCACAGGCTGGTTATATCTCTCTTCCTACCATTGCAGGCCATTAACTTCAGAGTGTTCCGATAGGAATAAAATGAAGCTGAACACAGCATGTCATTGGATTTGTGAACCCCACTTTTGTTGCCAGTAAGCTCCAGCTATGATAATTTCTTAAAATACCAGGAACTTCAGAGCAAACGTGTGAACTTTTTCACATGGTACTACCATATCCAGCAGACTCTTTGTATCCCATCAGACATCAACCTGGAATTCAGAAACATGGCTCAATTTCAGGTAGCAGGAACATTTCAAGCTGGGTTTAAGTATTGCCCTGTTGACTTGCACTGGCAACTTTTGCAATAACATGACAGGTGAGTTGTTGTAGATCATTGGACGGAATTCTTTTTCAAAGATAAATAAATAATACTAAAAATGGCTTATGACAACTACCTAAACAGAAATATGAACACAGAACTTGAATTCTACTGAATGAGTAGCAAAAGTATTACTGTATTTACTTCCTTGAAATTGATGTCTGACATGTATTCCACAAATACCATTTGGCCACAGTGGAACACTCTGGATTAAACAATGATATTGCTTAATAGTGTTTAATCGACTACAGAAGCAGGATTTTGAGCAACACAGGTTTCTGAGGAAACTCAATGGCTCAGGCAGCATGTATGGACAGTTACTGTTTCAGGTTCAGTCTCTTCATCTGGGTTGCTTCACCCGTTCAGATGAAAGGTCTCAACTCTAAACATCCACTGTCCATTTCCCTCCATAGACGTTGCCTCATCTGTTAAATTCCTCCGGCATCTTATGTGTTACTCCCGTCAAACATCTGGGATTCACTAAAAAAAACTATGCCACTGTAATATATATCTGCAAAAAAAAAAAGAATGGAAGGGCTTCCAGAGTATTAATAGAATAACCAAAAATCCAGAAAATATGCCATTCTGGTACCATCAAAGTTCCAAAGGAGTGCACTATCAGAATTTCACTGAAGTAGGAATGCAAACAAGCTAGAGCTATTAAGAGTTGTAATAGGAAGCATTAGACCCTGGATGAATCAACATGAGCCAATGGCTATTCTCAGCTCTAATTATCTTGTTACCTCGTGCAATATTACACTTCAAAGCAACTTCTACTTGCATAATTTACAAAAAGCGTCTCAGTTGCAGCATGGATGTCCTTGATAGAGTGTTTGTAAACATAAGCAAAGTGTAGATTGTTCCGGTCTACAGACTTACCCAAGAACACACCATGGTTCTTTAAACCATTTCCTCATTGCTGTTATGGCTGAGCTGAGCCAAATGCCCAGCATACTTCATTGGATTGAACTGGAAAGAGATAGATGGCAAACAGAACACATCAAACTGTATGTTCGAGGACATCATTTCAAATGCTACATTAAACTGATAAATTAAATTTGTATTTCCTTCCTCTGCCCCCACAATCTTTTCCAACTCCCATTCTACCAAAGCATGACAGACACTGAGCAATTGCAGAAATCACACACAAAGACAAATTAAAATAAACAATTTCCAGTGATGTCGGGAAATGAGCCAGGCACTATCCACAATAAGTCTCTCTCTGGCTGTCATGAAGAGTATTAGTTAAGGACTTCTCACAATAGTGCGCAGAGAAATGTTGGAAGCTAATTTCATCTGCATATAGGAAACAGGCAAGTCCCATTTTAGCGCATTGTTCCAGACAACCATAAAATGTCATATAGGGCGACCTCATATATTTTGCAGAACAAAATGTGGACATCAGTTCTAGTGGTGGTTTAGTACACACACACACACGCACGCACACGCACACACATAATCCAATTTCTAGGCTAAAATGGAATTTAAGCAATGGGACTTTGTTGCCTCCCCCCATGCAGCTTTCTGTTGCAATAAGCTGCTCGAACTGGGATGATAAATGGTGAGTAACTCAGATCTTTCTGCCTTGATTTGCAGTAGGTGGTGATGATGTTTGTTTTGCCAATTCCCCTGTAGGGAAGAACCCCACATGGATCCTCGCACTAAAACTGTGATAAAAATGGCAAAGTTCAAGTTCAAGTTTATTGCCATCTGACTGTACGTATGTACAACCAAACGAAACAGCTCTCCTCCAGACCACAGTGCACCCACACAGCATATATCACACATAGCACATAAACCAAATTATTATACTGCAAGTTAATAAAATATAATTCAAAATGCATGTAGTAACGTGCAGCACAGGTAAACAGTAAACTGTACAGTTAACACCTCGCTGTCCCTTTGACAAGACCTCAGTGGTGGCAGGGTATTCATTAGTCTGAGGGAAGAAGCTGTTACCTAGCCAGGCAGTCCTAGTCCTGATGCTTCTGTCCTGATGGTAGTGGATCAAAGAGATTGTGGGATGGGTGGAAGGGATCCTCAGCAATGCTTTGGGCTCTTCATCTGTAATATTCCAAGTAAATATCACAAATGGGGGGGAGTGAGAATCTGATTTCACCTTAAAGGAAATCACTGGTGCAAACTAACTTTCTGTTGACTTATGACATCATCAAATCCCTGGTGATTAGTTTCCTTGCTGTGTAAGAGATTTGTAGCTTCAGTATTTTTCTATTACATATTCAGGCTGTTCACAGATTGACTCATAGAAGATTTTTTTCTAGGTCCTTGATAAATTCATTAAACACAAGACAAATTACATTATGAATGAATGACACATTTTAAATATGGCCAGTGATAAACTGAGCGCTGTTTGACTTGAATGGAAAATGTTATTTCCAGTAACAAAACAGGTTCAGGTGCAATATTAATAACCCTTTTGTTTTGCCAATTCCCTGAATAGCAACTGTGGAATAATTAACCTAGTAATTAGCCCAGAACTGACATGTTAGCTAATCATTTTCTGAAGGTGAGGAAGGAACCATAGAACTTAATTTCCTGAAGCCACAACAATGTAATTACTATTTGGAAAATCAAGGAACAAGGATCAACTTATTTGCTGGATACAGTGCATTTACTAATATTACGAATTTGCTGTGGTGTTTTGCAACAGAAAACAACATTCAACAATTATGAAGAATAAGAAATTATATAAAAAGTAAAGAATTTCACATGTAAAAAGTTATTAAATTTAGAGGTTACAGGATGGACATGGAATAAAATGTGTATAAATAAATACCAGCATGGGCAGTATTTACAATGTAGACAGCATTATAAAAAGTGGTTTCAAGCATCTACAGTGCAGAACAGTGATGGATAAATAGATAAATAGACTTTTCATTATAGATTGTCAAATACACATGGTCAAAAGTTATTGATTTGAAGTTATCTAAATAGATTATCCAGTTATTTCTTTCAGATTGTTTCAGATTTCTTTCAATAGAAAGCTGCATATAAAGTTCTTGGTTTTGATTTGATAAAGCATTGCATCAAAGATTATTGTAGAAAATAAAAGCTCATTGTATGGAAATAACATTAGCATTGACAGAAGATGTAGGAAACAGAGTGTTTGCTTATATGGATCAACTTCAATTGGCAAACTGTAAATGGTGCTGTGGGATAGTTGCTAAAGTTATTGATTCCACGAGGTAGGAATGTGAATTGTGAAGGAGATTGCAAAGAAACACAGACACTGCAGATAAGTGAGTAGGGAAAGATCTGGCAAATGGATCACAATGTGGAAAAATGTGAAATTACCATCTTATGCAAGAGAAATAAAAGAGGAGTAAATTACCTAAAATATGGTGAGAGGTTGGACAGTGCTGAGATGCAGAGGGATAAGATGTAGGTGCCTTGTGTATTATTTGGAAAGACTAGTACGTAGATAGAGCAAGTAATTTGGAGAGTTAGCAGAGTGATGTTGTCTGTTGTTAGGGGAACTGAATGTTAAAGTAGGTGTGTTGGGACTGGCGAG
This sequence comes from Mobula birostris, assembly GCF_030028105.1. Lineage (NCBI taxonomy): Eukaryota > Metazoa > Chordata > Chondrichthyes > Myliobatiformes > Myliobatidae > Mobula > Mobula birostris. The sequence continues at coordinate 35,425,654 of NC_092374.1, forward strand.
AACACAACTAGAAAACTGTGTAGAGACTTAGACCCCGTATTTAAAGAAAAATGTTATGCCATTGGAAGCAGTTTAGAAAGGTTTACTAGACTAATACTTGAAAAGGGAAGTTAATTTCTGAGGAGGTTTAGGACAGCCTAGATATTTATTCATAGAGTTTAGAAAAGTGAGAGAGGATTTGACTGAAACTTATAACTTGATGGGTGTGTGTGTGGAGAGGATCAGAAGAAAAAGGATCACTCAGGTGAATTTTTTTCACTTGGTGGGTCATTGGACTTTGGAACTCTCTTTCTCTAACACTAGTGTTCAGCCCTACTATTTTGGGCCAGCCAAGATCCCCACCTGAGCCTGACCCATCTTCCTGCATTTGACCCGTCTCCCTCTCTTCTTGCTGCTACCATTGGACAGGAGGTCCAGGGGTCAAGTTCGGTACCAATTGCTGCTCTTCAGTTACTGGGCTCCTGGACCGACTTCACTTGCCTTAGTGCTGAACCAACTCCACAGCCTGTGGACTCACTTTCGAGGACTCTGCAGCTCATGTTCTATGTATTTTCGTTTACCTTTATTTTATTATTTGCATTTTTGTGCTTTTTTATCTTTTGCAACTGGATGTTTGTTGTGTGTGTGTGTGTGTGTGTTTGAATTCTATTGTATTTCTTTGTTTTCTGTGGGTGCCTGCATGAAAATGACTCTCAAGGTTATACATAGATAATAAACTTACTTTCAACATCTTGAATAATTTAGGGCAGAGGTTAAGTTCAAGTTAAGCAGAAGTTACCATGAGTGACAAAGTTACAATCCAAGCAAACATAAATTATTAAATCATGGCGATTGTAACATTGAAATAGCAAGTTGTTGGTTTCCCCTCTCGCAGTGGGAGGGCAACACCTCCCTCTCTCATGTTATTGAGACAGAGAGAGAGCCTGTGGCATCTAGAAGTGCTGGGTTATGGACTGTAGTTTTTTGATGGACCTAGATCATGGTGCCTTTGGGGGCTTTGCTATTGCTTGCATGGTGGTTGGTGGGGGGGTGGACATGCGTCCTGCTGGAACAAGTGGGGGGAAGGGGAGGGTTGATGCCTTGCTGTTGCTTGTGTGTGGGAGGGGGCAGGGATGCTTTGGTGTTCTAATGTTTTTCTGTCATTCATTGTTTGGGGGTTTCTTTTGTTTTGTGGATGTCTGCGAATAGTAAAAATTTCAGGTTGTTCACTGTATACATTCCCTGATATTAAATTGAACCATTAAGCAAGGGGCCAACTAGCCTACTACAGTTCCTATTTCACATATGTACATTTGCAGTGAACTATCTTCAACGATAAATGCATCATTCTTTTAAAGGAAATAATGGCACGCATTGATTATTCCTTGAATCCCCAACAGATGACTGATTATTGATAACCAGAAGAGTGTGCACAAATTGCTACAGTATGTTCCATTTTACTCCAATAAATCCATTATTGACTTTATCTAAGTAAGCAAGGAATGGAGGGATAGAGACTGGGTGCAGGAAGATAGAATTGGTTTAAGTTGTTGTTATGGCTAGCACAGACAGTGTGGAGCAAAGGGTCTCTTTCTTTGCTGCACTGTTCTATGTTCTGTAACCTTAAAGTGTTTTGGGATATTCTAAAGCTGTGTAAAATATTATCTAAGTGCTGCTTCTTTCCCTCTTTCTTTCCTTCCTTCTTTCTATAAATTGCCTTGTTAAATGCTTCAATCTTGTGTTCAATTAATAGAATGTGATTAGTACAATTAATAAAATTAATAGAATTGTATTCTTATTCATTACTGCATGAGAATGTGAGACGTTTTCAGCGTTACAGGAACTGTGGTCACTACTGGAATTATGTGTGAAATGGTAAAAGAATGATTAAAGTACCAAAGTTGTCCTCAACATCCTGCTAAACGCCACATTTGGCACAATTTTAGCAGACACTAATGACTAGAAATTGCATTACAAATTGTAGATTTTTATTTTCAGGAGGGTAATCGATTCAAAATTGATTTTATCCTTAATAAATTACGTTAGTGGTCATTTCTGGATAAAATCAGAAGCCAATTACAAAATTGTATTGGGCACTACCAGACCATTCTAGAATGATTCATCTAATATTTTCTCAGCATTGTATGTGCGCTTAATGACATTGCTCACTGCGGAAACTGTACTTCAATATCTTGTGATGTAACTTAAGAGTTCCTAGATATAGAAATTGCTTAATTGAAGAGTTAAAAAAAAAAGAGAGCACAGACCACTGTGGTGTTCATTTAGGTGCGACTTGGGAAATTTCCAAAGGCACACTGAAGACTGCTCATCCACCATCTAAGCTATTAGTTGTGCTCCAGTAGACAACGTCTTTTCTGCAGAATGTAACAAATGTGTAAATAAGGTTTATGTTTCAACATAGAACATAGAAGAGTGCGGCACAATATCTGTTCCGACCAAAATGATAATCTGATCACATCTGAATGTAAAATGCTCCAAATCTCTCTGTTCCCTGCCTGTTCAAATTGTCTTTTAAATATTGCTAACACAAGAGATTCCGCAGATGCTGGAAATTTGGCCTTCCCCACTTGGCCTTCTCCTGGTACTTACACCAGCAAGCAGGACAAGGGTTACACCTGGCCCTATACCTCCACCATTACCAATATTTAGTGCTTCAAACAGTCATTCGAGGTGAAGCGATACTTCGCCTGTGAATCTGTCGGGGGTCATCTACTGTATTGATCCTCCCAGTATGACTTCCTCAACATCGGCGATACCCGATGCAGACAGACTGGGGGACTGTTTTGTTGAGAACTCTTGCTCTATCCACAGCAAAAGACAAGGTCTCCTGGTGGCTACCTCTTTCAATTCTACTTTCCATTCTCATTCTGACATATCTGCCCATGGGTCCTCTTCTGCCACAATATGGCCAAACTCAGGTTGGAGGAGCAACACCTCATATTCTGTCTAGGTACCCTTCAACCTGAAGGCATGAACATTGATTTCTCTAACTTCCAATAATTTCTTCCCCCTCCCTCCTTCTCTGTTTTTCTAGACCCCATTCTAGTTACCCTCTCACTCATTCTCTTCTCCTTTCTTGCCTTTATCCTCTCTCTGGTTCTACTCCTCCTTCCCTTTCTTCCATGATCCACTGTCCTCTCTTGTTAGACACCTTTTTCCTGCAGCACTTTACCTCTTCCACCTATCCTCTCCAAGCTTCTTACTTCATTGCTCCTTCCCCACTCACCCACCTACTTCTCCCCTCACCTAGTTCCACCCATCACCTGCCACCTTGTACTCCATTACCTTCTCCCATAAGAACCTAAGATATAGGAGCAGAAGTTGGCCATCTGGTCCGTTCGGCCTTCCCTGCCATTGAGTAAAATCATGGCTGATCTGGCCACGGACTCATCTCCACCTACCTGCCTTTTCCCCCATACCCTTTAATTCCCCTACCATGCAAAAATCTATTCAACCTTGTCTTAAATATATTTACTGAGATATCCTCCACTGCTTCATTGGGCAGAGAATTCCACAGAATTCTCTGGGAAAAGCAGCTCCTCCTCATCTCCGTCCAAAATCTACTCCCCCCGTCTATGTCCCCCAGTTCTTCTCTCACCTACCAGTGGAAACAACTTTCCTGCTTCTATCTTATTTATCTCTTTCATAATTTTAGATGTTTCTATAAGATCTCCTCTCATTCTTCTGAATTCCAGTGAGTATATTCCCAGGTGATGTAATCCATCTCCTGCCACCTTGTACTCTTCCCCTTCTCCCACCTTATTATCCTAGTTTCTGCACCCCACCGCCTTTCTTTCTAGTCCTGATGAAGAGTCTCGGCCTGAAGCGCCAATTGCTTATTCTTCTCCACAGATGCTGCCCCACTACCTCCAGCAGCCTTTTGGATCCAAGATCATCCCACAATTACCATAAGAATGGAGCCGGGTGTGCCTTAAAGGTAGCAATCACAGGGGAGGAGAGAGAGAATCACAACTGTGAGACCTTCTCCTCTGCCGTTTTCCTCTTCCCTTAGTAACCCAGTTGCTATCGAAGACTAGAGGGGCAGAACGACCTACTCTTATGGCTACAACTTATGTTCACCTATTATGATCGCTTTATTATTGGCAGATGTACTGAGATGCAGTGAAAAGCTTTTCTTGCATTTCATCCAGACAGATCATTCCATTTATTGGTACATTGAAGCTGTAGTAAAGGAAATCAATAACAGAATGCAGAATATATGAAGTGAAAGTGCAGCAGAGGTAGATAAATAAGGTGAAAGGGCCACGGCAAGATAGCTTGAGAGATCAAGAATTTATCTTTATCTGATGAAAGATCTGTTCAAGAACCTTATAAAGGTGTGATAGAGGCTGCCCTTGAACCTATTGGTACGTGTTGTCAAGCTTTTGCACCTTGTGTCTGATGGATGCAGGGGCAGAGAAAATGATCAAGGAGGGAGGAGTTCTTAGATTCTGTTGGCTGCTTTCCTGGGACAGTGAGAAGTGCAGTCAGAGCCCATAGCGGAAAAGCTACTTTTTGTGACAGGTTTGGACCTGTTCACAGGTCTGCAATTACTTGTGGTCTTGAAGAAAGGTTGATCAAAAAGAAGTGTTAGAACAAGCAGACTGACCTTCTCTGTCCTGCCGAAGGGTCTCAGCCTGAAACGTTGACTGTACTTTTACCATAGATGCTACTTGGCCTGCTGAGTTCCTCCAGCATTTTTTGTGCTTCTCCAAAATTAATTGTGCAAGTTATTTTAGAAAATGAGCATATGGAATATCATAGTGATTTTGCTTGAAGCAATCACTTGCTAACTCCCATGAAGTGGCTTAATGAGCCATCTAAACAACTCACAGTTAGAGTAAATTGGGGAATTATGATCATTACACTGACTTTATCTCTCATTAATTTGATATGGAGTTCTTAAGTGCACATGAGAATTTAAGCTGATATGACTTGCCCATGGAAGAACTGAAGACCTTACAATATATTTTTTTACATAGATCTTGGTGAGTGGTAATGATCTGTCTTCACTTCAGTCAGAGGTGGGAAACAAAACCTTTGAAAGAATCACAGGCCTTGTCCCAGGTCTATCTTGACGAAACACTTGGATAGGCTGCTTGGGAAGCTGTATGTTCCTTCCACTGTTTACGCATGGCCTTGTATTGCAGGAATCCATGTATTCAAAGGATAGTACACTTATTATCAAAGAATGTATAAATTATACAACCTTGAGATTCGTTAGCTTATAGGCAGCTGTTAAACAGGAAACCCAAACGAACCCAATTTAAAAAAAGACCAGCACCTAAATGCGCAGAGAAAGAGGGAAAAAAACACAAATCTTGCAAGCAGTAAGAGCAAGCAACAGCACTCTGAACCAAATTGAGTCCATAGACTCAGAGCCCAGAATAGGCGGAGTAGGCCCATTGCCTCCGTCTCAGCTCATCGCACAAATTATTTTGTTTCATGTGAATTATTTTGTTTTTGTTTCGTGTGAAGCTCGCAGACATGGAGCAGTCTCACAGACACAGAGCAGCCTCACAGCCTCGCAGACACGGAGCGGCCTCACAGCCTCGCAGACACGGAGCAGCCTCACAGCCTCACAACCTCGCAGACACGGAGCGGCCTCGCAGACACAGAGCAGCCTCACAGACACAGAGTGGCCTCGCAGACACAGAGTGGCCTCGCAGACACAGAGCGGCCTCGCAGACACGGAGCGGCCTCGCAGACACAGAGCAGCCTCGCAGACACGGAGCGGCCTCGCAGACACGGAGCGGCCTCACAGACACAGAGCGGCCTCGCAGCCTCACAGACACAGAGCAGCCTCACAGCCTCACAGCCTCGCAGACACGGAGCGGCCTCGCAGCCTCACAGCCTCGCAGACATGGAGCGGCCTCGCAGACACAGAGCGGCCTCGCAGACACAGAGCGGCCTCGCAGACACGGAGCGGCCTCGCAGACACGGAGCGGCCTCACAGACACGGAGCGGCCTCACAGACACAGAACGGCCTCACAGACACAGAGCAGCCTCGCAGACACGGAGCGGCCTCGCAGCCTCACAGACACAGAGCAGCCTCACAGCCTCACAGCCTCGCAGACACGGAGAAGCCTCGCAGACACGGAGCAGCCTCGCAGACACGGAGCAGCCTCGCAGACACAGAGCGGCCTCGCAGACACAGAGCAGCCTCGCAGACACGGAGCGGCCTCGCAGCCTCACAGACACAGAGCGGCCTCGCAGACACAGAGCAGCCTCACAGACACAGAGCAGCCTTGCGGCCTCACAGCTGCAGAGAGAGGAGTGAACACTCCGGATGAGTGAGTGAATAGAATTGGCCTGACCCTCACCTCCGGTCCAGACACTATCTTTTCAGTCTATCTGGGCCAGTGTTTAAGTCATCCAGACACCTTATGCACTAGGACCTGGGCCCCCGCAGTGATACACTCTGGGCCTAGACCTTGCCATGATACACTCTGGGCCTAGACCTTGCCACCCAGCCCGAGGCCACTTGTGACCTTTCCAAATTGGCCCGGTGCTCAGATCGATCCAAACGTGCTCCCAGTTCAAGTGGACAGGCTCCAAAACTCTTCCACATCGGCTCCTCTCCAATTCGTTTGCTCTTCCAGTGACTTCTGGAAACACCCTCTCCACTTTGCAGATTGGTGATGGTGGTACCTCTCTGGTGCTTTTCCTGCTGTGAGTTGTCCGCATCTCTGAAGCATATGAAGAGCAGGAGTCTCTGCTTCTGTATAGACCATGGTCTTGGTGCTGTGTTTGAAATCTTGATCTTCAATCACTGTTTTCCTTGAGTGTCTGAATGTAGTCTGGTGTACTGCAGGAGTTTTGACATTAGTTTTCTTCTGTTGTGAGGTGGCTTGCAAGATGTTCTGGATCATATCTGTTGGAGGTTAGTGCTGTGTGGCAGGGACTGGTTGGTGGAAGGCCTATTCGTGCTAAGTGTGAGACCCATTCCCATACACTTAATGGCCATTTTATTAGGTACACCTGCTTGTCAATGCAAATAACTAATCAGCCAATCATGTGGCAGCAACACAATGCATAAAAGCATACAAACATGGCCAAGAGATCCAGTTGCTGTTCAGACCAAACATCAGAATGGGAAAGAAATGTGCTCTAAGTGACTTGCCTGTGGAATGATTGTTGGTGCCACACAGAGTGGTTTGGGTATCTCAGAAAATACTGCTCTTCTGGGATTTTCACGCACAACAGTCTCTAAAGTTTACAGGGAATGATGCAATAAACTAAAAACCATCCAGTTAGCAGCAGTTCTGTGGGTGAAAATGTCTTGTTAATGACAGAGGTTAGAGGACAATTGTCACACTGGTTCAAGCTGACAGGAATGCGACAGTAACACAAATAGCCATGTGTTACCACAGTGGTGTGCAGAAGAGCATCTCTGAGCGCAGAACACGTTGAATTATTAAGTGGATGGACTACAGCAGGAGAAGACCATGAACATACACTCAGTGGCCACTTAATTAGGTACAGGAGTTACTTAATAAAGTGGCTACTGAGTGTATATTTCAGTGAAGATCACTTTGAGTTTGATCTCAAAATTCGCAAATGCCTAAGTATTATCTGCACTGTACATGTGTGGGGAAATGATTCTGGTTTTTGAATGGAAGTCACAAAGTTTGAAATTAAGTTCTTATAAATGCAAGATTTGCACAAAGAACATTACACCCAATAGCTCTCTGATATTAATCTGTTACTACCTATAAGCAACATTCTTTATCTACTGGAAAAGAATCATAAAGAATTGTTTTAGGAAATAGCAAAACTATTTCCCAGCTACAGGAAATAATGTTTTAATTAGTATGCTCCAGCTAAAGAACATGTCATATATACAGCACAACTACTACTGCTGGATTTTAACTTGGGCATTTGAATTATTGCAGATATAAATGAATGCAGAAGCAGTGAAAATTGAATTTATTAATCACTGGGCAATATTTGTGCCTATTTCCTCAGGAGGAAGTGTAGAAGTATAAAGCATATCTCATGAATTATAATTCTGTGCAATTTTATCCATGGACTTTTGACTATTGGTTGAGAAATTTGGTGGTCATCTTTCTTTTCCAAAGAACTATGTCTAAAATTTGATTACATTGATGTAAACTTTATGATGAATACAGATGAAAAATGTCAGTGTTTATCAATATGGTGTTCCATTGGTAGATATAAGATAAAAATATAGCATATAAACTCTTAACAAGGTAGGCAAATTTATCTTCTAAGGAAGAGATTAATGTATTTAAATGGATAATTGTCTTTTTTTAAAAAAACAAGACATGCTTGATCCAAATGCAATAATGTCTTTGCAAAACTTCACTGTCCAAAGCAATACTTTTTCATATAATTTACTAGAAAATAATTTTCTAGAAGGGAATACATCGTGGTGTTGCTGAACAAGAGAAAACGGAAGAAGTTAAGTCTTAAGTTGACGAGGGTAAAGCAGTGGATGTTGTCTATATGGACTTCAGTAAGGCCTTTGACAACGTTCCACACGGAAGGTCAGTTAGGAAGATTCAATTGTTAGGTATTAAAATTGAAGTAGTAAAATGGATTCAGCAGTGGCTGGATGGGAGAAGCCAGAGAGTAGTGGTGGATAACTGTGTGTCAGATTGGAGGCTGCTGACTAGTAGTGTGCCTTAGGGAACTGTACTGGGTCCAATGTTGTTTGTCATATATATTAATGATCTAGATGATGGGGTAAATTGGATGAGTAAGTATGCAGATGATACTAAGATAGGTGGCATTGTGGATAATGAAGTGGGTTTTCAAAGCTTGCAGAGAGATTTAGGCCAGTTAGAAGAGTGGGCTAAAATATGGCAGATGGAGTTTAATGCTGAAAAATGTGAGGTGCTACATTTTGGTATGACTAATCAAAATAGGACATACATGGTAAATGGTAGGGCATTGAAGAATGCAGTAGAAAATAGGGATCTAGGAATAATGGTGCATAGTTCCCTGAAGGTGGAATCTCATGTAGATAGGGTGGTGAAGAAAGCTTTTGGTATACTGGCCTTTATAAATCAGAGCACTGAGTATAGGAGTTAGGATGTAATGTTGAAATTGTATAAGGCATTGGTGAGGTCAAATTTTGGAGTATTGTGTACAGTTCTGGTCACCGAATTATAGGAAAGATGTCAACAAAATTGAGAGAGTACGGAGGAGATTTACTAAAATGTTGCCTGGGTTTCATCTCCTAAGTTACAGAGAAAGGTTGAACAAGTTAGGTCTTTATTCTTTGGAGCGTAGAAGGTTGAGGGGGGACTTGATAGAGGTATTTAAAATTATGAGGGGGATAGATAGTTGACATATATAGGCTTTTTCCATTGAGCGTGGGGGAGATTCAAACAAGAGGACATGAGTTGAGAGTTAAAGGGCAAAAGTTTAGGAGTAACATGAGGGGGAACTTCTTCACTCAGAGCGTGGTAGCTGTGTGGAACGAGCTTCCAGCAGAAGTGGTTGAGGCAGGTTCGATGTTGTCGTTTAAAGTTAAATTGGATAGCTATATGGACAGGAAAGGAATGGAGGGTTATGGGCTGAGTGCAGGTCGGTGGGACTAGGTGAGAGTAAGAGTTCGGCACGGACTAGAAGGGCCGAGATGGCCTGTTTCCGTGCTGTAATTGTTATATGGTTATATATTGTTATCATATGTTAAGGATCCTATGTAAATCATCCGAGAAAAATATTTGCTCTATAATTCATTGAGAAAATACATCTGTCCCTGTGACTACATTCATTATACAATTGATGTACTAAATGGATTGTGAGGATGTTATTAAAATTAATTGCAACCCTCAAAATAGAACATCGAAATTAATTGTTGGAGCAAGGCTTGATATCTTTGTCACAAGTGCATTTGAAACCAGTTTGCATATCATTAACTCAGGAATATTTTACTACTGGTATCTGATATCTCACTAGCGATATCATTCCGTAGTTTTAAGGCTTGCAGTCAATATCTTTGGACATATCTTTGCCTTTTCTACAGTCTCTGGGTTATAATACAGGTCTATTATTTAGTATAATTGTTACACTTAAAAAGCTGTCAAATCTATGGCATAATTGCAGAGAATAATACATTTATCAGGACTAACAGAGGTATTCAATGACAAATAATGATAATCCATGATGCACTGTTATTCCTGCTTTGGCGTTTCATTTCATAAAGAACTAAAGTTGGTAATTTGCTTAACTGAAAATTGTTGGTATAGTCAAAAACTTACCTCGATTTTGCCACCTTTTGTCAGGACTGCACAATACGCAGTAAATAAAAGATTCAAAGATTCAAAGATGCAAAAAAGTTTATTGTCATTCTAATCGTACATCAGCTCTGCAGGGCAGAATGAGACAACGTTTCTCAGCAGCAGTGCAATCAAACATACCAAACGCAACACTAAATAATAAACATAACAATAAATAGTAAAACACAACTGCCACAATGTCAGTTAAAATCAAGTTATAAGTGTCCAGTGGAAGTTAAAAGTGTCCAAAGCAGAGTCAGGTAGAGCAGCTATTTAGCAGCCTGACTGCTTGTGGGAGGAAGCTGTTTAGTAGCCTTGTGGTTTTAGTTTTGATGCTCCTGTAACATTTGCCTGATGGCAGAAGAATGAACAGTTCATGGAGAGAGTGTGAGGGGTCTTTAATGATGTACCGTGTCTTCTGGAAGCATTGATTCTGAAAGAGGTCTTGGACAGAAGGTAGGGGGATCCCAATAACCTTCTCTGCTCCCCTAACCACCCTCTGCAAGGCTTTTTTGTCGACAGCACTGCAGCTGGAGTACCAGGTTGTGATGCAAAAGGTCAGCACACTCTCAACCACGCCTCTGTAGAATGTAGTTAAGATGTTAGTGGGGAGTGATGCTTGTTTAAGCTTCCTCAGAAAGTGCAATCTCTGCTGGGCCCATTTCACAATCTCAGTGGTGTTCCTGGACCAGGTGAGATTGTCCGAGATCTGCACCCCAAGGAACTTGATGTTTTCCACTCTCTCCACTGTGGAGCCGCTGATGCTGAAGGGTGTGTGCTCAGGCTGAGCCCATCTGAAATCGACGACCATCTCCTTGGTTCTGGTGACATTAAGCATCAAGCTGTTATCCCTGCACCAGCTCTCTAGGTGTTTGACCTTCTCCCTGTACATTGTTTCATCATTTTTTCTGATGAGCCCCACCACTGTGGTATCACCTGCAAATTTAATGATCAGGTTCTCCTTGAATCTGGCTGCATAGTCATGTGTTAGCAGTGTAAACAGCAATGGGCTAAGCACACAGACTTATGGGGATCCAGTGCTCAGCATGATGGAGTCAGAGATGTTCCTGCCAACACAGACTGACAGTGGTCTCTCTGTCAAGAAATCCAGAATCCAGCGACGCATGGCAGTGCTAAGGCCAAGCAGCGACAGTTTCTCCACTAGCCTCTGCGGGATGATAGTATTGAACGCTGAACTGAAATTAATGTACAGAATTCTGGCATAAGTGTCTTTGTTGTCCAAGTGAGAGAGAACTGTGTGCAGCGTGGTGGATATTGCATCCTCCGTAGAGTGATTTGGACGATAAGCGAACTAGAGGATCCAGCGATAAGGGGAGGATGGCTGTGATATGAGGCTTGACAACACTCCAGGGAATAAAGTCCTAACCTATTCAACCTTTCTCTGTAACTGAGTTTCTCAAGTCCTGGCAACGTCCTTGTAAACCTTCTCTGCACTCTTTCAACCTTATTAATATCCTTCCTGTAATTTGGTGACCAAAAACTGAACACAATACTCCAAATTCGGCCTCACCAATGCTTATACAACCTCATCATAACATTCCAGCTCCTATACTCAATACTTTGATTAATAAAGGCCAATGTACCAAAAGCTCTCTTTACGACCCTGTCTACCTGTGACACCACTTTTAGGGAATTTTGTATCTGTATTCCCAGATCCCTCTGTTCTACTGCACTCCTCAGTGCCTTACCATTTACCCTGTATGTTCTACCTTGGTTTGTCCTTCCAAAGTGCAATACCTCACACTTGTCTGTATTAAACTTCATCTGCCATTTTTCAGCCCATTTTTCCAGCTGGTCCAAACCCCTCTGCAAGCTTTGAAAACCTTCCTCACTGTCCACTACACCTCCAATCTTTGTATCATCAGCAAATTTGCTGATCCAGTTTACCACATTATCATCCAGATCATGGATATAGATGACAAATAACAATGGACACAGCAATGATCCCTGTGGCATATCACTAGTTACAGGCCTCCACTCTGAGAAGCAATCCTCTACTACCAATCTTTGGCTTCTTCCACTGAGCCAATGTCTAATCCAGTTTACCACTTCTTCATGTATACCTAGCGACTGAATTTTCCTAACTAACCTCCCATGCGGGACCTTATCAAAGGCCTTACTGAAGTCCATGTAGACAACATCCACTGCCTTCCCTTCAACCACTTTCCTGGTTACCTCCTCGAAAAACTCCAACAGATTGGTCAAGCATGATCTGCCACGCACAAAACCATGTTGACTCTCCCTAATAAGTCCCTGTCTATACAAATGCTTGTAGATTCTGTCTCTTAGTACTCCCTCCAATAACTTACCCACTACCGATGTGAAACTAACTGGCCTATAATTTCGCAGATTACTTTTCGATCCTTTTTTAAACAACGGAACAACATCAGCCATTCTCCAATCCTCTGGTACCTCACCCATAGACACCGACATTTTAAATATATCTGCCAAGGCTCCTGCAATTTCAACACTAGTCTCCTTCAAGGTCCGAGGGAATACCCTGTCAGATCCTGGGGATTTATCCACTTTAATTTGCCTCAAGATAGCAAGCACCTCCTCCTTTTCAATCTGTACAGTTTCCATGGTCTCACTACTTGTTTCCCTCAATTCCATAGACTTCATGACAGTTTCCTTAGTAAATACAGACGCAAAAAACCCATTTAAGATCTCCCCCATTTCTTTTGGTTCGGCACATAGCCAACCACCCTGATCTTCAAGAGGGCAAATTTTATCCCTTATAATCCTTTTACTCTTAATATACCTGTAAAATCTCTTTGGATTATCCTTCACTTTGACTGCCAAGGCAACCTCATGTCTTCTTTTAGCCCTCCTGATTTCCTTAAGTATTTTCTTGCACTTTTTATACTCCTCAAGCACCTTATTTACTCCCTGTTTCCTATACGTGTCATACAACTCTCTCTTCTTCATCAGAGTTGCAATATCCCTTGAGAATCAAGGTTCCTTATTCCTATTCACTTTGCCTTTAATCCTGACAGGAACATACAAGCTCTGCACTCTCAAAATTTCTCCTTTGAAGGCTTCCCACCTACCGATCACATCCTTGCCAGAGAAAAACCTGTCCCAATCCACGCTTTTTAGATCCTTTCTCATTTCTTCAAATTTGGCCTTCTTCCAGTTTAGAACCTCAACCCTAGGACCAGATCTATCTTTATCCATGATCAAGTTGAAACTAATGGTGTTATGATCACTGGAACCAAAGTGCTCCCCTACACAGACTTCCGTCACTTGTCCTAACTCTTTTCCTAATAGGAGATCTAATATTGCATCCCCTCTAGTTGGTACCTCTATATATTGATTAAGAAAACTTTCCTGAACACATTTTACAAACTCTAACCCATCTAGGCCCCTAACAGTATGGGAGTCCCAATCAATATGCGGAAAATTAAAATTCCCTACCACCACAGCTTCATATTTCCTGCAGTTGCCTGCTATCTCTCTGCAGATTTGCTCCTCCAATTCTCACTGATAATTGGGTGGTCTATAATACAACCCCACTAATGTGGCCATACCTTTCCTGTTTCTCAGCTCCGCCCATAAGGACTCAGTAGACAAGCCCTCTAATCTGTCCTGCCTGAGCACTGCTGTAACATTTTCCCTGACAAGCAACGCTACCGCCCCCCCAACCTTTCATTCCTCTGCCTCCATCACATCTGAAACATCGGAACCCTGGAATATTGAGCTGCCAGTCCTGCCCCTCCTGTAGCCAGGTTTCACTAATTGCTATAACGTCATAATTCCACGTGTCAATCCACATCCTCAACTCATCCGCCTTCCCCGCAATACTCCTAGCATTGAAATATATGCACCTCAGAAGATTTTTACCATCACTCACAACCTTTCTATTTGCGGCTTTGCTTGAACTTTTAACATCATTTATTTTCACCCTCGTCCCACTGTCAGCTCTGGCACTCTGTTTCCTATCCCGCTGCAAATCTGAATTTCTGTGGAGAGACCGTTCAAAATAAACATATTTATTCAAGCTCAATAGATGACATCCTTGACCCTCTGTCCTCCATATAAAGGGGGTTAAATCACTGTTTCAGTCTTGTTTCATTTGATGTGAAACGGCTCCTACTCAGATTTCCAGTCTACTGATTAACACAATGGCCTCCTGAGATGTCGAGTAGAGAACCGAGGTATCTCTTGCAATAGGTCATCATGGGCATGCGGGTGCAAAGGTCCAAAATTTGGGGTCAATGCTCATACTTGCACTTTAGACCATGCGTGACTGTGCAGACTCTGATGAAAGTTGTTGGCTGCCTTTGGGCAACCTCTGTCACGGGGCTGGCACAGTATAGGATATCAGTATAGCGGTAAAACACCATCTATTCTTTTTGTTCTAATTGTATTCTTTCTTATAAATACATTTTAGAATTTATGGCTAATTTATAATCTTTGTGAATGCTGCTTATATGATGCTCTGTGCCTGTGATGCCACTACAAGTAAGTTTTCATTGCACCTGCGCATGTGTGAATAATAAACTCGACTTTGACTTTGACAGCAATTGCATCTACTGAGAACAAGAAAGCTTTATATACAGCACCTTACTCATTCAGTATATCTGTGCGGAGAACATGGCAGACAACTTGCCCACTCCTACAAACAGCAATGTGATAATGGCCAAATAACCTGCTTTCAGTAATGCTGAATGATAGATCAGTATTACACAGGGATATCTTCCCAGCTCCTCTCTAAATAATGTTGTGACCTTTTAAGCTAGATACAGTCCAAGAGAGCTGACAGGCCTTTGGTTTAATATCTTAATGGTGACTGTAGATGCATTGAAGGCTGTTGGGCTGGGTGGTGACATTTCAGATTAATATTGTCAAGCTGATGACCTTTCAACAGAACAGCTGCCTTAGTTAATTCTCTATCCCTCAGCACAGATATGGGGTTAATATGCATTGATGCTGCAGCATTCATATGGTATAGACAGCTGGTAGAACTCCTGCTTCACAATTACACTAACCAGGGTTTCAGTCTTGACCTCTGGTAATATATGTGTGGATATGCATATGGTCCCTGTCACCCTGTCTGTTGTGCCTCGATACTCTGGTTTCCTCCTACGTCCTAAACATTTACTGATAGTTTAGCAGGTAAATTCACTTCTAGTAATAGGTGGGCAAGAGGAGAATTAATGGAGAGTTAGACATGTGAGAGACAATAGGTTCGAAACTGAGTTAATATTTCTAGTTGAAGACCCTTCAGCAATTTAGGAATTTTATAGCTATTCTAGGAATCAGTATGGTGGACCTTGATGTAATTCCTCCACTGTGCCTCCTTCCTCAGGGTGTGACACCAGACTTGTACATAATATTCCAAATACGGTTTCACCAGCTGCATCTACTTAAAACCTCCTCCATTTTAGGTTGACAGATTCAATTAGTAACACAAGAGATTCTCTGCTGCTGCTGGAGATCCAGAAACACACACAAAATGTTGGGGGAACTCAGCAGGTCAGGCAGCACGTATAGAAATGAATAAACAGTCGATGTTCCAGGCCGAGGCCCTTCATCAGGATTGGAAAGGAAAGGGGGATGGTCAGAACTATTCACTGAGGGGAGTGGAACAAGGACATGCTAAAAGGTGATAGGTGAAGTTAGGTGGGTGGGGGAGGTGTGATCAAGTAAGATACTGGGAGGAGATAGGTGGAAACGGCAAAGGACTGGAGAAGAAAGAATCTAGCAGGAGAGAGAAGTAGACCATAGGTTGGAGGAAAGGAGGAAAGGAGAGGAGAAGAAGAAAGCAGGAAGGAAAAGAATTACTGAAAGGAGAAATCAATGTTCATGCCATCAGGTTGAAAGACACCTAGACAGAATATGAAGTGTTGCTCCTCCACCCTGAGAGTGGCCTCATTGTGGCAGAAGAGAAGGTCATGGACCAACACGTTGGAACAGTAATAGGAATAGGAATTGGAGTTAAAGTGGTTCAGTTATTTGCTGATCTTAAATGTTAACATTTAATGACTTGTGTACATGGATTACCTCTGAAAGTCAACAGATTTCAATGCTGTTCCCAGTGGGTGTCATGCCAGGTTTTTATTGAAATGCCTGACATGGCTAACTAGCTGGCACTATATGGATGATGTGGATGCGGGACCTGCAGTGATGTTAAGTGGAGTATTGATTGACAGTGGTTGCTGGTGGGTTGTCGAGGGTGTGGTTGATTGGGAGTATCTGAAACCAGTGATACTAAAATTTAAAGATGACTTTAACCTGACTACACAAATGAGAATAATAAACTTAGTACAGTATTCCACTCAGAATTTGATACCCATCCCTGCAATATCCTCACCCTACCCTTGGGATTCTCATGATCCTCAAGCAAGAAATCTCTCCATCCCCTCTTGAAGCCTCCCGTGTAGTGTCAGAAATCTGAGTAGCAGGATCAGCTGCCATTTTTCATTTATTTCCAGTCCACTTCAATGAAGTAATATTTGCCAGTCTGGCTTTGAGTTAGCCAGGCCCCTTCAACCATGACAGCCAGTTGATGGTGCAACTGTGGCCCACAATGATACTAACCCCATCTCCCTGCACATGATTTACATCCCTCTGTAGACATACATGTTCATGTTCCTGTCTGAGTACCTGTTAAACATTACTGTTGTCTCTGCTTCTACTGCTTTCCCTGGCAGCACGTTTCACTCACCTGTGTTAGAAACCTGCCTTGTAAATCTCTGTTCAACTTTCCCTGCTTCACCCTAAGCCTATTCCCTCTAGCATTTAATATTTTATCCTATGAAAAAGACTCTGTCAACCAATCTACACCTCATCATAATTTTATATATTTACCTCTCAGTCTTCGAAGCCTCAGAGCGAACAATCTGACTTCTTCTAGCTAATACTCTCCAATCCATGCAATACTCTAGTGAGCCTCTTCTGCACCTTCTTCAAATGAGACCGAACTAAAGTTTTATTAGTACAACATGACTTCCTGACTTTTATACACAATACCCTGACTGATAAAGGCTATATGTCTTCTTTACCATCCTTTCTACTTGGGTTGCCATGTCAGTGAGGTATTGACTTGCATCCCAAGATCCCTCCATACATCACTGCTCCTAAGGGTCCTGCCATGTACCTACCCCTTATGTTTCACCTCTCAAAGAGCAACATCTCACACTTGTCCAGATTGTCTGTCTGCTATTTCCCTGCCCATGTTTGCAACTGGTCCATATTTTGCTGAATCATTTGATCACCTTCCTCACTATCCACAACCCTCTCAATAAAGCCACCCACATTTTCATCTGAACTATTTATATATATATATCACAATCACTGCTCCTTGTGGAGTACCACTTGTCAGACCTCTAGTCAGAGTAATACTTGTCCACCATGGCTTTCTTCGATCGGCAACCAGTTTTAAATCCAAGCTAACAAGTTTCCATGACTCCCTTCTGCCTTCATCTTTTGGCTCAGCCTATCATGATGGACGTCAAAAGCTTTATGAAAGTCCACTGCCCTCATCCCATCAATCATTTTCATCACCTCCACCAAAAAAACCTCTATCAGGTGTATAAGACCTAATCATAACTTCCCAACTTTTATACTCAGCACCCTGACTGATGGAAGCAAGTATGCCAAATGGCCTAATTCTGCTCCTTTGTCTCGTGTCTTATGACTTGTGTCCCTGTGACACACTGAACAGTTTGTTTAAGACTAATGATATCTCCAAATAGGAATGCTGAATCGATGTATCAGTGATGAACTCTCTTTTGGTTTTCGCAATCAATGAATTGTAAACCTGCTTCACTTTTTAAATTTTCAGATGTGGCTGTTATTTGACTACTTCTTGTTTTTTTTTAAAGTTATTGGCTGATACCGTGTCTTTGAACACAATTTAAAACGGACATTTCTTCCACCATTCACCATATTACTGAGGTTCCACTGACTGCAGTAAACAGACTGCCGGGGCGCAGGAACCCGCAACCCCATTTCTATTCTCTGGAGCACACAGAAGGGAATGAAAACATTGCTGTTCATTATCTTTATTTGCAGTGTTTAAATACCTCACAGTGCTGATAGTCTGGCATGACAGAATCAATTCGACAACAATATGCATTACTTTTTAATTAAATAATGCCTTAGCAAGCAACAAACTATTTTCTCCACCTATTGAACTTGTGGCTGCTGATCCAGCTGGACCTTTGCTTCCTAATTGGCTGGAAAAAACAGCAGGAACCACAACAAATTTCATCAATTAATCAGAAAGATAAAGTAGCAGCTACCTGGCAAAGTTATAATAAATTAAAGTGGGAGCAGACGTCCCCAACAAATCCCATCATGTGATTTTGACAGATGAGCTGCAGTTTTAATCCTTTAATCAGAGAGTAGGTGGAGTCTGCACAGTAGCAGGTGAGCAGAAATCCTCAACCCCATTTTCACTCTGCTTCTCCAAATCCTGCTGCCCCAGCTGCTTGTACTCGAATGTCAGGCGGTTTGTATGCTGGCCGCTGGACACAATACGTACCACAGTGTGGTCACAGCCGACCTTCATTTGTACTGGAGAGAAAGAGCATTCAGTGCAATAGAAAAAGACCCTGAGCTGGTATTTCAAAAGAATAGAAGCACAGAGGCATTTGAAACAATAATAGAGCAGGCCAAACAATAAATTCAGTTTTAATAATCTAAACACCGCAATGATGTGGTGCTGTATCGTTGTGGTAGTAATTCACTCAATGTTTTATAAACAGTTTCCTCCACTCTCCCATCAGATTCCTCAATGGACAATGAACCAACCCATGAACACTATCTCAATATTTTTGCTCTCTTTTTGCACTAATTTAATTTTTATATATATTTCTTTGTCATTTATAGTATTTTATTTATTGCACTATATTGTTGCTGCAAAACAGCAAATTTAATGACATACATCAGTGATATTAAACCTAATTCTGATTTTGATTCTGAATTTACTGCTGGTTCCTTCAATACAGTAGTGCTCGTCCATTGCACTCACTTGTGAAGCTTGGGAGATTTTACTTGAGTACAGCGGGAACCTTTCGTGCTGGATAAGTCACCTGGATCAGGTGGTCTACAGCCCAGGGTTCTGAAAGACATGGCTGAAGAGATTGTGGAGGTATTAGTAATGATCTTTCAAGAATCACTGGAAGGCTAGAAAATTGTAAGTGTCATTCCACTCTTCAAGAAGGGAGAGAGGCAGAAGAATGGAATATATCAGCCAGTTATTCTGACTTAGTGGTTGGGAAGATGTTGGAGTCAGTTGTTAAGGATGTGGTTTCGGGGTACTGGGAGGCAGATAAGATAGGCTGTTGTCAGCATAGTTTCTTCAAGGGAAAATCTTGCTTGACAAATTTGTTGGAATTCTTTGAAGAAATAACAAGCAGGATAGACAAAGGAGAATCGGTGGATGTTGTGTACTTGGATTTTCAGAAGGCTTTTGACAAGGTGCTGCACATGAGGTTGGTTATTGAGTTAAGAGCCCATGGTATTACAGGAAAGATACTAGCATTGATAATTGGCTGATTGACAGGAGGCAAACAATGGGAATAAAAGGAGCCTTTTTGGTTGGCTGCTGGTGATTAGTAGTGTCCCACAGCAGTATGTGTTGGGACCACTTCTTTTGCATTATATGTCAATGATTTGATGACAGAATTGATGGCTTTGTGGCCAAGTTTGCAGATGATACAAAGATAGGTGCAGGGGCAGGTAGTTTTGAGGAAGTAGGGAGGCTACAGAAGGACTTAGAGAGATTAGGAGAATGGGCAAAGAAGAGGCAGATGGAATGCAATGTCGGGAAATGTATGGTCATGCACTTAGTAGAAGAAACTAAAGGGCAGATTATTTTCTAAATGGAGAGAAAATTCAAAAATCTGAGGTGCAAAGAGACTTGGGAGTCCTCATGCAGGATTTCCCAAGGTTAATTTGCAGGTTGAGTCAGTGGTGAGGAAGTCAAATGTGATGTTAGCATTCATTTTGAGAGGCCAAAATATAAAAACAAGGATGTAATGTTAAGCGCTAGTGAGGCCTCACTTGGAGTATCGTGAGCAGTTTCGGGTGCCTTACCTAAGAAAGGATGTGCTGACATTGGACAGGGTTCAAAGGAGGTTTACGAAAATTATTCTGGGATTGAAAGGCTTGTTGTATGAAGAGTGTTTGACGACTCTGTGCCTCGATCCGGTGGAATGCAGAAGAATGAGAGTGACCTCATTGAAATCTATCGAATGTTGAAAGGCCTCAGCAGAGTGGATGGGGAGAGAATATTTCCTATGGTGGGGGAGTCTAAGACCAGACAACATAGCCTCAGATTAGGAGGGTACCCTTTTAGAACAGAGATGAGAAGGAATTTCATTAGCCAGAGAGTAGAGAATCTGTGAAATTTGTTATCACATGTGGCGGTGGAGGCCGTGTCAATGGGTATATTTAAGGCAGAGGTTTATAGGTTCTTGATTGGTCAGGGCATGATGTGATATGGGGAGAAGGCAAGAGATTGGGGCTGAGTGAGAAAATGGATCAGCCATGATGAAATGGTAGCGCGTACTCAGTGGGCCAAACAGTCTAATTTTGATCTTACATCTTATGGTCTTACTAAAATGGACACTTTGAGTCAAGACTCTTCTTTTAGATCCAGACCAACTGAGTTTTTGCAGCATATTGATGGTTGCTCAGGTTTCAATATCTGCAGCCATTGTGTCTGCCTTTTGTGCTGACCAGCTTGAAGTTACTAGTATTTGAAAGAACTATCTAGTTAATTACACTCCCCTACTCTTTCCAGGCAGTCTTGCAAACCCTTTTTTCTTTAAAATGGGTGTACATCTAAATCCCAGGGGATAAAACATTTCTAGAATTAGTGCAAGAAACCACTTTCACACTGACATATGCATACAAAAAAAATCAGATTTTAATTAAAATTATTGAACAGCATGTAAAGAGTCAAATTATTTACTCTCTTTCTCTTTATGTTTTATTCTGTTTTTATTTTATTAAAATTATCTTACTAATCAATCTCCATCAGGGCTAGACATGTGAACTACACGCGACCCTGCAAATGTCTTTTACACATGGGTTAGTAGAAAGGAAATCTAGACAAATGATTTGGAGATATGAAATAAAAAACCTGCCAAGACAGATGGAAATTTTAAATTAATTAAATAATCTGGAATTTTTTAAAAACTGCTAACAGAAGTGGTGATCATGAAGCCAACAATTTGTGGTGAAAATCCACTTGGTTTGCTAAGGTCAAAGGCCAGCCTATATTGTGGCATTGTGGATATTGCAATTTCTGCAATTTTTCAAACCTTTATCACAATGGACCAGATGGTTGACTTGTTCTTACTTTCCTGGTCCTTTCCTCGATATCCACTATTCCCAGGGTGATTGGCCTCCTCCTTTCCCTCTCCTAGTGCTCGTCATCTACCCAACCAATCCCAGATCCCAGATCACTGTTTCTGGGAAACTCCCTGTGAACCAAACCAATCACATCCTTGCACTGTAGCAGCGAATTGTGAGGCACCAAGAAATGTGAACTGAACAAGGAGAATAACTGTGAAGGTAAAGAATTCCATTGATGCCACGGATAATGTGATTTTAATTTTTTTTAAAGTAAAGAATTGCGTATAGCATAGAACTGTATATAGTGACTTGCCAGCTATGCCGCTCCCCACCTTCTTATTCTGGTTTCTTCCTGCTTCCTTTCCAGTCCTGATGAAGAGTCTCAGTCCAAAATGTTGGCAGGTTATTTCTCTCGGTGGGTGCTGCCAGACCTGCTGAGTTCCTCCAGCATTTTGTGTTGCTCTGTACTTAGTGTAAGTTATTTCCCTCAGAAATTAATGTGATGCCTTTTGCAAGTTACTGCAGATAAAAAATGTAAATACTATTTTGCCTGTGTCTTGTCCACAACTTGGCTGTAAAAATTTTTGTCATGTATCCCACAATTGGATAGAGCCTTATTATCGTTCCTTGTATAACTTATTTTTGTTTACAGCACAGTAACAGGCTCTTCTGACGCAGTATGTCCATGCCACCCAATTACACCCGCGTGACTAATTAACCTACTGCTCCGTACAATCTTTTTTGGAATGTATGAGGAAACTGGAACACCCAGAAGAAACTCACGTGGTCATGTGAGGAACGTACAAACTGCTTACAGAAGGTAGTGGGAATGGGACCCAGATTGCTGGTGCTGTAAAGCGATGTGCTAATCACTATGTACCGTAATAGAACAACCAATACTTGGCTGGATGAGTGAAACTCCAACAGTACTTGACACCATACAAGAAAAAGCAGTCTGCCTTTTGGTTGGCTGCTGGTGATTAGTAGTGTCCCACAGCAGTATGTGTTGGGACCACCAGTACACAATAGATACATGGCAACAATGCATTAGGGGTTCTTGTGAAACCCATGATTTCAAGGCAGGTGAAAACTACAAGTCTCCCTCCAGTTCACGTGCCATCTGACATCCAAATACATCATTCTTTTTGGTGTTACTGAGCTAAAATCCTGGAACCCCCTGACCAACACTCAATGGGAGCACTATGAATACAAGAACAGCAACAAGTCAAGAAAATGCTTATCACTGATCACTCCTGGACAATTACAGATGAGAACTGAAAGCCAGTTACAACACTATGAAGTTAAGATGAAAGAGATCTTCAGATTGTTAAATTGGATTTTTTTTTCTTTTTTTGAGAGAGTTCTTGGAGAGTTGATAAACATTTCCCAGTGGTATTCCTGATTATGAGTTAGCAAACTAGGGCAACTAACACAAGATTTTGGCTGGGAACGTTTTATCTGTGCTTTATATTCCTGCATGTTTCCAACGACAACAATGCCACATAGAACCTGATAGCTACTCTTTAAACATGTCTTATTGTCTGTGAAGTGCTTTTAGTTATGAATATGGTATGTACCTTCTTTTCATTTGTTAACTGTGGTGATATGTGGTGGCCATAATCTATAAGTATACTTGTTTTTTTTCTAAGCTGACAGGTGATGCCAACTTAAAGATAAACTACTGGAAGAACTCAGAAGGTCAAGCAGTGTTGTGGAGGCAAAGAAATCGTCAACATTTCAGATTAAGACCTTGTATCAGAACTGGAATTGTAGAAGAAAGAAGGTTAGTATATAGAAGTGAGAGGAGCTGGCATGTAATAGGTAGAACTAAGCGAGGGGAGGGAGGACATTGGGCAGAAGGAGGTGTGTGTGTGTGTGTTCGTTTCAACCACATGAGGAGGGATGATGGACAGATAGTAAATGGAGGGGGGTGGTAGGAGGCTAGGAAAGGTGAACCTAGGAAAGTGTGGATTAGACAGAGGGGAAGGATGATAATTAAATTAACTAGGGAAGGGGTTATGATTGCTAGGATAAACTCAACAGGCCAAATAGCCGCCTTCTATATTGTAATGAAATATTGAAAAAATGGAAAAATAATGATGATTATATAACATTTCACAGGATAGATATAGTTCTTTCTTTTAAAGTTATATTATATCATATATTGGATGTAATGTTGAAAGAAGGAGCTATCTAATTAGTCACATATCCTTGCTTTGTAATTAGTCACTGTAGCTCTGCAAAGTTCTAATAAATATCCTGAAAATTTAGCAATGGTAATTCTTACAGTTCATCACTACTGAATTTAAACCATAACGTACAGAGAAAAAATAGACTGTTCTATAAAAGGAATCTTGCAAGATATATCTTTAAAACTCCTAGAGCCTTCAGTGAATTGTTGAATTGATGGTTGACCTCCCTCACCTGATCCACTGAATGAATAGCAAATTTCAGCCACTGGGTACATCCTGCTGGTGTCTAATGTATTTCCTCCCAAAATCTGCACAAAATCAGTTGTTCCGCCACAGCTCCTAACCGGAGTCTATTGGAAAAACACAGGGAAGTCTATTAAGGTTCTTTTACGTATGTAATAGAGGATATCACCAAAGGGCAACACAGAACAAAATACTATACCCAGGAGTTATGTGTCACAGAAAATATTGGGCAAGTCAGTCTGACTTAACTGGAAATATGCATGCCAGCTGAAATATTTTGGTTAATATTTACATCTTTTTGCTTTTAGAAACAGGTCAGCTCCTTCAGGTGAGGCTGTTATACATTATATAAGTGAAGCCTCACATTAAAGTTCATGGGATATAACTCGGAAACAAGTTCCAAATGTCAAATCTGTCAGGGGATTTGTGATGTTTCTGCAAGAGGTTTATGTTCAATTTTCTGAACATTGAGGTGTGACCCCTCTGGGAATAAGGAATGAATCTTCACATCTCCACTTTCTGTGTCAAAAGAGCTGTCACTACTCTTCCAGTCATTCTGTGCAGCTTATATAAAAGTGAAACCACTTTTCAGTTTGCAGCGTCACAAACTGTGAAGTGTAATTCAGACATCAAATTGCTTGGATTCGATTTATCAAAGTGCCGCGTCCAGCTCCAGGGGCTTATGTTACACTGCTTGGACATCTCACCAGCTGAGGTATGATTCAAGGATGAAATTTAAAATGATTTTGTCTCTTACCAGCATTAAATGCTGGTAAGTTTTAAGCATGCATGTAGACTCACATGAGCAGAAATCCATTTTCACTGGGAGCGAGCAACACCACGTCTAATACTGTAGTTTCTTGTCATTTTCAGCTGCTGTCTTCAGTTTGAACTTAAGCTGAGTCTTAGCATGCATGAGAAGAGAAGGCTTACTATACAACATCTACGTCTCAGAATCAGAATTGGGTTTAGGTTACTGGCATATATTGTGAAATTTGTTTTGTTGTGTTGCCGCCATAAAAACCTTAACATCAGCATGACCAGATAATTGACTGTGGACTTTAGGAAGGGGGATGTCAGGAAAACACACAACAGCAACACACACAAAATGCTGGAGCAACTCAGTGGGGTTTTGGTCTGAAACGTCGACTGTACTCTTTTTCCATAGATGCTGTCTGGCCTGCTGAGTTCCTCCAGCAGTTTGTGTATGTTGCTCAGATTTCCAGCATCTGCAGATTTTCTCTTGTTTGTGATTTGACAACACACGACAGCCCTCAGTGATGTGTCTGTGGTGGAAAGAGATGTGCAGCTTCAAGTCCCTGGGCATCATTTACATCTGCAGGATTATGTAATGCAAAGTGCAATTAATCCCATGAAACTTGATAGGAATGTACCTGTGTTAATCTTGAACTGAATTAATATATTACAGATTTATTTCAACAACTACTTCCAATATATGGTAATTACAGTTCAGTAAGTTATAATCTTCTCTTGATCACACACAGGAATTTACTAAGTACTCTTCAATTTGGTTTTGTTTTTCACAGGGTTGACTTTTTTTTCAGTACAAGCTCAGAAATGAGCCGTTTTTTTTAACTTAGTAACAGGATCCCTGAGACATTCACAGTGTAGAACAGGCTCACCAGGATGTTGTCTGGATTGGAGGGCATTCATTATTAGGAGCGATAGGACAGACTTGGATTATTTTCTCTGAAGAGTTGGAGGCTGAGAGATAACCCGACAAATGTATATAAAAGTTTGGGAAGCGTAGATAATGTAGACAGTCAAAGTCTTTTTCCCAGGGTGGAAACGTTAAACAGAGTATTTTTAAGCTTAATGGAAATTTGTGAGGCAAGTTTTTTTTAAACATAGACAGTGGTACATGCTGGAATATGCAACAGGGGATAGGTAGAGGCAAATACAATAATAATGTTTAAGAAGCATTTAGACAGACATGTGGACAGAGAGGGAATAGAAGTAGAAGGACCATATGTCAATAGATGGGATTAGTTTAGAAAGAAAACAATGATTGAAAAACAGTATGCCAAAGTGCTTTTTTAGTTATTAGAATTGAAAGAAAATTACTTTAACATTGATGGAGAACAAAGGTATGATGGATAAAACAGGCCAAGTTTGCTTGCTATAAATAAATTCAAAATTCTGAATCAGTCGCACAGATATGCAATACATGTTTAGGCTTGTAAGCCACTAATATCAAGATTAGAGATGTGCCACACATTGATCACCTTTTGTGTCCGTCAGGATGAGCAGTTACAGTTTAAAGACAAGTCCTGCCACATCGAGCAGGGTCTATGCTTTGCAGAACCAAGATTCAAATAACTTAAATTTGCAGCCCTTGTCTGACATGTGCTAGTTTCAACCTGTTATTCTGATCAGGGAAAACAGATTTACAGTCTGCTGCTTTTGTCTACCCCTCAGCTTTTTCATAAATCTGCTTTAGTAATTAAAGTATACTGAGCTGCAGGAATCATTAAGTTTCAGGGGCTTATTTTCATAATACTTAAATTATAACAGTTATATAAATAATAATTATTATTTTATTACAATTAGCAGCTTATTTTAATTTAAAAAACAACCTGTGGTAACTTCTCATGTGTTAATATGAGATAATGGCTGAACTGAAGTTCAAAGTACGAGTATATGTCAACACGTACTACCCAAGATTTCTTTTCTTGCAGGTATTCACAGGAGAACAAAGAAATACAATAGAATCAATAAAAAATGCACAAGAAAAGACAAACAAAAACAATGTGCAGGTGAAGACAAACTGCAAATACAAAAAAATTAATAATAATAAAAATAAATAAGGAAATAATACTGAGAACATGAGTTGTAGATTCCTGCAGTGTTTTGTGTATAATATTTACCTGTAGATCATTAAAGTCTCCGAGAGTCATTTCCAGGATCTTGACTACTGTTGGGTAAATGATTGAAAAGCTGCAGTTTCGTTTCTGATGAGGAATGACCATTGTGAATCTTCCATCGGGTGTCTGGGAAATCACATTGCAAGCTTTGGACATAAATAAGTGACATTTCACAGTTAGAATAACTAAAATGCTCCGCTTCAAACTCAGAAAATTGAGGGCTCTGGTTCTAATCCAGAGACTAAAGCACAAAAAGGTGTAGGCTGCCACTCCAGTGTAGCACTGTGGAGGATCAGAGATGCCTTCCCTTGAAACATTAAAATAAAGTTCCACCTGCTTTCTAAGATGCACTTACAGGAACTCATGACACTATTACAAAGAAAAGCAGGCAAGTTAGATTCTGTGTCTTAAATATGTTTTCCTTTATTCGGTGTTACTACAACAGATTATTTCCACTGGGACTCGCTTTGCACAAATTGGTGTCACATTACTACATTACCCACAGTGAAATTTAATCCATGCTCAATGAATAATCTGGGATATTCTCAGGCTGTCAAGAATGCTATGTGAATACAAGTCTTACTTATATTTCAAGTGCCTGATACTTTATCTATCACTTTATTTTTCTGGGGGTTCTTGTGTATTTTCTGCTTGTTTTGATCTTAATAAATTTATTAAATGATAATTTTATTGATTTTCTTCATTTTTCAAGAAGTACCTGTGGGTTAGCTCATGAACAAATGATAGATCTAGTGGTGATGCATTGCCCGATGTACTTGTTGTCACCTGTGCTGTAGTACTGCTGGATGTCAGGGATGGCTGCTCACCACAGCAGCCCAGCATTGCTACCACAAATCTATAAAAGCTATTGATTACAAAGTCTGGAGGGGAAATAGAAAATGCTAAAATATTCTAGATTTATTAACTTGAAGGTCTACAGAATGAAATTCTACTTCTTAAAAAGAAGCCTATCAAACTTAATTAAGCAATTCACATAATCATTAATAGATCAATAGATTAGAATAGCAAGTGAATGCCCTGCAGCACTGAAGATGTCTCCCTATACTACAGGAGGATAAAATGTAGGTATGGGCTCTTAAATAAAAACCTAAATTCATTCCAATCAAATGTCTGCTCAATGAAAGCAAAATGTGTGAAGCATTAAATGTAACTGACTTTCATGTTCAAACAAAGTACATGTGCTTTATACCTATTGTCACACCATTAAAACCAGATTATTCTTTCCTCATGAATATTAGATTTTCAAAATATCCATAAAACAAACTACTCAAATAATTTTCCTTGGATTTTATCAAAATTGTACATATGTTCTAACTATATTGCAATCTTAAAGTGATAAATATCTTGTTAATTGTTGTGTTCTGTATACCGTATAAGACCTGTCAAACTTGTGTGAGTACAGAATATTTTCCGGGAAATGAATTCAGCGTTCTTTGTCGCTTCTATATGATGAGATTCTCATAATAGATTTAGTCAGCTTTAAACATAAATGAGGAATGGAAGTATAAGGCTTTGGGGGCATGAAATTGTACTGATTGCTAGCTGTTTTAACACAAGTAGATGGTTGATAACTGCAAGGATTTACGTGGTTAATTTACATGCATTCATTTTATTAGCTTTAAGACTTGACTTTCTGGTCACAATAGGCAGAGTTAAGCATTGATCTTTCCCAAATCGAAGATCATCATGACGTGTACTCAAATCATGCAGAATTTTCAAATTCAGACTTGGACTGGGATCAGGCAGCCAAAGCTAGAAACCTAAGGATTAAAAGAACTTGGGTTGTGAGAATTAAATATTCAGAAATTGTAGTAAACTGCCACTGATCAAGCCTTCCTGGACAGTCAGCTAACAGGTGGTATCAGTTTTGATTCACTTTCTTTGTCAGGCACTGCCTTCACTGGAGCTTGGAGTGCACAGTGGTATATTTTTGAACTGGACCTTAATAAGGCACTGCTCGTGGCCAGTTGACCTATTGATAGATTGCGCTGTTTAAACCCCAAAAATGGAACGCTGCTTTCTACATTGCTCTTTCCAGCTTGGATTTATATTGCGCTTATTAGAAGAAAATAAAGTAGCTGGCAAAGTCACGCAACATCCAAAAATACTATCCACCCAATGAACATTTTCGTCACTTTCACAAGTTTGGAAGCTTTGCTGTCAATCCACACAGACAATCATCAAATGGCTACAGCCCAGAATTCTGCCATTTGGCCAGATGAAACCATGACGGCTTCATGGAAGAGTGATCTGCCCAGATGAGCAAGTTACATGATACAGCACCCCTCACAAAGCAGCATTCCCTCAAAGTAGTATTGTGCCACTATTTCAACATAGATTTTGACACTCAGGTATATTCAATCAATTTTACTTGGATTTAATTGAGAATGAGTAAATGGCACAACCTAGGCAATGACTAATATGGAAGAAACAAATGAGGGATGTGATCAAATACAAACCTTATTAACAGGTCTTACAATCTATCTGAATATTTTCTGGATTTGCTTTAAGATATCAAAATTTAACAATTTTACTGCAAAATATTCTTTGTGAAAGACTGGATTAATTACATCCCCGTGAACAAATTTCCAAATTTAATCTGTATAAAAGTCATGTTTGTCACCA
The DNA here is from genome assembly GCF_030028105.1 of Mobula birostris. Taxonomy (NCBI): domain Eukaryota; kingdom Metazoa; phylum Chordata; class Chondrichthyes; order Myliobatiformes; family Myliobatidae; genus Mobula; species Mobula birostris. The sequence continues at coordinate 35,455,204 of NC_092374.1, forward strand.
GAGCCTAATGGATTTGGAATGATCAATCCTTACATGCACATGTATTTTCACAGCTCTCTCTGGCTGCCTGCACTACTAATGTTAATCAAATAACTCCATTCAATTGATTTATGGCATATGACTATAATCTGGTTGCTACAATTTTTCATTGTGATGCGCCATGTTTGCTCAATGACAGAAAGCCATCCCTCATTTTTTACGTTTTCCTTTTTATGCATGAAATATTCACAAAAGGCTATTCTATTGTATTTTGATGTCTGTAATATCACAGCATATTTTCACAGATTATACTGTTATAAATACAAATCAGTTTTAGAGATCTGGGGGGTAAGCACTATGGTGTGGTGCAGGGATGGTCCTGAACTATCACAATGGGGGCAATAGAAGTCTTTGGATTTGTTGGTGGACTCATTGTCAGTTACTATTTCAGGTTTATGTCTTTGGGTAAGACATGAACCTTCTAAGGCATTGAATTTTTTAAGCTTTTTGCCACCTCCATTAACTCATCTGATTGTTTTGGAATTTGATTAATGTAATTTCTATTGCTGTTTCACTTCCAGATATTTTCTCCCTTGGATATTGATAGGTGACTGGATTGTTCACATGATCCATATTCTAATTTGCTCTTCAAGTTTGTCAAAATGTGGATGACAATCTGCCTAAAGGTAAGATATCTCTGTCAGCACCCCTTCATCACCAGCCACAATAAGCCTTCAAACACCCTCACCTCCTCAGTCTACCCCACTCCTGCTTCCATTTTCAATTGGTGTATTGGCAAATTTGATGATGTTGATGCTAATGATGATGATGACAATGATGACGGTGGTGATGATTATGATAATGACAGTGAAGATATATCAATTGATGAAATTCAGAGGAAAGTATTTAAAAGCTGTGAAGAGAAAGAAGTTGAGTATGTGCAGTCTTCCGGTGGATGTCAATGACTGATAGACAATCTTTATCAGGAATCTGTCTTATGACACTCTGGAATATTCACTGGGAGAGCTATTGGATCAGTTTGGAGATCCAAGATACTTTAAAAGTTCACTCTTGGGTAAGTGCTCATTGCTGGTGATGCTAACACTCATTGACAAACCATAGCTGCCCTTCAGCTATTGATGGTAGGCTGCCTTCCTGAACTATAGTAGGGAATGAGTTCCTCATTGCTGCCTGTTAGGAACTCCATGATCCTAATAAGAAACAGAACAGAATGGCTACATTTAAGAATGTATGTGGTGTGGAAGATAAATTAGAGTCAATAGTTTTTCCATGTACCATCTGTAGTTGCTCTAGATACGAGTACTCAGGATGTAGACAAAACAGCTTTTGGTAAAGCATGGCAATGCATCCGACATGTAGTTCACACTAGAGTTATTATAGCACAGTGACAGAGGAGCACAGATTAAGAGTGTACCTCGTAACAAATCCAATGCAAGATTTAAATTTTATACCTCCTTAAAATTATTGGCATGCACAGCACTCTCAGTGACTAATTCTCTACTTGACCTGAAGGGTAAGAAGTAAAACTAATTAATTTTCAGCTACTGGTCTATTTTATTTAATCTAGAGATACAGCATGGAACAGGGCCTTCCAGCCCAATGAGCTGCACCACCCCGCAACCCACCGATTTAATCCCAGCCTAATCACAGGACAACTAACCCACTAACTGGCATGTCTTTGGACTGTGGGAGGAAACTGGAGCACCTGGAGGAAACTCATGTGCTTAAAGAAAGGATGTACAAACTTCTTAAGGAGGACGCCGGAACTGAACTCTGATGCCCCAAGCTGTAATGGGGTTGTGTACTGAAGTAATGGTTTTCTTTTTAAACTGTACTTGAGGTACCACTGATAAAAGCAGCCTTTACTGACTTTAAGATAAGCAGCTCCCTGGGTCATTTCAGAATGTAGCTAATGATCAATGTGTTTGATTTGAGGATCCTATATGGACCAAAAAGAAAGGTGGAATGGAGAGCTACTTTCTTCTTTCCTAAAGTATGGACGTGTTTTAGTCATACAGCCATAAGAGTATTACAGCACAGAAACAGGCCCTTCCGCTCATTTAGTCCTGCACCTTCTCATCCAGGTACCTATACAAATTTCTCTCAAATGTTCAAATTGAACCCGCATTCACTACTTCTGCTGGCAGCCTCTTCCACACTTTCACCACCTTCTGAGTGAGCAAGTCCCCACTCATGTTCCCCTTAAACAATTCACTTTTCACCCTTAACCCATGACCTCTAGTTCTAGCCTCAGCCAAAGTCTGTTCGCATGTACCCTATCTATGCCCATCATAATTTTGAATACTTCTATCAAATCTCCTTTCATTCTCCTATGCTCCAGAGAATAATGTTCTAACCTGTTCAACCTTTTCTTATAACTCAGAACCTCAAGTTCTGGCAAGATCCTTCTAAATTTTCTTTGCAATTTTAACTTTTTGAAATATATTTCATTAGTTGCCACAGTGGAATTTCAGCTCATGTTTTCCATTAGTCTTATTCTTGAATACTAATTCAGAAATTTCACAATAATATTCCTATTAAAAATATCACCCAGCACTCCAATTCTCATGTTGTGAAAATATCAGGTGAGGTAGAGATGCTCTCCTCCCCCATCACCATCACACATAGACACTGTTATAGAGTACTTGATATCTAAGATCGAAGATTGCATGCTACAATTGCCACAAGAGGACGCAGGTTTAAGGTGCTGGGGAGTAGGTACAGAGGAGATGTCAGGGGTAAGTTTTTCCACTCAGAGAGCGGAAAGTGCGTGGAATGGGCTGCCGGCAACAGTGGTGGAGCCGGATACGATAGGGACCTTTAAGAGACTTTTGGGTAGGTACATGGAGCTTAGGCTATGGGGAAGTCTAGTAATTTCTAAGGTAAGGACATGTTCGGCAGAACTTTGTGGACCAAAGGGCCTGTATTGTGCTGTAGGTTTTCTATGTTTCTTAATAAGACATTATGATGAAGCCTGAAGGTGAGAAGGCTGAAACACAGCATGATGATCCCTCAGGAGGCAACAATGAAAAATTTATGACATAACTTTGAATTTAATGCCCCCAAGACACTTTGGTAATATACCACCCACTTCTCTTTTTCAAACAAAATTATTTAATATGCAAGCATATACTTACGGAAGGGATTGATTAATTTCTGTATTGTAAAAGAAAACCCATTTCCAGGCCTGTGAACTCTAAAGAGGATCATTGCTGCATTTTGAGAAGACCTGATTGTTGTCTTGAAGTTGCTGCCAGAACAAAAATCAACATAGCGCTCTGACATGGGGAGAGTGTGGTCCATTATGCTCGGAAACATTTCCCCCTTCATTATCCAGCCATCAAAGACCTATGCATCAACAGAATATGATTTTAGAAGGATACAAGAAGAATGGTTCTATTGTGGACTAGTTCAGTTGTGTAATGTAAGGAAATATCAAGAAGAAAATCTAATAATAGGAAAAGTCAAAATTAATTAAAAAGTTAGTAATTCTTTACTTCCAGCATTTTCTTTGTACAACCAAAAATGTTAAATAATGCAAAGTTTGCCCATACATGTAATTATTAACCTGATCTATTTATAATGATCCAATGTAAGACTGTCGAATTGCAATGTAAAGTGCACTTATTTGATAACCAGTCACGTCCCATTCCTATTCTAAATCCTCCTCTCTTTTTCACTGATTATTAGAGTGTTGGAGGGAAAGATAAACAGAGGGAAGCAGAGAGACAGAGAGACAGGCAGACAGAGAGGGGTGGAGGGAGAATGAGAAAGAGAGGATGATAGAGAGAAGGTGCTCAATTCAAATTATGTTGCCTTTTGTCTGTCAGCTTGATTCAGTATCCATTTTTTTCTGGTCACTGTGTTTCCATTTGTCCTCTTGTTTGAACTGCACTTTTCAAATCTGCAATTTCCACCAAGAAGAATGCATAGGTCAAATATGCACAAGGCAACACTGCCACCTCCAATTTTCTTTTCAATTTCACTCTGCTTTAGGCATATATAACCAAAGCTTTATTACTCCTCTGTCAGAACCTTGCCTACCTATCTGCCAATTAAAGACCAACAAGCTGAAACATTAACTGTTTCTCTACATGGCCTTTAGCAATGCAGGAGATAATAACATTCAGGTTAAATTAGTACTAAGTAAGCCTTCTGATCATGATGTACATGCAGCAGCCACTTTATTGGGTAGTTCTGTACCTAATGTAGTGGCCACTGAGCCTATGTTCATGGTCTTCTGCTGCTGTAGCCCATCCTCTTCAAGGCTGATGTGTTTTCAGATATGCTCTTTTGCATGCCGCTGTTGTAACATGTGGTTATTTGAATTACTGTCACCTTCCTGTCAGCTGGAGCCAGTCTGGCCATTGTCCTCACGTCTCTCTCCTTAACAAGTCATTTTTGCTCACAGAACTGGCACTCACTGGGCGTTTTTTTCTGTTTTTTGCACCCCTCACTGTAAACTCTATGAACTGTTGTGTGTGCAAATCACAAGAGATCAGCAGTTTCTGAGATGCTGAAAACCCTCCATTCAGCACTAACAATCAATCCACACTCAAAGTCACTTAGATCACATTTCTTCCCCATTCTGATATTTGGTCTAAACATCAACTGAACCTCTTGACCATGTCTGCGTGCTTTTATGCATTGAGTTGCTGTCACATGATTGGCTGATTAGATATTTGCTTTAATGAGTGTGTGTGTGGCCTCCATCAGTCGTGGTCGACCATGGGTACTGAGCCTCTGGTAGTCACTGGGAGTAGCTTCTCCAGGGCGCAAGCCGGGGCAGAGTTGATATGGAGATCCGTCTGTTGCCCATGCAGTGGGACCCCCCTCTCCATGCTGATGACAGGTCCAAGGCAACGACGAAAGTCGATACAGTCTGGTGCCAGCAGCATCACAGGAGTTGCCATGCCGGTGCTGGGTACAGCAGTCAGCCGCCTTCCGGACTCCGACTCCGGATTTTCCCTCGGGGTTTACTCCCAAAGCCTTTCCCGTGAGCGGGTATAGCCGCAAGACAGCGAAGGTTTGAAATCGGAGTTTTCCCTCTCCTAGGTGAACTACCATCCGTGGTTAATGAGCCCCATCTGCCCGGAGCAACTGGTTTTAAGGTGCCAGTGGCCCGCCTTTGCCCCTTCTCCTGTCAGTGGGAACAGCTCCGCTGGGCATAAGAACTGTGCCACACATGAAGGCCAGGAGTTGGACTTGGTAGTCAGAGGCTGTTTGAGACGCACGCCATGGAGAGCATTTGTTTATCAGTGAGAGCTCATCCCCACTACCACCCTTCGGCTATGACTACCTTTGGAGTCATAATGAGGAGGTGTACCTAATAAAGTGGCCACTGAGCGTACATCAGAAACTATTGGTACAAAGCTGGATGTCCAATGGGTTATTTATCTGCAGTAAAAGTAAATATGCAATGTGTGTGGAGATCATGAGCAGCAGAGAATTAAGGAAAGAATGAGATAGATGTGAGTTTCATATAGATTCCCACTAGGGGAAAACCACTGAGTGTAATTTTAGCCTAACTATTAAATGGAAATAAGTACACTAGGCTGGATGCTCATGGTCTGATTTCCGATTTTCATTTTGATTGAAGTTATAATGTAGCACATTTTGGTGAAATATAAAAAGGGCATTTCACCTACAGTAAGTGTTCCTGATTGCTACTAACAAGTTAAGCTGGAGTTGTGCCTAATGAGTTAGGAATATGTGTTAGCCCACAATGGCATTAAGAAAATGATAAGGACTTCATAGGAAAAGAAGTTTAGATTCTGCAGGTAGAAATGCAGATGTTCTTTTCAGCATTGCATGTATTATTACAAAGTCTCTCTACAAAAGGTAATTACTATTCTGTTTTAGCATGGAGCAGAACTTTGAAAGAAAATGTTATAAAGGGGAAAATAAGTAATAACAAGTAGTAAACAATTCCTGGAGGCAAGTTTAACAATGGAAGAATTGTGAGATTGCCCTTTGGATGAGAAAGAAAATGAAGCAAAGAATTTCAATTGATGAGAAAAAAATTATCAAACATATAAAATGGATGTACTAATCACATTAGGTTTTCTTGGATAAAGAATCTAGTGACACATGTTTGAAGCAATGGTAGTCATAAAGGAATAATTGTTATAAATAGTAAGCTTATTTGTCCTTACCTTAAGGAAATCTCCACCTTGACAATCTATGTTGACATTATTGTACTCCAAGGAGATAACTTCATCAGGATTGCCGATGAAGAAGGTGGCACAGTTGAGCTGTGGTCTATCTGCCCTGAATGAGAACTGACCGTCTACACTCAACATGTCAACACAGTCTGTAGACAGAAGGAATTACATACAGTTATCTGATTTATCGAGTGGGAGGGGCTACTACTAAATTGCCAAAATTAAATGAAAGAGATTCCAAACTGGAATGCCTTAAATTGAAAACTGTAAAACATTTATTTCATGTTATCAGAATAATTGTGCTAATTTGAACAAGCTTCTGCTTATTTGATTTTGATGAATTGATGAATAAGCTATGTTGTTGAAGAAAGAGGTTATAGAACACAGATAATAAGAATCTAAGAAATAAATGCAGGTACATGCTAGTCAACATTCTGTGTCTGTTAAAAATATTAGTTTAAATCTTTTTTTCATTTTCTTATTTCCTAATGCAATTTCTGTTGTCACAGTCTGTAAAGAATCCATATTAACTTTCACTAATCGCTTCTATTTTACATATTGATATAATCTCTTGCAGTGGGCATTGTTTGTTTCCATTGGCCCATTACCTTACCATTTCATAAGAACATAAAAATAGGAGTAGATCAACTGGCCTGTTGAGCTTGCTCCACCATTCAACAAGACCATGGTTGATCTGGCCATCGACCCAGTTCCACCTCTCTGCATTTCCCTATAACCTTCAATTTCCCTGCTACTGTATGCAACAATCTATCTGTGCCTTAGATATATTTAATGAGGTGGCCTCTGCTGCTTCCCTAGGTAGAGAATTCCATAGATTCATTACTTTCTGGGAAAAGCAGCTTCTCCACATCTTCATCTTAAATCTATTCCACAAAATCTTGAGGCTATGTTCCTAATTTTAGTCTCACTTACCAGTGAAAATAACTTTCCTGCCTTTATCTTATCTATCCTCTTCATAGTTTTATATGTTTCTATAAGATCCTCTCTCATTCTTCTGAATTCCTGCAAGTATAATTCCAGGTAACTCAATCTCGCCTCATAGGTTAACCGGCCCTCATCACCAGAAACAACCTAGTAAATCTCTGCACTGCTTCCAAAGCCAGTATGTCTTTCCTTTAGCAAGAAATTATCAATGCATTGATCCTTCTTGCTGAGTTCCAAAATGTTGCTGTAATCAGGTTTACATTTTCTTCTATGTTTCCAACCATTCCTTTTGCTCTTTTAACCCATTGATAGTTTTACTGCACTGTCCCAATCTGCCATAACCAGCTTCTGCTTCATGGCTTCTGAGTTTGTTTCCTTTTAAGACTGGTTTCAGATTGGACAAAATTATTATTAATCTTTGCATACAATTCTTATATAAAAGAGGTGGTCATGGTAGAAAAGTGCCAAGTAATAGAAAAGTAGTGAAAAGTTGTTTCATGGACTTGGAAGAAAATGTGTGGTGGGGTTCCCAGTGGTTAGTACGAGGGCCACTGCCCTTCTTAGTGCAATTAAATTATTTGGACTTGGCTCGACAGTACAAAATGATCAAATTTCCAGATGACTCAAAACTTCGAATTGGAGCAAACAGTCGGGAGAATCGTATTAGAAATCAAGACAGGTGATGGAATAAGCAGATAGATGCTGGATAAAATTTAATCTAAAGAAATAGGAAGGGTTACATGTCAGTAGGATGAATGAGAAGGAGCAAGGCAAACTAGAGGACAGTTCTCAAAGTTGAACAAGAACAGAAGGGATTATCAGTAAATCAGCATCGCTCTTTGATTGGGGCAAGGTAGCTTGAGAAAGTGCTTAAAATATCATACTGAATCCTGGACCTTATGGGGGCCTTGAGTACATAGCAAGGAAGTCATGTTGGACTATGACACACACTCAAGAAATATCTAGATGGGCACTTGATGGACATAGACGGGTTCGAGCAAATGCTGCTAAACGGGATTTCTGCAGATGCGTACTGGGTAGTTGGCAAGGACAAAGCGGACCAAACAGCCTTTTTTTTTTGATATATTTTGTTTGTGATTCTTGACCCTAACAGTAAGACGGTGCAACCAATGGAGGGGAGGGTGGGGGCATCTCTAGTGCAGCACGACCAATCCAGTTTTAACTCTGAAGCTGCCAGGCAATAGCGTACGGATCTTCGGCCGGACCATTATTCTGTGCCCTGAACACTTCTCGTCAATCTGGCTCCCATCTTCGGTGTACTTTTCTCCCGAGGGTATTTCCAATTATCTCCCAAAATCTCCTCCTCCCGGCTTTAAAAAAAAACCCTCAGAGATTCAACATTCATAATATTTTGCTAGGTTTCAATGTGAAGAAAGCCCGGGTGACGGGCAAGCGCCGTATGTTTAAATGAGGTTAAAATAAAAGGACATGTTTACAGGGTCCGTGGCTGTGCTGGACCTGAAAACAAGCGAAAATAAAATTACCCTTCCATTTAAAAAAATAGGACGCATTTTGGGCGGGTAATCTAAATAATTGCCTAACCCGAATCAAAGAGCGAGCATCGGAGCATCTCTCTGACACGGTGGGAACTTGAAAACGTGCAGCGTTATTATCGGTTTTAGGTTTGTACACGGTAAGTAGTTGCCAGAGCGGCAATCCGTGCTGAACACCGCCAGTGTCGGTGTGTGGATTGCCGCTTCGACTCGGCGCGCGTTTCTTCAATCTGCACAACCGGCTCGGTTTGAGCCGAGCAGTGTGCGTGAATCCTGTACAGCCACCAATCGCTAACTCACTCACCCATCCCGAGATACTTACTAAGCCTTCGATTGTAAACGTATCCTTGAGAAAGTGATCGCTTCATCTCCGAATTTAGAAGCCCAAGCGGGTTATCGTTCATGTCGTTGTTCTTTAAAACATTGGAGATTATGTTAAACGTTAAACACTTGAGAAATTTTTGAAAAGACTTTCTTTGTGAACTGCGCTAGACTTATTAATAACTATTTTAGAAACGAACATAATGTTCCGTTAACGGTCTCTCTCCTACTTCTGCACAATAAATTTCTTCCTTCAAAATAACCCGAGTTAACATCAAAGTGCTTTTTTCTTCAGAAACTTCCTTCCAAACGCATCAAACCAGACTTTAACAAATAAACAAAATTTAATGTATTTAGTACTTGCCGCCGCAAGATTAAACCGTGATGCACACAAAATGCTGGAGAAACTCAATACGTCGGGCAGCATCTATGGAGAAGAATAAAGAGCCTACGTTTTGGGGCGAGACCTTTCATCAAAACGGTTAGATTGGATCAGTAGTCTTTTCCCCTGTGGTCTCTCTGAATGATTTCTAAATAGATGTCAACCTCTCCGAAGCGGTTAGCTTTATTTGTAGTAGGAGTTTGTTTTCAAACCTGTTTTCTGGATGCGCCGGCACACTGAGGAGAAACAGCTTGTGGTCTATTGAACATGATGGCTGATGGGGAAAGGTAACAAAAAAAGGTGAAATGTTTTCTGAGTAAGGTTTCACCTAGCAGTAAGAAAGCTCCAAAGAAGCAAGCGTCTCCACGTGGAAAAAAAATCAAAAGACAATGCTGGGTTAAAGAGCTTGCTAAATTATGAGAATTAGTGCATCAATTGTCAATACAAAATAAATAATCCGATTTATTTCAATGTGGAATGAAAAACAAAGCAGCTATCAAAATCACTGATTGAGAAAAATCACGGATATAAAGGAAAGACTAAAAGAGACAAATGTGTGTGTGTGGATGGACAGAGGAGTCCCTGTCTCCCAGACACTGACTGATGGTAGTGTCCCACCTCTATGTATCTGCCTTGTCCCTGGAGAATCGCCGTCCATAGCAGCGCGAAGTGCAACGGAACCTTCAAGCCAGAAGACATCTTTCTTTCTGTCTCCGTGTGTTAGCGGCTGGCAGTCAGTGACGAGTACGAGAGAATGTGGTCTCAGCCCCTTCTTTTATAGCGTGCTCAATGCTGCCTGTAACGCACGTCGTGGGTAGAAGTCGCTGATAACAATCTAGTCACCAGACTCCTCTGTCTGTTTTCAAGTTACGTGAATGTGACGGTAGCAGGACACGGGCTCACATTGTCAATAAGACAAAAATATCAAGCCAGATGTTCACTGGAGATACGAAGCGATAAACCCAGCCATGCGCTTCCAGCGTTGTGTCCTGAAACCATTCTAGGTTGACAAAAACAACCCAAAGCTCACCTTTAGGAGTAACTAGAAATATTGCACTTTATAACTTCTAGCACGTCCCTGAGCTTTATAACTTTAGTTTGAAAAGAATCTTGCTAAACTTTTACTTTTATTTGGACATTTAAATTAAGATTAGAGATAAGACCATAAGACATGCAGGATCAGAGTTAGGCCATTTGGCCTATCGGGTCTGCTCCGCCATTCAATCATGGCTGATGAACTATCCCTCTCATCCCATTCTCCTGCCTTCTCCCCGTAACCTTTGAAACCCTGACTAATCAAGAAACTATCAAACTCCACTTTAAGTATACCCAATGACTTGGCCTCCACACCGGTCTATGGAAATGAATTCCACAGATTCACCACCCTCTAAGTGCAGTCTGATTAATGCTAACAATGCATTTGCCTTCCTTACCACTAACTCTACCTGCAAGTCAACCTTTGGGGAATTCCACAAAAGGACTCTCATCTCTCTTTACACCTCACATTTTTGAATTTTCTCCCTGTTTAGAAAATTGACTATGCCTTTATTCCTTCTACCAAAGTGCATGGCTGTACAGCCTCTACACTTTATTCCAACTGCCACTTCTTTGCCTATTCACCCAATCTGTCTTCCTGCAGACTACCTGCTTCCTCAACACTATCTTCTGCTCCATCTATCTCCATATCATCTGCAAACTTGTCCACAAAGCCATCAATTTCATCATCCAAATCATTGACATATAATATGAAAAGAAGCAGTCCCAACAACAACTCCAGTGGGTCACCACTAGTCATGGGCAACCAACCAGAAAAGCCTCCTTTTGTTACAATGGGGCATTCCCAAGTGCAGGACACAGACACGGGGGTAGCATTAACAAATGTATTTTATTAATAGTTGCCAGGAAGGCCGGAGAGCAAGGATTAGATGCTTACATGGACGTAAACATTGGACAACAAACTGGAGGAACCTGGACTTGGACTTGGCTGTGGAGCCTGGATTTGGACGTGAAGCCTGGACTCCTTTATTCCCACTCTTAGCCTCCTGGCAGTCGGCCAATCTTCTATGCATGCTTGTATCTTTCCTTTAATATCATGTGCTTTTATCTTGTTAAGAAGCCTCATGTGTGGCACCTTGTCCAATGTCGTCTGAAAATCCAAGTTAGTTACGTGCACTGAATCTCCTTTGTCTATATTGCCTGTTATTTCCTCAAAGAATTCCAACAGATTTGTCCAGTAAGATTTCCCCTTTAGGAAACCATGTTGTCCATTTTATCATGTGTCTCCAAGTACCCTGAAACCTCATTCTTAATAATAGACTCCAACATATTCCCAACCAAGCTAATTGGCCTATAATTTCCTTTCTCCTACCTCCCTCCCTTGTGAAAGAGTGGAGCGACATTTGCAATTTACTGGTCCTCCAGAACCATTCTAGAATCTAATGATTCTTGAAAGATCATTACTAATGCCTCCACAATCTCTTTAGCTACCTTGTTCAGAACCCTAGGATGTAGTCTATCTGGCCCCAGCAATTTATCTACCTTCAGACCTTACAGCTTCTCAAGCACCTTCTCCTTAGAAATAGCAACTACACTCATTTCTGCCCCCTGACACTACAGGATTTCTGGCGTACTGTTCCTGTCTTCCATAATGAAGACTGACACAAAATACTTATTAAATTCATCCACCATTTCTTTGTCCACCCTTTACTACCTCTCCCGTGTCATTTTCCAGTGATCCGATATCCACTCCTGTCTTTCTTTTACTTTATATATTTGAAGAAACTTTAGGTATCCTCTTTTATTGTCATATGCAATAAATGCAAGACACTGACACTGAAGTACTGGGAACTGGACTGGACTAGAGTTAGGGATGGGACTGGACACAGACTTGGGCTAGGACTTTGGTTAGGAAGTGGGACCGGGACAAGGAACTGGGAACTAGGAGCCTGGGCTTGGACTCCGAGCCAAAGACTGGACAAGGACCCAGAACCTGGGTCTTGACTTGGGCTTGGACCCCGGAAGTAGGCGAGGACATGATGTGGCTACGTGACTGGACGCAAGCTTGGGTTCTTCGAGGCTTGGGTCAGCTAGACTCCTTCTTAGAGCACAGGGCTGGGACCCTTCCTAGGATGCAGGGCCGGGACTGTTCCTAGGATGCAGGGCTGGGATGACTGTCGAGGTAAACCGCCGAGGAAACTGTCAGGGATTCAGATGGAGAGGGGAAGGGAAGTCCAGCCTCAGGGTAATGGCAAAGATGGCCTGGCTTACCCAGTGGAGGCAAGGACAGGAAGGGACAGATCCAACCACAGGGTAATGGCAAGGACAGCCTGACTTACCACACAGAGGCAAGGATGGGAAGGGACAGGTCAAACCGCAGAGTAACGGCAAAGACGGCCTGACTTACCCCATGGAGGCTAGAACAGGAAGGGAGCTCAATCCAGGGTTGCTCCTAGTCTCGGGGCAGCCAGCAACCTTTGCTAGCCACAGAAACAGCTGAATCCATATCCAGCTCAGAGTGCCTGACAGCCACCCAGCTAGCCCTGGAAATGGCCAAATCCATACCACAATGACTGCTCTGACAAGAGACAAAAAGGCTCCATGAAGCTGTGGTCCTCCAACCAGGCCTAGAGATCATGAATGGCTGCTCTAGCCTTCCACCAGCAAGTCGCTCCAAGGGGATACTGACCAGATGAACCAGCACCCACACTTGATCCCAGGGCCACTTATATTCCCAGCCCCAAGACGAGCATCAGGTGTCTATGATTGAGCCCAGCTGAAACAAGGGACAGCCAGAAGACCCAGAGTACGAAGTCCATGGACCGGACCATGACGCTTTTACTATTGGCTAGCTTACCTTCATATTTCATGTTTTCTTTCATTATGGCTTTTTAGTTGCCTTCTGTTGTTTTTTAAATGCTTTCCAATCCTTCCATCCCCAAATAATTTTTATACTGTCTTTGACTTCCCTTGTTAGCCACAATTACATCATCCTCCCTTTAGAAAACTTCTTCATCTTTGGGACGTATCTATCTTCTGAATTGCCCCCAGAAACTCCAGCCATTGCTGTTCTGCCATCATCCCTGCTAGTGTCCCTTTCCAATCAACTTTGGCCAGTTCCTCTCTCATGCCTCTGAAATATCCTTTGCTCTATTGTAATACTGATACATCTGACATTAGCTTCTCCCTCTTTACTTGCAGGGTGAATTCTATCACATTATGATCATTCTCTCCTAAAGGTTATTTTACCTTAAGTTCCCTTATCAAATCTGGTTTATTTTATAGCACCCAATCCAGAATTGCCTTTCCCTTGTTGGGCTCATCCACAAATTGCAAATTCTACAAATTCCCTCCCTTGGGATCCAGTGTCAACCTGATTTTCTCAATCTACCTGAACATTGAAATCCTCCATGACTATCATAACATTCCCCATTTAGAAGATTTCAGCTTTTTCAGGGTAGACATACCTCAAAGGGAGTTTGCTGTGGAGCAGCAGATCATAAATACAAGGGATTACAGCATCTGCAGGATCTCTTGTGTTTACCATACATAAAGTGGAGAGGGAGAACTGGATAGGCTGGAGGGCAAAGGAGAGGGAACGATGTAGGTAGTGAGAGTTTGTGATGAATAATGGTGGTAAAAGTAAAGAAACAAAGAAAGAGGTGCAGGTTCAGAAAACGTACTAAAGAAAGCAGGATAGCTGAAATACAAAGGGTAGAAATGGTGATCACCTGAAATTACTGGACATAATGTTGAAAGCAAAGATCTCCACTGTACCTGATTGGAATATTAGGTGCTGTTACATATGTTTAAGTTGAGCTTCATTGGAATCGTGGACAGGTTCAGATTTAGATAGGACAGATAATTAAAGTAATGGGTGACTGGAATGTCATGTCAGACTGAAGAGAGTCTGCAAAGCCTTTGGCTGGTTTACATTAGGCAGCCTTTGTGTAGAGGGGATGTTTCTGCTCCAGGTGGAAAGAATGTTTCCACTCTAGGTGGTGGCAAGAGAGAAAGTGAAATACCAACTGTTTGTCCCTTCTTATTTCATGGGAAGGAGATTTAAGTAGAGATTTAAAAGGAACCAACTGCACCTCAATGGAACAGTTCTTTCGGGAAAGGTTAAGAGAGCTGAAGGTATACCTGTGTTGCAATGACGCCAGCGGTATCAGATATGACAGACATTCAATTAATATTCAACACAAAAAAATTCTGCAGATGCTGAAATCTACAGCAACACACACAGAATGGAAATGAATGAATAGTTGATGGTTTGGGCTGAAATCCCTCTTCAGGACTGGAAAGGAAGGGGGAATATGCCAGAATAAAAAGGTGACGGAAGGGAAGGAAGATAGGTGGAAAGTGATAAGTGAAGGCAGGTGGGTGGGAAAGGTAAAGGGCTGTAGAGGAAGGAATCTGATAGAAGAGGAGAGTGAACCACGTGAGAAAGGAAAGAAGGAAGGGCACCAAGGGGAGGTGATAGGCAGGTGAGAAGAGGTAAAAGGCCAGAGTGGAGAATAGCAGGGGGAGAGGTGTTTTTTTACCGGAAGGAGTGATCGATTTTTATGCTATCAGGTTGGAGGTTACCCAAGTGGAATATGAGGTGTTCCTTCTCCACCCCGAGAGTGGCCTCATCATCGCAGAAGAGGAGTCCATGGACTGACATGTTGGAACAGGAATGTGGATAGGAATTAACGTGGTTGGCCTCTGGGAAATTTTACTTTCAGCAGATGGAGCACAGGTGCTCAACAAAGCAGTCCCCCAATTTGCAACAGGTCTCATTAATGTAGAGGAGGCTGCATTGGGAAACCCAGATACAATAGATGTCTCCAACATATTTGACCTTTCATCGGGTGGTCGGTTATCACAGGAGGATCTCTATCCCTATTAAAGCAGTGGGAAGATGGGATGGGTGCGGATGTTTGGGAAATGGAGGAGATACAGTTGAGGAAGGGAAACCTCATTATCCCACGGCTATCTTGAATATACCTCATCCCACCCTATCTCCTGTACAAATGTTATTTCCTTTTCTTAGTACCTTCATATCCTCCATATCTGTTCCCAGGATGTGGCCTTCTCAAGACCTCAGAGATGTCCACCTTCTTCAGAGAATGGGGTTTCCCTTCATTCGCTATTGAGGCTCCCTCACCTGCATCTCCTCCATTTCCCAGACATCTGTGCTCACCCTATCTTCCTGCCACTTTAACAGTGATAGAGTTCCTCTTGTCCTTACCTACCGTACCATGAGCATTTGCATCCAACACATCATTCTCCACAATGTCCCCACCTCCAAAGGGATCCTGCCACCAGACACACTTTCACCTCCTCCCCCCGACTACTCTCTGCTTTCCACAGAGTTCACTCCCTCCATGATTCCCTTGCCTATTTGTTCCGCCCCACTAATCTCCCTCCTGGCACTTATCCCTACAAGTGGCTAAAGTGCTACAGCAGCCCACTCACCTCCTCCGTCACCTCCTTTCAGGGACCCAAATAGTCCTTCCAGGTGAGGCAACAATTACCCACAAATCCATTGGGAGCCCCCCTTTTCTCTTATTCAATTTCCCACTCTGGGCTCTTACATCTTCTCAAATGCCTATCACCTACGCCTGGTGTCTCTCCTTCCTCCCTTTCTCTCCTATCAGTTTCCTTCCTCTCCACCCCTTTACCTTTCCCACCCATCTGGCTTCACCTTTCATGTTCTAGTTATCCTCCTTCCCATCCACCCACCTCTTTTTAAAAAATTCTGGAATCTTCCCCCTTCCTTTCAATCCTGAAGAAGAGTCTTAGCCTGAAACGTTGACTGTTCATTCATTTCCTTAGAGGGTCTCTGACCGGCAGAGTTTCTCCAGCGCATTGTATGTGTGGTAATTAATATTACATCTGGAAGTGAAGAAATTCAGGATGAGAGGAATCCTATTCTGGTTCTGGGAGTGAACATAAGGGTAAGAGTAATACTATGGGGGAATAGGTATGTTCAAGGGCCCTGTCAACTATGATGCGTGAGAATCCACAGCTTGGGAGAAGGAAGATATATCTAAAACACTCGTTAAAAAGATGGTATCATTAAAAAAAGATATGATGGAGTCAGAAATACTGAACATGTGTCTGTGGAGAAGTACAGTAATTATTTCAGGTCATTGAGTTTTCATCAGGAAGAGGAGAAGTTAGAAATCAAACAAGTTAGTAGTTGTGAGGAAGGAGGAGCAGTGGGGGGAGCCAAAGGAATATTTGTGATAGAGTGGAAACCAAAAGAAACTGAATGGCATAAAGGGTGCTGGTACAGGCAGAGAGAGTATGGCCAAATGTCAATAATCACAGTTGATTTCTCTGGAGATGTAAACAGAGATACAGAGGGGAAAAAACACTGGCTCTTTGAACTACAATTGACTAAAATAGAAGATGTTTCACATATGCTAATGCTTCGACCTCTGCAGGTTCCCATAGTAAATTTCCAAGTAAGTGAATTCAAAGAACCTCAAAATATTAAAGCAAATTTGATGATTGAAGTCCTACTCCCCGAACCTGAATATGCTAGAAATGTTCATCTGTAGAATGAGTGAACATTGATCTTTCATGAACAGCTGTTAAGCATGAGGACATCTTCCAGAGGAAGGTGGATGATGGCAGTGCTGGCTGGACTGTTCAAGGAAGAAGTGAAGGTAGACCTTAAACACTCCTATCTCTGCATCTTAACACTTGCTATATCTCAAAGTATTCCAGTTCTCTTTGGTATTTGCTGGACTGTTCAAGGAGAAGTAAAGAGAGACCTTAAACACTCCTATCTCTGCATCTTAACACTTGCTATATCTCAAAGTATTCTAGTTCTCTTTGGTATTTGCTGGACTGTTCAAGGAAGAAGTGAAGATAGACCTTAAACACTCCTATCTCTGCATCTTAACTCTTGCTATATCTCAAAGTATTCTAGTTCTCTTTGGTATTTGCTGGACTATTCAAGGAGAAGTGAAGATAGACCTTAAACACTCCTGTCTCTGCATCTTAACGCTTGCTATATCTCAAGCTATTTCAGTTCTCTTTGGTATTTGTCGATTTGCAACATTAACTGTTTTCTCTCCACAGTGGCTGCCTGATCCAACAATTTCTGTTTCATTTCAGATTTCCAGTTTGTGATTTATTATGCTTACAAGTGAAACATTACTTCATTTGGACTTGCTATGTGTTTAGTAAAAAGGAAGCAACTCATAAAAAAGTACTGACATTACATCTTGATTCCTACAATATGATACAAACTTTACCACAACTAAACTGCTCCATGACATCATAATTTGATCTGAGCAAAAGGAGCAGGCAACAAAAGTATGCTCAAATAAAAGTGATTGGACTTCCAAAATTGTGTGAGTGGACCAGTGTAGGAGTGGTGAGGCTTCGGCTCATCAGGCTTCTGCGAGAACAGGCTTGGGAAAGGTAAATATATGGTAAGTTTCTTCTTTTTCATTCTTCCTTTATTAGTACATAGTTAGTACAGTGAGGATAGATCCAAGAGCTGCGTTTTGTTCTTTATGAGAAATGTAGGAATTCTGGGAGACCTCCAGCCTCCCGGGTAACCACATCTACACCAGGTGCACTGAGCTGCAGCTCTTCAGAGAACATGATAAGGAGATAAATGACCTTTGGCTCATGCAGGAAACTATGGAGGTGAATGATAGGAGCTACAGGGAGGTCTTCTCCACTAAGTTGCAGGAGGGAGGTACCCAAGTGACTGTCTGGAGAGGAAAAGGAAATGGGAAGACAGTGCAAAGTACCTCTGTGGGCATTCCACTCGATAATAAGCATTCCAATTTGGATAGAGTTGGGGGCTATGACCTCCCATAGGGATGCTCCAGTGACCGGGTCTCTGGCACTGAGTCTGCCTCTGTGCTTTGAAGGGAAGGGGGGAGAAGACGACTGAAGTAGTGATAAAGTATTCCATATTTAGAGGAGTAGACACGAAGTTTTGTGGATGTGATAGAGACAGCTGGATGGTATATTGTCTTCCAGGTGCCAGGATCAGGGATATTTAGGATTGGATCCACTGCATTCTAAAGAGGGAGAGCGAGCAGCTAGAAGTTGTGGTACATATTGGCACCAATGACATAGGTAGGAAAGGTGAGGAGGTCCTGAAAAGAGAGTTTTCAGGGAGCTAGGTGGAAAGCTGAAAAACAGGACCTCCAGGGTCGTTAGCTTTGGCTTGCTGCCTGTGCCACGTGCCAGTGAAGGTAAGATTAGGAGATAAATGTATGGCTGAGGAATTGGTGCAGGGAGCAGGAGTTCAGATTTCTGGATCATTGGGATTTCCTCTGGGGAGGGTATGACGTGTACAAAAAAGGGGTAGTTACACCTGAACATGAGGGGGTCAATATCCTTCTGAACAGGTTTGCTAGAATTGTCGGGGAGCGTTTAAACTAATTTGGCAGGTGGATGGGAAACTGAGGCTGGGGCAGTTGTTATGCAAGCAAAGACAGTGTGTAGTGAGAGGGTCAGGAAGGACAGGCAGATGATAGGGCAAAATTGCAGTCAGTGGAACGAGTTGCAGTGTAACAGCAGGACAAAATTGAAAAGGGTGACTAATACAGGACTGAAGGTGTTATATTTGAATGCATGTTATATTTGTAATGCGTTAGCAATTGGCAGGTATGATGTTGGTATCACTGAGTCGTGGCTGAACGAAAATTATAGTTAGGAGCTTAACATCTAGGGATACACTTTTTATTTAAAGGACAGGCAGGTAGGCAGAGGGGCTCTGATGGTAAAAAATGAAATCAAATCCTTAGAAAGAGGATCAGAAGATGTAGAATCATTGTGAACAGAGTTAAGAAAGTGCAAGTGTAAAAAGACCCTGATAGGAGTTATATACAGGCCTCCAAACAGCAGCCAGGATGTGGACTGCAAATTACAATGGGAGATGGAAAATGCATGTCAAAAGGGCAATATTACAATAGTCATGGAGGATTTCGATATGCAGTAGCTTGAGAAAATCAGGTTGGTGCTGAGTTTGGATCCCTTCTTTAGAACAGTTTGTGGTTGAGCCCACAAGGGGTTTCAGCTATTCTGGATTGGGTGCTGTGTAATGAACTGGATTTTATTAGGGAGCTTAAGGTAAAGGAACTCTTAGGAGACAGTGATCAAAATTTGATAGAATTCATCATGCAATTTGAGAGTGAGAAGCTAAAGTCAGATGTATCAGTACTACAGTGGAGAAAGGGGAATTACAGAGGCAGCAGAGAGAAGCTAGCTAAAGTTGATTGGAAGGGGACTCTATTAGTGATGACAGCAGAACAGTGATAGCCGGAGTTTAAGGGAGCAATTTGGAAGGTGCAGGATAGATACATTCCAAAGAAGAGAAAGTATTCTAAAGGCAGGGTGATGCATAAAAACAAAAGAGAGGGCATATAACAGAGCAAAAATTAGCATTAGAGAATTGGAAAGCCTTTTAAAACCAACAGAAGGAAACTAAAGAGGCCATAAGAAATGAAAAAATGAAATATGAAATTAAGCTAGCCATTAATGTCAAAGAGCATACCAAAAATTTTCGAATATATACATAAATGTAAAAGAGAGACAAGAGTAGATATTGGGCTGATGAAAAATAATGCTGGAGAGATAGTAACTGGGATCAAGGAAATGCTGGATGAGCTGAATACGTATTTTGCATCAGCCTTCACTGTGAAAGACATTAGCAGGATGCTGGATGTTCACAAATATCAGGAGGCAGAAGTAAGTGCAGTTGCTATTACTAGGGAGAAGGTGCTTGGGAAACTGAAAGGTCTGAAGATAGATAAGTCACCTGGACCAGATGGACTGCACTCCAGGTTTCTGAAAGAGATAGCTGAAGAAATTGTGGAGGTATTAGTAATGGTCTTTCAAGAATCACTGGATTCTGGCATGGTACCCGAGGACTGGAAAATTGCAAATGCCACACCACTCTTCAAGAAGTGAGGGAGGCAGAAGAAAGGAAATTATAGGCCTGTTAGCCTGACCTCAATGGTTGGTAGGATGTTGAAGTTGATTGTTAAGAATGGGGTTTCAGGGTACATGAAGGCACATGATAAAATGAACTAAAGTCAGCATGGTTTCCTTAAACCAGACTAAGGAGCTGGTGGTAGACCCGAGGAGAGCTAAGATACCGGTGACCCCTGTTTCCATCCAGGGGCTCAGTGTGGACATGGTGGAGGATTACAAATACCTGGGGATACAAATTGACAATAAACTGGACTGGTCAAAGAATACTGAGGCTGTCTACAAGAAGGGTCAGAGCCATCTCTATTTCCTGAGGAGACTGAGGTCCTTTAACATCTGTCAGACAATGCTGAGGATGTTCTACGAGTCTGTGGGGGCCAGTGCTATCATGTTTGCTGTTGTGTGCTGGGGCAGCAGGCTGAGGGTGGCAGACACCAACAGAATCAACAATCTCATCCGTAAGGCCGGTGATGTTGTGGGGATGGAACTGGACTCTCTCACGGTGGTGTCTGAAAAGCTGATGCTGTCCAAGTTGCATGCCATCTTGGACAATGTCTCCCATCCACTACATAATGTACTGGGTGGGCACAGGAGTACATTCAGCCAGAGACTCATTCCACTGAGATGCAACACAGAGCGTCATAGGAAGTCATTCCTGCCTGTGGCCATCAAACTTTACAACCCCTCCCTTGGAGGGTCAGACACCCTGAGCCAATAGGCTGGCCTGGACATTTCATAATTTACTGGCATAATTTACATACTACTATTTAACTATTTATGGTTCTATTACTATTTATTGTTTATGGTGCAACTGTAACGAAAACCAATTTCCCCCGGGATCAATAAAGTATGACTATGACTATGACTTAAGGGAAAATCTTGCCTGACAAATTTGCAGGATAGACGAAGAAGAATTAGTGGATTTGGTGTACAGTATTTGGATTTTCAAAAGGACTGTGACAAGTTGCCACACATGAGGCTGTTTAGCAAGGCAAGAACCATGGCATTACAGGAAAGATACTAGCATGGATAGAGCAATGGCTGATTGGCAGGAGGCAAAGAGTGGGAATAAAGGGAGCCTTTTCTGATTGGCTACTAGAGACTAGTAGTGTTCTGCAGGGGTCTGTGGTGTGACATTCCATGTCAATGATTTGGATGATAAAGTTGATGGCTTTCTGGCCAAGTTTGCAGACAATAGAAAGACAGGTGGAGGGGGGCAGGTAGTGTTCTGGAAACAAGGAGGCTACAGAAGCACATAGACAGATTAGGAGAATGGGCAAAGAAGTAGCAGGTGGAATATGGTGCCGGGAAGTGTATGGTCCAGCACGTTGGTAGAAGAAATAAAAACATAGACTAGTTTCCAAATAGGCAGAAAATTCAAAAATCCAAGATACAAAGGGACTTGGGAAACTTTGTGCAGGATTCCCTAAAGGAAACTTGCAGGTTAAGTCAATGGTGAGGAAGGAAAATGCAATGTTAGTGTTCATTTTGAGGGGACTAGAAATAAAAACAAGGATGTAATGCTGAGGCTTTATAAAGCACTGGTGTAGCCTCACTTGGAGTATTGTGAGTAGTTTTTGGTCCCTTGTCTAAGAAAGAGTGTGTTGACATTGGAGAGGGTTAGAATACTTTTTGCAAATTCTGAAGCAAATGTAATTTTTTCGCAGTAACTTTTGTTAACCTATGACCCTGTAGTTTGAATAAATCCATTGAACTGGTAAGCAGGCTTCCCCAGTTAATCAACCAGTGCTTAAAGCCTAATAAAGTTTAAGCTGTGATAGACTTTCCCTGAGGGGAAATGAATACATTGATCTGTTTCAACAGATTTTATTTCTGTTGAGTATTTGTTGACAATTGTTTCAACAGTATGTCCTGTTATTTGTGGAAGATTTGTGCTGCCAGGGACATTGCAATTACAATTGAGCAGAGTAAATCTGAAAGGCCTATGCTACTGCTAATTCAACTGACGATCTGTCTTGAAATATTTGGTTTCTTCCAGGCATTGTGGGGTATTTAATAACCAATCACGATGCAGCTATCATGGTAAAAGTTAGGGGCCCATAGGAGGGCTGGCTTGGAGGTGACAGCTCTTGCCTCTGTTCCCACTCTCAATTGGTATAAAAAGAAATATTTATACATAACTGTGATAAAGAAAGTGCAATTCATTAATCTGTTCCAGTTCACCTATCATCCATGGCCCAATCCAGGAACAGGGGATGTGATTGGTTGCTTCTTCCCTGACTCTCCGCCATAGCAACATGTGAGGAACCTTTTCCTCAGGCTGAGGCCAGAGGGCTGCGATGTCCAAGCCTTTTCTATGCATTGTTCAAGCTTCTGTTATTCCTGTTCCTCAGGATGGCCAGGAGTGGTGTCAGCTGAGAAGCTATGCATGCATGTAATTGGAAATGACTCTAAAATGATAAGGTCATCACCTGTCATCTCCCTGCAGTTTGTTTTGCTCATCCCGGCCTAGGTTGACTGTCTCCCAATGTTCTGCTGTTGCTGCTGGGAGCTAGATACTTAATGAAGAACTAAACAGGCAGGTACCACAGTGGTTGAATTGTCTTTTATACTAATCAGTTACCCTGACCTATCAGTCTGTGCAGATTTCCTGATTTCAAACTTATAATGCATCGACTGCATGAGTAGATTATGAAAAATAATCCGCCCCTGCTGATGTTGTTACCTTACAAAATGCCCCACTACATAGGGATGCAATTTCTGGACTGCACGTCCCCTCAAGTGGCCATTTTATTAGGTACCTACTGTATCTAATAAAATGGCCACTGAGTGTACGTTTGTGAACTTCCGCTGCTGTAGCCCATCCACTTCAATGTTCAATGTATTGAACATTCAGAGATGCCCTTCTGCTCACCACCGTTACAACACGTGGTTATTTGAGTTACTCTCTCCTTCCTGTCAGCTTGAACCAGTCTGGCCACCTCCCCTGCCTCCCTCATTAATAAGGCGTCTTATCTCACAGAACTGCTGCTCACTGGATGATTTTGTTCTTTGCACCATCCTCTGTATACTCTAGAGACTGTTGTGTATGAAAATTCCAGGAGATCAACAGCTTCTGAGATACTCAAACCACCCTGTCTGGCACCAACAATCATTTCACAGTCAAAGTCATTTGGATCATATTTCTTCCCCATTCTGATGCTTGGTTTGAACAACAGCTGAACCTCTTGACCATGTCTGCATGCTTTCATGGATTGAGTTGCTGCCACATAATTGGCTAAATCGAGATTTGCATTCACAAGCAGCTGTACTGGTGTATTGAATAAAGCAGCCATCAAGTGTAAATGCTCCACATGTGGAGGAAGCCAAAATATAAGTAAGAGATGCTCCTTCTATCATGACCCCGTGTACTCATTTTGAAAGTGCCATGCCTTATATGAAACTGGCTATGAAAGAAGAACCATGGGAATGATCAGGTATAAGGTGATGCCTTGGTCTTGGACGCAAGCAGTGGATGCTTCCAAAGAAATTGTAGATCAACATCTGGTGATTTGCCAGCCACCGTGGATACTCACAGGCAGCACATTGTTGTCCTGCTCCCACTCACCACATCTTCACCCCACTAACAGACAATGCTAAGTGTAGGAAATACAGACAGGTTTTATTTAGTGTTGCACAGTAAGGGTCAGAGTAGAGGGAGTCAAAGTAGGAGGGCTTTGGCTCAATGGGGCTTTGGTGATAACAGGTCGAGGCGAGGTAAGTTTCTTGTGAAGAATAGGAACAGGAAGTATGTGTGCGAGGCCGGTGTTCCACACTAGGTGTCAGATGTGGTAAGTCTGGGAGACTCTCAGCCTCCCGGACAGCCGCATCTGCACCAGGTGAGTCGAACTGCAGGTCCTTAGGGACTGGGTTAGGGAACTGGAGTTTCAGCTCGATGACCTTCGTCTGGTCAGGGAAAGTGAGGAGGTGATAGATAGGAGCTATAGGCAAGTGGTCACACCAGGGCCTCAGGAGACAGATGAGTGGGTAACAGTCAGAAGAGGGAAGGGCAAGAGTCAGATACTAGAGAGCACACTGTGGTTATCCCCCTTAACAATGTACTGTACTCCTGTTTGAGTACTTTTGAGTGGGGACAAACTGCCTGGGGGAAGCAACAGTGGCCGTGCCTCTGGCACAGAGTCTGGCCCTGTGACTCAGAAGGGTAGGGAAATGAAGAGGATGGCAGCAGTGAGAGAGGACTCTATAGTTAGGGGTCAGACAGGCGATTCCGTGGTGCAGGAAAGAAACACAGATGGTAGTTTGCCTCCCAGGTGCCAGGATCCGGAATGTTTCTGATCGTGTCCATGATATTCCGAAGTGGGACGATGAACAGCCAGAGGTCATGGTACCAACCATGAGGTCATTATCGTGTCCATGATATTCTGATGTGGGAAGATGAATAGCCAGAAATCATTGGTACTAACAACATGGGTAGGAAAAGAGAGGAGAACAGACTACAGGGAGTTAGAAAGTTGAGAAGCAGGACCTCAAAGGTAGTAATCTTGCGATTACTGCCTGTGCCATGCAACAGTTGAGTCTAAGAATAGAATGAGGTGGAGGATAAGTGTGTGGCTGAGGGATTGGAGCAGGGGGCAGGCATTCAGATATCTGGATCATTGGGACCTCTTTAGGGGCAGGCATGACCTGTACAATAAGGAGGGGTTACACTTGAATCCCAGGGGGACCAATATCCTGGCAGGGAGGTCTGCTAAGGCTATGGGGGAGAGTTTAAACTAGAATTTTGCTGGGGGCTGGGAACCGATCTGAAGAGACGAAGGAAGGGGCAGTTGGCTCACAAATAGGGAAAGCTTGTAGGCAGTGTAAGAGGGAGGATAGGCAGGTGATAGAGAAGGGATGCGCTCAGACTGATGGTTTCAGATGCGTCTATTTTAATGCAAGAAGTATCATGAACAAAGCGGATGAGCTTAGAGCGTGGATCAGTATTCATGGCCATTACAGAGATTTGGATGGCTCAGGGGCAGGAAAGGCTACTGAGAGTGCCAGGCTTTAGATGTTTCAGAAGGGACAGGGAAGGAGACAAAAGAGATGGGGGCATGGCACTGCTGACCAGAGATTGTGTCACGGCTGCAGAAAAGGAGGAAGTCATAGAGGGATTGTCTACTGAGACTCTGTGGGTGGAAGTTAGAAACAGGAAGGGGTCAAGAACTCTACTGGGTGTTTTTATAGACCACCCAATAGTAACAGGGACATCAAGGAGCAGATAAAGAGACAGATTCTGGAGCGGTGCAATAATAACAGGGTTGTCGTGATGGGAGATTATAATTTCCCCAATATTGACCGGCATCTTCCTACACCAAGGGGTTTAGATGGGGTGGAGTTTGTTAGATGTGTTCAGGTGGTTTCCTGACACAATATGTAGATAAGCCTTCAAGAGGAGAGGCTGTACTAGTATTGGGAAAGAAACCTGGTCAGGTGTCAAGTCTCTCAGTGGGAGAGCATTTTGGAGATAGTGATCACAATTCTGTCTCCTTTGGAGAGGGATAGGAGCAGACAAGTTAGGAAAATGTTTAATTGGAGTAAGAGGAAATATGAAGCTATCAGGCTGGAAATAGGAAGCATAAATTGGGAGCAGATGTTCTCAGGGAAATGTACGGCAAAAATGTGGCAAATGGTCAGGGGATATTTGTGTGGTGTTCTGCAAGGGTACGTTCCAATGAGACAGAGAAAGGATGGTAGGTTACAGGAACCGTGGTGTACAAAGACTGTTGAAAATCTAGTCAAGAAAAGAAAAACTTACAAAAGGTTCAAAAAATGAGGTAATGATAGAAATCTTGAAAATTATAAAGCTAACAGAAAGGAGCTTAAGAGTGAAATTAGGAGAGCCAGAAGGGTCCATGAGAAGGCATTGGCAGACAGGATTAAGGAAAACCCCAAGGCATTCTACAAGTATGTGAAGAGCAAGAGGATAAGATGTGAGAGAATAGGACCAATCAAGTGTGACAGTGGAAAAGTGTGTACGGAAGCAAAGGAGGTAGTGGAGGTACTGATTCCTAAGCTCCGGAACCTGGGCCTTAGCACTCAGATCTGCAGCTGGATCTTCAACTTCCTCACAGACAGGACCCAGGCTGTAAAAATAGGGGACAAGCTCTCCTCTACAATCACTCTGAGCACCGGTGCCCCACAAGGCTGTGTACTCAGCACCCTGCTGTACTCTCTCTACACCCATGATTGTGTAGCCAAGTTTCCATCAAACTCAATATATAAGTTTGCTGATGACACAACAATTGTAGGCCGTATCTCGGGTAATGATGAGTTTGAGTACAGAGAGGAAATTAAGAATCTGGTGGCATGGTGCGAAGACAATAACCTATCCCTCAACGTCAGCAAGGCGAAGGAATTGGTTGTTGACTTCAGAAGGAGTAGTGGACTGCATGACCCAATTTACATTGGTGGTGTGCAAGTGGAACAGGTCAAAAGCTTTACGTTCCTCAGGGTCAATATCACAAATGACCTGACTTGGTCCAACTAAGCAGAGTTCACTGCCAAGAAGGCCCACCAGCGCCTTTACTTCCTGAGAAAACTAAAGAAATTTGGCCTGTCCCCTAAAATCCTCACTAATTTTTATAGATGCACCGTAGAAAGCATTCCTCTAGGGTGCATTACAACCTGGTAAGGAAGTTGTCCTGTCCAAGACAAGAAGAAGCTGCAGAAGATTGTGAACACGGCACAGCACATCACACAAACCAATCTTCCATCCGTGGACTCACTTTACACCGCACGCTGTCGGAGTAGTGCTGCCAGGATAACCAAGGACACACCCACCCAGCCAACACACTTTTCATCCCTCTTCCCTCCGGGAGAAGGCTCAGGAGCTTGAAGACTTGTACGGCCAGATTTCGGAACAGCTTCTTTCCAACTGTGATAAGACTGCTGAACGGATCCTGACCCGGATCTGGGCCGTACCCTCCAAATATCCAGACCTGCCTCTCGGTTTTTTTGCACTACCTTACTTTCCATTTTTCTATTTTCTATTTATGATGTATAATTTAAGTTTTTAATATTTACTAATTTTAACTATTTTTAATATTTAATATTTGTAATCCAGGGAGTGTGAAAGCACAGAATCAAATATTGCTGTGATGATTGTACTTTCTAATACCAATTGTTTGCCGACAATAAAGTATAAAGTATAAAGTATACTTTGCTTCAGTATTCACTACGGAAAAGGACCTTGGCGATTGTAGGGGTGACTTACAGCCGACTGAAAAGCTTGAGCATATAGACATTAAGAAAATGGATGTGCTGGAGCTTTTGGAAATCATCAAGTTGGATAAGTCAACAGGACCAGACAAGATATACCCCAGGCTACTGTGGGAGGTGAGGAAGGAGATTGCTGAGCCTCTGGCAATGACCTATGCATCATCAATGGAGACAGGAGAGGTTCCAGAGGATTGGAGGGTTGCAGATGTTGTTCCCTTATTCAAGAAAGGGAGTAGAGATAGCCCAGGAAATTATAGACCAGTGAGTCTTACTTTAGTGGTCGATAAGTTGATGGAGAAGACCCTGAAAGGCAGGATTTATGAACATTTCGAGAGGCAAAATATGATTAGAAATAGTCTGCATGGCTTTGTCAAAGGCAGGTCATGCCTTATGAGCCTGATTGAATTTTTTAAGGATATGACTAAACACTATGATGAAGGTAGAGCAGTAGATGTAGTGCATATGGATTTCAGCAAGGCATTTGATAAGGTACCCCATGCAAGGCTTATTGAGAAAGTAAGGAGGCATGGGCTCCAAGGGAATCTTGCTTTGTGGATCCAGAACTGGCTTGCCCACAGAAGGAAAAGAGTGGTTGTAGATGGGTCATATTCTGCAAGGAGGTTGGTGACTAGTGGTGTGCCTCAGGGATCTGTTCTGGGACCCCTTCCCTTCGTGAGTTTTAAGAATGACCTGGATGAGGAAGTGGAGGGATGGGTTAGTAAATTTGCAGATGACACAAATGTTGGGGGTGTTGTGGATAGTGTGGAGGGCTGTCAGAGATTACAGCGGTACATCGATAGGATACAAAACTGGGCTGAGAAGTGGCAGATGGAGTTCAACCCAGATAAGTGTGAGATGGTTCATTTTGGTAGGTCAAATACGATGGCAGAATATAGTATTAATGGTAAGACTCCTGGCAGTGTGGATGATCAGAGGGATTTTGGGGTCCGAGTCCATAGGACACTCAAAGCCACTTAGCAGTTTGACTGTGTGGTTAAGAAGGCATATGGTGTGTTGGCCTTCATCAACCATGGAATTAAGTTCAAGAGCCGAGAGGTAATGTTACAGCTGTATAGGACCCTGGTCAGTCCCCACTTGGAGTACTGTGCTCAGTTCCGGTCACTTCACTACAGGAAGGATGTGGAAACTATAGAAAAGGTGCAGCGGAGATTTACAAGGATGTTGCCTGGATTGGGGAGCATGCCTTATGAGAATAGGTTGAATGAACTTGGCCTTTTCTCCTTGGAGCAACAGAGGATGAGAGGTGACCTAATAGAGATGTATAAGATGATGAGAGGCATTGATAGTGTGGATAGTCAGAGGCTTTTCCCCAGGGCTGAAATGGCTAACTTGAGAGGGCACAGTTTTAAGGTGCTTGGAAGTAGGTACAGAGGAGATGTCGGGGGCGAGATGTCACCACTGCTGGCGGCGGTGGTGGAGGCGGAAACAATAGGGTCTTTTTAGAGACTCTTGGATAGGTACGTGGAGCTTAGAAAAATAGAGGGCTTTGAGTAGCCCTAGGTAATTTCTAAAGTACATGTTCATCACAGCATTGTGGGCCGAAGGGCCTGTATTGTGCTGTTGGTTTTCTATGTTTCTGAGAGGAATTTAAGTGTTGCCTTGAGAACAGTCACTGATGTGCTATGTTGTATATGTACTTCTAATCTTTCAATATCTTACCACCACAGACTTGGCTGAATACCATAAGACATGGGACCATTCTGCCTATCGTGTTTGCTCTGCAATATATACTAATAAATCAATGAATAAATCATTTAAACGAACAATGCAGAAGATGTTATTGAAGAGTTCTCAGATTATCTAGAAATGGATTCTCAAGAAGGGGCCTAGATAGATTAAATAACAAGAATTTGCAGTATTTCCCTTATCTATAAAACAAAGGGGTATAGATGGTATAGTTGGTAGAGCCATCAATCTCGGCAGCTCTACCAACCCAGGGCATATTCAAAACCCAGACTCCAGCACCATCAATGTGGGTTCCAACGACCATGGACACCTTCAAAGCGATTGCGCAACATCCAGCTGCGACTCCAGCCTTGAACTCCAGGCCAGGTCTTCACGTGCTGCTGTTGTGACCACCACTCAGCAACCCCATCTCCCTCAGATCCCATCGTCAACTCCTGGGTCCTCAGAGGCTCCTTCTTCCTCTCACCCCAACCCTCCCTTCTCCACTGACATGACCAGCCACCCCCCTCCCCCCTCTGATCCCAGCTCTCATCTCTGCCGAGCCTTTACCATCTCCTCCGACCTTCAACTCTCTGAGGCGAGCGCTCTGTCTTCAGTAATGGCCTTACCTTTGTCCCCCTTCACCCACACCTCAGCGAGTTCCGTGTGCGCCATGACGCTGACCTTTTCTTCTGCTGGCTCTGTCTTCAAGCCCACTTCTTCGGCAAGGACTCTCCCACCCCCACCAATGACCCCTTATTCCGTCTTCAACCCTCCTCCTCTTCATGGACACCCCACTCTGGATCTCTTTATCGCTAACTGCCGACAGGACAACAACCGTCTTGACTTCACCACACCTTGTTCCAATTCCAACCTCACTCCTTCCGAACAGTCTGCTCTCCACTCCCTCCGCACTAATCCTAACCTTACTATAGAACCTGCTGATAAGGGGGGGGGGGTGCAGTTGTTGTCTGGCGTACTGACCTCTACCTTGCCGAGGCATAGCGACAGCTCGCTGATACCTCCTCTTATTTACCCCTCGATCATGACCCCACTAAGGAGCACCAGGCCATTGTCTCCCACACCACCACCAACCGTATCAGCCCTTGGGATCTCCCATACACTGCCACCAACCTTATAGTTCCCACACCCTGCACTTCCTGCTTCTACCTCCTACCCAAGATCCACAAACCTGCCTGTCCAGGTAGACCCATTGTTTCAGCTTGCTCCTGCCCCCACCGAGCTCATTTCTGTATACCTTGACACGGTTTTATCCCCCCTTGTTCAATCCTGTCCTACCTATGTTCGTGACATTTCTCATGCTCTTAATTTTTTTTGATAATTTTAAGTTCCCTGGCCCCCACCGCCTTATTTTCACCATGGTTGTCCAGTCCCTATATACCTCCATCCCCCACCAGGAAGGTCTCAAAGCTCTCCGCATCTTTTTGGATTCCAGACCTAACCAGTTCCCCTCTACCACCACTCTCCCCCGTCTAGCGGAATTGGACCCTACTCTTAATAATTTCTCCTTTGGCTCCTCCCACTTCCTCCAAACTAAAGGTGTAGCCATGGGCACCCGTGCCTGCCTTTTTGTTAGCTATGTGGAACAATCCATGTTCCAAGCCTATACTGGTATCTGTCCCCTACTTTTCCTTCGCCACATTGATGACTGCATTGACACTGCTTCCTGCATGCATGATGTACTCGTTGACTTCATTAACTTTGCCTCCAACTTTCACCCTGCCCTCAAATTTACCTGGTCCATTTCCGACACCTCCCTCCCCTTTCTGGATCTTTCTGCCTCTATCTCTGGAGACAGCTTATCTACTGATGTCTACTATAAGCCTACGGACTCTCACAGCTACTTGCACTATTCCTCTTCCCACCCTGTCTCTTGCAAAAAAGGCATCCCCTTCTCGCAATTCCTCCGTCTCCGCCGCATCTGCTCTCAGGATGAGGCTTTTCATTCTAGGACGAAGGAGATGTCTTCCTTTTTTAAAGAAAGGGGCTTCCTTTCCTCCACCATCAACTCTGCTCCCAAGTGCATCTCTCCCATTTCACGCATATCTGCTCTCCCGCCACCCCACTAGGGATAGGGTTCCCCTTGTCCTCACCTACCATCCTGCCAGCTTCCGGGTCCAACATATAATTCTCCATAACTTCCACCACCTCCAATGGGATCCCACCACCAAACACATCTTTCCCTCCCCCCCCCTTCTGCTTTCTGCAGGGCTCGCTCCCTACGCGACTCCCTTGTCCATTTGTCTCCCCCATCCCTTCCCACCGCTTTCCCTCCTGGCACTTATCCTTGTAAGCAGAACAAGTGCTACACATGCCCTTACACTTCCTCCCTCACTACCATTCAGGGCCCCAGACAGTCCTTCCAGGTGAGGCAACACTTCACCTGTGAGTCGGCTGGTGAGATATACTGCGTCTGGTGCT
Organism: Mobula birostris; assembly: GCF_030028105.1. Lineage (NCBI taxonomy): Eukaryota > Metazoa > Chordata > Chondrichthyes > Myliobatiformes > Myliobatidae > Mobula > Mobula birostris. The sequence continues at coordinate 35,486,829 of NC_092374.1, forward strand.
CCCAATGCGGACTTCTATATATTGGTGAGTCCTGACGCAGACTGGGAGGCCGTTTCGCTGAATACCTATGCTCTGTCCGCCAGAGAAAGCAGGATCTCCCAGTGGCCACCCATTTTTATTCCATGTCCCATTCCCATTATGATATATCAATCCGTGGCCTCCTCTACTGTCAAGATGAAGCCACATTCAGGTTGGAGGAACAACACCTCATATTCCGTCTGGGTAGCCTCCAACCTGATGGCATGAACATTGATTTCTCTAACTTCTGTTAATAACCCTCCTCCCCTTCTTACACCATCCCTTATTTATTTTTATTTCCCTTTTTTTTCTTCTCTCTCACAATCACTCCTTGCCTGCTCTCATCTTCCTCTGGGCTCCCCTCCCCCTTTCTTTCTCCCTAGGCCTCCTGTCCCGTGATCCTCCCCCTTCTCCAACTCTATTCCTTTTCCCACTCACCTTTCCAGCTCTTAGCTTCTTCCCTCCCCCTCCTGTCTTCTCCTATCATTTCAGATCTCCCCCTCCCCCTCCCACTTTCAAATTTCTTAGTAGCTCTTCTTTCAGTTAGTCCTGACGAAGGGTCTCGGCCCAAAACATCGACTGTACTTCTTCCTATAGATGCTGCCTGGCCTGCTGCGTTCCACCAGCATTTTGTGCGTGTTGCTTGAATTTCCAGCATCTGCAGATTTCCTTGGGTATAGATTTAAAGTAATTAGTAAAAGGATTAGAAGTCAGATGAGGAAATGTTATTATTCATTCAGAGGATGTTAGCTGTCTGAACATGACTGGCTGACAGGCTGGTAGGAGCCAAAATTCTCATCACATATAAGCTGTATTTGACATAGATTTGAAATTTGTGGACATGAAAACCCAATTCTGCTATTGAATGGATTGCTGAATAAACAGACAATATATTGAAATGTTACTTGGTGTATTATGCCAGTTATACTTCCTAGATGAAAATATTAATCAAAATTTAATATTATGTGTAGTATGTTAATATTGCAATATGAGTCTATAATATTTTTATGAATTTATATGACCTGGTAATTTATATGAATCTCTGAATGCACACGTCAATCCTTGAAGTGGTTGGGCTGCAGCAGCAGAAGACCACAAGCATACACTCAATGGCCAGGAAATACCTAATAAAGTGTACATTGATGTGTTTAGTAGCATATATTCTTCTATTTCTCATCACCACAGATATTGCTGAATACCAATAAATAAATAATTGAAAAGAACAATTGTAGCAAATATCATTGCAGAGTTCCCATATTATGTAGAAGTGGATTCTGAAGAAGGAACAAGTAGATACGTTAAGTAACAAGGACCTACAGTATTTCCCTTATCTAAAAGGTCAAAAACAAGTGTGTGTGTTGGGCGGGGTATAGATTTAAGGCAATTAGTAGAAAGATTAGAGGGGTGATGAGAAAATATCATTCTTCATCCGGAGGATGGGAGCAATCTGAACATCACTGGCTGACAGGCTGGTGGAGGCTGAAATTTAATCAGCACTCAACATGTATTTCAAAACTGTGGACATGAAAATCTAGTTCAGCTATTAATGGATTACAGACAGAATACATTGAAGAATTATTAGTATATTTTGCCAGTTATCATATTACCTGGGTGAACACGTTCAGCAAAATTCAATAGTATGTTAATATTGCAATGTGAGTCTAAAAGATATTCATGAATTTAAATATGACTTGGTCAAAATTATATTGTCAAGCATGTTGTGCGATTAGTCTTATACAGACAGATCCATGCATGATGAATGCTAGTCAAAGAATATAATGATATCTTCACAGACGCAACAATGATTTTCATGGATACTATTTCAAACTTTAAAAAAGTTGGATGAAACTTTGATGTTTTGCAAGTATATTGGTTGTACTAGGATGCATCTAATACAAAAGGAAAATTTGTAGATAGTCTATTTATTTATAAATTTTTGAACTTTCTGCTTTCATCAGAAATTACAGTGCTATGTTTCTCAAGTGTAACAGTCAGCAAGGAAAACAGTTCTGTGTTTATATCGCACCTTTAACTTAGTAAATCATTCTTATTTCTGAATACATTTCCCAGCTGTGTTCAGGGTATTAAGTGGATCCCTCAGATTTTTTATATTGTAGTCAGCTAAGAGTTTTAAGATTAACGTTGAATGGTGCTAGACATGACAGTGGAACTTGTTGTAGGCTTAATAAGTTTTTAGGTTATTTTACAGCACCTTTGCATGGTGTCCACAAGGCTTTTATTAGCAAGACATCGATAGAGGACGCCTCTGTTAAATGATACAGCATCTTTAGCTCTTCCCAGTAGTTTGAGTGAGACCCAGTTCATGATCATCAACAGGTATTGGACAATTATGTTGCAAAGATCTTTCCAGTTGACAATGATCTACTATCAAAGTATGGAATGAATTAGATTTATGAAAGAAAATATTTGCTGTGTTCCCTATATCTAATTCAGATTAAATAATACATTTTCAATACATTTAAAGATACTTAGTGATTGCCATTTGAATTCAGTGAGAATTTCTTGAAAGACCAAAGATAAAATGTTTCTAATTATGGTTTACTATTATTACTTTATTGTCGCTAAACAATTGATACTAGAGCATACAATCATCACAGAAATATTTGATTCTACGCTTTGCGCTCCCTGGAGTACAAATCAGTAGTAAATATAATAAAAATTTAAATTATAAATCATAAATAGAAAAAAGAAAATGGAAAGTAAGGTAGTGCAAAAAAACCGAGAAGCAGGTCTGGATATTTGGAGGGTACGACCTAGATCTGTGTCAGGATCCATTCAGCAGTCTGATCACAGTTGGAAAGAAGCTGTTCCCAAATCTGGCTGTACGAGTCTTCAAGCTCCTGAGCCTTCTCCCGGAGGGAAAGGGGACGAAAAATGTGTTGGCTGGGTGGGTGTGTCCTTGATTATCCTGGCAGTACTGCTCTGACAGCGTGCGGTGTAAAGTGATTCCAAGGACAGAACATTGGTTTGTGTGATGTGCTGGGCTGTGTTCACGATCTTCTGCAGCTTCTTCTGGTCTTGGACAGGACGACTCCCATACCAGGTTGTGATGCACCCCAGAAGAATGCTTTCTGCGGTGCATCTATAAAAATTAGTGAGAGTTTTAGGGGACAGGCCAAATTTCTCTAGATTTCTCAGGAAGTAAAGGCACTGGTGGGCCTTCTTGGCAATGGACTCTGGTTGGTTGGACCAAGTCAGGTCATTTGTGATATTGACTCCGAGGAACTTAAAGCTTCTGACCTGTTCCACCTGCGCACCACCGATGTAAATTGGGTCGTGTGGTCCGCTACTCCTTCTGAAGTCAACAACCAATTCCTTCGTCTTGCTGACGTTGAGGGATAGGTTATTGTCTTCACAGCATGTCACCAGGTTCTTAATTTCCTCTGTACTCAAACTCATCATTACCTGAGATACAGCCTACAATTGTAGTGTCATCAGCAATCTTATATATTGAGTTCGATGTAAACTTGGCTACACAACCATGGGTGTACAGTGAGTACAGCAGGGGGCTGTGGTATACGGCCTTGTGGGGCACCGGTGCTCAGAGTGATTGTAGAGGAGAGCTTGTCCCCTATTTTTACAGCCTGGGTTCTGTCTGTGAGGAAGTTGAAGGTCCAGCTGCAGATCTGAGTGCTAAGGCCCAGGTTCCGGAGCTTCGGAATCAGTTTATTTGGAATGATGGTATTAAAGGCAGAGCTGTAGTCAATGAAAAGGAGCCTTACATATGCATCTTTATTCTCCAGGTGTTCTAAGGAGGAACGTAGGGCCAGAGAGGTGGCATCTGCCGTTGACCTGTTGCTCCGGTAGGCAAACTGCAAAGCATCAAGGTTGACCGGTAGGCTGTGGTTGATGTATGCCATAACCAATCTCTCGAAGCACTTCGTAACAATTGATGTCAGAGCCACAGGTCGATAGTCATTCAGGCATGCCACCTTGCTCTTCTTTGGCACCAGGATTATCGTTGCCTTCTTAAAACACGAGGGGATCTTAGACTGAAGCAAGGAGCAGTTGAAGATCTCAGCAAACACTCCAGCAAGCTTGCTTGCACAGGCCTGGAGAACCCGTCCCGGGACGCCATCTGGGCCTGTCGCCTTCCTTGGATTTATCTTCAGGAAGGCCCTGCTAACGTCCTCCTCAGTGACGATGAATCTCAATGCCACCAGGTCCGGTTAATCCGGGGAGGGCGGGACGCTCCTCTTCTGTTCGAATCTTGTGTAGAATATGTTAAGTTCGTCAGGAAGAGAAGCGCCACAGTTATTGATATTCCCAGCCTTTTCTTTGTACCCAGTTAAATTAGACAATATGTTTTATTGAAGTTTGTCAGACTTACTGCTCTTACCTCACATTCCCAGATTAAATTTGCAATGTGATCTAGTCCTGTTTTTGTTGTGTTTAATATTGTGGTCAATTTAAAATATTCTTTACTATCATATGAGTACTTCTTTGAATTTTGTCCTTTAGATATTTCCTGTGGCTAATTATAACATTAATGAATAAAGTGACTCACAACTAATAACATTGAAAGATACTCTTGGTAGACAATGAATCAGCTCCTTTATTTAAATATGACATTCTTTATCGATGGCTCGGATGAATTACATATATACAGTTATAATTACTTGGTGCTTTGCTTGCTTACAAATGACTCTTGGAATGGTACGCTTCAGAAGTAACTAGGCTTTTAACAGTTACATCATAGGCCAGTTGGAACCAACGCACAGACATAAGTGGAGTCTATTGTACAAGAAGTGTATATTATCCATCATCAATGCCACCTGAAAATGCGTAATGGCTGTTTTGATGATTAAACAAAGGGTCAAAAATGTTATTCATAAAAACATTTAACACAGCACTGATGTAACTTGCTTGAATCATAAAACTAATTGGTTTGTATTGGATGTCATTTAGTAGGAATAATTCTAATGTTTAAGTTATATTTAGAGTTAAACCTGGTTTGTTACTTAACTATAATACCATAGATTTATTTCCAGGCACACAGGAAACCAACCAAATTTCAGTGCATATCTTTTTCTAAAGTAAAAGGTATTTTTTACACTTACACAAATGTTTTGCTATCTCTTCTACATATTGCTCATTTTAATTTTGCAATTATGGCAGTTTGTCAATATTGGCTAGTTTATTCCAACCCTCATTTGTGCCATGAAGTTGAGCCATTAAGCACTTCATAGTAGAGGCAATTATCATGGCCTCTCACTTTACATTTATGTATAACTATTATGATTTTCCCTATATGATTTAGTATTTCCTTCTCTTAGAGTTAGAATTTCAATTACTAATTTTTGGAGCTCTGTGAGTCAATTCAGAATACAGTGATTACCATTTGTGACGAAGTATTCCCATCAATTTAAAATTTGATTCAGAAGATATATTTCAGGATTGCCAATTATAACTGGTGAGAAACATGGAAGTCATCTTAAGTACTTCTTTTGCTTACTCAGTAATACATTTATTACTAATTCAGAAGATTAAGTACTTAATTCCTGCACCAGCAATTAAGCACACTGACAATGCAGTGAACTACTGATATTCTTAGGGTTACTATTTGTCAGATAAAATGTGAGAAAGAGTCTCTATTCGAGTCACAGATTCATAATGTTACTTATTCAATAGACAATTGCCCTTCAGCTGCCGTGGGCAATATTGTTCAGTAGGAAAAACAAGATTAGCTATCATTAACTTCATCACTTAAGGTGTTATATGACCAATTATATTAAGGTCAATCATTGACTGGGGTTATTACCTACTGGAAGAGACAACAGAGTACAACTTGTAAGAAAATGAGTCTACATATGTGGATTTAGGTCTCAGTTAAACTTCACATGATTAAAGTCACTTTGCTTAATGGAGGGGTTCATTCTCAGGACATTTGATCTGTCGGGGAGCAATGCAACCAGCATTATAACCTAGGTGTTTACTGGAGATGTGCGGAACTACTCCCCAGAGTTCATGAGAAGTTCAGCCTTTTTTGAATAAACTATATAGAGAAAAAAATAGAAGGAAACAGAAGGAGGTTACAGTTTTTTTGGAGAAAGGATACAAGGCAGTGTTGCTTAAATCTGTCAATATCTACTAATTTAAAGTATTTGTGTATCCCTGGACTCAGTCTAGTACAATTATGTTGAAAACCTTGCAAACTATATTCTGGTATCAAGATTCAAATTGTGATCCTTAATGCATATGCCAGTTTGTAAGCCTCTCAGTTTATGCTATGCTTTAATAAATATTAACTTAATATGTTTACAGAATTTAACTTCATAACTCTATAAACCATTTGACTTTATCCCCTAGTTAAGAAGATGAAAAACTACTTTAACATACATATTTTAATTAGTAGCTGTAACCATTTGTGCTATATTTTACATGCAAATTTTATTGCTTACTGAGATATGAGCTATTGTCCTTCGATCTCAGTATGATTGAATAGCAGAGTGGTTACAAGAGGCAAAATATTCCTGAATCTATTTGTTATTTTTCTTTTGTAAGTAAACTGCAAACTGCTTTGAAAGCTGCAAACTCACTCTGGTCATGGCAATATACAGTATTTCAAAACAGGTTAGATTGTCCATCCTGGTGGAAGTGTGGGAAAACAGTAATAGACATGAAGCTTAACAAGGAGAGTTCTTTGACAATATAGAGGTGAGAGATAATTTTGTGAAAAGCATTTGAATATCTTTAGGAATTTTATTGCATTTCAAGTAAATTATATATACTTACAAAATGTATGCACATGCAGTATAAGTTACAACAGTTCTATATGGGGAAAGTGGCAGGCTAAGTTATCATTTTTAGTATGGAATTTACTAAGATGCCTGTTGAATATATTTTAAGTTCTATTTGGCCTGTGATTTTTTTCGAAGTGTCTCCTGAAAGAAGTCATTGCAGGCAACAGTTAGAGCAGCAACTAAAATAACAAATTCATTGAAATCCACCTCATTGTCTCTATTGGAATCGAGATCTTTCATGATATTGTCCACTAGTGATGGATCCTTCTGAGCCTGAAAAGAAAGAAGACTGATTAGTCATTTAGCATAATAGGCATTACATTATTAAAATACCACGAAATAGAATTGCCAATTATTCAAAAGTTATCCAATGACCCAGAAAATACAGCTGATTATTTAAAAATTGATCATAGTAGCACAGAGTGAAAAATAAATAATAAAACTTCTATGAAAGTTTACACATAAATTTCAACGGTAGGGTATTGTTAATCACCACCGATAAACTCATATATCATTAAATGTCACAAGTATTCCCAAAGATAGGATATGAATGAATTAATGTTTCTTTAGCCCTATGTAACATGGAAAATGGTCAGCTGGTGTTCACACCAGACATAGAGGTGAGTTGTCCTGGGTTCGAATCTGGCCCACTCCTTGCATGCTTTCCATCTGTGCTGATTTGAGCATTGAGATAGCAACCCGGCCTCATAAAAAATAGACAAGTACTAAGGAAATGGCAAAGACTACCACCTAGTGTGCCACAAGGCATGGAGAGGAACAAAAACAAAATGGAAATTAAAACTTAAAATAAAATGATAAAGCTACCATAATGGGCTACCACAATAGGCTACCAAGATATGCATCAGTTTTGAACAAATAATAGTTCTGGTGATAAAAGTGATTTACTGAAATAATAGAATTATTTAATCACATGTATTTACCATTCCCTCCGTAAAGCTGTGCTTCCATTACTGATTCATGTAGATATATCAATTGTGCTTTTGGTTTACATACTAGCTCATAAGCATTTTGCAACAAATTATTTTTTCTGGAATTGAAAATTGTCAGTCTTAGATTGATTGATTGAATATTGGGACTATGTGTTAGCAGAAGCCATGGGGATCATTTGAACTTAAACCAACCAGCAGGCAAAGTTAAGATCAGGATCATAACCCCATCTTACATTCAGCCCCATATTAACCAGAGGTTAAGTATCATTGGTGAGAAGTAGTTCATTTGTTTAAGTTAAGATTACTTCCAGTGAATTAGGTGTTACCTTCTGCCACTATGAATGACTTGAAGTTTTCAGACGAACTTGAACAATTGGAGAGCTGCAATTATAGGCTTGTTAGTTCTTGATAATGCTCATTGTACACCTCACAGAAACTCAAATATGCCGACCTTAAACTGTTTTCATTTCCCCCAGTTTTCTGGGCATTCAAACAAGCTGAATTGTGTGAAAGTTTATTTCCTTCAGTGATAGATATTTCTGCTGATAATAAGTAGGCTACACTGGTTGTAAATACATTTGGTAGTTTTAATTTCCCTCCTATGATTCTTCCCTAGGTGCTGGAATTTAGAATGAATAGTAAAGAAGTTGATGAGGTTTACTTGAATAATGTCCCTAAACTTTGCCACCTTGATGCAAGATTTGAAATATTTTGCACTGACCAAAATCTATCAGCAGCTGCCATTAAACCCTGGAGCTGACTGTATTTCAGCTGTTAGAGTAAGAGAATATTGCTATACAAACAGATTGAGCCTTTGTCTGCTATCATCGCCAATAAAATTTATAATAGAAAATGCTTGAAATGTGTAGTGCGTTGTTTAGCATCTAAAAAAAACCTAAGTGGCAGGATAATGTTTGTGTTGACCCTCAACTCCAATGACATGCCATTTTACTCATTTGCTGATATTGACTCATCCTTATCTGCCTTTAACCTCCTCAAAAATAGAAACTATTCATTTAAAGTAGTTATATTAGGCTACTTTTAATTCAGCTGATCTCACACCTACCTCTGGGCTATTAGTGGGGTTAGAGACCAATACAGATGTTATAACAAGACCCTGCTTCCAACACGTATATTGTATCACTGCATGCAATTATTGTAATGTATTTCAGTTTGAAAAATAATACATATTTGAGTTTATTTATTTGGATATTTCATTTTAAAACATTTGAAAATTTTTTTTCCAGAAGTTAACTTCCACCTGAAAAATCACAATTCAATCAGCTATCTGCTATAGCCATTTATTTGACATTTGAAATTCTGAGGGAGAAGGGGAGAATGGGGCAGGAATTTTGAATTCTAAGCCCTCAGTTATTGAGTCACGCAACATAAAAACAAGCCCTTCCAATCTCTGAACCTGCACTGACCATCGAGCACCCATTTTTAATAATCCTAGTGGCATCAGTGCCGTACTTCGGGACGAAAGGTCCTGAGTTTGAATCCAGCCGGCTCCCCTACACGCTTTCCATCCGTGCTGGGTTATGAGCTGGTGATCTCTTTGGAAACTCACCCTGCTGAAGGCAATGGCAAACCACTGATGTAATTTGCCTCATACACGGTTCCCCACCACGTCAGAGAGGCATGGAGGGAAAGCATCCGCTAACCGGAGAAACTCCGGATGTGATATACCTTTCCTTTACAGGAATCCACTTTGTTCTCTCGACATTCCTGTCAGCTTCCCCCAGATTCTATCACCCACCAACACGTTGGGAGCAAGTTATAGTGGACAATTAATCCACCACCCCAAACTTCTGTGGGATGTGTGAGGACAGGGGAGCACTTTGAAGAAATCCACTTGGTCACAGGAGCGAATTCCACACCAATAACATCGGATGTCAGGGTTGAGCCCAGTGGCTGGAGCTGTGAGGAAGCAGCTCTGTTAGCTGCTTCACTACGTGGCCCTCGGCAAACCCACCATACATCACACACTGACAGTAAAGGGAGAAGTAAACAACACCAGATATGGAAATTGGAATCTTTAACTGGAACAACAATTTATTCAAAGCTCATATGGAGACCAGGTCCACTAATCCCCAGCATTAACAGGCCATAAAGCCCAGGCTTTTATTGATTTGCTCCTTGAGAGCTTTATTAGCTCTGATGAATGATCTTTGATCTGACTCTTTAACTCTTTTTCTGCTCCCAGAGATGCTACTTGAGCTGCTGGGTGTTTCTAGCATTTTCTACTCTGGTTTCAGTCTTCTGGCATCTTCAGTTTTTTTAGATTTTAACATTTATTTATTCATTTATTGAGACACAGTGCAGATAAGGCCCTTCCAGCCCTTTGAACCATGCTGCTCAGCAACCCCCGAGTTCACCAAAGCCTAACCACGGGACAATTTACAATGATCAATTAACCTACCAAATGGTATGTCTTTGTACTGTGGGAGGAAGTGAGAGCACCTGGTGGAAACCCACTCCGTCACGAGGAGAAGGTAAAAGCTTACAGACAGTGGTGGGAATTGAACCCATGTTGCTGGTACTGTAAAGCATCGTGCTAACCTCTACGCTACCGTGTGCCCATTTTTTTGAAGCTCAGTCACCTTCTACTTCTCTGGATCGATACACATGTGAATTGGCTAACTTTCCCTATAGAACATGCCTCCAGAATTCCTAGTGCTAAATTGCTGTTGATGCTATCCCAGTTTTCAGATATAACCTATAGAAAGATGGTTGGATGACTGAAGAAACCCTTGGAGAATTAACTCTCTCACTAATTATGCATTTCCCAAAGGATTTTGTCAATCTGCTGCCATTAATGAAAGCTTGCAGTGGGATCTGGACTAGCTGGAAAAATGGCAGATGAAATTGAATGCGGAGAAGTTGGTTGGACCAACTACACTAGGTAAGCATTAGGACACTGTGGAGTGTGGTAGAACAGGAAGATCTGGGAATACATGTCCATAATTCCTTGAAAGTGGTGTCACAAGTGGATCATTAATAAAAACTTTTGGCACATTGGCCTTCATTAAGTCAATGTATTGAGTATTTAAGTTAGGATGTTATGTTGAAATGTTATAAAATGTCAGTGAGGCCTAATTTGGAGTATTGTGCCCAGTTTTGGTCACCTACCTAAAGGAAAGATGCAAATAAGATTGGAATAATGCAGAGAAAATTTACAAGGATGTTGCTGGAACTTGGGGACCTGAGTTATAGGGAAAGATTGAATAGGTTAGGACTTTATTCTCTAGAATTTATAAGATTGAAGGGAGATTTGATAGAGGTATCCAAATTCTGAGGGGTATAGATAGGGTAAATGCAAGCAGGCTTTTTTCACTGAGGTTGGATGAGACTACAACTAGAGGACATGTGTTAAGTGTCAAAGGTGAAATATTTAAGGTGAGCATGAGGGGGAACTTCTTCACTCAGAGGATAGTGACAGTATAGAATGAACTGCCAGTGCAAGTGGTGAATGTGGGGTTGATTTTAACATTTAGGAGAAATTTAGATAGGAACGTGGATGGAGGGCTATGCTCTGGGTGCAGGCAAAATGGGACCAGGCAGACTAATGGGACGAGGGAGATTAATGGTTCAGTAAAAACTATGATGGGCTGAAGGGCTTGTTTCTGTGTTGTAGTGTTCTATGACTCTATGATGAGATCTGGCACAGCAGAAACTGATTCACCCCTACAGGCATTCTTATGGACTAATGCTTTACCTTCACTTATAAAGATTAAATGTACAACTTTGTAGCTGAAGATAAATCCAAGATAATTCCATTGAGAGCTAATTAGGAAATAAACCTTTCGGAACTAATCAATAGTTCACTTTATTGGATTTAAACTTTAAAAGCCCAAATTTGCCTGGTACAACTAAAACATTAGCAACACAAAATGCTGCAGGAACTCAGCAGGCCAGGCAGAATCTTATGTTTACTGTTTTCCATAGATGCTGCCTGGCCTGCTGAGTTCCTTCAGCATTTTGAGTGTGTTGCTTGAATTTCCAGCACCTGTAGATTTTCCTCGGCTTTTAACGCATATGGAGAAAATAACTAAAAGCTGTTGGGATTGATTGCTATCATTGCAATTCATTCTTTCCTGTGATGATGAAGAGCCTTTGAAACATGTCCACCCACCATTCCATTCCAGGTTGCAAAGCTAGTCCTATGGTGATATTGGATTGGAGGTTCGAGGACTTTGACCCAGCGAAGTAGCAGTGCAGTATTTCCAAATATAAGCTGCTCAGCAGCAAGAAATGTACACCTGAAAACCCTCAGCTTTGGTAGCAGCAGTATGCCATTACCTCTGCTGGTCATCCAACAAAAGGGAGGAGCTCGTCACGGATGGAAACAGAACACCTAACGCTCAGACGCATGAACCAGTCATTTCATTTGTAACTTCTAAAATGTATAACCAAATATCCAGTGATTCACAAAAATGGAATACTCCCATCTCAAACTTATCTTCAGCAACTAATTAGCTGAAACACTGGAGAAATATTATTAAAAATTAAGGTTATTTATTTATATCATTTTTCTCAGGATTTGGTTAGTATCCCTCACAGGGTATGGTTGTACGTCAGAGGGACATTACAGAAGGTTCAGAACTGATAGATAACACGCTGTTTTGCTTATCCATGGTTGAATGTAACCAGTAATTGTTTACAGCAATTAATTGCAACTAATTGATACAGAAATCAACATTGCTTTTGGTGACCCAGGTTCAGTTCCTGCCTCTACTTGCAAGGAATTTCTATGTTCTCCCCATGACAGCGCGGATTTCCTCCGGTGCTCCGATTTCCTCCCACAGTCCATCGACTGGAAGGCTAATTGGTGATTGTAAATTATCCCATGATTAGGCAAGGGTTAAATCAGAGGTTGCTGGTGGCGTGGCCCAATGGGCCGGAAAAACCTATTCCGCGCTGTATCCCAACAAATAAATAAACCGGGATAATTTTCACGTGTGTGAGTGGACATCATGTAATAAATTGTCAAATAACTCAATAAGATGTTGCACAAGAGATACTTTTGTAATAACAAAACTTATGGAATATAAGGAGTAAAGTAGAAACACATAGATCAGAATAAAAATAAAGCACTACAGTAAATTGTTATGATTAGAAATGAGAAGCATGAGTCAGAAAATTTATTTCTGAGAGACTGGATGTAAGTTGCTTAAAGCTGCTGAAACTGTGTAGATGTGATGCTGAGACTTCATAAAGCACTGGCCAGACCGCACTTGGAGTATTGTGAGCAGTTTTGGGCCCCTTATCTAAGAGGAGATATGCTGGTATTGGAAAGGGTCCAGAGGAAGTTCATGAGAACAATCCCAGGAACATAAGGGTTATCATATGTAGAGTTTGTGATGGCTCTGGAATTTAGAAGAATGAAGGGTGATCTTATTAAAACCTATTGAATATTGAAAGGCAAAGATAGAGTGGATGTGAAGAGGATATTTACTATGGTGGATCAGAGGCACAGCTTCAGAATAGAGGGACATCCATTTAGAACAGAGATGAGGAGGAATTTGTTTTTTAGCCAGAGAATAGTGAATCTGTGGGTGGAGGCCGAGTCCTTGTGTATCTTTAAAGCAGAGGTTGACAGGGTCTTGATTAGTCAGGGTGTCAAAGGTTACAGGGTGGAGGCAGGAAAATGGGTTTGAGAAGGATAATAAATCAGCTGCGAAGAAATGGTGGAGCAGACTCAATGGGCCAAGTGGCCTAATTCTTCTCCCATGTCTTATGATCTTATGTTTTCACAAGTTCAATCTCCACTTCTCTAAGCTGATTCTATGACCTACAGACTCACTTTCAAGAACTCTTTATAACTCTTGATCTTTGTATAATTTATTTACACAGTTTTTCTTCTTTTGCACATTGGATGTTTGCCAATCTTTGTCTGCTTATGCAGAGTTTTTCATGAAATTCTATCATATTTCTTTTGTAAATGCCTGCAAGAAAATAATTTTCAAGAGAGTGAGCTTGGGCTTTTCACTAATTTCTTTGGAGAGAAGGAGGATGAGTGGGGACCTGATAGAGATGTACAATATGAAATGAGGCATAGATCAAGTGGACAACCAGAGACTATTTTCCAGGAAGGCAACGGCTAATACAAGGGGACATAACTTTACGGTGTTAGGTGCATGGAATGCACTCCTGGGGTGGTGATAGAGGCAGGTACAATAGGGACACTTAAGAACCTCTTAGGGAGGCACATGGATGAAAGAAAAAAAAAAAGGTTTATGTGGGAAGGAAGGGTTAGATTGATTCTTGGAGTACGTTAAAGGATCGTGACAATGTCATGAGCTGATGGGCCTGGACTGTTCTATTTCTATATAGTAAGATATACATACTTGGATAGTAAATTTACTTTGAACTTGGAATCTTGTTATCAAAGTTTGTTGATGAAACAAAACTGGGGTAATTAGCAAACATTTGGTGGACTGCAATAAATTTCAAGAGAACATAACCAACACCAAAAATCTATGACTGGCTGCATTTTTTTTTTTATTTTGCTACTGATCAAGATGTGACACTAAGCTGCATAGTGAGATATTAAGGAATGCAAAAAAAGCCTTAGATCTTTATGGAGCATCAAAGCAGGAAAGAAGCAACAGACCGATTTAGGGCAGGAATTCCCAAAGAAAGGCAGAGTTGCCAATTAATAAGCAATTAAAATTTGGGATACACAGAAGCCAGAACTAAAGGAAATGCAGATTGGAGAGATGTAACAATGGAACTGATGTTAATGACATGCAGGGTCTGGGCTATGGTAGGATCTGAAAAATGAAATGGAAATTTTAAATGTGGTGTCTTCATTTATTACTTCGTGGGAGGTGAGTTCAGCCGGCAAAGCCAAAATCTATTTGTCCATTCCCAATATGCCTTGAATAAAACGGCTTTGTTAACCCATGTTCAAGGAAAATGGAAAGTCAAAGAGTCATATTTTTGGTTGTCAGATAAATAAAGAAAAATAGGCCAGAGTGGATAAGGACAGCATACTTCTAATGCTGAAGGAAGTTAGTTAACTGGCTAGGTTCAACGACAATCCAGTATTTCAATTGTCTTCATTACTAATTATAGCTTTTAATTGAATTAAATTATTTATCTGTCATGCTGGGACTTGAATCATTTTCCCGGGTCATTAGTCCAACCACTGGATCACTGTTGTCACTATCACCATTCTATTACATTCTATCTATAACCACAAGTTATTATAGGGCAGTGAGCTGGAAGTAACACAGGCAGAAGGCATTTGAGTGGGCCTGTTCATGGACAGCAGAAGATGAGAGGGCAGCCGCAAATAGATAACAAAATAATGCAATGTGCAGAGGAGAGAATGTCAAAGTTAACAAGGATAAAATGTGAGATCAAGCAATGTGGAGGGAAAACAAGCAATAGATTTATCAAAGATTTCCGAGTTCACAGATTACAGCTTTTGAACAGAATGGAAATGTCTTGTAAAATAAACTCTGCGCACCTTGCAGTCTATTCTATATCAGGGAATCTAAATTAGACAAGCTGGTTGAATATCATTTTACTGACCATAGGTCTTTGTATCCCATAAGATTACGTCATTCCATTGCAAGTTGGAGCTTCTCAGTCTTTGACCATCAACACCAATGAAGCTCAAGGGGATCCAGACCTTTCTGCTTCTTGTCTTTCTGCTGGGCAGCATGTGGCTGTCTGTGCTTAACAATAATTCATGACCTTCACCAGAGCACCTTCAGTATATTTTCTTCATGTTAAATGCTGGTGGAGTACCAGTGGATCTAATTGTACTTATGATGAAGTTATGCATTCAATGTGCTCCTATCTACAATGGCCCACACTGCTCTTGTCAGTTCTCTCTTTCTTCTACCAGACTTTTGGATTACTTAAGCTTTCACCATTTTTCCAGATTTTCATACATCCCCTTTCGAGTGAATCTAACCAGCTATAATTATTTACAAACTTTCAGTTTCACTTTTTTTTTGGTTTTTATTTCCATCATAGTGTTCCATGATAGTGAGGTACTAGCTAACTACAGGCCTATATCAAATCTTCTCTTCCTGGGCTAGATTCTTTAGAAAGTCATTTTCGACCAACTCAACAACTTCATGAATGAGAAAAAATATTTTAGAAAAGTTTCAGTCAGGTTTTAGAGCAAACCACAGCACGGAGACGGCCCTTACCAAAATCATCAGTGACCTTAGGCTTAGCACCGATGCAAACAGAGCCTCAGTTCAGATTCTTCTAGATCTAAGTGCTGCCTTCAACACAATGGACCACAACATTCTCATAGATTGCTTTGAGAACTGAGTTAGTCTCTCTATAATGCCTTATATCCTAGAGAGAAATTTTTTTGTCTGTCTTAGAGACCAGTTTTCTAAGATATATGATGCACTTTGTGATGTTACTCAGGGAATCTGTCTTGGTTGCCATATACATACTCCCCTGAGAGCATAAGCCTGATTTCTACAGTTGTAGATGACACACAATTATCTATCTCATTTGAGCCTGATGATAATAACAATCTATCTTCTCTGACTTCTGGTATGGCTGCAATAAACAAATGCATGAGCAATAAGTTTCTAAAATGAAATGAAGATAAAACTTAAATACTTTTGGCTAGTCCCAAAGCCAAAAGAGATATACTTCTTGATAAACTTGGGAACTTGGCTCCCCTTGTAAAATCAGAAGTAACAGACTGGATGTTATCTTAGATTCAGTTTTGAATTTTAAATCCCACATGAAAATGTGACCAGTGCAGTATTTCTACGCTTAAGAAGTATTGCAAAGTGAGATGAGCCAAGATGCTTAGTGCAGGCAGTGTTAGAGAGCATGTTCTGGCTCATTGTAATTTGCCTTCATATGCTATATGGTACCACATATACTATATGGTAAAAGACCACATCTGTCAGTGGCACATCATAAAACACAGATTCTGCAGATGCTGGAAATCTCGAGTAACACAAAAAATGCTGATGGTAAGGTGAGTGGTTAGGGAAGCGGAGATGAAATAAAAAGCTGGAAAGGGATAGGTGGAAGAGGTAAAGAACTGGAGAAGATAGGATCTAATAGGAGAGGACAGTGGACCGTGGAAGAATGGGAAGGAGGAGGGGCACCAGAAGGAGGAGATGGGCAGGAAAGATGGCCTTTTTACGGCTGGGATTCCATTGATGCAAAGGTAGTAATATTTTCTTTCATTGTGATCAATATAGAAACATAGAAAATAGGTGCAGGGGTAGGCCATTCGGCCCTTCAAGCCTGCACCACCATTCAGTATGATCATGGCTGATCATCCAACTCAGAACCCTGCACCTGCCTTCTCTCCATACCCCCTGATCCCTTTAGCCACAAGGGCCATATCTAACTCCCTCTTAAATATAGCCAATGAACTGGCCTCAACTGTTTCCTGTGGCAGAAAATTCCACAGATTCACCACTCTCTGTGTGAAGTTTTTCCTCATCTCAGTCCTAAAAGGCTTCCCCTTTATCCTCAAACTGTGACCCCTTGTTCTGGACTTCCCCAATATCGGGAACAATCTTCCTGCATCTAGCCTGTTCAATCCCTTTAGAATTTTATACGTTTCAATCAGATCCCCCCTCAATCTTCTAAATTCCAGAGAGTCTAAACCTAGCCGATCCAGTCTTTCATCATATGAAAGTCCTGCCATCCCAGGAGTCAATCTGGTGAACCTTCTTTGTATTCCCTCTATGGCAAGAATGTCTTTCTCCAGATTAGGGGACCAAAACTACACACAATACTCCAGGTGTGGTCTCACCAAGGCCTTGTACAACTGCAGTAGTACCTCCCTGCTCCTGTACTCGAATCCTCTCGCTATGAATCCTCTTGCTATGTATGTCCGCTATGATATAAGATTCTATTTCTTATGGACCTCTGATTCACTTGTGTTATAATTGGCAAATATATGAATTCCAGCAGGACATATGGATTTGTCAGTTATGGCCTAATTCAATGCAGGACAGGAGTGAGTGTCTGAATGCCTTCTCTTTTTCCTCCTTTCCTAACCCCAATATTATTATGTCCTGGTCATAAATTACTTTACAACCAAGTGGTTGCAAGTGGTCTTGATCTCAGAGCCATAAAATCACTACTTTTATTTCTATTCCATCCATCTCCCATTATCCCCTGCAATTGCATCTCCCTCAGCTTTCTCCACTGGATGTCAATAAAAAGATTCATAGTTAGTGTATTGATATAGCCAATGTATAACGCCGTCCCTAGCAGTGAATTAAATGATACTTAACAGTCTGCAGGTGTAAACCATTCAGAAAGTTAACACAGTCACAGACTTATCCGTAGTAAACAGCATAAGGAAGTGCTCTGGGCTCTCCCCATCAAAACTCTTGCACTTCATTTATCTACACTGCACCTTCTCTGTAACTAACACATATTCTGTATTCGGTATTTTTTTCCTTTTTGACCTCAGTTGTATTTTTCTATGGAATAATTTGTCTGGATGGCATGCAAACAAAAACTTTCCACTGTTCCTCAGTACATGTGACGATAATAAACCACTTACCAACCAATTACTAATTACCAGTTACCAATTACCATGTTCCTTGGAGATCCTTAGATCTGACTGTGATGTACTAGGGAAATCTTGGAGATCTCGTCAGAGCAAACGCTATAATGTGCAGCTTGTGTAACTGTGGGTTCCTGATAGCCTGGGATATTCTACTGCAGAGATCTTTGCTCCCACTGAGCATCAGAGTTTACTGATATACAAAGAACTTCAGCACATGATACATGTTCAAACAGACTTGGATACAGCAAAAATATCATATGCAAATCTGTGGGTTTGGGAGTGCTCAAGGCCTTTAGATTCTTGATTGAATTACAATATATTACAATTTAGTATCTTAATTTTATTGCAACTTGTGTGTTTTTATTATTTTTGTTTTAAGCATTGAAATGTTGATTTCTGTAATGGAGTAAGCTAATTTTGATTGGCTTGACTAATTGATCAACAGAATATGGTAACAAGCCTTGATATTTTATAAAATGCTTGTATGCTTGGAAAACAGTATCACACTATGAACTGTTCTTTAGATTTTTTTTAGAATGGGAAACTTTTAGTAGAAAAACAATGATGAATTTGAAGATACTGTATAACACCTTAAGTGTATTTGACGTATCACAAAACCAGCAATAAAAATATACCTTGGGGAATCAAGCAGAATTTGATTGACAGCCATGCCACCACCATTGCAATCATTCAATTAGCAACATTGACTAGCAACATCACTTGCAGTGCCTGTTTCATATACCAAACCTAATATTTATAAGCAAATTTTGTACAAGTATATAGGTGCATAATACATGTTATCTATTATCTGTAACGTTCATCTGATGGCTAAATAAAAATCCCTCTGAGCATTAATGCTCTAATGAGGCCCATTAATCATCAACATTATTCAAACATAATGCTTGGTCGAAAAAATGGCATACCACTGCAGCAAAGAGTGCCCTTCAGAGGTCAGGATAAAGGACATAATTTGGATGTGTGCCGCAATAGATTTCACTCTCCCTGACCCACTAAGACTTGATGCTCACACAGGGAGTCTGTAATGGAAAATACCCCCCCCCCAAGAAATGACATCCACCTTCCTGCAAAAAAAATCAAAGTGACGGAAGCCAATGATTTCTTTTGGATTATGCACCTCTGCAATCCTTCCGGGGATTAAATGTTAATTTCTATCATTGAACCATGGACAATTCTTTGAAGACAGTGGTAAAAAAAAAGTTCATTGGAGATCCTTAGATCTGACCCTAACCCTGATGTTAGCTTCCAGATCCTGAGTTCCATGGCTTTACAAGAACACGTTCAAGCAATTTTTTAACCATGATGGTGGTTTCTGCCTCTACCATCCTTTTGGTTAGTGAATTCCAGCCCTTAATCACATTCTGAGTGAAAGATTTCACTCAGCCCTTCTAAACGTTCTACTACTTAGTTTAAATCTATGCCACTGGAGTTACAAATTGACGTGATACAGAACGAAAGGAAGAAGCAGGTTCTGTGATCCGCAGGATCAGTCAGGGAACATTGACATTTGAAACTAAATAGTCTGCAATGCGCAGGGTTGCAAATAGGTCTGAGTTTTTTTTTACACTTTCCCATTTGTGATAAAGTCACCCCATGAAAATCTCTTCAGTGAGGAAGGAGTTGTCAGCTTGTGCCAAGCTGAGACATTAATCTCTACAATTGAAAATTACACAGAATTGTGTAGTATTTTTCAAAACAGGAATACACCACTTCCTCTAACAGACCCATACTTGACATTGTGCTTCATTTCAAGTTTTCTTCCGCCTTCTTTCATTTCACTCCACCATTAAGTCCTTCAATTCCTTTCTCTAACTTATCTAGTGTACTTATCTAGTGTTGTCTTAAATGGATTTATACATTCATACAGGCTTTGCCTCAAATCTTCCAGGTCTGGATTAGAAAACAAACACAGACCAAAACAGTAATTGAGTTAAAGGTTAGCTCAGTTGTTCTGGCAGCAAAGATTTACGTTTTGCCTGCATTAGTATCCAAATTGCTTTTCAAGATAATGTCTAATTCTTTAGTAGTGGATCTCATATTGCTTTGTAACAAAGTCAAACTCTTGAAATTCCTAGTGCTAATTGAACTCAATAATATTTCTTGCTATATTAATACTATCTCTTGCACTAATATAACTAAAGGGATGATGAAGTTTTTACAAGCATTATTTAGACCACACTGCCTGAAAGTATGATGGAAAGTATGAAAGTATAATGAAAGAAAAAGTGTTTCCTGCTCTTTTGGGAAAGAGCAGGGGGATGGAACTGAAGGGGAAACTGTTCTAAACAGCTATCACAACTATGATGGATTGAAAGGCCTATAGTCAAGATTCTATAATACATTTTAGTCACATTTACATTGTTACAGCACAGGTTATTCACCCTATCTAATGCCGGTTGTTAATAAAGTAACACATCTGTCCCATTCCTTACTCTTTCCTCACAGACCTGAGTGTGTGTATGTGTGTGTATGTTTTTACCTTGTGTCCATTGTTCCCTTTTAACAGTCTCCATTGATTTTGTTCCCACTGCCCTACAGAGTGGCTGAAAATCACAACTACTCTCCGTGTGAAGAGCAATCCTCAATCCATACCATATCTTTTGTCCAAAAAATGTAAACCTGTTGCTGAATGAGGGATTCTCTCTAGTAATGGCAACAATTTCTCTTTAAGCAACACATACAGCGATAAAGGGTCTTGGCTTGAAACGTCGACTGGCTTCCCTTTTCCACAGATGCTGCCTGGCCTACTTAGTTCCTCCAGCATTTTGTATGCGTTGCTTGGATTTCCAGCATCTGAAGATCCAAAGTTTCCCTTTAATTATCCTATCTAAATCCTGATGGAGGTGAAATGTTTAAGGATAAGAGTGTAGATCTTATTACTGATACCTAATTTCCTTAAAATAACACTCCAAGGTTTGACACAACTGCTCAACACCAGTAATTTTCTCCAAAAGGTGAAGCCGGGAAAAGTCATGTACTGCTGACCGAGACACTCAGAAAATAGAGTAAGAAAAGATGAATAAAATGATGGAAACATCCATCTGGTCAGGCAGCATCTGTGGAAGGAGAAGCGGGGTTATTGTTTCAGGTCGAAGGCTCTCCGCCAGAACGGAAGAGAAAGATTCTGTCGCTCTGTGGAATTCCATCCATCATTTTCCCCTTCGCCATGTTTCTTACCACCAAGAAATGTTGCAGCTCATGGTGCAGAAGGTCCTTGAGTTCGCCTTTGTTGAGCTTGTACTTGTCCCCCTCCTTGCCAGAGTACTTATGGAAGACTTGGATGAGCGAGTCCATAGCCCCTTCCAATTGGGATGGCATGGTGGCAGAGTTCTGAGGAACAAGACAAAGTCTAAACCTTAGAATAACTCTCCCTCTCTGTCTCAAGCAGAATACAGATGCAAAGTGATTCAGCTAAATGGCACATACACACGAGCTGGCAATCCCGTGTCGCTGGGTGAAATCCTGTACTGGCCACAGCATGCCATCCACAGCCCATGTGTGTATGATCACCGCAGTCATTGCATAACGCGGGAAAAAAACGAGCGCACTGTCACTCAACTCAACAACTTCGATCAGAAACTTTTCCCCCTAAAAAATCCATGTACATACATTACATCAGAACAGCCGAATAACCAGAAAACTAAACAAGGGCATGATTACCTTCTGTTGGAAAGACAACAAGGATCAAGCGGGCGAAAGGCAGTGGACTAGCTGGTAATTCTCGGCTGAATTTATAGCTGAAATATCTTTTTAAACACACCTATTCTATCAGCGCATCAGCCAATAATAAGATTAAAAAAAACTTCGGCCGGCGGGATACAAAAGGAAAAACAACAGCCCTCCCAAGGTACTGAATTAAGTGCTCGTTTGTTCGCCGCATGTGGCGATGCCACCCGTGAGGGTCACCTACGGTACTTCCCGTCCCTCTACAGACGGTGTGATCGGGAGAGCTGTTCTCCAACAGGGACTGGCCACCTTTATGTAAACAGAAACCATACTACACAGCACACTTTAACGGGATTTCGAAAATCGAGCCCCGCTTTCCTATTACCACTAATTTACCAATTAGCGGTATTCCTTCATGAAATAATTCGCGCTTTTAAGAGGCCACTACTTTTTTTTTCCTCAGTCTACTGCGAAAGAACCAAGTTATCAGCGTTTGTTATTGTTCCTATTGGCTCCTGCAGCAGGTGTCTTAATCCCCTTGTTGGATGTACTTTTTTCCTTCCTTTCTGTCTCTCTCTGGGACGTCGAACTGTTCAAAGGTATCACGCATTCTAAAATAGCCTGTTAATTAAACACCGTGCCCATTTCCTCTCCACGGCTCCCCTTTCTCTCTGAGGCACAGCTTACCAGGTACAGGCAATACAGCAACTGACAGCTCGAAAACTCAGTGAAAAAAAAGTTCCAGACTGCTTCACGAGGAAGTAATCCAACACAATTTGACAGCGACGCCATGAAGGAGATGTTGAATAAAAGAAAAGTTTTCAAATCTCAGACAAAATAAAGAGGGCATGCCAGAGCCTAGGGCACCAAAAACAGGCAATATGCATTAATTCAATGCTCAAAATCCAAAGTAAATTTACTGTCAAAGTACACATATGCCACCATATACTACCCCGAGATTCATTTCCTTGTGGGCATTCACAGTAGAGCAAAGAATTACTGTCTAAGTAAATAACATCCACTGCCTCACCTTTGTCCTCTCTGCTTGTTACTTCCTTGAAGAACTCTAACAGATTTGTCAGGCGAAATTTCCCATGACATAAACCACACTGACTTTGACTTATTATATCATTAGTCTCCAAGTACCCTGAAACTTCATCCTTTATATTGGACTCCAAAACTTTCCCACCCACTGAAGTTAGGCTAACATGCCCGTAATTTCCTTTCTTTTGCCTTCCTCCCTTCTTAAAGAATGGAGTGACATTTGCAATTTTCCAGTCCTCTGGAACCATGCCAGAATCAAGTGATTATTGAAAGATCATAACCAATGTATCTGCTATCTCTTCAGCAATCTCTCTCAGGACTCTGAATGTAGTCCATCTGGCCCAGGTGGCTTATCCACTTTAAGGCATTTCAGTTTGCCTAGCACTTTTTCCTTTGTAATAGCACTGTATCTCACTCCTGCTCCCTGACACTCACGGACCTCACGGACCTCAGACGCACTGCTGGTGTCTTCCACAGTGAAGACTGATGCAAAGTACTTATTAAGTTCATCCACCATTTCTTTCTTCCCCATTACTACCTCACCAGTATCATTTTCCAGTGGTCCAATATCAACTCTCACCTCATTTTACTCTTTGTATAACTGAAAAAGCTTTTAGTGTCCTGCTTTATATCATTGGCCAGTTTGCCCTCATATTTCATCTTTTCCCTTCTTATAGTTTTTTTAGTCGCCTTTTGCTGGATTTTTAAAACTTCCCAATCATCCAACTTCCCACTTACCTTTGCTACCTTATATGCCCTTTCCTTGGCTTTTATGCAGTCCTTACCTTCCCTTGTTAGCCACGGTTGCCTACCCTGCCATCTGAGAACCAGAAAAGACTGGTAAAGACAAATGTTGGTCCCCTACAGACAGAAACAGGTGAATTGATTATGGGGAGCAGGGACATGGCAGACCAACTGAATAATTACTTTGGTTCAGTCTTCACTAAGGAGGACATAAATAATCTTCCAGAAAAAGTAGGGGACAGAGAGTCCAGTGAGATGGAGGAACTGAGCGAAATAGTTGTTAGTAGGGAAGTGGTGTTAGGTAAATTGAAGGGATTGAAGGCAGATAAATCCCCAGGGCCAGATGGTCTGCATCCTAGAGTGCTTAAGGAAGTAGCCCAAGAAATAGTGGATGCATTAGTGATAATTTTTCAAAACTCGTTAGATTCTGGACTAGTTCCTGAGGATTGGAGGGTGGCTAATGTAACCCCACCTTTTAAAAAAGGAGGGAGAGAGAAACCGGGGAATTATAGAAACATGGAAAATAGGTGCAGGAGTAGGCCATTCGGCCCTTCGAGCCTGCACCGCCATTTATTATGATCATGGCTGATCATCCAACTCAGAACACCGCCCCAGGCTTCCCTCCATACCCCCTGACCCCCGTAGCCACAAGGGCCATATCTAACTCCCTCTTAAATATAGCCAATGAACTGGCCTCAACTGTTTCCTGTGGCAGAGAATTCCACAGATTCACCACTCTCTGTGTGAAGAAGTTTTTCCTAATCTCGGTCCTAAAAGGCTTCCCCTCTATCCTCAAACTGTGACCCCTCGTTCTGGACTTCCCCAACATCGGGAACAATCTTCCTGCATCTAGCCTGTCCAATCCCTTTAGGATCTTATACGTTTCAATCAGATCCCCCCTCAATCTTCTAAATTCCAACGAGTACAAGCCCAGTTCATCCAGTCTTTCTTCATATGAAAGTCCTGCCATCCCAGGAATCAATCTGGTGAACCTTCTTTGTACTCCCTCTATGGCAAGGATGTCTTTCCTCAGATTAGGGGACCAAAACTGCACACAATACTCCAGGTGTGGTCTCACCAAGGCCTTGTACAACTGCAGTAGTACCTCCCTGCTCCTGTACTCAAATCCTCTCGCTATAAATGCCAGCATACCATTCGCCTTTTTCACCGCCTGCTGTACCTGCATGCCCACTTTCAATGACTGGTGTATAATGACACCCAGGTCTCGTTGCACCTCCCCTTTTCCTAATCGGCCACCATTCAAATAATAATCTGTTTTCCTATTTTTGCCACCAAAGTGGATAACTTCACATTTATCCACATTAAATTGCATCTGCCATGAATTTGTCCACTTACCCAACCTATCCAAGTCACCCTGCAACCTCTTAGCATCCTCCTCACAGCTAACACTGCCGCCCAGCTTCGTGTCATCCGCAAACTTGGAGATGCTGCATTTAATTCCCTCATCCAAGTCATTAATATATATTGTAAACAACTGGGGTCCCAGCACTGAGCCTTGCGGTACCCCACTAGTCACCGCCTGCCATTCTGAAAAGGTCCCGTTTATTCCCACTCTTTGCTTCCTGTCTGCTAACCAACTCTCCACCCACACCAATACCTTACCCCCAATACCATGTGCTTTAAGTTTGCACACTAATCTCCTGTGTGGGACCTTGTCAAAAGCCTTCTGAAAATCCAAATATACCACATCCACTGGTTCTCCCCTATCCACTCTACTAGTTACATCCTCAAAAAATTCTATGAGATTCGTCAGACATGATTTTCCTTTCACAAATCCATGCTGACTTTGTCCGATCATTTCACCACTTTCCAAATGTGCTGTTATCACATCCTTGATAGCTGACTCCAGCAGTTTGCCCACCACCGACGTTAGGCTAACCGGTCTATAATTCCCCGGTTTCTCTCTCCCTCCTTTTTTAAAAAGTGGAGTTACATTAGCCACCCTCCAATCCTCAGGAACTAGTCCAGAATCTAACGAGTTTTGAAAAATGATCACTAATGCATCAACTATTTCTTGGGCTACTTCCTTAAGCACCCTGGGATGCAGACCATCTGGCCCTGGGGATTTATCTGCCTTCAATCCCTTCAATTTACCTAACACCACTTCCCTACTAACATATATTTCGCTCAGTTCCTCCATCTGACTGGACCCTCTGTCCCCTACTATTTCTGGAAGATTATTTATGTCCTCCTTAGTGAAGACAGAACAAAAGTAATTATTCAGTTGGTCTGCCATGTCCTTGCTCCCCATAATCAATTCACCTGTTTCTGTCTGCAGGGGACCTACATTTGTCTTTACCAGTCTTTCCCTTTTTACATATCTATAAAAGCTTTTACAGTCTGTTTTTATGTTTCCTGCCAGTTTTCTCTCATAATCTTTTTTCCCCTTCCTAATTAAGCCCTTTGTCCTCCTCTGCTGAACTCTGAATTTCTCCCAGTCCTCAGGTGAGCCACTTTCTCTGGCTAATTTGTATGCTTCTTCTTTGGAATTGATACTATCCCTAATTTCTCTTGTCAGCCACGGGTGCACTACCTTCCTTGATTTATTCTTTTGCCAAACTGGGATGAACATTTGTTGCAGTTCATCCATGCAACCTTTAAATGCTTGCCATTGCATATCCACTGTCAATCCTTTAAGTGTCATTTGCCAGTCTATCTTAGCTAATTCACGTCTCATACCTTCAAAGTTACCCCTCTTTAAGTTCAGAACCTTTGTTTCTGAATTAACTATGTCACTCTCCATCTTAATGAAGAATTCCACCATATTATGGTCACTCTTACCCAAGGGGCCTCTCACGACAAGATTGCTAATTAACCCTTCCTCATTGCTCAAAACCCAGTCCAGAATAGCCTGCTCTCTAGTTGGTTCCTCGACATGTTGGTTCAAAAAACCATCCCGCATACATTCCAAGAAATCCTCTTCCTCAGCACCTTTACCAATTTGGTTCACCCAATCTACATGTAGATTGAAGTCACCCATTATAACTGCTGTTCCTTTATTGCACACATTTCTAATTTCCTGTTTAATACCATCTCCGACCTCACTACTACTGTTAGGTGGCCTGTACACAACTCCCACCAGCGTCTTCTGCCCCTTAGTGTTACGCAGCTCTACCCATATCGATTCCACATCTTCCCGGCTTATGTCCTTCCTTTCTATTGCGTTAATCTCTTCTTTAACCAGCAACGCCACCCCACCTCCCCTTCCTTCATGTCTATCTCTCCTGAATATTGAATATCCCTGAACGTTGAGCTCCCATCCCTGGTCACCCTGGAGCCATGTCTCTGTGATCCCAACTATATCATAATCATTAATAACAATCTGCACTTTCAATTCATCCACCTTATTACGAATGCTCCTTGCATTGACACACAAAGCCTTCAGGCGCTCTTTTACAACTCTCTTAGCCCTTATACAATTATGCTGAAAAGTGGCCCTTTTTAATGCTTGCCCTGGATTTGTCGGCCTGCCACTTTTACTTTTCTCCATAGTACCTTTTGTTTCTACTCTCACTTTACACCCCTCTGCCTCTCTGCACTGGTTCCCATCCCCCTGTAGTGAACTAACCTCCTCACGCCTAGCCTCTTTAATTTGATTCCCACCCCCCAAGCATTCTAGTTTAAAGTCACCTCAGTAGCCCCCGCTAATCTCCCTGCCAGGATATTGGTCCCCCTAGAACTCAAGTGCAACCCGTCCTTTTTGTACAGGTCACGCCTGCGCCAAAAGAGGTCCCAATGATCCAAAAACTTGAATCCCTGCCCCCTGCTCCAATCCCTCAGCCACGCATTTATCCTCCACCTCATCGCATTCCTACTCTCACTGTCGCTTGGCACAGGCAGTAATCTCGAGATTACTACCTTTGCGGTCCTTTTTCTCAACTCCCTTCCTAGCTCCCTATATTCTCCTTTCAGGACCTCATCCCTTTTCCTACCTATGTCATGGGTACCTATATGTACCACGACCTCTGGCTCCTTACCCTCCCACTTCAGGATATCTTGGACACGATCAGAAATATCCCGGACCCTGGCACCAGGGAGGCAAACTACCATCCGGGTCTCTGGACTGCGTCCACAGAATCACCTATCTGACCCCCTTACTATCGAGTCCCCTATCACAACTGCCCTCCTCTTCCTTGCCCTACCCTTCTGAGCTACAGGGCCGGACTCTGTGCCGGAGGCACGGCCACTGTCGCTTCCCCCGGGTAAGCTGTCCCCCCCAACAGTACTCAAACAGGAGTACTGTTATAGACCGGTTAGCCTAACGTCGGTGGTGGGGAAACTGCTGGAGTCAGTTATCAAAGATGTGATAACAGCACATTTGGAAAGCAGTGAAATCATCGGACAAAGTCAACATGGATTTGTGAAGGGAAAATCATGTCTGATGAATCTCATTGAATTTTTTGAGGATGTAACTAGTAGAGTGGATAGGGGAGAACCAGTGGATGTGGTATATTTGGATTTTCAAAAGGCTTTTGACAAGGTCCCACACAGGAGATTAGTGTGCAAACTTAAAGCACATGGTATTGGGGGTAAGGTATTGATGTGGATGGAGAATTGGTTAGCAGACAGGAAGCAAAGAGTGGGAATAAACGGGACCTTTTCAGAATGGCAGGCGGTGACTAGTGGGGTACCGCAAGTCTCAGTGCTGGGACCCCAGTTGCTTACAATATATATTAATGACTTGGATGAGGGAATTAAATGCAGCATCTCCAAGTTTGCGGATGACACGAAGCTGGGTGGCAGTGTTAGCTGTGAGGAGGATGCTGAGAGGATGCAGAGTGACTTGGATAGGTTGGGTAAGTGGGCAAATTCATGGCAGATGCAATTTAATGTGGATAAATGTGAAGTTATCCACTTTGGTAGCAAAAATAGGAAAACAGATTATTATCTGAGTGGTGGCCGATTAGGAAAAGGGGAGATGCAACGAGACCTGGGTGTCATTATACACCAGTCATTGAAAGTGGGCATGCAGGTACAGCAGGCGGTGAAAAAGGCGAATGGTATGCTGGCATTTATAGCGAGAAGATTTGAGTACAGGAGCAGGGAGGTACTACTGCAGTTGTACAAGTATTGTGTGCAGTTTTGGTCCCCTAATCTGAGGAAAGACATCCTTGCCACAGAGGGAGTACAAAGAAGGTTCACCAGATTGATTCCTGGGATGGCAGGACTTTCATATGAAGAAAGACTGGATGAACTGGGCTTGTACTCGTTGGAATTTAGAAGATTGAGGGGGGATCTGATTGAAACGTATAAAATCCTAAAGGGATTGGACAGGCTAGATGCAGGAAGATTGTTCCCGATGTTGGGGAAGTCCAGGACAAGGGGTCACAGTTTGAGGATAAAGGGGAAGCCTTTTAGGACCGAGATTAGGAAAAACTTCTTCACTCAGAGAGTGGTGAATCTGTGGAATTCTCTGCCACAGGAAGCAGTTGAGGCCAGTACATTGGCTGTATTTAAGAGGGAGTTAGATATGGCCCTTGTGGCTACGGGGATCAGGGGGTATGGAGAGAAGGCTGGGGCGGGGTTCTGAGTTGGATGATCAGCCATGATCATAATAAATGGCAGTGCAGGCTTGAAGGGCCGAATGGCCTACTCCTGCACCTATTTTCTATGTTTCTATGTTCCTATGTTTCTTCCATGGAACATATCTATCCTGCATCTTGTGAACTATTCCCAGAAACTTCAGCTACCTCTGCTCTGCTGTCTTCCCCGCCGGTATCAGCCTCCAATCCAACTGGGCAAGCTCCTGTCTCATGCCTCTATAATTCCCTTGATTCCACTGTGATACTGATACATGTGACTTATGCTTCTCCCTCTCAAATTGCAGTACTGGGGGTGGGGGGTGGAATTCAATCATATTATGATCACTACCTCCTAATGGCTCCTTTACCTTAAGATCCCTAATAAAATCTAAATTATTATACAACACCCAATCTAAGATAGCCTTTCCTCATGTAGGCATCTCAAAGGCATTCAATAAATTGCTTCTCTGCAGGAAGCAACCATACTCTCCAAGATAGATCTGTGCAATGCTTACAACCTAGTTTGCATCGGAGAAGGGGTGGGGAAATGAGTGGAAGACAGCATTCAACACCTGCACTGGGCACCTAATGCTGCCCTTTAGTCTGGCCAACACCCTCACCCTGGAAAAGGATGTGCTTGGAGCATGTTAAATCAGTTTGTTTTTGTGTATTTGGACAACATTCTTATCTATTCCCGCTCTCACCAGAAACACGTCCAGCATGTCTG
The DNA here is from genome assembly GCF_030028105.1 of Mobula birostris. NCBI lineage: Eukaryota > Metazoa > Chordata > Chondrichthyes > Myliobatiformes > Myliobatidae > Mobula > Mobula birostris. The sequence goes on from NC_092374.1 coordinate 35,516,834, forward strand.
GAGGTTTCTCAGCTGGCTCCTTGGGATGAAGTTTTATGCCAAGCCAGTGTGAATTTTAGAAACTGCAGGTGTCATACTTGGGTTACCTCCTCAGTGTTCAAATGAGCCTGTATAATGATTAGGCAGTTATAGAGTGACCCAACGCATCTATGGTCAAACAGATGCTTCATGGGGTTTGCAAACTTTTATCGCAGCTTCATCCGAAACTTCATTTCCATCGTGGTTCACACAAGTGCATTCACCAAGAAGACCTAAGCAGAATTGCTATGGACATGTGAAGCAGACCAGGCGTGCTCTGGGTTGAAGTGACACTTCACCACTCCCCCACTGCTGCAAATTCCAAACCTACTCCATCCATCCATCGTAGAGGTTGATGCATCAGATGTTGGAATTGGAGCTGTACTCTCCCAGTAGATAATTGGCTGCACCTCTGTGCTTTGCTTTCCTGTTGCTTGACTCCTGCTGATTGGAAATATGATGTCAGGAACTAAGAATTTCTGGCTGTCAAGGAGGTCCTGGAATCATGCCATCTCTGGCTCACCTTTCTGGTATGGCATGGGCAGACCATAAGAACCTCGCCTACATTTGTGATGCCAAGAGACTCAACTCTCATCAAGCCCGTTGAACTATTTTCTTCACCTGGTTTAATTTCATGCTCACCTACCATCCTGGCAGCAAGAATACTGGAGCCGATGTTCTCACCTGCCAGTTTGACATCGCTGAGGACAATGCCAATCCAGAGTCTATTCTTCCTTGATCGTGCAAAGTAGCTCCTGTAATTTGGCAATAGGAACAGAGGTGAAGGCCGCCCAATGGTTGGCTTCCCAACTGGCTGTTTGTCTCTGCAATTGTGCACTCCAGAGTGTTGGAGTGAGGTCACTCTAACCATCTGGGGATTCAATGGACGCTGGAATTTATTAAATTGATGTTGCTGGCCATCTATGTCTCAAGATGTCCCTGACCGTCTCTGCCTGTCCCACTTGTGCAAGAACTAGACATTACATCAGTGCTCTGCCTGCTGCCTGTGCCTCACCAACCCTGTCCCACCTCTTGGTAGATTTCATCACTAGTCTGCCTCCGTAGGATGGGGACACTACCATTCGGGTACCTGATCGAGGACCACAGTTTACGTTGTATCTTTGGAAGGCTTTCTGTTCTCTTCCAGGAGCCACAGCCAGTCTCTCACCTGGTCTCCACCCTCAATCTAATGGCCAGACTGAGAGAGTGAATCAGGAGCTGCAGACAACCCTGCGCTGCCTTGTCTCTTCCAACCGCACAATGTGAATTTCCCAACTGGATTGGGTAGAGGTTGCCCACAATAATCTCCAGGTGTCCTCCACTGGCATGTCACCCTTTGAATGCCACTGCTGTTCCCTAAGGTTGTCATAGCCGGGGTGGTAGTGGGGATAAAATCCCACTACCTATAAAGTGCTCCAAATGTCGTGCGACTCTAACAGCCTCTGATAACCAAGTCCAGCTCTTGGCATTCATGTGTGGCTTAGCTACTAGGCCCAGCAGAACTGTTTCTACTGACAAGTGAAGGAGCAAAGGTAGACAACTTACGCCTCAAAACAGTTGCTTCGGGCAGGTGGGGCTCATCACCCTTGGAAGGCAGCCCGCCGAGGAGAAGGGAAACTCTGATTTTAAACCTCCACTGCCTTGCGCCATACCCACCCACAGGAAAGACTTCGGAAGTAAACCGCAAGGATGAAATCCAGATTTGGGGTCCCTGAAGGAGTTTGATGTTGTGTAGAACTTCATTCTGTCAACCTCTGCAACGACACTGGTGCCAAGCAGTATCGGTTCTTGCCCTTCCCTTGGACTACATCAGTGACGTGGAGAGGGGGTACCCTTTGCATGGGCAATAGCCAGTTCTTCAAATCTTCCCACCCAGGCTTGCTCCCTGGAGCGGACACCAGAGGCCTAAGCCCATGATCTTCTGGGATCAATGGCTGCCTGCTACATCTCTGATGAAGAGATTAATGTGGGAGTTCCTGCTGCTGATCAGTTGGCCAGGGCTTCTCTCCAGTGCGCTCAGAAGTAATATGCTGCATGTTGGTTGGCTCTGCTGACGGGTGAGGTCTCGCAAGCCAGAGGAAAAGGCCTGACTGGTGTCTAGAGATCTTCCTTTGAGAGTGCTCTGGGCCTGCATTATGTGGGACCATTTGTAGTGGGGAAGGCTATCAAAAGAGTCTCATATAGACTGCACATAACATCATCTGTGAAGATTGACCCAGTGTTCCATGTTTCGCAGCTTAAGCTGGTGACTTCCTCCCCCCCCCCCCGATACAGTCATTCCCCCTTCCTTTCCTCCCTGCTTGGTGGCTGGGTCCCTGGTCTATTCTGTGCTGTGCACCCTGGCATCTAGCCTGGTGTGAAGTAGGGTCCAGTACCTTGGTACGGCCCAAAGGAATGTCCTTGGGTTCCAGCTTATGACATCCTGAACAAGTCCCTCACTGGACTTCCAGTGGGTACAGGTCGCTGGCACCTCCGGAACTGCGCCTAGGGAGGGGCCACTATCGCAGCCATGGACCCTGCTGTAGAGTCCTGGCGCCCTTGCAGACGGGCAGCTGGAAGGGGATGGCAGTCATGCTTGTGAGAATGCATACTCCAACCAATTCGGGTTTCTTGGTGGTTGTGTTGAATCGCCTTCCTCTTGTTTCAGACTTGTTGAGTCCTGGCCAAAGCACAGTGACGGTAACGCTCCATACTTTCCTTAGTCAGGAAAGAGGATTACAGTTTAGATTGACACTGTAAAGGTGTGGTATTAATTTAGTATTAAATTACTGCTTCTGAGCCAGAGTGACGTGTTAGTTTGAGAGTTTTAGTTAGCGGCCCTGTTGGCCTCGCGTTTATTGTTTTTCTTTAGTTCTGTACAGTTCTTATTAAAAATCAATGAACTGTTCATTCCACTTCTGTGTCTCTGTAAAGGAAAATTATTTTAAAATTCATTATGTGTTCTTTCCTGGTTCAGCTCAGCATATTTGCATATGTATTCTCAAACAAAGGAGAGGACGCACGTGTCCATGGCCAGAAGGAAACACTTTATTAGAACTAGCATACACGCAATACAAAAGGAAAAATAAATCTCTGTAGCAGTACAGAATCAAAATAATGCTTATCATCCACTAAGCGAGCCGATCTGGAGGGGTCCGCGGATCTGACAACCTCACATGCAGCCTGTTTTTTCTCTCCTGCTTTCTCTCCCCCAAGTCGAAGTCTAACTCTGGCTCAACATACACTGACTCTCTCGATGCACTGTCCCCTATCTTAACACAAGTCACCAGACATGACCTTGACTAGGACGGAACCCTCTCCTCTTGCACAAAGAAGGTGCCCCTTTTATACCCTTCAAGACCCCTTACACAGGTATTTTTCCAAGCATTTGGTACCTGCTCCTGCACAATGACCCTTCCTTCCTGTGAAAAACATGTTTTCACCATTTTCCACTGTTATGGCTATAGACTTGTACTCCTGCAACTTCCTCAAAACATCGCTGTGGACTGGTTCTCTTGTACTTTCTCAAGACAATCCCTCTCCAAACTAACAGAACTTTGCCTTACGGCTTCCATTTAATTTTAGCATAAACCAAGGAGGAAACACATTTAACTTATTTCTTACACACCACCCCTTGATTCCTCATTGGTATATTATATAAAACTTATGGTAAATACAAGTTAGCTAAAATTATCATAATATAATTAAGCAATAGGATTATTATAATAATCTGATAATTCTGCATAAGCAGTAAGCTAAAATAAACTGTATCTTAATGACAACTGATATGATTTGTTCATGTCCACTATTCCTCAGTCCCAAACTTTATTTTGAATAATGCAAATCCGAACGTAATTACCAAGGTTAAATTTCACAGATGTGTAGGTGACATCATTGCAATGTGGATGTTTTCCTTTTCTATAGCTGTTCTTTTTCACAGTTCAAACAGTGATCTTTGCTCAGGGGAAAGTCCATGCCGTCCATAAGATTAATTCCAGGCTGTTATTTCACATGGGAGAAAACCAAGTATCCTTTATTATCAGTCTTACAAAAAGTTAAATCATTCTGGTTTGGCCATTTTCTCATTGTTCAAACACAAGATGTTCTGTCCCTTGTACTGATACTCAGTAAGTGTTACTGTCTCCATTTGCTACAATCTCCCCCTTGCAGACCGGAGAATTTCAAATGTGCACCCATATTTACCTCTCATTGTGGGAGCCCTTTCTTCAGTGCCTGTTTCCTCCTCTGGCTCTAGGCTCTACTTAATCATCCTGGCCATCGGTGATCCTTGGGGTAAAGGTCTGTTGTTTAAATTGTAGAAGACTTGGCATGGTACAGTCAACCACCCCTGTAAGGTGTGAGCTGATGTCAAAACACAAATCTATTGTTTTAAAAGTGCATTCATTCTTTCGATTAGCCTTGATGCTTGAGGGTAATAGGGTATGTGATATAGCCAATGAATTCCTCTGCTGGCAGCCCAGTCTTTCACAGCTTACCCCGAGAAGTGAGACCCATTATCTGACTGTATTTCTCAAGGGTCTACTTAACAACCAGTCAACTTCTGCAGTCCCTTCAGTGTGTGATCCTGGTCAGCTTTTGTGCAAGGAATTTCCATTAACAAACCATGGTAAGCAAATATTTAAATCATTGCTGCTGTGGCAGGTGTCCGATGTAATCAATCAGCTATTCCTGGGCCGGACCATCTTCTCACCTATCCCTTTTAACGTTGGCTGTCGGCTTCTCAGGGAGTGCTAACAAGTATCACACGCAGTAATAACTGCTTTGGTCATGTCTCCTGTTAGTTGTATACCTTGTTGTTTAGCCTATTTGACCATGCCATGTGCTCCCAAATGACCAGCCACATGATGTACCCATTGTTGCATCGCATAGGTGTTGAACTGATTTACCCGGATTAAGTGCTCCACTTAACTATTAAAGGCAAAGCATCTTTCTGTTGAGTGTCTACATGGAAAACAGTGATCTTCATTCGTTGGGCTGCTTCCCAGCTCATTTCCCAAAGTGTTTGTCCCCACAAAGGCTTTCCCTGTAACTGCCAGCTTTGTTATGCCACCCTGATCTCTGCACTGGCATTCCATTCGCAGCCGCCCAGAGGCGGTGTGTGTGTGTGTGTGTGTGTGTGTGTGTGTGTGTGTGTGTGTGTGTGTGTGTGTGTGTGTGCGCAGCTGACTCATTTTGTGTCGCAGCGGTAATGTGACTGCTACCAGCTCACCTAGTTGGCTGAACTGCCCTCCCCCAGCCGCTGCAGATCTGCACTTTACACTGGGTTCATCTGGGCAGCTCCCCATCCGTGGACAGTGGCTTTCCAGCGACTGGAGCCATCCATAAGCCAGGCGCGGTGCTTCTCCGCTTCAGCAACTCTTCATATGGAACACCGCAAGGAACAGGAGAAAGAGGCACTGGTGTGCGGGGCCACTTCCATCTCACACTAGAGCAGGGGTTTTCAACCTCTTTTATGCCATGGACCAATGCCACTAAGCAAGAGGTCCATGGACTCCAGGTTGGGAACCCCTGCACCAGAGGCCTGCTGCGCTCTCCTCGACGTTAGCGGGGCTCTCTGACAGCAACCACGAACCATGTCATAATGGGGAGGTCAGGTCTCATGACTGCCTCGGTTCCGTCCGCCTCCACCAAGGCCCAGTAGCAGGCCAGCAGCTGTCTTTCAAAGGGCGTGTGTCAGGCAGGGCCTGGGCTATTCCTTCCTTACAGGCCTTGTATGCCTGTCGCTGCACTGGACCACGTTCAAAAGTTGCTTTCTTCCCAATTACTTTCTATAAGGGATGTGACAGGACAGTTAGGTGTGGTATATGCCGCCTCCAGTATCCCAGTAGCCCCAGGATCCTTGCATATTGGTGGGGTAGCCATCTTAGTTACCTTATTCCGTATTTTATCTGGAATAACTTGATATCCTGAGACCCACTAGACTGTCTGGGTTGGCCCCTGTATTTTCTATGGATTCACCACCTATCTCCTCTCCATCTTGTAGCTTACTAGTATGTCCAGGGCCTCAGCTGTCTCTTCCTCGGAGGATCCTTTTAGCATGACGCCATTGATGTAGCGAACTACCTGAATATCAGGTGGGAGAGCACGTACATCACGGTCTCGCGCTATCAGTCCAAGCCACAGGGTAGGGCTATGCACTCATCCGTGAGGCAATCTGGTAAAGGTGTACTGTCTGCCTCCCATTGTGAAGTTCACTGGATCCCAGGACTCTGGCACCAGGGGAATGGAGAAGAATGTGTTGGCCAGATCTATCACAGCATACCGTCTCTCATCTCCCCGTGACGTTGTTCCCACTAAGGTCACTCATGTCGGGGACAGCAGCAGTTAACTGAGGGGAGTGTTTATTGAACCGGCGATAATCATCTGTCATCCTGCTCCTGCTGCTGCTGTTGGGCTTCTTTACTGGCCAGGACTATTAAACTCAAAAGTTGCGTGTTTGATCACACCTTGTTTTAATAACTCTGCTTGGGTGTCTGAGACCTCTGTATGTCCTCCTGCTATTAGGTACTGTATCACACAAACCAGGGCACTCGATGGCAGTATTGTAAGGGGCGCCCGCTGAGCTAGCCCCACTGAAACAGTTGCTGTTAAGATGCCAAATGTGAACTTCCCCAATTTGGCCAGCACTGCTACCGTGTGAGCTTGTACTGCCAGGTCCTCACGAGTGACGTACTGCTCAGATCTCAGTGGGAGATCGTCAGGGCCGTCACCACGCTGACTATCAGCGCCATATCAGATATTGCCATCCCAACCGTCGGGGTCCCATCCTTTACGCATTGCTGCCCTCACTTTGATAGGGTCAGGCTGCTGATCACTCACCTTTGCCCAATGCTCCTGCTATGCTCTAAGTCCCTTACACGCTAGGGTGGCTTGCTGCGACGTAACCTTGTCAGCTCATTCAGGGGCTGTCCTAGCTGATTCAGCTGAAGTAAGATTTTGCTGCTCCACGATTCCAATTCTGTCATTACGGCAGACAACTTTTGCTCTGCTACTCTATACATGTCAAATGCAGTTTTCAAAGCAAACAGCAAAATCCAACAAGCCATTCCCTTACTGGCTTCCAGTTTGGGAATCCTTACCTTACTTACCAGAGTGGCTGCCATGTCCAGGACATCATCTCTACTCCTCTCCATCTCAGCTCTCTAACATGATAGAGGGCAGCACTCAGCCAGCATGCTGGCCACTGCAGCAAAACCATGGGTGTTTTCCCTCCACCCTGCTGCTTTAACCTCAGTCTCACCCTCAGATTTCTCCTGTTGTTTGCAATACATAGCACCCATTAGGCTGAATCTTGCTTGCAGTGCCAATTTATAAAGCCAAATTTATTTTAATATTTGTTATGTGTCCTTTCCTGGTTCAGCTCAGGATATTTGCATTTGTATGCACAAAGGAGATCTCACACATATCCAAGGCCACAAGGAAACATTTTATTATAACTAGCATACGTGCAATACAAAAGGAAAAACAAGTCGCTGTAACAGTACAGAAATCAAAATAAAACTTATCATCCACGAAGCAAGCCCACAAATCCGGCAACCTCACACGCAGCCTGTTCTCTCTCTCTTTCTGAGTCTAACTCTGACTCAACATGCATTGACTCTCGATGTACAAACGTTTGTACTGTTCCCTTTCTTAACACCAGTCAACAGACATGACCTAGCCTCGGACAAAACTCTCTCCTACGGCACCAAGAAGGTCCCCCTTTTAGACCCTTCCAAACCCCTTACACGGGTATTTTTCGGTGCATTTGGTATCTGTACCTGCACAATGACCTCGCCTTCCCATGAAAAACATGTTTTTCAACGTATTCCTCTGTTATCTATAGACGTGTACTCCAGTAACTTTCTCAAAGAATTGCTGTGGACTGGTTCTCTTGTACTTTCTCTAAACGATCCCTCTCCAAACTAACAGCACTTTGCCGTCAGACTTCCATTTTATTTTAGCATAAACCAAGGAGGAGTCACATTTAACTTTTTCCTTACAGTCTCTTCCTCTGCACTCGGGCCATCTGTGAACACCGTGCCAGTACGATAGAATCAGTTAGCATCTGGATACATGCGTGTCAGTACAGAGAGCTTATAATGCTGGAGGAGGTTACAGGCGCAGATTGGGAGATCCGAAAAGGATGTGTAATTTAACATTGTGATAACAGGGGTTCACTTAGTCTGCTTGGAGTCAAGGCATTGCAGCTGGTCATTTGGAACACTGACCAAGGGGCCGCTCTCTGCATGCTCAGCTGGATACTAAATCCGTGCACATCACTGTAACCCCATTGGTCTCATAACCAGGAAACCTGGTGTTAATGTGGACTGGAGAGACTTCCCAATTGAAACAGCAATTATAATCATGACTTAGAATCATAGAGTCACAGCCTACTACATCACAGAGACCGGCCCTTCAGCCCATCTAGTCTGTGCTGAACTGTAATTCTGGCTTGTCCCATCAACCTGCACCTGGACATTGCCGTCCATACACCTCCCATCCATGTAGCTATGCAAACATGTCTTAAATATTGGAATTGAACCTGCATCCACCACTTTCGCTGTCAGCTCATTCCACTCTTGCACCATCCTCTGAGTGAAAAAGATCCTCCTCAGGTTCCCTTTAAATATTTTGTCTTTCACCCTTAACCTATGAACTCTAATTCTTGTCTCACCCAACCTGAGTAAAAAAAGTCTGCTTGCACTTATCCCATGTATACCCTTCATACTTATTCTTCTATCAAATCTCCCCTCATTCTCCTATGCTCCAAGGAATAAAGTTCTTAACTATTTAACATTTCTCCTAAAGAATCCATAGGGACAAGTGATTGTAATACGATCGAAAGCACCCTACAATTTGAGAAGCTAAAGTTAGATCTATCAGTATTACAGTGGGGTAAAGGGAATTACAGTGCCATGAGAGGGGAGCTGGCCAAAACTGATTGGAAAAGAACACTGGCAGGAATGATGGCAGAGCAGCAATCGCTGGAATTTCTGAGAGAAATTCGGAAGGCGCTCGATATATACATAACAAAAAGGAAGAAGTATTCTAAAGATGGGATGACACAACCATGCCTGACAAATGAAATCAAACCGCCCTTGAAAGTTGTATAATAGAACAAAAATTAGTGGAAAGTCAGAGAATTGGGAAGCTTTAAAAAACCAACAGAAGGCAACTAAACAACTCATAAAGAAGGAAAAGATGGAATACGAAGGTAACCTAGCCAATAATACTAAAGAGGATACCAAAAGTTTCTTCAGATACATAAAGTGTAAAGGAGGGGCAAGAGTAGATATCGGACCGCTGAAAAGCGATGCTGGAGAGGTAGTAATGGGCAACACGGAAATGGTGGATGACCTGATTAAGTATTTTGCATCAGTCTTCACTGTGGAAGACACTAGCAGTATGCTGGAAGTTTGAGGGTGTCGGGGCAGAGGTGTGTGAAGTTGCAATTACTCAGGAGAAGGTTCTTGGGAAAGTGAAAGGTCTGAAGGTAGATAAGTCACCTGGATCAGATGGTGTACACCAGGGTTCTGAAAGAGGTTGTGGAGGCATTAGTAATGATCCTTCAAGAGTCAATATCTTCTGGCATGGCTCCGGAGGACTAGAAAAGTAGAAATGTCACTCCACTCTTCAAGAAGGGAGCGAGGCACAAGAAAGGAAATTATTGGCCGGTTAGTCTGACCTCAGTGGTTGGGAAGGTGTTGGAGTTGATTGCTAAGGATATGGTTTTGGGTACTTGGAGGCACGTGATAAAATAGGGGGTAATCAGCATAGTTTCCATTAGAGAAAATCTTGCCTGAAAAATCTGTTCAAATTCTTTGAAGAAATTACAAGCATGGTAGACAAAGGAAAATTGGTGGATGTTGTGTACCTGGGTTTTCAGAAGGCCTTTCACAGGGTGCTACACATGAGGCAGGTTAACACATAAGGGCCACAGCATTACAGGAAAGATATGAGCATGGATAGAGCAGCCGCTGATTAGTAGGAGGCAAAGAATGGGAATAAAGGGTGCCTTTTCTGGTTAGCTGCCCGTGACTAGTGGTATAAAAGAGAGGCAAGAATGGATATCGATCTGCTGGAAAATTATGCTGGAGAGGTAGTAATGGGGACAAGGAAATGGTGGATGAACTGATTAAGTATTTTGCATCAGTCTTCACTGTGAAATATACTAGCAGTATGCCTGAAGTCTGTGTGGGATTGTTTCTTTTGACATTATATGCCAAGGACTTGGATGATGGTATTGATAGCTTTGTGTCCAAGTTTGCAGTTAATACAGAGATAGGTGGCAGGGCATGTAGTTTTGAAGAAGAAGAGAGGCTACAGAAGGACTTAGACAGATTAGGAGAATGAGCAAAGAGGCAGATGCAATAGAATGAAGAAAGAAAAGTGTGAACTATTTTCTAAATGGAGAGAAAATTCAAAAATCTAACGTGCAAACGGTCTTGGGAGTCCTTAAAGTTTAAGTTGCAGCTTGAGTTAGTAGTGAGGAAGGAAAATGTGATGTTAACATTAATTTCATTAGGACTGGGATACGAAAGCAAGGATGTAAAACACTGGTAAGGCCTCACTTGGAGCATTGTGAATAGTTTTGGCACCTTATTTAAGAAAGGATGTGCTGACAGTGGAGAGGGTTCAAAGGAGATTCACAAAAATCATTCCAGGACTGAAAGGCTTGTACCACGAGAAATATTTGAGAGGTGACCTCATTGAAATCTATCGAATATTGAAAGACTTTGATCGAGTAGAAGTGGAGAGAATGTTTCCTTTGGTGGGGGAGTCTAAGACTGGAGAACACAGCCTCAGAATAGAGGGGCGTCCTTTTAGAATGGAGATGAGGAGGAACTTCTTTAGCCAGAGAGTGGTGAATCTGTGGAATTCATTGCCGCAGGCAGCTGTGGAGGCCAAGTCATTGGGTATATTCAAGGCAGACGTTGATAGATCTTGATTTGTCAGAGCATGAAGAGATACGGGGAGACGGCTGGAGATTGGGGCTGAGAAGGAAAATGGATCAGCCATGATGAAATGGCAGAGCAGACTCGATGGGCCAAATGGCCTAATTCTGCTCCTATATCTTTTGGTCTTATAATTCAGTCCTCAAGTTCTGGCAACATTCTTGTAAATTCTTTCTGTCCTTGCAAATCTTATTGATATCTTTCCTGTACATGGGTGACAAGAATGCACACAATACTTCAAATTTGGCCTCACCAATGTCTCATAATACTTTAATGTACCATTCCAACTCCTGTGCTCAATACTCTGATTTATGAAGGGCAATGTGCCAAAGGCTCTTTTAACATCCCTATCTACCTATGTCACTACTTTCAAGGAATTGTGGCTCTGTTTTCCCACATCCCATTGCCTACTGGTCCTCAGTGTCCTACTGTTCACTGTGTAAGTCCATCCTTGCTTTGTCCTCCCAAAGTACAACACCCTACCATTTGTCTGCATTAAATTCCATTTGCCATTTATCAGCCAAAATTTTCAGCTGATCCTGATCCCATTGCAAACTTCCATAGCCTTCCTCTCTGTCCCCTACATCCCCAATTTTGTGTTGTCTGCAAATTTGCTGGTCCGGTTTACCACATTATCATCTCAGTCATAACAACAATGGACCCAGCACTATTCCATGTGACACACCAATATTCATACATCTATTAGCACTCTCTGGAGCATATGGATCTTGGACCTCCAGAAAGTGTCCGCAGTAGAGGTGATTGATAAGTTCGGGGCCTAAGGTAGAAGGAGATGAGTTATACAGTTCTTGTTACATGCACATGCAGTTCAACTCTTTAGGTGATTATGCAGAAAGTTTGAAGTTAATAACTCACCTCCTTCCACCTTAGGCCACAAACCTATCACTCACCCCCTGCTGTGGACACATTCTGGAGGTCCAAGATCCGTATGCCCCATGACCACTGGACTAAGAGTGTAAATGTAGGAGGGGACTATGTTGAAAAAGAAATGTGCTATGTTTTCTAAAATTGACTCCTTCTACCTTAGGCCACAAGCTTATCAATTACCCCTGGTATACCTACTTTGCTCGTTGCAAAATACAATCATTTATGCTGCTATAGTTCCCTCTGGTGGCAAAGAATGATATTTTATAACTGAGTGAAACAAACATCCCCTTTCATAGCTTCCAAATAATCTTATGCAGATGGATAGTGTGGAAGATTGTCTAAAGCAAGCTGGAAAGTTGGTTGGAGCGTTTGCAGTTGATATTTAATCCTAACGTGGGAGGTGATACATTTAAGGAAATCAAATAGGGCTAGTATATTGGCTGTAAATGGTAGAACACTAAGGAATGTTGAACAGACAGACCTGGGATCTATGTCCATGGTTGTCTAAAGATAGAAACACAGGTCGATAGGGTAGTGCAAAAGGCATGCCTGCTTACATAGGTTGGGGGCATAGAGTATAAGCGTTGGGATGTTGTGTTGCAACTTCATGAAACACTGGTTACATCGCACTTGGAGTATTGTGTGCATTTCTGATCACTACACCAGCGGTCCCCAACCACCGGGCCGCAAGGCATATGGTACCGGGCCGCGAGAAAATGATACGATTTGGCGACAGGAGTCAGCTACACCTTTCCTCATTCCCTGTCATGCCCACCGTTGAGCTTGAACGCACGCGAGGTTATTACGCGCACGCTATCCATGTCAGCGCATGAAGGAGATCAACTCCTCGAGCTTGCAAATGACAGCGGGCTGAAAAGTATGTTTGACATAACATCTCTGCCGGCATTCTGGATCAAAGTCAAGGCTAAATATCCTGACATAGCCATGAAAGCACTGAAAACGTTGCTTCCATTTCCAACATATCTCTGCGATGCATGCAACGAAAACTAATTTGCGGAATAGACTGGACATAAGGAAACCTCTTCGAGTATCGCTGTCTCCCATCACCCCTCGATAGGACTGTCTTGTTGCAGGAAAACAAGCCCAGGGCTCCCACTTCAGCGATATTGGTGTGTTGCAATGATTTTGTATGTTCATACGGGGAAAATATGTGCTGTGTTCTTAATATCCAAACGTTACTTAAAATGTTATGATGCTATTGAATTATAAGTGACTTATATAATCTTATAACAATTACAGCACGGAAACAGGCCATCTCTGCCCTTCTAGTCCGTGCTGAACGCTACTCTCACCTAATCCCACCAACCTGCACACAGCCCATAACCCTCCATTCCTTTCCTGTCCATATACCTGTCCAATTTTTTTTAAGTGATAATATTGAACCTGCCTCTACCATTTCTACTGGAAGTTCGTTCAACACTTACTTCAAGCTCCCCTGTCCTCCCCTGATAATTGACATATCACTATGTTCATGCGAGGAAAATATGCGCTGTGTGCTTAATATTAAATTCGTTAGATAAACCCTTTTAGAAATGAAATTGAGTGTATTAGCCACTTATCACCTATATTCCGGTTGTGATTAATATCCCCCCCAAACAGAATCGCCAAAAACTATTTGTAGAAAAAAATCGGCACGTACAGGAATGCGCAAGTCCCGCATGCGCACACAGATGCCCGAGCAAGGCTTCATGGTCATTGTAGTCTTTCTCGGGGTAAACATAACGTATTTGACTGCTACCCTTGTCCGTTGGCTACACTATCACCCCCACCCCCGCCCCCGCACCCGGATCGGCCGGTTCGCAAGTGTATTGTCAATAATAAACCGGTCCGCGGTGCAAAGAAGGTTGGAGACCCCTGCACTACACTATAGGAAGGATGTAATTGTGCTGGAGGAAATGCGGAATGGTTTCACCAGTTGGATTGGAGGATTTTAGTTATGGGGAGAGATTGGACAGGTCACTGTTGTTTATCCTGAAAGAAAGGCGACTGGGAGGTGACCTGATAGAAGTGTATAAGATCATGAAGGGCATAGATAGGGTTGATTGACAAAGTCATAGGAATCAAGGTCAAGAGGGCATAGATTAAGATGAGAGGACAGACCTTTAAAAGGGATCTGGGGTAAGGTTGTTTTACTGGTTGATATCTGAACACATTTTTGTTCAGAACACAGAGTTTGTGCAATCAAATACAATTTGTTCGTTCATCATGTGCCATGTGGTATGACGTAGGCGATCATGGGCTGTCCATGACCATGATTGTTCTTCTCAAATTTTTCTATGGAAGTGGTTTGTCATTGCCTTTTTGGTAGTGTCTTTACAAGATGGATGCTCTCAGCCGTTATTAACACTCTTCAGAGATTGTCTGCCTGGCATTCGTTGTCACCTGGACAATAGTAACACCTACATCAGGATTTGTTTACTGATTACAGCTCAGTGTTCAACACAGTCATACCCGCAGTCCTCAGTTCAAACCAACAAGCTCCAAAACCTAGGCCTCTGTACCACCCTGTGCAACTGGCTCCATGACGTCCCTCTGGGAAACCAGTCTGTGTGAATCAGAAATAACATCTCCTCCACACTGTCTAGCAACACTGGCTCACCTCAAGGATGTGTGCTTAGCTCACTGCGGTGCTCTCTCTACACCCACGATTATGTGACTAGAGCCACCTATAAGGTTGCCAATGACATAACTTTTGTTGGAAGAGTTCTAGGTGATGATAAGAAGGCATGCAGGAGTGTGATAGATCAGCTGACTGAGTGGTGTCACAAGAAAGTTGTAAAATCATCCAGCTCTATCATGAGCACTAGCCTCCCCAGCATTGAGGACACCTTCAAAAGGCAATGTCTCAAAAAGTTAGCATCCATCATTAAGGACCCCCATCACCCAGGACATACCCTCTTCTCACTGCTACCATCAACAAGCCTGAAGACAGACACTCAACTTTTTAGGAACAGTTTCATCTGCTCTGCCATAAGATTACTGAATGGATAATGAATCCATGAATACTACCTCACTATTTATTTTTCTCTCTTTTTACATTACTTATTTCATTATATATATATATATATATATATAATTCTGACTCTGATTCAGGGATAGTTTAATTGGCTGTGGCAGTGAGATAAATAGTTACTTTCCTTCATTTTCACAAGAGCCTCTCCAATCTCTTCAACCAAGGGAGTTTCAGTGACAGACCAGGCATATCTCCTTAATCTAATTGGTTCACTCTCTCTGGAATAGCAGTAGACACTCACTGGCATATGTCATCAAACTTGTTGTTTTGTGGCAAACAAATATGTGAACTTGAGATCTCTAAGGCTTCAGGGTAACCATACCAATATCCAACTTCCCCTCTCAAGCTCAGCTCAGTCAGGAAACACTTCAAATGAGTGGGCAAATTAAATAACTACAATGAAACAAAGGGAGCTTAAAACACAGATTTAATTTGCAAGAGTTCATTCTGTTGCCACTTCCTGGTGAAAAGTGGAGTTACCAGTAAAGATAGCTTCATTGCATGATTATTCCAGTGTTTGGTTTCAGCTTCTGGAAACTAGGGGAGGGGAGGGAACGTCAACTCAGACCATGAGAGGCCTGTGTCGGGCATTTTCATGCCTTACAGGGTGCAGATTGGAAGTCTGTGTGGGGCGCCACTCCTCACACAGACTAGAACAATGTGGGATTAAGTGCCTTGCTCAAGAGCACAAACATGCTACCACAGCAGAGGCTCGAACTAGCGACCTTGAGTTAACTACACGAACGCCTTAACCACTTGGCCACGTGGAAACTAGATGGAATTAAATCAGGTGGAAATATGGATTCTGATTTAGGAAGAAGGTGGCGGCAATCTTGGGAAATTAGGGACATTGTGCGCATTTGACTTTATTTGGTGAACCAAACTTCACCTTATTTAATTGTATTTGGTTTGACAACAGGCTGCCAGTCCCTTTCCTTCCTGTTTACCCTTGTCAAGAGAGCCTTCATCATCATACTGTGATGAATAACCATCTATGTCAATTCTTTGGTAGTACCTGATTTGAAGGCATTTAATCTTACCTCATTTGTATGTTTTTCTCACTTGGTCCTCTTAGAGCAATGGTACATAGTGGAATAGTTAAATCAGGTTTACTATCACTGACATACACTCAGTTGCCACATTATTAGGTACCTCCTGTATGTGTTGTGCATTCAGAGATGCTCTTCTGCACACCAGTGTTGTAACTTTTGGTTATTTGAGTGACTGTCACTTTCCTGTCAGCTTGAACTAATCTGACCATTCTCCTCTGACCTCTCACATTTGCATGGCATTTTTTCTCTCAGATCTGCTGCTCACTGGATGTTTTCTTTTTAACAGTTTTCTGTAAACTCAGTATGTGAAAATCCCAGGAGATCAGCCGTTTCTGAGATATCAAACCACTATGTCTGGCATCAACAATCACGATCAAAGTAACTTAGATCAAATTTCCTCCCCATTCTGATGTTTGGTCTGAACAACTGAACCTTTTGACCATGTCTGCATGCTTTTCTGCATTGAGTTGCTGCCTCTGGGATAGTTTTCTAGATCTATGTTCCATAAGAGTTGGCAAGTCCAAGTAATGTACCTGGGATAAGAAGGCAGTCAGTACTAGTGACCACAAGATATCACCAGATCCTGGTTACGATGGATCAGAACCAATCACGATCTCTAGTGAAGGAATGTTGTTTGCTGTACCCGGTCTTGCTGTCATATATTGCAATGTGACTGCATCGTCATTCAGTGGCCTAGCAAGCCACTCACTTCAGGGGCGATAATTACTGACTGTGCTTATCCTGCCCACATCCACAAAAGAATAAAAGAAATATTAAATTCTTCCTGCTAAGAAATCCATGCTTTGTGTGGGGAAAATACTTTGAGCAGAACTGAATTTTAGCAGTGATAGAAATAGTTTCGAAAATACTTAAAAAGATTGCTTTTCTTGATAGGTTGTCTGTTGGTCAAATATGACTCCAGTACAGTGGGTTATGAGGTGACTTAAGAGGTTGCAAATGGAACAAGAGACATGATTTTGGAGTCTCTTTAGACCAGGTTGCTGTGTGTTCCCCATGACACATTGTGGTGCAGTAGGAGGCACTGCTGCCAGGAAGTTCCAGCAATTTGGGTTGCTCCCAATTTGTTGAAATAGAACGCGCACTCCGGGCTCCGGGTTTGTACTCTATGATCCTCTGGGTTCCCTCCAGGTGCTTCAGTGTCTTCCCAGAATCTGAAATTGTGCCAGTTTGAAGATTAATTGTCAAGTCAAGTCAAGTCAAGTCAAGTCACTTTTTATTGTCATTTCCACCATAATTGCTGGTACAGAACATAGTAAAAATGGGACAACATTTTCCAGGACTACATGCTACATGAAACAATACAAAAACTACACTGAACTACGTAAGAAAAAACACAAAAACTACACTGGACTACAGACCTATCCGACACTGCATAAAGTGCACAAATCCGTGCAGGCACTACAATAAGTAATAATAAGTAACTAGACAATGGGGTGACCTGTTGAGGCACCCTTTGAGAGAAGGGTACTGCAGTCTGATGTGACCAGAATGAACATGAAATTTTCCTGAATGCTCTTGGTATCGCTTTGCTTTGGAAACTGAAGTAGAAAACCTCAGTTTATTAAAGAAGAAGGACACGTAGCAAAGGAAATATAGCTGATCTTCATTTAACGAAGGACACTTCTGATGGCATTATTTCTGGTTTATCTGCCACCCTTGTGCCTCTCATTGTCATTCTGGAGAATGCAGTCCTTTCATCCCCGGTTTCTTCATCTCTTCTGCTGTTTTTTGTTTGTCTCTGATTCTGGAGACATGCATGCCTCTCCTCCTCTGTCTCTTCTTCTCTCATCTTTTTTTGTCCTGACTCTTTGATCCTGGAGTTGTTCGGCCCTGGCCTCATCCAATTCTTGTTCTCTCCCTCTCCTTGCCGCTTCGCGACGACATTTGGCGTCATCTGTTGACCGTAATGTCCCCCTTCCCTTTCCATGCGGCATAACTAGGCTGACCATTTTTTTACCCTAATGCTGGATAGAAGATACGAAGCAATAACACCAAAGGATGCTGATTATTCTTCATGATGTGGTTGGTGTTCTACTAAATGGATGTGATATAGTCACTGCTGTCTTTTGACTGCAGCAAAGGGTTTTATGGGTGTCTCGAAGTATATCATTACAATAAGGTTTAATTATCTCTTATTGATGGGTGGCAGTTAGATCTGTCCCAATCCTGCACATGCTGATGGTGATTAGCAGAATGTGACCCCGCGAAATAGAGCTGCCCTGCCCTTTTGCTCCGATAGGTGTCGCTGCTGAGGCTGGCCGTGCGCATGCGTCGGGCTGGCGCGTCCCGATTTCCATGATAGCCAATCGGGTCTTGGGTTAAAAGGGAGCCTGTTTATTTTGGTGAATGAGCAACTTTATATGAATATATAACCCTGAACTTTGCCTTCATTCTGTAAGTTAGTGCATTTTAATTCGATTCAGCCAAAAAAAGCACCGTTTGCGCTAATTGGAGGTCACAAACAGACAAACAGACAGACAGAGCATGAGAGTTTTAGTAGTATATAGATAAACAAGACAATAGGCACAGTAGAGGGTAGTAGGTTGGTGTCAGTCCAGGCTCTGGGTATTGAGGAGTCTGATGGCTTGGGGGAAGAAACTGCTACATAGTCTGGTCGTGAGAGCGCAAATGCTTCAGTGCTTTTTGCCAGATGGCAGGAGGGAGAAGAGCTTATATGAGGGGTGCGTGGGGTCCTTCATAATGCTGTTTGCTTTGCGGAAACACTGCGATGTAAATGTCTGTGATGGCGGGAAGAGAGACCCTGATGATCTTCTCAGCTGACCTCACTATCCGCTGCAGGGTCTTGCGATCCGGGATGGTGCAATTTCTGAACCAGGCAGTGATGCAGCTGCTCAGGATGCTCACAATACAACCCCTGTAGAATGTGGTGAGGATGTGGGGTGGGAGGTGGACTTTTCTCAGCCTTCGCAGAAAGTAAAGATTCTGCTGGGCTTTCTTTGCTATGGAGCTGGTGTTGAGGGACCAGGTGAGATTCTCTGCCAGGTGAACACAAAGAATTTTGGTGCTCTTAACCATCTCTACAGAGGAGTCATCGATGTTCAGCGGAGAGTGGTCACTCCATGTCCTCCTGAAGTCAACAACCATCTCTTTTGTTCACATTCAGAGACAGGTTGTTGGCTCTGCACCAGTCCGTTAGCCGCTGCACCTCCTCTCTGTATGCGGACTCATCGTTCTTGCTGATGAGACCCACCACGGTTGTGTCATCGGCGAACTTGATGATGTGGTTCGAGCTGTGTGTTGCAGCACAGTTGTGGGTCAGCAGAATGAACAGCAGTGGACTGAGCACACAACCCTGGGGGGCCCCCGTGCTCAGTGTGATGGTGTTGGAGATGCTGCTTCCAATCCGGACTGACAGGGGTCTCCCAGTCAGGAAGTCTAGGATCCAGTTGCAGAGGGTGGTGTTCGGGCCCAGTAGGCTCAGCTTTCCAATCAGTTTCTGAGGAATGATTGTGTCGAATGCAGAACTGAAGTCTATGAACAGCATTCGAACGTACATATCTTTCTTGTCCAGGTGGGTTAGGGCCAGGTGGAGGGTGATGGCAATGGCATCGTCTGTTGAACGGTTGGGACGGTACGTGGACTGCAGGGGGTCCAGTGAGGGGGGCAGCAGGGTCTTGATGTGTCTCATGATGAGCCTCTCGAAACACTTCATGGTGATGGATGTGAGAGCAACAGGACGGTAATCATTGAGGCAGGACATTGAAGACTTCTTCGGCACAGGAACGATGGTGGCGGCCTTGAAGCACGTAGGAATGACGGCGCTGCTCAGGGAGATGTTGAAGGTGTAACTATCTGTGTTGCAGGTGGCTGGCTGGAGAATTGGGCTTGTGAGAGAGATTATTTTACAGAGAAACAATGGAAACTGGACTGATGAGAATAGTCTGAGAATCACAATGGATTTAATGAGCTGAACAGCCTCCAAAACTATAAGAAAATATTTAAAAATTTCAAATTCATTGTGCCATCACAAGAAGTTCCTTCTCCACTCGAGCCATCATAAGACCATGAGAATGCAAGACACAGGAACAGAATTAGGCATTCAGCCCTTTGAGTCTGCTCTGTCATTTCATCATGGCTGATCCATTACCCTCTCAACTCCATTCTCATTCCTTCTCCCCATAACCTTTCAAGTCCTGACTAATCAAGAACCTATCAACCTCCACATGCAATGACCTGGCCTCCACAGCTGCCTATGGCAGTGAATTCCACAGATTCACCATCTCTGGCTCAAGCAATTTCTCTTCATCTCCTTTCTAAATGGACATTCTATTCTGAGGTAGTGTCCTCTGGTCCTAGCCTTCCCCAGCATAGTAAACCTCCTCTCCACCTCCACTCTATCTAGACCTTTCAACATTCGATAGGTTTCAATGTGATTCCACCGCACCCCCCCGCCCCCCGCCACCACCAATTCTAAGTTCCAGCAAGTAAAAGCCCAGAGACTTCAATCACTCCTCACATGATAAGCCTTTAATTCCGGGAATAATTCTTCTGAACTTCCACTGAACCCTCTCCAAAATCTGCACAGTCTTTCTTAAATAAGGGGCCCAAAACTGCTCACAATACTCCAAGTGAGGCCTCACCAGTGCCTTATAAAGCCTCATCATTACATCCTTGTTTTTATAATCCAGTTCTCTTAAAATGAAGGCTCACATTGTATTTGCATTCCTCACCATGGACTCAACCTGCAAATTAACCTTTAGGGAATTCTGCACCAGGACTCCCAAGTCTCCTTCCACATCAGATTTTGGAATTTTCTCCCTGTTTAGAAAATAATCTATGCTTTTATTCCTTCTACCAAAGTGTATGACTATACACTTCTCAACACAGTATTCCATTTGCCATTTCTTTATCCATTCTCCTAATCTGTCCAAGTCATTCTGCTGCCTCACTGTTTCCTCAACACTACCTGCCCCTCCATCTACATTTATGTCATCTGCAGACTTGCACACAAAGCCATCAATTCTGTCATGCACATCATTGGCAAACAGTGTAAAAAGCAGCAGTCCCAACACCAATTCTTACAGAACACCACGAGTCACTGGCAGCCAGTCAGAAAGGCTTCCTTTATTCCCACAGCCTACCTCTTGCCAAACAGCCAGTGCTGCCTTCTTTACTGTAGTACAATGGACTCTTATTCTGTTAAACAGTCTCATGTGGCACCTTGTCAAAGTCCTTCTGAAAATCTAAATACACAACATCCACCAATTCTCCTTTGTCTATCCTGTTTGTTATTTCCTCAAAGAATTCCAACAAATTTGTCAGGTAAGATTTTCCCTCAAAGAAACCATGCTGACTTTGACCTGCTATATCATGTGCCCTTAAGTACACTGAAACCACATCCTCAACGATCAGCTCCAACATCTTCCCTACCACTGAAGTCAGGTGAACTGGCCTATAATTTGCTTTCTCCTGTCTCCCTTCCTTCTTGAAGTGTGGAGTCATACTTGCGGTTTTCCAGTCTTCCTGACCCATACCAGAATCTATTGATTCTTGAAACATCATTATTAATGCCTCCACAATCTCTTCAGCTATCTCTTTCAAACCCCTGGGGTGTAGTCCATCTGGTCCAGGTGACTTACTGTATCTACCTTCAGACATTTCATTTTCCAAAGTAACTCCTCCCTAGTAATCTCAACTGCACTCACTTCTGCCCCTTACTGTCTTGAACTTCTGGCATACTGCTAGTCTCTTCCACAGTGAAGACTGATGCAACATACTTATTCAGTCTGTCCGCTACTTTCTTGCCTCCATTACCAGCATCATTTTCCAGCGGTCCGGCGTCTACTCTCATCTCTCTTTTACTCTTTATATGTCTGAGAAAAACTTGTGGTATCCTCTTTGATAGTGTTGACTAGTTTACCTTTATATTTGATTTTTTCCACTTATATCTTTTTAGTTACTTCCTGATGTTTTTTTTTAAGTTTCCTAATCCTCTACCTTCCCACTAATTTTTGCTTTATTATCTCCCCTCTGTTTTATTTTATTTTGGCTTTGATTCCCTAGTCAGCTACAGTTGTGTCATCCTGCTTTTAGAATGCTTGTTCTTTGGGATGTACCTATCCTGTGCCTTCCAAATTGTTCCTTGAAACTCCAGCCACTACTGCTCTGCCATCATTCCTGCTAGCATCCCCTTACAATCAACATTAGCCAACTCCTCTCTCATGCCTCTGCAACTTCTTTTACTCTACTGTGATAGTGATACATCTGACTTTAGCTTCTCCTTCTCAAATTGCAATGTGAATTATATCATATTATGATCTCTGACTCCTGAAGGTTCCTTTACCTTAAGCTCTCTAATCAAATTCAGTTCATTGCACGACATCCAATCCTGAAGAGCTGATCCCCTAGTGGGCTCCACCACAATCCTTCTAAAAACCATCTTGTAGTCATTCTACAACTTCTCTGTTTTGAGATCCAGCACCAACCTGATCTTCCCAATTTACCTGCATATTGAAAACTGCCATGACTATCATACTATTGCCCTTTTGACATATATTTTCTATCTCCCTTTGTAATTTGTAGCCCACATTCTGGCTACTGTTCAAAGACCTGCATATAGCTCCCATTAGGGTTTTTTTCACCCTTGCAGTTTTTTAACTCTACCCACTAGGATTCTACATCTTCTAATCCTCTGTCATCTCTTCTAAGGATTTGATTTCATTTTTTATCAACAGAGCCACCTTATCCCATCTACCTACCTGCCTGTCCTTCCGATACAACGTGTATCCTTGGATGTAACACTCCCACTAAAATCTTCTTTCAGCCACAACGTAGTGATGCCCACATCATAACTGACAATCTCTAACGGTGCTACAAGATCACCTATCTTATTCTGCATGTTATGTGCATTCAAATATAATGTCTTTTTTTCTGTATTTGTCATGCTTTTTGATTTTGTTCCCCTTTTTCACTGCATCTCATCCCACTGACTGCAACTTTGCCCTATCATCTGCTTGTCCTTCCTCACCGTCTCCCTACACACTGCTTCTGCCTGTAAACCAACCGCCATATCCTCAGTCCTATCACTCCAGTTCCCACTCCCCTGCCAAATTAGTTTAAACCCTCCCCAACAGCTCTAGCAAACCTGCCTGCAAGGATATTTGTCCCCCACAGGTTCAGGTGTAATCTGTCCCTTTTGTACAGGGGGTACCTTCCCCAGAGGTGATCCCAATTTGTAATAAGCTCTTCGGGCCTGTGCAGGGAGCTGGACAGTGTTGGGCTCCAAAGTTTGTAGCGCACCTGAATTGGGTAATTGTTGTTTAATGAGCTTCATTAATCATTTAAAGTTCCTTGTGTTTTTTTTTCAAGCAACTCGCTTTTGTAATAAGGCCTGACTTTCCACTGCACTTGGGTTCCAATATTGCTAGCACACCTCGTGACAGAAGGACCCTGCCAGTAGTGGACTCAGTGGAGGTTAAACAGCAGCATTTTGACATCGGTAGACTTAAGGTGAGAATGTCACCTACTCTCAAGTCCACGTCTGGAGTCTACATTCCAAGTGACTCTAGCCTACATTCTGAATTTCTCGAGTCCGTGGTCTGAGCTTCTTTAGTCTACACCGTCTTTTTCTGGGTCTCAAGTTCGGCAAAGTTCTCAAGGTTCTCCATGTCATCCAGGGTCTCCAGCTCAGTAAGGTTCTCAAGGCACTCCAGGATTCCCATGGCCCGCTAGGTTTCTGAAACTTATACAATGTTTCCGAGGTTCATTTAATGTTTTCTCTGTCTTGAGGTTTCTAAGTATCTCTCAGGATCTGCAGGTCTCTCTCAAGTTTCCCAGGCTTCTCTCAAGTTTTCAGGACTCTCTGGCCATCGGGCACCAGCCATAGGGAGGGCGGGTATGGTAGCGAGCTCTTTGAGCCTCTCCGGGGAGCTGGAGTGTGTAGGGCTCTGAGGTTTTTAGAGCACCTGAATTGGTTAATTGTTAAGTTTATTTTGATAGGCTCGGGCGTTCCATGTTACTTGTATTATTTAAATGGACGCCCAATTAGCACTAGTCCCAGGGTCCTAGTTTTGAGAATGTTACATCTCACGGTGTTGCTCGTCCAAGCCACCGATGTTCTTTTGGAATTATAATGAATAAACTCTGGTCACGGTCTCTACATTGCAGTCTGTCTTTCATCCACATGAGAGTTCCGACATTGCCAGTGCACAGCATGACACCAATGATCCAGAAATCTGAAAGCTGGCCCCCGCAACAGTTTTTCAGCCACACTAAATCATCCTATTCTTACTGTCACTGGCGCATGCACAGGCAGCAATCCAGAAACTGCTACCCTGGAGGTTCTACTTTTCAGCAGGGATCATATGTCAGGGATTCCCAGGAGCATATTGTATTTCTTGAAATCACCTTTGAATCTTTTTTTTCCCTCTCCTCCTGGTGATCACTTCCCATAGAAGAGTGTGTCTGCTTTTGGACACTGATACCAGGCACCAGAATGATATGGTCTGCCTGGCATGGCTGACTGATGTTTGGGTCTCAGCACTGATGGTGCTTGACCAGGAGATGATGCTGACATTGGTTTGTTAATCCTTCCAAAGGTGTTGTGAGATTTCGTGTCGATAGTATCTCTCCAGTTCCTTTTGTCTCTTTACTCTTTTGACTGTTTATTCCCCCCACAGACGCCGCCTGGCTTGCTGAGTTCCTCCAGCATTTTTTTGTGAGCAACTCCACTGCACCACCGATTAGTTGCAAGATTTTAGAGCAACTTTGTTACGCAGAACTTCCTTCTGGTTAAATTAATCTCCTTCAAAATGAGAATTGAGTCATTGACTTTAGCGGAAAGCTGAAGAAGTGTACACAAGATAAATAACTTAGGTAGAAATGTAAGAGCTTTGATTAGGATGGTTTCAGTTGATTGTCAAAGTTGGCTGCATGATGTTAGGCAAACAATTAGGAAGAAGAACGTACGAAAATACAAATACATTTGCCAGATGGTCATAAAAGGAATTTGTTCTGAAAAATTGTGAGATAATATCTGCAGGAAGGACAAACAAGGCATCGAGAAAGACAGTGAAGGAAAGATGATGATTAACACTGAGGAACAGAGGCAATCCCTGTCCTTGGATCCCTGACGGCAGATACAACAGTACAGTAGATAAGCTATATGACATAGTGTGCACATCATGGAATGTAATCATGTGGAAGTCATCTTGGAATTTCTCAAAGCCCTAGGTAAGTCACAGTTGAAAACTTAGATTCAGAGGTTAATAGATCAATACAGCACAGAAACAGACTCTTCAAACCATCTAGTCTGTGCTAAACTGTTGTTCTGCCAGAGTGACATTGATCCACACCTGCACCATAGCCTTCCATATACCTCCCATCCATGTCCATATCCAAACTTCTCTTCAATGTTGTAATCGAACTTGCATTCACCACTTCCACTAGCAGCTCATTTCACTCTCACACCACCCTGTGAGTGAAGCCATTCCCCCTCACTTCCCCTTAAATGAAAGGTTTCACCTTTTACCCTAAACCTATGACCTCTAGTTCTAGGTTTGCTCATTTCAGTGGAAAGAAAGCCTGCTTGCACTAACCCTATCTACATCTCTGATAATTTCGTATACCCCTACCCAATCTCCCCTCATTCTCCTGCATCCAGGCGTGTTTCATTACATTTTAGAAAGGACACAGAGGAGATCTATAGAGTTACATCAAGAGAGAATGGTTGGGGTTGTTCTCTTTAGAATCAATGGGTAGATGGGGGAGATTTAACTGAGGTCAATAAAATTATGAGAAGTTTACACAAGGTGTTGTAATATGAGCGTAATTAAAAGTAAGTTAATATTAATTAGGATATCATGGGGGGTCTACTTCCGTTTGTGGTTCTTCCTAGTGGCCCTCGTGTACATAGTGTTCCCGCCATGCCGTACGGGTTGTGAAAGCCTCTGTATATACGTAATGTTTTGAAGTTGGAGATAAAGTTGTTTCTTTGGCATGAAGTTGTCGAGTGTGCCTTTTCAAAGTAGAAGTTACCACATACAAGAAAGGATCAACAATCTACTGCTTGAACTCATCAGGTCGAGCAGCATCTGTGGGAGGAAAGGAATTATTGATATTTCAGCTTGAACCCCTGCATCTGAAAGGTTGATTGCTGTTGACAGAGAGAGAGAGAGATCAGAAACGGGGTGGGTGAGGGTGAATTTTAAGGTAATGGGTAAAATGATTATTGGGAAGTTGAGGAGAATGTCATTCATTAGTAGGTGAGTAATATGGAACCCACCACCAGAATCGGAGATAAAAGCAGAAATCCGTAACAAGAGTAAAGATTTAGAGCTGTAATGTGGGAACAACTGAAATAGTCTCACCATGGACATGTGAGTGAGGCAATGCTGCAGTAGGTGGTGCTACTGGCTCACAGCTGCGATGACCCAGTTTCCATCCTGACCTCCAGAACATCTTCCTGCCGCTGCCGCGCGCTTCGGCTTGTGGCTCTGTTTGTCCCCTCCTAAATGAGGCACGAAAAATAATGGAAGTCCGGACAGTCCTGCAGTTGGCCCTATGACAGACATTGTCTCTGTTCTCATCAATTTAAAAATTACTCCTCTGGCTATTCTGGGTCTGATGAAGGGTCAATGATCTGAAATCTTGTCTCTTTTCACCTATCGCCTGTGTATTTCGGAAATTAGCATTTACAATTCCAGAAAGACGCAGCCGAAACAGCCAGGAGGGGGCTGAAATGTGGAAGCTTCAGTGCAGAAAAAAAGTAGAGTTTACAATATAACTTCAATTAATGGGTAAGGAAAGAAATCTGTGCAGATTATGAAATCTATAAACAGGAGTGAAAAGGTGAAATTAAATTCCATACAGTCTGAATATATCAAGCAACTGCGCGCGGATTTAATTTGATAACAGTGCGAGGAGCACGGTACACATGCTTTATACTTAACCTCAATGCTCGAACTATTAGAGAACATTGTGGGAAAGTGTACAATTTGCATGGCTCTAGTCGCAGGGGGTTTCAATTTGGGGTCCACGGACCGCTTGCTTAATGGTATTGGTGCATGGCATAAAAAATATTGGGAACTCCTGCTAGTGGAATATTGGTAATGCTGTCGTCGTTGTTTGTAGGGATGCGGTGTTGATTGCTACTAACTTCGTAAAGGAATTTGGTATGTAAATGAAGAACAATTGAAAGCTCGTGGCTTTTATTATAAGATGGCTTGAATCTATTTATAAAGTTTAACTCTCTTTTCTTTTTTTTAAATCAACATTCTTTGTTTTTCCAAGTTTGGGAGACTTGGACTTGTGCTCATCATCCTCACACAGATGTAGTAACACGGCTCACCAGGAGATGGCAGATCTTGCTGCCGAGGAAACATTTTTTTCCCCGTCTTTGCACACACGGGATTTTCAGCGAAAAGTTAAAAGAAATTAATTGCCGTCAACTTTGCCTGCCGCAGCTTATTCGCTCTATGTGCAGGGTTACTGAAGATTTTATCGGTCACCGATATGGATGTGTCACTGACTAAGGAACGAACAGGGCTAAACTACAATCGACAGTTTGGAAGGTAAAAAACCTTTCATTCTAAAGCCGGTTTCATGTACTGTATAGTGCTTGTCTCCAACTCAGCTCTAATCTGGGCAGTCTTGATTTAGTTCCGGTAATATTGGTAGCCTTTGCATGTGCATGGTCTGTTGTACGGAAGCAGAAAGGATGGAGTGAGAATCTAACTGCTCCTGTAAGAGCAAGGAGTGGAACTCCTGATATATTAATCACTGGACGAACACTGGCGGAATCCTGCCGAATCTGTGCGGGGCTGAGTCCGACCCACACTGCGCTCAGCACAAATGCTCTTACCATGGTAGTGTACTGGCAAAACTGGATTGAACTTTGGGGCTATGCGCTCGAGTTGCACTTGTATGCTAACGATTTTACAGCTAACGTAGTGTTTTACCAACACCATGTAACCTGTAGAGCTTCGACTCTGCCGAGGGCCAATCGGAACCGTGGGGCGTCCTCAAGAGGGGGCCGCACTTGGAGCACATAGCTTTGGGCTCAGAGCTCGCATGCCTATAAATACCGGAGCCACTCCAGCCAGCTTGCACTGCTACACTGAACCTCCGATCAACCGTCAGGAAGGCGGGAAGAATAAAAACGAGACTTCGACTAAACTGGGCACTATTTGTGTAAATTATCTATCTGAATTCCTTCCCGTCCATTTCAGAATCTTGCAAGTATAGAGCGGGAAATTAAGAGCAGCAAGTGTGTGCAGTAGTTCTGTAGCAGCCTACCCTGATGTATTCTGCAGAAACGACCCAAGTCTTCGACCCATACGTCCGGGTAATACAGAATGCCAATATTTCTCATTACGCCTCGAACAGGTCCTTGCTGCAGCCCCTGTGGGACTACCTGCGAGTCAACCACCAGGATACCCTCCGCTCGCCTCTCTTTCCAGTCATCATCTCAGTCTCCACCTACTTCATCAGCTGCACCTTCTACATGACGCTCGACATCTTGGCTCGCAGATGCCCGGCCATTAACAAGTGCAAGATCCAGCCGGAGCAGCATGTAACGTGGGCAAACATTCTCAAGACTCTGTGGCTTACCGGCTGCAACCACGTTATCTTTGTTTTCCCAGCAGCCGCCTTCCAGTGGTACTGGCGACCTCCGATCCCCCTCCTGGAAGACACACCACAGCTCTCCGAGTTCCTTATAGGAATCCTCAGCTGCACAATTCTCTTCGACTTCCAGTATTACTTCTGGCACCTTATGCACCACAAGTTTCGATGGCTCTACACGACTTTCCACGCCATTCATCACGAATATTACGCTCCCTTCTCCTGGTCGACGCAGTATCTATCTGCCTGGGAACTGATCAGCGTTGGCTTTTGGACCACCATAGACCCGATTATCCTGCAGTGTCACAGCCTGACAGCGTTCACCTTCATGATCTTGAACGTCTGGATAGCAGTGGAAGACCACAGCGGCTATGACTTTCCTTGGGCTTTACACAATATTATCCCTTTCGGGCTCTGGGGCGGCTCTGTGAAACACGATGCTCACCACCAGAAACCACAGTACAATTTTGCCCCTTACTTCTCACACTGGGACTGGCTTTGCGGCACTTGCTGCGAATACAAGCGCTCGCCCGCCTGTTTGGAGATGGAAAAGAAGCGACGCAAAGCCAGCAAAAGCTAGAAATATATCTAGCATCCCGCTGTCTGATGAAAGCCGCATTTCTCCCGCGTAAAACAAGGTGCCAAGAGAAGCGGGTTGGAGACGATAGAGAAATCGGCAGTGCAATGATCAAAGAAAATCTTGAGTGAGCTGACTGCCGGAATATTCTGACGTTAAATATCGCAGTTATTTATTTTTCACATGTTAAAACGAACGCAATACCTTTGAAGTAAGCTATGTGTAGTACGGTATAAAAACGCGCTACATTTGTACTTACCGTTATACGTGAGGTAAATATCCATTTTAAAGAGGTACCATGATTATGAATGTTTCAATTATCTTACGTACATTGTGTAATGTATATTGGAAAGAAACCTCTGTGGCATCATTTCTAAGCATTTGCAAAACTTTTGCCCCAAATATTTAAAATAATACGTCATATGTATTTAAGAATAGATTATGGAATACAGGCAAAAATGTAAATATGTCCTTAAAATGCAAAATGTCTTCGAATACAAATAAAAATGTTCACTTTTTATCTGTTTGTGGTTCTGTGTTCACTAGTTCTCTGAGAGTAGCATGGCGTGGTGATCGGTAAGGCTTGCATAAAATTTCAGGCAATCACACTGTGCCGACCATGTCGCACATACTTGAAAAGGTTAATAACTGAATTTGACACTTACATTAAATAGTCCCTTCCTTATTTTAATGATAAGTCGGAGAGGGTTCTGCTGTTTATTCACCATGCTCTGACGCTGTTGGCCGCAAACGACACTCACATTGCACAGGAATAGTTAACTAAATCGATGATCTTTCATCTACAACGATCTGATGTAAATGTGAAACTAAAAAGTCACGCCTTCACTGTGGTACAGCTTGTCGAAGCTCACAAAATGTTTGGTGTTTTCAACCAGATGTTAGAAGATACTTTAAATTATACAAATTCCCATCCACGTCCCGTGAAGGTTATCCTCCCCTCTGCTGTGCATGCCTGGGTCTTCGGAGATATATCGCCCCTCTCCATTTCCATCCAGCCGACTTTGTGCAAGCCCTTCGTTTTGTATTGAACAGTCCGTTCTGGTTGATCTAGAAGCACAAATATCACTCAGAGTTCTATTTGTGTTCCGGGAGAATTCCTAATACAATATGTGGACAGGCCGATTAGAGGACAGGTCGTACTGGATCCAATACTGGGTAATGAACTTCATCAGGTTACAGATTTCTCCGTGGGTGAGCATTTCGGAGATAAAGACCACAGCTGTCTGAGCTTTAGCATAGGAATGGACAACAGCAGAAGCAGACGGTTTGCAAAGTAACCGGGGAGAGCATACGTAAGGTCTAGGAAGCGAAGATCAGCCAGGGCTCTTGAGAATTATAAAGTAGCCAGGAAGGATATTAATAAGGGGTGTGGGAAAGCTGGAAGGGGACATGAGAAGTGCTTGATGAGTCGGATTACGGAAAACACCAAGGTGCTCTACACACATGTGAAGAACAAGAGGATGACAAGAGTGAGGGTGGGACTGATCAAAAGGGTGTGATAGAGCAGGTCGGACACGAGTAATTTCTCCTTCTCGCCACTCCCGCCCCCACCCCCGCACCCGTAGCCTTGTAATTCTCATTACAGTATCCCTGTCTGACAATGCTGACGTCGCGCTAATTGGAGACACATGCTCAGTGGAAGCGTTCATTTCGTAGGGTGGGGAAGAGTGCGGGCTATTGGAAAGTAGCTAGTTGATCGATTTTGTTGTAGACCAGTGAGTCTTACGTCAGCAAAGGCCAAACAAAATGAGAGACTGCTCAGGGAGCGGATTTACGAGCAATCGGAGAAGTATAGTCCGATTCGCAATGGTCCGAATGGCTTTATGAGCCTTATGAGCAAGTCGTGCTTCGTGAGCGTTAATGACATTTTTGAGGAAGGGATAAACAAACTGATGAAAATTGATTTGTGGATGATGTGTATATGGATTTTAGTAAGGCATTTGACAAGGTTCATTCTGTAAGGTCCATCCGGAAACTCATTTGGCATTGAATCAGTGAAACCTTGTCCGCATTGATCGGGAATTGTCTTGTCCACAAGAGGCAGAGGGTGGTGGCAGATGGAGTGTATTCTGCCTCTAGGTCCGTGACCAGTGATGCTCTGCAGGGATCTATTCTGGAACCCCTGCTCTTTGCGATTTGCATAAATAACTCGGGCGGGGAATTGGAAAAGTGAGTTAGTAAGTCTGTGGATGACACAAAATCTGGTTACGTTGTCGATAGTGTAGAAGGTTGTCTGAGGCTACAACGGAATGTTGATAACATTCAGAGCTGAGCTGAGAAATGGTAGATGGAGTTCAATCCAGAAAAGCGTGAAATGATACACTTTGTAAGAATGAACTTAAAAGCAGTGTAGAAAGTTAATGGCAGGATTTTTAGCGGCGTGGAGGAGCAGAGGGACCGTGGGGCCCAAGTCCATTGATCTTTCAAATTTGCCTGCAAGTTAATAGGGGGCTTAAGACGGGTTCTGGTGTGTTAACCTTCCTTAGTCAGGGACAGAATTTAAGAGCCCTGAGGTAATGTTGCAACTATTTAAAACTTGGTAACACCATGCTTGGAGCATTGTGTTCAATTCTGCTTGCCTCATTATTGGAAGGATGTGGAAGCTTTAAAGAGGGCGGGGATTAACTAGGATGCTGCCTGGTTTACAGAACATGTCTTAGGAGAAAAGGCTAAATGAACTATGTCTTTTTTTTCTTCGGAGTGAAAGAGGGTGACAAGCTACTCAACAGAGATATATAATTTGTAAGAAGCAAAGAAGTAAGGACACCCAGCAAATTTTAACCAAGGGGGCAATTACTAATACCAGAAGTATTTAAAATGAGTGGAGAAAAATATGGGGAAGATGTCAGAGGGAGTTTTTAACACAGAGAGTGGTGAGTTTCTGGAATGCCTTTTGAAACAGAGATGAGGATAAAGTTCTTCAGCTAGAGAGTCATGAATCTGTGGAATTCATTGTGACAGATGGCTGTGAAGGCCAAGCCATTGGGTCCATTTAATGCAGTGATTAATAGGATCCTAATTGATATGTATTTGAGGGAGAAAGTGAGAGAATGGGATTGAAATAAATCATCCATTACTTTTTCTGAGAGTGGTGGAGGCCAGATCATTCGGTATAATTAGTGTGCCAGGTCATTAGATATACTTATAAAAAGTATTCAAGCACCTTGGGTTTTATTGTTTTACAGCATTGAATGACAGTGGATTTAATTTGGCTGTTTTTGGCAATAATCAACAAAAAAAGAATGTTGTGTCAAAGTGAAAACAGATCTCTACAAAGTGATAATTTAATTACAAATATAAAACACAAGATAATTGATTGCATAAGTATTCATCCCCTTTAATATGGCATGCCAAATCATAACCGGTGCAGCCCATTGGTTTTAGTAGTCACATAATTAGTTAAATGGAGATCATTTTGTGAAGTCAAGGTATTTCAATTGATTGTAGTAAAAATACACCTGTATCTGGAAGGTCCAACTGCTGGTGAGTCAGTATCCTGGCAAAAACTACACCATGAAGACAAAAGAACACTCCAAGCAATTCTGCAAAAAGGTTATTGAAAAGCACAATTTAGGAGATGGATACAAGAAAATGTCCAAGTCACTGAATATCCCTTGCAGTACAGTTAAGTTGTTCATCAAGACATGGAAAGAATATGTCACAGGTGTAAATTTGCCAAGGGCAGGCTGTCCTCAATAACTGAGTGACCGTGCAAGAAGGGGACTAGTGAAGGAGGCCACCAAGAGACCTATGACCACTCTGGAAGAGTTACAAGCTTCAGTGGCTGAGATGGGAGAGACTGTGCATACAACAACTGTTGCCCAGGTACTTCACCAATCCCAGCTTTATGGGACAGTAGCAAAGAGAAAGCCACTGGTGGAAAAAACTGACATGAAGTGTTAGCTAGAAAGCATGTGGGAGACTGAAGCAACGCACATCAAAGTTGCTGGTGAACACAGCAGGCCAGGCAGCATCTCTAGTACCTCTTCCTACAGATGCTGACTGGCCTGATGCATTCACCAGCAACTTTTATATGTGTTGCTTGCATTTCCAGCATCTGCAGAATTCCTCGTGTTTGGGAGACTCTGAAGTCAGCTTGATGAAGGCTCTATGGGCTGATAAAACCAAAATTGAACTTTTTGGCCATCAGACTACATGCTTTTTTTTGGCAAAACCAAACACAGCACATCATCAAAATCACACCATCCCGACCATGAAGCATGGCGGTGGCTGCATCATGCTGCAAGGCTTGTGAAGGTAGAGGGTAAAGTCAATGCAGCTAATGCAGGGAAATTCTGGAGGGAAACCTGATGCAGTCTGCAAGAGAAGTGCAACTTGGGACAAGATTTGTTTTCCAGAAGGACAATGACCCCAAGCGTAAAGCCAAAGCTACACAGGAATGGCTTAAAAACAACAAAGTTAATGTCCTGGAGTGGCCAAGTCCAACTGAGAATTTGTGGCTGGACTTAAAAAGGGCTGTTTACTCATGATCCACATGCAATCTGACAGAGCTTGAACTGTTTTGTAAAGGAGAATGAAGAAAAATTGCAGTATCCAGATGTGCAAAGCTGATCGAGACCTATCCACACAGACTCAAGTCTGTAATTACTGCCAAAGGCGCATCTACTAAATACTGACTTGAAGGGGGTGAATAATTATGCAATCAATTATTCTGTGTTTTATATTTCTAATTAATTTGGATCACTTTGTCGGGATTCATATTCACTTTGACATGAAAGAGCCTTTTTGGTATCAAAAAGAAAGCCAAGTTAAATCCACTGTGAGTCCATGTTGTAAAAACATGAAAATTTCCAAGGGCGGGGTGAATTCTTTTTATAGGCACGTAGATGTTTAGCTATTTATACAGATGATTCATGTAGTGATGGAGTATAGTACCAGAAGGCACAATGTCAGAATACAAAGACACCCCTTTAGAAAAGAGTTGAGGAGGAATTTCTTTAGTCAGAGGGAGGAGAATCTATGGAATTCATTGCTACAGACAACTATGGAGGCCAAGACACTGGGTATATTTAATGCAGAGTTAATAGGTTCTTGATTAGTAAGGGCACCAAAGGTTAGAGGGAGAAGGCAGGAGAATGGGGTTGAGTGGGATAATAAACCAGTCATGATTGAATGGCAGAGCAAACCCGATAAGTCAAATGAGCTAATTCTCCTCCTATGCCTCATTTAAGGTGGAGTCAAGTAAATATTCAATAGATTGAGGAACTGAGTGTCATGGACATCTGGCACAGAAGAGATGAATGTCAGGTAAAGAATTTGGGTCCTAGTGACTGGCTTCTGCTTCTATTTTCTTCTATGATTCTGTCTTTGTAAACTAATTTCTATCCCCGTTAGTTAATGTTGAATTGCACTCAGGAAATAAACATGCAAGTACCACTGTGAGGGATAGACTTGATATTTACTGAGATAAATTGCTTTAACTGCCAGTCTTTCTGCAAGAACTCACAGAAAGTAGCCAAGCAACTCATGAGATTGGTGTCCACTTCCTCACGACAGCTTTTGTGTTGTCAGTTAAGTAAGCAAGATTGTAAGCCCAAATCAACATTCACATGTATCTGCACTTTGCAGATATACAAGTCTTAATTCAATTTCCAAATGCCTTTAACTCATGGTTCGGGTTTCATAAGGAGATATGAAACTGCAAAGATAGGAGAGTGCACTGCGACCATCATGACAGGACGTCTGCTCTATTTAAGGTCAGTGCATGCTGTTTCTCTGCTCTTTGTCTCTTCCAACTAACCTGGAGGCCCTCTCCACACAGGCTCTCCCTCACCACACAGCTGATGAATCCAAAGGAACAGTGGAAACCGATACAATCTGACACTAGCAGCATCGCAGGGCTTGCCAGTCAGCATTGAACCCAACAAAGGATTGCCTTAGGAAAGATAGATCTGTTTGTCCTCAGGGTTTACTCCTGAAGCCTTCCCCATGAGTCCCATGAGTGACAGGTGAGGTTGGAGATCAGAGTTTTCCTTCTCCCAGATGAGCTGCCAACTACAGTTGACAAACCCCATCTGCCGAAGCGACTGGCTTGAAATGTCAGTGAAATGCCTTTGCCCCTTCTCCTGTCAGTAGAAACAGTTCTGCTGGGCTTAGTAGCTAAGCCACATGTGACGGCCAGAAGCCAGACTAGGCTGTCAGATGCTATTTGAGATACCCGCCATTGGAAGCATTTAATTGTCACAATGGCGGGTGCATTGGGAGCAAGGGTGGACCCAAATGCAAGACACATCTTTTGAGGTTACGGTGTGGACTCCAAGCCAGAGACTGGGCAAGGACACAATAGCTGGGTCTTGCCGCGGGCTCGGTCCCCAGAACCAGGCATGGACATGACATGGGCTAGGAAGAGGAGGAACATGGAAGAGGAGCCTCAGTCTCGGGAGAGCAGGTACATGGAACCATGGACACATACACAGAACACAGAGTTGGGACCCCTCCTTGGAAACAGGACATAGGGCTGGGACTCATGACCACCACCACCCCCCCCCACCGCGGAGCAATGGCAAGACGGCCTGACTTACCCCATGGAGGTGAGGACAAGACAAGACAAGACAAACACCAAAGAACAACACAGTTCTGATCTAGCTCCAGTGATAGAACTAGACTGAGGTGCAGGCGAGGGCTACAGAAGAGGGCTAGAGGTGAGAGGGGCAGAGAAGGGATCCAGATTGGGGGGTAGGACAGGAATCACAGACCGCCAGGGCCAGGACTTGACTAGGTACTCGGATGCCACCAGGGCCAGGACTCGACTGGGTACTTGGATGCTGCCAGGTCAACGACTCGACTGGGTACATGGATGCCGCCGGAGCCAGGACTTGGACTTGGACGTGGTACTTGGATGCCGCCAGAGCCAGGACTTGGACGTGGTACTTGGAACCTCAGGGTAGTGGCGAGCTCTAGACTCGGCCCAGGAACAGTAGCCAGTGGCTCCTGATTCTGTCCGGCAGGTTAACTGACGGACCCACCTTGATGAGGAAACTTTGCAGGCTCGCTTCGGCGAGGTAACTGGATAGGGTTGCTCCGGTGAGGAAGGACGAATTATCGGCAGAGACTAGGCTTGCTCCGGCCAGGTGACATCGGCACACCATAACTTTGATGACTTTGCAGATGCTCCTGCGCCGAACGGCTGATAGCTGGAGACTATAAACTACCTGTTCAGCCGAGCATTAATTGCCTCTAATCACCAAAGCCGAGGGACAGGGGAAAACAAGGAATTAACGGTCCGGATGGTCCGGTGTACCATTACTCCTCCTCTTTCCCCTCCCCCATCTCACAACCTGCCCATCACCTTCCACCCTCTGGTTCTCTCCCTACTTCCCTTCATTCCATGGTCTCCTGTCCTCTCCAAACACATTCCTTATTCTTCATCCCTTTGCCTTCCTAATTTATTACCACCCACTTCTCACATCATTCCCTTTTCTCCTCTTCCCACAAACTTCTGCCTTGCCCTGCTCAACCAGATTCATCCATCCCCTGCCAGCTCCTGCTCTTCCTCCTCCCCTTACCCTCTGTTTTCTGGCTTCTGCCCCTTTCCTTTCCAGTGCTGATAAATGGCCTTGTCCTGAAATGTTGACTGTGCTTTCTCTTTAGATGCTGCCTTACCTGCTGGATTTCTCCAGCATTTTGTATGTTGATATAATTGAATGCGAGCAGGAGTAAGTTACTGCACAGGATTAAGTTCTAGCCTTCTCCTGAATCTATGAGATCCTTCTGCCTTGCTGTTGTCTGGAAAAGGGCACCTACAAGGATTTTATGTCTGTCGAGATTGAGTGGCGCTGAGGTTTTCAAACAGCAGTCAGGTAATTCATGTAAGAAAGTTATGAAGGTCTCACAGCTAGGGAAACAGGGGCAAATATGAACTTTCTTATTGGAGAAACAAACAATCTACTGGAGGGACTTAGCAGGTCAAGCAGCATCTGTAGCGAATTTTCAACCCCTCACTGCTGCGGGTGGAAGTCCCCACTTGCTTCAAAAAGACAACAATTATACCAGTGTCTAAGAAGAATAATGTGGGCTGCCTTAATGACTTCCTCCAGTAACACTCACATCGACAGTGATGAAATGCTTTGAGAGGTTGGTCATGACTAGACTGAACTCCTGCCTCAGCAAGGACCTGGACGCATTGCAATTTGCCTACTGCCACAATAGGTCAACGACAGACGCAATCTCCATGGCTCTCTACACAGCTTTAGACCACCTGGACAACACAAACACCTATGTCAGGATTTTGTTCGTCGACCACAGCTCAGCACTTAATACCATCATTCCCACAATCATGATTGAGAAGTTGCAGATCCTCGGCTTCTGTACCTCTCTCTGCAACTGGATCATCAACTTCCTAACTGGAAGACCACGATCTGTGTGAATTGGTGATAATATCTCCTCTTCGCTGATGATTAACACTGGTGCACCTCAGTGGTGTGTGCTTAGCCCTGCTCTACTCTTTCTATACTCATGACTGTGTGGCTCGGCATAGCTCAAAATTACAATCTATAAATTTGCTGATGTTACATACATTGTTGGTGGAATCTCAGATGATGACGAGAGGGCATACAGGAGCGAGATATGCCAACTAAGGGAGTGGTATTGCAGCAACAACCTGGCACTCAACGTCAGTAACACGAAAGAGCTGATTGTGGACTTCAGGAAGGGTAAGACGAAGGAACACATACCAATCCTCATAGAGGGATCAGAAGTGGAGAAA
Organism: Mobula birostris; assembly: GCF_030028105.1. Lineage (NCBI taxonomy): Eukaryota > Metazoa > Chordata > Chondrichthyes > Myliobatiformes > Myliobatidae > Mobula > Mobula birostris. Next base: position 35,554,689 of record NC_092374.1, read on the forward strand.
GTGAGCAGCTTCAAGTTCCTGGATGTCAAGATCTCTGAGGATCTAACCTGGTCCCAACATATTGATGCAGTTATAAAGAAGGCAAGACAGTGACTATATTTCATTAGGAGTCTGAAGAGATTTGGCATGTCAACAAATACACTCAAAAACTTCTATAGATGTACCGTGGAGAGCATTCTGACAGGCTGCATCACTGTCTGGTATGGTGGGTGGGGGGGCACGTGCTACTGCATAGGACTGAAAGAAGCTGCAGAGGGTTGTATATCTAGTCAGCTCCATCTTTGTACTAGCCTACAAAGTACCCAGGACATTGTTAGGGAGCGGTGTCTCAGAAAGGCAGCGTTCATAATTAAGGATCCCCAGCATCCAGGGCATGCCCTTTTCTCACTGTTGCCATCAGGTAGGAGGTACAGAAGCCTGAAGGCACACACTTTAATTCTGTACAGTTCTTATTAAAAATCAATGAACTGTTCATTCCACTTCTGTGTCTCTGTAAAGGAAAATTATTTTAAAATTCATTATGTGTTCTTTCCTGGTTCAGCTCAGCATATTTGCATATGTATTCTCAAACAAAGGAGATGATGCACGTGTCCAAGGCCACAAGGAAACACTTTATTAGAACTAGCATACACGCAATACAAAAGGAAAAATAAATCTCTGTAGCAGTACAGAATCAAAATAATGCTTATCATCCACTAAGCGAGCCGATCTGGAGGGGTCCGCAGATCTGACAACCTCACATGCAGCCTGTTTTTTCTCTCCCTCTTTCTCTCCCCCAAGTCGAAGTCTAACTCTGGCTCAACATACACTGACTCTCTCGATGCACTGTCCCCTATCTTAACACAAGTCACCAGACATGACCTTGACTAGGACGGAACCCTCTCCTCTTGCACAAAGAAGGTGCCCCTCTTATACCCTTCAAGACCCCTTACACGGGTATTTTTCCAAGCATTTGGTACCTGCTCCTGCACAATGACGCTTCCTTCCTGTGAAAAACATGTTTTCACCATTTTCCACTGTTATGGCTATAGACTTGTACTCCCGCAACTTCCCCAAAACATCACTGTGGACTGGTTCTCTTGTACTTTCTCAAGACAATCCCTCTCCAAACTAACAGAACTTTGCCTTACGGCTTCCATTTAATTTTAGCATAAACCAAGGAGGAAACACATTTAACTTATTTCTTACACTCCACCCCTTGATTCCTCATTGGTACATTATATAAAACTTATGGTAAATACAAGTTAGCTTGAATTATCATAATATAATTAAGCAATAGGATTATTATAATAATCTGATAATTCTGCATAAGCAGTAAGCTAAAATAAACTGTATCTTAATGACAACTGATATGATTTGTTCATGTCCACTATTCCTCAGTCCCAAACTTTATTTTGAATAATGCAAATCCGAACGTAATTATCAAGGTTAAATTTCACAGATGTGCAGGTGACATCATTGTAATGTGGATGTTTTCTTTTTCTATAGCTGTTCTTTTTCACAGTTCAAACAGTGATCTTTGCTCAGGGGAAAGTCCATGCCGTCCATAAGATTAATTCCAGGCTGTTATTTCACATGGGAGAAAACCAAGTATCCTTTATTATCAGTCTTACAAAAGGTTAAATCATTCTGGTTTGGCCATTTTCTCATTATTCAAACACAAGATGTTCTGTCCCTTGTACTGATACTCAGTAAGTGTTACTGTCTCCATTTGCTACAATCTCCCCCTTGCAGACCGGAGAATTTCAAATGTGCACCCATATTTACCTCTCATTGTGGGAGCCCTTTCTTCAGTGCCTGTTTCCTCCTCTGGCTCTAGGCTCTACTTAATCATCCTGGCCATCGTTGATCCTTGGGGTAAAGGTCTGTTGTTTAAATTGTAGAAGGCTTGGCATGGTACAGTCAACCACCCCTGTAAGGTGTGAGCTGATGTCAAAACACAAATCTATTGTTTTAAAAGTGCATTCATTCTTTCGATTAGCCCTGATGCTTGAGGGTAATAGGGTATGTGATATAGCCAATGAATTCCTCTGCTGGCAGCCCAGTCTTTCACAGCTTACCCCGAGAAGTGAGACCCATTATCTGACTGTATTTCTCAAGGGTCTACTTAACAACCAGTCAACTTCTGCAGTCCCTTCAGTGTGTGATCCTGGTCAGCTTTTGTGCAAGAAATTTCCATTAACAAACCATGGTAAGCAAATATTTAAATCATTGCTGCTGTGGCTGGTATCCGATGTAATCAATCAGCTATTCCTGGGCCGGACCATCTTCTCACCTATCCCTTTTAACGTTGGCTGTCGGCTTCTCAGGGAGTGCTAACAAGTATCACACGCAGTAATAACTGCTTTTGTCATGTCTCCTGTTAGTTGTATCCCTTGTTGTTTAGCCTATTTGACCATGCCATGTGCTCCCAAATGACCAGCCACATGATGTACCCAGTGTTGCATCGCATAGGTGTTGACCTGATTTACCCGGATTAAGTGCTCCACTTAACTATTAAAGGCAAAGCATCTTTCTGTTGAGTGTCCACATGGAAAACAGTGATCTTCATTCGTTGGGCTGCTTCCCAGCTCATTTCCCAAAGTGTTTGTCCCCACAAAGGCTTTCCCTGTAACTGCCAGCTTTGTTATGCCACCCTGATCTCTGCACTGGCATTCCATTCGCAGCCGCCCAGAGGCGGTGTGTGTGTGTGTGTGTGTGTGTGTGTGTGTGTGTGTGTGTGTGTGTGTGTGTGTGTGTGTGTGTGTGCGCAGCTGACTCATTTTGTGTCGCAGCGGTAATGTGACTGCTACCAGCTCACCTAGTTGGCCGAACTGCCCTCCCCCAGCCGCTGCAGATCTGCACTTTACACTGGGTTCATCTGGGCAGCTCCCCATCCGTGGACAGTGGCTTTCCAGCGACTGGAGCCATCCATAAGCCAGGCGCGGTGCTTGTCCGCTTCAGCAACTCTTCATATGGAACACCGCAAGGAGCAGGAGAAAGAGGCACTGGTGTGGGGGGCCACTTCCATCTCACATTAGAGCAGGGGTTTTCAACCTCTTTTATGCCATGGACCAATGCCACTAAGCAAGAGGTCCATGGACTCCAGGTTTGGAACCCCTGCACCAGAGTCCTGCTGCGCTCTCCTCGACGTTAGCGGAGCTCCCTGACAGCAACCATGAACCATGTCATAATGGGGAGGTCAGGTCTCATGACTGCCTCGCTTCCCTCCGCCTCCACCAAGGCCCAGTAGCAGGCCAGCAGCTGTCTTTCAAAGGGCGTGTGTCAGGCAGGGCCTGAGCTATTCCTTCCTTACAGGCCTTGTATGCCTGTCGCTGCACTGGACCACGTTCAAAAGTTGCTTTCTTCCCAATTACTTTCTATAAGGGTTGTGACAGGACAGTTAGGTGTGGTATATGCCGCCTCCAGTATCCCAGTAGCCCCAGGATCCTTGCTTATTGGTGGGGTAGCCATCTTAGTTACCTTATTCCGTATCTTATCTGGAATAACTTGATATCCTGAGACCCACTAGACTGTCTGGGTTGGCCCCTGTATTTTCTATGGATTCACCACCCATCTTCTCTCCATCTTGTAGCTTACTAGTATGTCCAGGGCCTCAGCTGTCTCTTCCTCGGTGGATCCTTTTAGCATGACGCCATTGATGTAGCGAACTACCTGAATATCAGGTGGGAGAGCACGTACATCACGGTCTCGCGCTATCAGTCCAAGCCACAGGGTAGGGCTATGCACTCATCCGTGAGGCAATCTGGTAAATGTGTAATGTCTGTCTCCCATTGTGAAGTTCACTGGATCCCAGGACTCTGGCACCAGGTGAATGGAGAAGAATGTGTTGGCCAGATCTATCACAGCATACCGTCTCTCATCTCCCCGTGACGTTGTTCCCACTAAGGTCACTCATGTCGGGGACAGCAGCAGTTAACGGAGGGGAGTGTTTATTGAACCGGCGATAATCATCTGTCATCCTGCTCCTGCTGCTGCTGTTGGGCTTCTTCACTGGCCAGGACTATTAAACTCAAAAGTTGCGTGTTTGATCACACCTTGTTTTAATAACTCTGCTTGGGTGTCTGAGACCTCTGTATGTCCTCCTGCTATTAGGTACTGTATCACACAAACCAGGGCACTCGATGGCAGTATTGTAAGGGGCGCCCGCTGAGCTAGCCCCACTAAAACAGTTGCTGTTAAGATGCCAAATGTGAACTTCCCCAATTTGGCCAGCACTGCTACCGTGTGAGCTTGTACTGCCAGGTCCTCACGAGTGACGTACTGCTCAGATCTCAGTGGGAGATCGTCAGGGCCGTCACCACGCTGACTATCAGCGCCATATCAGATATTGCCATCCCAGCTGTCGGGGTCCCATCCTTTACCCATTGCTGCCCTCACTTTGATAGGGTCAGGCTGCTGATCACTCACCTTTGCCCAATGCTCCTGCTATGCTCTAAGTCCCTTACACGCTAGGGTGGCTTGCTGCGACGTAACCTTGTCAGCTCATTCAGGGGCTGTCCTAGCTGATTCATCTGAAGTAAGATTTTGCTGCTCCACGATTCCAATTCTGTCATTACGGCAGACAACTTTTGCTCTGCTACTCTATACACGTCAAATGCAGTTTTCAAAGCAAACAGCAAAATCCAACAAGCCATTCCCTTACTGGCTTCCAGTTTGGGAATCCTTACCTTACTTACCAGAGTGGCTGCCATGTCCAGGACATCATCTCTACTCCTCTCCATCTCAGCTCTCTAACATGATAGAGGGCAGCACTCAGCCAGCATGCTGGCCACTGCAGCAAAACCATGGGTGTTGTCCCTCCACCCTGCTGCTTTAACCTCAGTCTCACCCTCAGATTTCTCCTGTTGTTTGCAATACATAGCACCCATTAGGCTGAATCTTGCTTGCAGTGCCAATTTATAAAGCCAAATTTATTTTAATATTTGTTATGTGTCCTTTCCTGGTTCAGCTCAGGATATTTGCATTTGTATGCACAAAGGAGATCTCACACATATCCAAGGCCACAAGGAAACATTTTATTATAACTAGCATACGTGCAATACAAAAGGAAAAACAAGTCGCTGTAACAGTACAGAAATCAAAATAAAACTTATCATCCACGAAGCAAGCCCACAAATCCGGCAACCTCACACGCAGCCTGTTCTCTCTCTCTTTCTGAGTCTAACTCTGACTCAACATGCATTGGCTCTCGATGTACAAACATTTGTACTGTTCCCTTTCTTAACACCAGTCACCAGACATGACCTAGCCTCGGACAAAACTCTCTCCTACGGCACCAAGAAGGTCCCCCTTTTATACCCTTCCAAACCCCTTCCATGGGTATTTTTCCGGGCATTTGGTATCTGTACCTGCACAATGACCTCGCCTTCCCATGAAAAACATGTTTTTCAACGTATTCCTCTGTTATCTATAGACGTGTACTCCAGCAACTTTCTCAAAGAATTGCTGTGGACTGGTTCTCTTGTACTTTCTCTAAACGATCCCTCTCCAAACTAACAGCACTTTGCCTTCAGACTTCCATTTTATTTTAGCATAAACCAAGGAGGAGTCACATTTAACTTTTTCCTTACAGTCTCTTCCTCTGCACTCGGGCCATCTCTGAACACCGTGCCAGTACGATAGAATCAGTTAGCATCTGGATACATGCGTGTCAGTACAGAGAGCTTATAATGCTGGAGGAGGTTACAGGCGCAGATTGCGAGATCCGAAAAGGATGTGTAATTTAACATTGTAATAACAGGCGTTCACTTAGTCTGCTTGGGGTCAAGGCATTGCAGCTGGTCATTTGGAACACTGACCAAGGAGCCACTCTCTGCATGCTCAGCTGGATACTAAATCCGTGCACATCACTGTAACCCCATTGGTCTCATAAGCAGGAAACCTGGTGTTAATGGGGACTGGAGAGACTTCCCAATTGAAACAGCAATTATAATCATGACTTAGGATCATAGAGTCACAGCCTACTACATCACAGAAACTGGCCCTTCAGCCCATCTAGTCTGTGCTGAACTATAATTCTGGCTAGTCCCATCAACCTGCACCTGGACATTGCCGTCCATACACCTCCCATCCATGTAGCTATGCGAACATGTCTTAAATATTGGAATTGAACCTGCATCCACCACTTTCGCTGTCAGCTCATTCCACTCTTGCACCATCCTCTGAGTGAAAAAGATCCTCCTCAGGTTCCCTTTAAATATTTTGTCTTTCACCCTTAACCTATGAACTCTAATTCTTGTCTCACCCAACCTGAGTAAAAAAAGTCTGCTTGCACTTATCCCATGTATACCCTTCATACTTATTCTTCTATCAAATCTCCCCTCATTCTCCTATGCTCCAAGGAATAAAGTTCTTAACTATTTAACATTTCTCCTAAAGAATCCATAGGGACAAGTGATTGTAATACGATCGAAAGCACCCTACAATTTGAGAAGCTAAAGATAGATCTATCAGTATTACAGTGGGGTAAAGGGAATTACAGTGCCATGAGAGGGGAGCTGGCCAAAACTGATTGGAAAAGAACACTGGCAGGAATGATGGCAGAGCAGCAATCGCTGGAATTTCTGAGAGAAATTCGGAAGGCGCTCGATATATACATAACAAAAAGGAAGAAGTATTCTAAAGATGGGATGACACAACCATGCCTGACACATGAACTCAAACCGCCATTGAAAGTTATATAATAGAACAAAAATTAGTGGAAAGTTAGAGAATTGGGAAGCTTTAAAAAACCAACAGAAGGCAACTAAACAACTCATAAAGAAGGAAAAGATGGAATACAAAGGTAACCTAGCCAATAATACTAAAGAGGATACCAAAAGTTTCTTCAGATACATAAAGTGTAAAGGAGGGGCAAGAGTGGATATCGGACCGCTGAAAAGCGATGCTGGAGAGGTAGTAATTGGCAACACGGAAATGGTGGATGACCTGATTAAGTATTTTGCATCAGTCTTCACTGTGGAAGACACTAGCAGTATGCTGGATGTTTGAGGGTGTCGGGGCAGAGGTGTGTGAAGTTGCAATTACTCAGGAGAAGGTTCTTGGGAAAGTGAAAGGTCTGAAGGTAGATAAGTCACCTGGATCAGATGGTGTACACCAGGGTTCTGAAAGAGGTTGTGGAGGCATTAGTAATGATCCTTCAAGAGTCAATATCTTCTGGCATGGCTCCGGAGGACTAGAAAAGTAGAAATGTCACTCCACTCTTCAAGAAGGAAGCGAGGCACAAGAAAGGAAATTATTGGCCAGTTAGTCTGACCTCAGTGGTTGGGAAGGTGTTGGAGTTGATTGCTAAGGATATGGTTTTGGGTACTTGGAGGCACGTGATAAAATAGGGGGTAATCAGCATAGTTTCCATCAGAGAAAATCTTGCCTGAAAAATCTGTTCAAATTCTTTGAAGAAATTACAGGCAGGGTAGACAAAGGAAAATTGGTGGATGTTGTGTACCTGGGTTTTCAGAAGGCCTTTGACAGGGTGCTACACATGAGGCAGGTTAACACATAAGGGCCACAGCATTACAGGAAAGATACGGGCATGTGTAGAGCAGCCGCTGATTAGTAGGAGGCAAAGAATGGGAATAAAGGGTGCCTTTTCTGGTTAGCTGCCCGTGACTAGTGGTATAAAAGAGAGGCAAGAATGGATATCGATCTGCTGGAAAATTATGCTGGAGAGGTAGTAATGGGGACAAGGAAATGGTGGATGAACTGATTAAGTATTTTGCATCAGTCTTCGCTGTGAAATACACTAGCAGTATGCCTGAAGTCTGTGTGGGATTGTTTCTTTTTACATTATATGCCAAGGACTTGGATGATGGTATTGATAGCTTTGTGTCCAAGTTTGCAGTTAATACAGAGATAGGTGGCAGGGCATGTAGTTTTGAAGAAGAAGAGAGGCTACAGAAGGACTTAGACAGATTAGGAGAATGAGCAAAGAGGCAGATGCAATAGAATGAAGAAAGAAAAGTGTGAACTATTTTCTAAATGGAGAGAAAATTCACAAATCTAACGTGCAAACGGTCTTGGGAGTCCTTAAAGTTTAAGTTGCAGCTTGAGTTAGTGGTGAGGAAGGAAAATGTGATGTTAACATTAACTTCATTAGGACTAGGATACGAAAGCAAGGATGTAAAACACTGGTAAGGCCTCACTTGGAGCATTGTGAATAGTTTTGGCACCTTATTTAAGAAAGGATGTGCTGACAGTGGAGAGGGTTCAAAGGAGATTCACAAAAATCATTCCAGGACTGAAAGGCTTGTACTACGAGAAATATTTGAGAGGTGACCTCATTGAAATCTATCGAATATTGAAAGACTTTGATCGAGTAGAAGTGGAGAGAATGTTTCCTTTGGTGGGGGAGTCTAAGACTGGAGAACACTGCCTCAGAATAGAGGGGCGTCCTTTTAGAATGGAGATGAGGAGGAACTTCTTTAGCCAGAGAGTGGTGAATCTGTGGAATTCATTGCCGCAGGCAGCTGTGGAGGCCAAGTCATTGGGTATGACCAATGTCTCATAATACTTTAATGTACCATTCCAACTCCTGTGCTCAATACTCTGATTTATGAAGGGCAATGTGCCAAAGGCTATTTTAACATCCCTATCTACCTATGTCACTACTTTCAAGGAATTGTGGCTCTGTTTTCCCACATCCCATTGCCTACTGGTCCTCAGTGTCCTACTGTTCACTGTGTAAGTCCTACCTTGCTTTGTCCTCCCAAAGTACAACACCCTACCATTTGTCTGCCTTAAATTCCATTTGCCATTTATCAGCCAAGAATTTCAGCTGATCCTCATCCCATTGCAAACTTCGATAGCCTTCCTCTCTGTCCTCTACATCCCCAATTTTGTGTTGTCTGCAAATTTGCTGGTCCGGTTTACCACATTATCATCTCAGTCGTAAATATAGACAATAAACAGCAATGGACCCAGCACTATTCCATGTGACACACCAATATTCATACATCTATTAGCACTCTCTGGAGCATATGGATCTTGGACCTCCAGAAAGTGTCCACAGTAGGGGTGATTGATAAGTTTGGGGCCTAAGGTAGAAGGAGATGAGTTAGACAGTTCTTGTTACATGCACATGCAGTTCAACTCTTTAAGTGATTATGCAGAAAGTTTGAAGTTAATAACTCACCTCCTTCCACCTTAGGCCACAAACCTATCACTCACCCCCTGCTGTGGACACATTCTGGAGGTCCAAGATCCGTATGCCCCATGACCACTGGACTAAGAGTGTAAATGTAGGAGGGGAAAATGTTGAAACAGAAATGTGCTATGTTTTCTAAAATTGACTCCATCTACCTTAGGCCACAAACTTATCAATTACCCCTGGTATACCTACTTTGCTCGTTGCAAAATACAATCATTTATGCTGTCATAGTTCCCTCTGGTGGCAAAGAATGATATTTTATAACTGAGTGAAACAAACATCCCCTTACATAGCTTCCAAATAATCTTATGCAGATGGATAGTGTGGAAGATTGTCTAAAGCAAGCTGGAAAGTTGGTTGGAGCATTTGCAGTTGATATTTAATCCTAACGTGGGAGGTGATACATTTAAGGAAATCAAATAGGGCTAGTATATTGGCTGTAAATGGTAGAACACTAAGGAATGTTGAACAGACAGACCTGGGATCTATGTCCATGGTTGTCTAAAGATAGAAACACAGGTCGATAGGGTAGTGCAAAAGGCATGCCTGCTTACATAGGTTGGGGGCATAGAGTATAAGCGTTGGGATGTTGTGTTGCAACTTCATGAAACACTGGTTACATCGCACTTGGAGTATTGTGTGCATTTCTGATCACTACACCAGCGGTCCCCAACCACCGGGCCGCAAGGCATGTGGTACCGGGCCGCGAGAAAATGATACGATTTGGCGACAGGAGTCAGCTACACCTTTCCTCATTCCCTGTCATGCCCACCGTTGAGCTTGAACGCACGCGAGGTTATTACGCGCGCGCTATCCATGTCAGCGCATGAAGGAGATCAACTCCTCGAGCTTGCAAGTGACAGCGGGCTGAAAAGTATGTTTGACATAACATCTCTGCCGGCATTCTGGATCAAAGTCAAGGCTAAATATCCTGACATAGCCATGAAAGCACTGAAAACGTTGCTTCCATTTCCAACATATCTCTGCGATGCATGCAACGAAAACTAAATTGCGGAATAGACTGGACATAAGGAAACCCCTTCGAGTATCGCTGTCTCCCATCACCCCTCGATAGGACTGTCTTGTTGCAGGAAAACAAGCCCAGGGCTCCCACTTCAGCGATATTGGTGTGTTGCAATGATTTTGTATGTTCATACGGGGAAAATATGTGCTGTGTTTTTAATATCCAAACGTTACATAAAATGTTATGATGGTATTGAATTATAAGTGACTTATATAATCTTATAACAATTACAGCACGGAAACAGGCCATCTCTGCCCTTCTAGTCCGTGCTGAACGCTACTCTCACCTAATCCCACCAACCTGCACACAGCCCATAACCTTCCATTCCTTTCCTGTCCATATACCTGTCCAATTTTTCTTTAAATGATAATATTGAACCTGCCTCTACCACTTCTACTGCAAGTTCGTTCAACACTTAATTCAAGCTCCCCTGTCCTCCCCTGATAATTGACATATCACTATGTTCATGCGAGGAAAATATGCGCTGTGTGCTTAAGATTAAATTCGTTAGATAAACCCTTTTAGAAATGAAATTGAGTGTATTAGCCACTTATCACCTATATTCCGGTTGTGATTAATATCCCCCCCAAACAGAATCGCCAAAAACTATTTGTAGAAAAAAATCGGCACGTACAGGAATGCGCAAGTCCCGCATGCGCACACAGCAGCCCTGGCAAGGCTTCATGGTCATTGTAGTCTTTCTCGGGGTAAACACAATGTATTTGACTGCTACCCTTGTCCGTTGGCTACACTATCGCCTGCCCCCCGCCCCCGCACCCGGATCGGCCGGTCCGCAAGTGTATTGTCAATAATAAACCGGTCCGCGGTGCAAAAAAGGTTGGAGACCCCTGCACTACACTATAGGAAGGATGTAATTGTGCTGGAGGAAATGGGGAATGGTTTCACCAGTTGGATTGGAGGATTTAAGTTATGGGGAGAGATTGGACGGGTCACTGTTGTTTACCCTGAAAGAAAGGCGACTGGGAGGTGACCTGATAGAAGTGTATAAGATCATGAAGGGCATAGATAGGGTTGATTGACAAAGTCATAGGAATCAAGGTCAAGAGGGCATAGATTAAGATGAGAGGACAGACCTTTAAAAGGGATCTGGGGTAAGGTTGTTTTACTGGTTGATATCTGAACACATTTTTGTTCAGAACACAGAGTTTGTGCAATCAAATACAATTTGTTCATTCATCATGTGCCATGTGGTATGACGTAGGCGATCATGGGCTGTCCATGACCATGATTGTTCTTCTCAAATTTTTCTACAGAAGTGGTTTGTCATTGCCTTTTTGGTAGTGTCTTTACAAGATGGGTGACCTCAGCCGTTATTAACACTCTTCAGAGATAGTCTGCCTGGCATTCGTGGTCACCTGGACAATAGTAACACCTACATCAGGATTTGTTTACTGATTAAAGCTCAGTGTTCAACACAGTTATACCCGCAGTCCTCAGTTCAAACCAACAAGCTCCAAAACCTAGGCCTCTGTACCACCCTGTGCAACTGGCTCCATGACGTCCCTCTGGGAAACCAGTCTGTGTGAATCAGAAATAACATCTCCTCCACACTGTCTAGCAACACTGGCTCACCTCAAGGATGTGTGCTTAGCTCACTGCGGTGCTCTCTCTACACCCACGATTATGTGACTAGAGCCACCTATAAGGTTGCCAATGACATAACTTTTGTTGGAAGAGTTCTGGGTGATGATGAGAAGGCATGCAGGAGTGTGATAGATCAGCTGACTGAGTGGTGTCACAAGAAAGTTGTAAAATCATCCAGCTCTATCATGAGTACTAGCCTCCCCAGCATTGAGGACACCTTCAAAAGGCAATGTCTCAAAAAGTTAGCATCCATCATTAAGGACCCCCATCACCCAGGACATACCCTCTTCTCACTGCTACCATCAACAAGCCTGAAGACACACACTCAACTTTTTAGGAACAGTTTCATCTGCTCTGCCATTAGATTACTGAATGGATAATGAATCCATGAATACTACCTCACTATTTATTTTTCTCTCTTTTTACATTACTTATTTCATTATATATATATATATATATATATAATTCTGACTCTGATTCAGGGATAGTTTAATTTGCTGTGGCAGTGAGATAAATAGTTACTTTCCTTCATTTTCACAAGAGCCTCTCCAATCTCTTCAACCAAGGGAGTTTCAGTGACAGACCAGGCATACCTCCTTAATCTAATTGGTTCACTCTCTCTGGAATAGCAGTAGACACTCACTGGCATATGTCATCAAACTTGTTGTTTTGCAGCAAACAAATATGTGAACTTGAGATCTCTAAGGCTTCAGGGTAACCATACCAATATCCAACTTCCCCTCTCAAGCTCAGCCCAGTCAGGAAACACTTCAAATGAGTGGGCAAATTAAATAACTACAATGAAACAAAGGGAGCTTAAAACACAGATTTAATTTGCAAGAGTTCATTCTGTTGCCACTTCCTGGTGAAAAGTGGAGTTACCAGTAAAGATAGCTTCATTGCATGATTATTCCAGTGTTTGGTTTCAGCTTCTGGAAACTAGGGGAGGGGAGGGAACGTCAAGTCAGACCATGAGAGGCCTGTGTCGGGCATTTTCATGCCTTACAGGGTGCAGATTGGAAGTCTGTGTGGGGCGCCACTCCTCACACAGACTAGAACAATGTGGGATTAAGTGCCTTGCTCAAGAGCACAAACATGCTACCACAGCAGAGGCTCGAACTAGCGACCTTGAGTTAACTACACGAATGCCTTAACCACTTGGCCACGTGGAAACTAGATGGAATTAAATCAGGTGGAAATATGGATTCTGATTTAGGAAGAAGGTGGCGGCAATCTTGGGAAATTAGGGACATTGTGCGCATTTGACTTTATTTGGTGAACCAAACTTCACCTTATTTAATTGTATTTGGTTTGACAACAGGCTGCCAGTCCCTTTCCTTCCTGTTTACCCTTGTCAAGCTGTGAGAATTCTTAAACAAGAGAGCCTTCATCATCATACTGTGATGAATAACCATCTATGTCAATTCTTTGGTAGTACCTGATTTGAAGGCATTTAATCTTACCTCATTTGTATGTTTTTCTCACTTGGTCTTCTTAGAGCAATGGTACATAGTTGAATAGTTAAATCAGGTTTACTATCACTGACATACACTCAGTTGCCGCATTATTAGGTACCTCCTGTATGTGTTGTGCATTCAGAGATGCTCTTCTGCACACCACTGTTGTAACTTTTGGTTATTTGAGTGACTGTCACTTTCCTGTCAGCTTGAACTAATCTGACCATTCTCCTCTGACCTCTCACATTTGCATGGCATTTTTTCTCTCAGATCTGCTGCTCACTGGATGTTTTCTTTTTAACAGTTTTCTGTAAACTCAGTATGTGAAAATCCCAGGAGATCAGCCATTTCTGAGATATCAAACCACTATGTCTGGCATCAACAATCACGGTCAAAGTAACTTAGATCAAATTTCCTCCCCATTCTGATGTTTGGTCTGAACAACTGAACCTTTTGATCATGTCTGCATGCTTTTCTGCATTGAGTTGCTGTTTTCTAGATCTATAGTCCATAAGAGTTGGCAAGTCCAAGTAATGTACCTGGGATAAGAAGGCAGTCAGTACTAGTGACCACAAGATATCACCAGATCCTGGTTACGATGGATCAGAACCAATCACGATCTCTAGTGAAGGAATGTTGTTTGCTGTACCCGGTCTTGCTGTCGTATATTGCAATGTGACTGCATCGTCATTCAGTGGCCTAGCAAGCCACTCACTTCAGGGGCGATAATTACTGACTGTGCTTATCCTGCCCACATCCACAAAAGAATAAAAGAAATATTAAATTCTTCCTGCTAAGAATATTACGCTCCCTTCTCCTGGTCGACGCAGTATCTATCTGCCTGGGAACTGATCAGCCTTGGCTTTTGGACCACCATAGACCCGATTATCCTGCAGTGTCACAGCCTGACAGGGTTCACCTTCATGATCTTCAACGTCTGGCTGTCAGTGGTTGACTGCAGCGGCTATGACTTTCCTTGGGCTTCACACAATATTATCCCTTTCGGGCTCTGGGGCGGCTCTGTGAAACACGATGCTCACCACCAGAAACCACAGTACTATTTTGCCCCTTACTTCTCACACTGGGACTGGCTTTGCGGCACTTGCTGCGAATACAAGCGCTCGCCCGCCTGTTTGGACATGGAAAAGAAGGGACGCAAAGCCAGCAAAAGCAAGAAATATATCTAGCATCCCGCTATCTGATGAAAGCCGCATTTCTCCCGCGTAAAACAAGGTGCCAAGAGAACCGGTTTGGAGACGATAGAGAAATCGGCAGTGCAATGATCAAAGAAAATCTTGAGTGAGGTGACTGCCGGAATATTCTGACGTTAAATATCGCAGTTATTTATTTTTCACGTTAAAACTAACGCAATACCTTTGAAGTAAGCTATGTGTAGTACGGTATAAAAACGCGCTACATTTGTACTTACCGTTATACGTGAGGTAAATATCCATTTTAAAGAGGTACCATGATTATGAATGTTTCAATTATCTTACGTACGTTGTGTAATGTATATTGGAAAGAAACCTCTGTGGCATCATTTCTATGCATTTGCAAAACTTTTGCCTCAAATATTTAAAATAATACGTCATATGTATTTAAGAATAGATTATGGAATACAGGCAAAAATGTAAATATGTCCTTAAAATGCAAAATGTATTCGAATGCAAATAAAAATGTTCATTTTTTATCTGTTTGTGGTTCTGTGTTCACTAGTTCTCTGAGAGTAGCATGGCGTGGTGATCGGTAAGGCTTGCATAAAATTTCAGGCAATCACACTGTGCCGACCATGTCGCACATACTTGAAAAGGTTAATAACTGAATTTGACACTTACATTAAATAGTCCCTTCCTTATTTTAATGATAAGTCGGAGAGGGCTCTGCTGTTTATTCATGCTCTGACGCTGTTGGCCGCAAACGACACTCACATTGCACAGGAATAGTTAACTAAATCGATGACCTTTCATCTACAACGATCTGATGTAAATGTGAAACTAAAATGTCACGCCTTCACTGTGGTACAGCTTGTCGAAGTTCACAAAATGTTTGGTGTTTTCAACCAGATGTTAGAAGATACTTTAAATTATAGAAATTCCCATCCACGTCCCGTGAAGGTTATCCTCCCCTCTGCTGTGCATGCCTGGGTCTTCGGAGACATATCGGCCCTTCTCCATTTCCATCCAGCCGACTTTGTGCAAGCCCTTCGTTTTGTATTGAACAGTCCTTTCTGGTTGATCTAGAAGCACAAATATCACTCAGAGTTCTATTTGTGTTCCGGGAGAATTCCTAATACAATATGTGGACAGGCCGATTAGAGGACGGGTCATACTGGATCCAATACTGGGTAATGAACTTCATCAGGTTACATATTTCTCCGTGGGTGAGCATTTCGGAGATAAAGACCACAGCTGTCTGAGCCTTAGCATAGGAATGGACAACAGCAGAAGCAGACGGTTTGCAAAGTAATCGGGGAGAGTATACTTAAGGTCTAGGAAGCGAAGATCAGCCGGGGCTCTTGAGAATTATAAAGTAGCCAGCAGGGATATTAATAAGGGGTGTGGGAAAGCTAGAAGGGGACATGAGAAGTGCTTGATGAGTCGGATTAAGGAAAACACCAAGGTGCTCTACACATATGTGAAGAACAAGAGGATGACAAGAGTGAGGGTGGGACTGATCAAAAGGGTGTGATAGCGCAGGTCGGACACGAGTAATTTCTCCTTCTCGCCTCTCCCGCGCCGCCCCCCGTAGACTTGTAATTCTCATTACAGTATCCCTGTCTGACAATGCTGACGTCGCGCTAATTGGAGACACATGCTCAGTGGAAGCGTTCATTTCGTAGGGTGGGGAAGAGTGCGGGCTATTGGAAAATAGCTAGTTGATCGATTTTGTTGTAGACCAGTGAGTCTTACGTCAGCAAAGGCCAAACAAAATGAGAGACTGCTCAGGGAGAGGATTTACGAGCAATCGGAGAAGTATAGTCCGATTCGCAATGGTCCGAATGGCTTTATGAGCCTTATGAGCAAGTCGTGCTTCGTGAGCGTTAATGACATTTTTGAGGAAGGGATAAACAAACTGATGAAAATTGATTTGTGGATGATGTGTATATGGATTTTAGTAAGGCATTTGACAGGGTTCATTCTGGAAGGTCCATCCGGAAACTCATTTGGCATTGAATCAGTGAAACCTTGTCCGCATTGATTGGGAATTGTCTTGTCCACAAGAGGCAGAGGGTGGTGGCAGATGGAGTGTATTCTGCCTCTAGGTCCGTGACCAGTGATGCTCTGCAGGGATCTATTCTGGAACCCCTGCTCTTTGCGATTTGCATAAATAACTCGGGCGGGGAATTGGAAAAGTGGGTTAGTAAATCTGCAGATGACACAAAATCTGGTTACGTTGTCGATAGTGTAGAAGGTTGTCTGAGGCTACAACGGAATGTTGATAACATTCAGAGCTGAGCTGAGAAATGGTAGATGGAGTTCAATCCAGAAAAGCGTGAAATGATACACTTTGTAAGAATGAACTTAAAAGCAGTGTAGAAAGTTAATGGCAGGATTTTTAGCGGCATGGAGGAGCAGAGGGACCGTGGGGGTCCATTGATCTTTCAAATTTGCCTGCAAGTTAATAGGGTGCTTAAGGCGGGTTCTGGTGTGTTAACCTTCCTTAGTCAGGGACAGAATTTAAGAGCCCTGAGGTAATGTTGCAACTATTTAAAACTTGGTAACACCATGCTTGGAGCATTGTGTTCAATTCTGCTTGCCTCATTATTGGAAGGATGTGGAAGCTTTAAAGAGGGCGGGGATTAACTAGGATGCTGCCTGGTTTACAGAACATGTCTTAGGAGAAAAGGCTAAATGAACTATGTCTTTTTTTTCTTCGGAGTGAAAGAGGGTGACAAGCTACTCAACAGAGGTATATAATTTGTAAGAAGCAAAGAAGTAAGGACACCCAGCAAATTTTAACCAAGGGGGCAATTACTAATACCAGAAGTATTTAAAATGAGTGGAGAAAAATATGGGGAAGATGTCAGAGGGAGTTTTTAACACAGAGAGTGGTGAGTTTCTGGAATGCCTTTTGAAACAGAGATGAGGATAAAGTTCTTCAGCTAGAGAGTCATGAATCTGTGGAATTCATTGTGACAGATGGCTGTGAAGGCCAAGCCATTGGGTCCATTTAATGCAGTGATTAATAGGATCCTAATTGATATGTATTTGAGGGAGAAAGTGAGAGAATGGGATTGAAATAAATCATCCATTACTTTTTCTGAGAGTGGTGGAGGCCAGATCATCCGGTATAATTAGTGTGCCAGGTCATTAGATATACTTATAAAAAGTATTCAAGCACCTTGGGTTTTATTGTTTTACAGCATTGAATGACAGTGGATTTAATTTGGCTGTTTTTGGCAATAATCAACAAAAAAAGAGTGTTGTGTCAAAGTGAAAACAGATCTCTACAAAGTGATAATTTAATTACAAATATAAAACACAAGATAATTGATTGCATAAGTATTCATCCCCTTTAATATGGCATGCCAAATCATAACTGGTGCAGCCCATTGGTTTTAGTAGTCACATAATTAGTTAAATGGAGATCATTTTGTGAAGTCAAGGTATTTCAATTGATTGTAGTAAAAATACACCTGTATCTGGAAGGTCCAACTGCTGGTGAGTCAGTATCCTGGCAAAAACTACACCATGAAGACAAAAGAACACTCCAAGCAATTCTGCAAAAAGGTTATTGAAAAGCACAATTTAGGAGATGGATACAAGAAAATGTCCAAGTCACTGAATATCCCTTGCAGTACAGTTAAGTTGTTCATCAAGACATGGAAAGAATATGTCACAGGTGTAAATTTGCCAAGGGCAGGCTGTCCTCAAAAACTGAGTGACCGTGCAAGAAGGGGACTAGTGAAGGAGGCCACCAAGAGACCTATGACCACTCTGGAAGAGTTACAAGCTTCAGTGGCTGAGATGGGAGAGACTGTGCATACAACAACTGTTGCCCAGGTACTTCACCAATCCCAGCTTTATGGGACAGTAGCAAAGAGAAAGCCACTGGTGGAAAAAACTGACATGAAGTGTTAGCTAGAAAGCATGTGGGAGACTGAAGCAACGCACATCAAAGTTGCTGGTGAACACAGCAGGCCAGGCAGCATCTCTAGTACCTCTTCCTACAGATGCTGACTGGCCTGATGCATTCACCAGCAACTTTTATATGTGTTGCTTGCATTTCCAGCATCTGCAGAATTCCTCGTGTTTGGGAGACTCTGAAGTCAGCTTGATGAAGGCTCTATGGGCTGATAAAACCAAAATTGAACTTTTTGGCCATCAGACTACATGCTTTTTTTTGGCAAAACCAAACACAGCACATCATCAAAATCACACCATCCCGACCATGAAGCATGGCGGTGGCTGCATCATGCTGCAAGGCTTGTGAAGGTAGAGGGTAAAGTCAATGCAGCTAATGCAGGGAAATCCTGGAGGGAAACCTGATGCAGTCTGCAAGAGAAGTGCAACTTGGGACAAGATTTGTTTTCCAGAAGGACAATGACCCCAAGCGTAAAGCCAAAGCTACACAGGAATGGCTTAAAAACAACAAAGTTAATGTCCTGGAGTGGCCAAGTCCAACTGAGAATTTGTGGCTGGACTTAAAAAGGGCTGTTTACTCATGATCCACATGCAATCTGACAGAGCTTGAACTGTTTTGTAAAGGAGAATGAAGAAAAATTGCAGTATCCAGATGTGCAAAGCTGATCGAGACCTATCCACACAGACTCAAGTCTGTAATTACTGCCAAAGGCGCATCTACTAAATACTGACTTGAAGGGGGTGAATAATTATGCAATCAATTATTCTGTGTTTTATATTTCTAATTAATTTGGATCACTTTGTCGGGATTCATATTCACTTTGACATGAAAGAGCCTTTTTGGTATCAAAAAGAAAGCCAAGTTAAATCCACTGTGAGTCCATGTTGTAAAAACATGAAAATTTCCAAGGGCGGGGTGAATTCTTTTTATAGGCACGTAGATGTTTAGCTATTTATACAGATGATTCATGTAGTGATGGAGTATAGTACCAGAAGGCACAATGTCAGAATACAAAGACACCCCTTTAGAAAAGAGTTGAGGAGGAATTTCTTTAGTCAGAGGGAGGAGAATCTATGGAATTCATTGCTACAGACAACTATGGAGGCCAAGACACTGGGTATATTTAATGCAGCGTTAATAGGTTCTTGATTAGTAAGGGCACCAAAGGTTAGAGGGAGAAGGCAGGAGAATGGGGTTGAGTGGGATAATAAACCAGTCATGATTGAATGGCAGAGCAAACCCGATAAGTCAAATGAGCTAATTCTCCTCCTATGCCTCATTTAAGGTGGAGTCAAGTAAATATTCAATAGATTGAGGAACTGAGTGTCATGGACATCTGGCACAGAAGAGATGAATGTCAGGTAAAGAATTTGGGTCCTAGTGACTGGCTTCTGCTTCTATTTTCTTCTATGATTCTGTCTTTGTAAACTAATTTCTATCCCTGTTAGTTAATGTTGAATTGCACTCAGGAAATAAACATGCAAGTACCACTGTGAGGGATAGACTTGATATTTACTGAGATAAATTGCTTTAACTGCCAGTCTTTCTGCAAGAACTCACAGAAAGTAGCCAAGCAACTCATGAGATTGGTGTCCACTTCCTCACGACAGCTTTTGTGTTGTCAGTTAAGTAAGCAAGATTGTAAGCCCAAATCAACATTCACATGTATCTGCACTTTGCAGATATACAAGTCTTAATTCAATTTCCAAATGCCTTTAACTCATGGTTCGGGTTTCATAAGGAGATATGAAACTGCAAAGATAGGAGAGTGCACTGTGACCATCATGACAGGACGTCTGCTCTATTCAAGGTCAGTGCATGCTGTTTCTCTGCTCTTTGTCTCTTCCAAGTAACCTGGAGGCCCTCTCCCCACAGGCTCTCCCTCACCACACAGCTGATGAATCCAAAGGAACAGTGGAAACCGATACAATCTGACACTAGCAGCATCGCAGGGCTTGCCAGTCAGCATTGAACCCAACAAAGGATTGCCTTAGGAAAGATAGATCTGTTTGTCCTCAGTGTTTCCTCCTGAAGCCTTCCCCATGAGTCCCATGAGTGACAGGTGAGGTTGGAGATCAGAGTTTTCCTTCTCCCAGATGAGCTGCCAACTACAGTTGACAAACCCCATCTGCTGAAGCGACTGGCTTGAAATATCAGTGAAATGCCTTTGCCCCTTCTCCTGTCAGTAGAAACAGTTCTGCTGGGCTTAGTAGCTAAGCCACATGTGACGGCCAGAAGCCAGACTAGGCTGTCAGAAGCTATTTGAGATACCCGCCATTGGAAGCATTTAACTGTCACAATGGCGGGTGCATTGGGAGCAAGGGTGGACCCAAATGCAAGACACATCTTTTGAGGTTACGGTATGGACTCCAAGCCAGAGACTGGGCAAGGACCCAATACCTGGGTCTTGCCTTGGGCTCGGTCCCCAGAACCAGGCATGGACATGACATGGGCTAGGAAGAGGAGGAACATGGAAAGACATTGTCTCGGGAGAGCAGGTACATGGAACCATGGACACATACGCAGAACACAGAGTTGGGACCGCTCCTTGGAAACAGGACATAGGGCCGGGACTCACACACAGAACAGAGAGCTGGGACCCCTCCTTGGGAACAGGACATAGGGCTGGGACTCATGACCACACTCCCCCCCTCCGCGGAGCAATGGCAAGACGGCCTGACTTACCCCATGGAGGGGAGGACAAGACAAGATAAACATCAAAGAACAACACAGTTCTGATCTAGCTCCAGTGATAGAACTAGACCAAGGTGCAGGCGAGGGCTCCATGGGAGGGCTAGAGGTGAGAGGGTCAGAGAAGGGATCCAGATTGGGGGGTAGGACAGGAATCACAGACCACCAGGGCAAGGACTTGACTAGGTACTCGGATGCCACCAGGTCCAGGACTTGACTGGGTACTTGGATGCTGCCAGGTCCAGGACTCGACTGGGTACTTGGATGCCAGAGCCAGGACTTGGACTTGGACGTGGTACTTGGATGCCACCAGAGCCAGAACTTGGACGTGGTACTTGGATGCCGCCAGAGCCAGGACTTGGACGTGGTACTTGGAACCTCAGGGTAGTGGCGAGCTCTAGACTCGGCCCAGGAACAGTAGCCAGTGGCTCCTGATTCTCTCCGGCAGGTTAACTGAAGGACCCACCTTGATGAGGAAACTTTGCAGGCTCGCTTCGACGAGGTAACTGGACAGGGTTGCTCAGGTGAGGAAGCTGAATTATCGGCAGAGACTAGGCTTGCTCCGGCCAGGTGACATCGGCACACCATAACTTTGATGACTTTGCAGACGCTCCTGCGCCGAACGGCTGAAAGCTGGAGACTATAAACTACCTGTTCAGCCGAGCATTAATTGCCTCTAATCACCAAAGCCGAGGGACACGGGAAAACAAGGAATTAACGGTCCGGATGGTAACATAAACAAGCTAAATTTAAAGGGGCCCCGATCCGGACCATGACATTAATAGGTTGTGGGAGCTTACCTCCATTACCTTCCCTGGGTATGACAACCTTGAGGAGCACCACCACTCCACCACAAACCACCCTCTGCAAACCCATCACCATAAATATATACAGCACTTCATCTCCTAAATATTCCATACGCTTGGCAAATTATGCAGCTAACTTCATGACTAATATACTGCAAAGTCCTTTGATGCTTAACTTTAAGAAAATAGGAACAGGGATTAATGGAATCATTTTGGGAAATAAATGCACACTGAGGTCAGCCAAGTTTTTTTAAAAGATATCAGCCAGGGATTCCTTAACTTTTTTATGCTTTGAACACCTTTAACCAAGAGGTCCGTACACCCCAGGTTGGGAAACCCTGATGTAGACACAGGAATATGAAAACGCAGGTCAGCAGGAAAGCAGGTGAGACTGCGGATGATGGAAACCACTCCCTTCTTTTCATCCACCCTTTATTTTACCTTATCCCTGTGTACCATTACTCCTCCTCTTTCCCCTCCCCCATCTCACAACCTGCCCATCACCTTCCACCCTCTGGTTCTCTCCCTACTTCCCTTCATTCCATGGTCTCCTGTCCTCTCCAAACACATTCCTTATTCTTCATCCCTTTGCCTTCCTAATTTATTACCACCCACTTCTCACATCATTCCCTTTTCTCCTCTTCCCACAAACTTCTGCCTTGCCCTGCTCAACCAAATTCATCCATCCCCTGCCAGCTCCTGCTCTTCCTCCTCCCCTTACCCTCTGTTTTCTGGCTTCTGCCCCTTTCCTTTCCAGTCCTGATAAATGGCCTTGTCCTGAAATGTTGACTGTGCTTTCTCTTTAGATGCTGCCTTACCTGCTGGATTTCTCCAGCATTTTGTATGTTGATATAATTGAATGCGAGCAGGAGTAAGTTACTGCACAGGATTAAGTTCTGGCCTTCTCCTGAATCTATGAGATCCTTCTGCCTTGCTGTTGTCTGGAAAAGGGCACCTACAAGGGTTATATGTCTGTCGAGATTGAGTGGCGCTGAGGTTTTGAAACAGCAGTCAGGTAATTCATGTAAGAAAGTTATGAAGGTCTCACAGCTAGGGAAACAGGGGCAAATATGAACTTTCTTATTGGAGAAACAAACAATCTACTGGAGGGACTTAGCAGGTCAAGCAGCATCTGTAGCGAATTTTCAACCTCTCACTGCTGCGGGTGAAAGTCCCCACTTGCTTCAAAAAGACAACAATTATACCAGTGTCTAAGAAGAATAATGTGGGCTGCCTTAATGACTTCATCCAGTAACACTCACATCGACAGTGATGAAATGCTTTGAGAGGTTGGTCATGACTAGACTGAACTCCTGCCTCAGCAAGGACCTGGACGCATTGCAATTTGCCTACTGCCACAATAGGTCAACGACAGACACAATCTCCATGGCTCTCTACACAGCTTTAGACCACCTGGAGAACACAAACACCTATGTCAGGATTTTGTTCGTCAACCACAGCTCAGCACTTAATACCATCATTCCCACAATCATGATTGAGAAGATGCAGATCCTCGGCTTCTGTACCTCTCTCTGCAACTGGATCGTCAACTTCCTAACTGGAAGACCACGATCTGTGTGAATTGGTGATAATATCTCCTCTTCGCTGATGATTAACACTGGTGCACCTCAGTGGTGTGTGCTTCGCCCTGCTCTACTCTTTCTATACTCATGACTGTGTGGCTCGGCATAGCTCAAAATTACAATCTATAAATTTGCTGATGTTACATACATTGTTGGTGGAATCTCAGATGATGACAAGAGGGCATACAGGAGCGAGATATGCCAACTAATGGAGTGGTGTTGCAGCAACAACCTGGCACTCAACGTCAGTAACACGAAAGAGCTGATTGTGGACTTCAGGAAGGGTAAGACGAAGGAACACATACCAATCCTCATAGAGGGATCAGAAGTGGAGAAAGTGAGCAGCTTCAAGTTCCTGGATGTCAAGATCTCTGAGGATCTAACCTGGTCCCAACATATTCATGCAGTTATAAAGAAGGCAAGACAGTGACTATACTTCATTAGGAGTCTGAAGAGATTTGGCATGTCAACAAATACACTCAAAAACTTCTATAGATGTATCGTGGAGAGCATTCTGACAGGCTGCATCACTGTCTGGTATGGTGGGTGGGGGGGCGCGTGCTACTGCATAGGACTGAAAGAAGCTGCAGAGGGTTGTAAATCTAGTCAGCTCCATCTTTGTACTAGCCTACAAAGTACCCAGGACATTGTTAGGGAGCGGTGTCTCAGAAAGGCAGCGTTCATACTTAAGGATCCCCAGCATCCAGGGCATGCCCTTTTCTCACTGTTGCCATCAGGTAGGAGGTACAGAAGCCTGAAGGCACACACCTTAGTTCTGTACAGTTCTTATTAAAAATCAATGAACTGTTCATTCCACTTCTGTGTCTCTGTAAAGGAAAATTATTTTAAAATTCATTATGTGTTCTTTCCTGGTTCAGCTCAGCATATTTGCATATGTATTCTCAAACAAAGGAGATGATGCACGTGTCCAAGGCCACAAGGAAACACTTTATTAGATCTGGCATACACGCAATACAAAAGGAAAAATAAATCTCTGTAGCAGTACAGAATCAAAATAATGCTTATCATCCACTAAGCGAGCCGATCTGGAGGGGTCCGCAGATCTGACAACCTCACATGCAGCCTGTTTTTTCTCTCCCGCTTTCTCTCCCCCAAGTCGAAGTCTAACTCTGGCTCAACATACACTGACTCTCTCGATGCACTGTCCCCTATCTTAACACAAGTCACCAGACATGACCTTGACTAGGACGGAACCCTCTCCTCTTGCACAAAGAAGGTGCCCCTTTTATACCCTTCAAGACCCCTTACACGGGTATTTTTCCAAGCATTTGGTACCTGCTCCTGCACAATGACCTTTCCTTCCTGAGAAAAACATGTTTTCACCATTTTCCACTGTTATGGCTATAGACTTGTACTCCCGCAACTTCCCCAAAACATCACTGTGGACTGGTTCTCTTGTACTTTCTCAAGACAATCCCTCTCCAAACTAACAGAACTTTGCCTTACGGCTTCCATTTAATTTTAGCATAAACCAAGGAGGAAACACATTTAACTTATTTCTTACACTCCACCCCTTGATTCCTCATTGGTACATTATATAAAACTTATGGTAAATACAAGTTAGCTAGAATTATCATAATATAATTAAGCAATAGGATTATTATAATAATCTGATAATTCTGCATAAGCAGTAAGCTAAAATAAACTGTATCTTAATGACAACTGATATGATTTGTTCATGTCCACTATTCCTCAGTCCCAAACTTTATTTTGAATAATGCAAATCCGAACGTAATTATCAAGGTTAAATTTCACAGATGTGCAGGTGACATCATTGTAATGTGGATGTTTTCTTTTTCTATAGCTGTTCTTTTTCACAGTTCAAACAGTGATCTTTGCTCAGGGGAAAGTCCATGCCGTCCATAAGATTAATTCCAGGCTGTTATTTCACATGGGAGAAAATCAAGTATCCTTTATTATCAGTCTTACAAAAAGTTAAATCATTCTGGTTTGGCCATTTTCTCATTATTCAAACACAAGATGTTCTGTCCCTTGTACTGATACTCAGTAAGTGTTACTGTCTCCATTTGCTACAATCCCCCCCTTGCAGACCGGAGAATTTCAAATGTGCACCCATATTTACCTCTCATTGTGGGAGCCCTTTCTTCAGTGCCTGTTTCCTCCTCTGGCTCTGGGCTCTACTTAATCATCCTGGCCATCGTTGATCCTTGGGGTAAAGGTCTGTTGTTTAAATTGTAGAAGGCTTGGCATGGTACAGTCAACCACCCCTATAAGGTGTGAGCTGATGTCAAAACACAAATCTATTGTTTTAAAAGTGCATTCATTCTTTCGATTAGCCCTGATGCTTGAGGGTAATAGGGTATGTGATATAGCCAATGAATTCCTCTGCTGGCAGCCCAGTCTTTCACAGCTTACCCCGAGAAGTGAGACCCATTATCTGACTGTATTTCTCAAGGGTCTACTTAACAACCAGTCAACTTCTGCAGTCCCTTCAGTGTGTGATCCTGGTCAGCTTTTGTGCAAGAAATTTCCATTGACAAACCATGGTAAGCAAATATTTAAATCATTGCTGCTGTGGCAGGTGTCTGATGTAATCAATCAGCTATTCCTGGGCCGGACCATCTTCTCACCTATCCCTTTTAACGTTGGCTGTCGGCTTCTCAGGGAGTGCTAACAAGTATCACACGCAGTAATAACTGCTTTTGTCATGTCTTCTGTTAGTTGTATCCCTTGTTGTTTAGCCTATTTGACCATGCCATGTGCTCCCAAATGACCAGCCACATGATGTACCCATTGTTGCATCGCATGGGTGTTGACCTGATTTACCCGGATTAAGTGCTCCACTTAACTATTAAAGGCAAAGCATCTTTCTGTTGAGTGTCTACATGGAAAACAGTGATCTTCATTCGTTGGGCTGCTTCCCAGCTCATTTCCCAAAGTGTTTGTCCCCACAAAGGCTTTCCCTGTAACTGCCAGCTTTGTTATGCCACCCTGATCTCTGCACTGGCATTCCATTCGCAGCCGCCCAGAGGCGGTGTGTGTGTGTGTGTGTGTGTGTGTGTGTGTGTGTGTGTGTGTGTGTGTGCGCGCGCGCAGCTGACTCATTTTGTGTCGCAGCGGTAATGTGACTGCTACCAGCTCACCTAGTTGGCCGAACTGCCCTCCCCCAGCCACTGCAGATCTGCACTTTACACTGGGTTCATCTGGGCAGCTCCCCATCCGTGGACAGTGGCTTTCCAGCGACTGGAGCCATCCATAAGCCAGGCGCGGTGCTTGTCCGCTTCAGCAACTCTTCATATGGAACACCGCAAGGAGCAGGAGAAAGAGGCACTGGTGTGGGGGGCCACTTCCATCTCACATTAGAGCAGGGGTTTTCAACCTCTTTTATGCCATGGACCAATGCCACTAAGCAAGAGGTCCATGGACTCCAGGTTTGGAACCCCTGCACCAGAGTCCTGCTGCGCTCTCCTCGACGTTAGCGGGGCTCCCTGACAGCAACCACGAACCATGTCATAATGGGGAGGTCAGGTCTCATGACTGCCTCGCTTCCCTCCGCCTCCACCAAGGCCCAGTAGCAGGCCAGCAGCTGTCTTTCAAAGGGCGTGTGTCAGGCAGGGCCTGAGCTATTCCTTCCTTACAGGCCTTGTATGCCTGTCGCTGCACTGGACCACGTTCAAAAGTTGCTTTCTTCCCAATTACTTTCTATAACGGTTGTGACAGGACAGTTAGGTGTGGTATATGCCGCCTCCAGTATCCCAGTAGCCCCAGGATCCTTGCTTATTGGTGGGGTAGCCATCTTAGTTACCTTAGTCCTTATCTTATCTGGAATAACTTGATATCCTGAGACCCACTAGACTGTCTGGCTTGGCCCCTGTATTTTCTATGGATTCACCACCCATCTTCTCTCCATCTTGTAGCTTACTAGTATGTCCAGGGCCTCAGCTGTCTCTTCCTCGGTGGATCCTTTTAGCATGACGCCATTGATGTAGCGAACTACCTGAATATCAGGTGGGAGAGCACGTACATCACGGTCTCGCGCTATCAGTCCAAGCCACACGGTAGGGCTATGCACTCATCCGTGAGGCAATCTGGTAAATGTGTACTGTCTGCCTCCCTTTGTGAAGTTCACTGGATCCCAGGACTCTGGCGCCAGGTGAATAGAGAAGAATGTGTTGGCCAGATCTATCACAGCATACCGTCTCTCATCTCCCCGTGACGTTGTTCCCACTAAGATCACTCATGTCGGGGACAGCAGCAGTTAACGGAGGGGAGTGTTTATTGAACCGGCGATAATCATCTGTCATCCTGCTCCTGCTGCTGCTGTTGGGCTTCTTCACTGGCCAGGACTATTAAACTCAAATGTTGCGTGTTTGATCACACCTTGTTTTAATAACTCTGCTTGGGTGTCTGAGACCTCTGTATATCCTCCTGCTATTAGGTACTGTATCACACAAACCAGGGCACTCGATGGCAGTATTGTAAGGGGCGCCCGCTGAGCTAGCCCCACTAAAACAGTTGCTGTTAAGATGCCAAATGTGAACTTCCCCAATTTGGCCAGCACTGCTACCGTGTGAGCTTGTACTGCCAGGTCCTCACGAGTGACGTACTGCTCAGATCTCAGTGGGAGATCGTCAGGGCCGTCACCACGCTGACTATCAGCGCCATATCAGATATTGCCATCCCAGCCGTCGGGGTCCCATCCTTTACCCATTGCTGCCCTCACTTTGATAGGGTCAGGCTGCTGATCACTCACCTTTGCCCAATGCTCCTGCTATGCTCTAAGTCCCTTACACGCTAGGGTGGCTTGCTGCGACGTAACCTTGTCAGCTCATTCAGGGGCTGTCCTAGCTGATTCAGCTGAAGTAAGATTTTGCTGCTCCACGATTCCAATTCTGTCATTACGGCAGACAACTTTTGCTCTGCTACTCTATACACGTCAAATGCAGTTTTCAAAGCAAACAGCAAAATCCAACAAGCCATTCCCTTACTGGCTTCCAGTTTGGGAATCCTTACCTTACTTACCAGAGTGGCTGCCATGTCCAGGACATCATCTCTACTCCTCTCCATCTCAGCTCTCTAACATGATAGAGGGCAGCACTCAGCCAGCATGCTGGCCACTGCAGCAAAACCATGGGTGTTGTCCCTCCACCCTGCTGCTTTAACCCAGTCTCACCCTCAGATTTCCCCTGTTGTTTGCAATACATAGCACCCATTAGGCTGAATCTTGCTTGCAGTGCCAATTTATAAAGCCAAATTTATTTTAATATTTGTTATGTGTCCTTTCCTGGTTCAGCTCAGGATATTTGCATTTGTATGCACAAAGGAGATCTCACACATATCCAAGGCCACAAGGAAACATTTTATTATAACTAGCATACGTGCAATACAAAAGGAAAATCAAGTCGCTGTAACAGTACAGAAATCAAAATAAAACTTATCATCCATTAAGCAAGCCCACAAATCCGGCAACCTCACACGCAGCCTGTTCTGTCTCTCTTTCTGAGTCTAACTCTGACTCAACATGCATTGACTCTCGATGTACAAACATTTGTACTGTTCCCTTTCTTAACACCAGTCACCAGACATGACCTAGCCTCGGACAAAACTCTCTCCTACGGCACCAAGAAGGTCCCCCTTTTATACCCTTCCAAACCCCTTCCACGGGTATTTTTCCGTGCATTTGGTATCTGTACCTGCACAATGACCTCGCCTTCCCATGAAAAACATGTTTTTCAACGTATTCCTCTGTTATCTATAGACGTGTACTCCAGTAACTTTCTCAAAGAATTGCTGTGGACTGGTTCTCTTGTACTTTCTCTAAACGATCCCTCTCCAAACTAACAGCACTTTGCCTTCAGACTTCCATTTTATTTTAGCATAAACCAAGGAGGAGTCACATTTAACTTTTTCCTTACAGTCTCTTCCTCTGCACTCGGGCCATCTCTGAACACCGTGCCAGTACGATAGAATCAGTTAGCATCTGGATACATGCGTGTCAGTACAGAGAGCTTATAATGCTGGAGGAGGTTACAGGCGCAGATTGGGAGATCCGAAAAGGATGTGTAATTTAACATTGTGATAACAGGCGTTCACTTAGTCTGCTTGGGGTCAAGGCATTGCAGCTGGTCATTTGGAACACTGACCAAGGAGCCACTCTCTGCATGCTCAGCTGGAGACTAAATCCTTGCACATTACTGTAACCCCATTGGTCTCATAACCAGGAAACCTGGTGTTAATGGGGACTGGAGAGACTTCCCAATTGAAACAGCAATTATAATCATGACTTAGGATCATAGAGTCACAGCCTACTACATCACAGAAACCGGCCCTTCAGCCCATCTAGTCTGTGCTGAACTGTAATTCTGGCTAGTCCCATCAACCTGCACCTGGACATTGCCGTCCATACACCTCCCATCCATGTAGCTATGCAAACATGTCTTAAATATTGGAATTGAACCTGCATCCACCACTTTCGCTGTCAGCTCATTCCACTCTTGCACCATCCTCTGAGTGAAAAAGATCCTCCTCAGGTTCCCTTTAAATATTTTGTCTTTCACCCTTAACCTATGAACTCTAATTCTTGTCTCACCCAACCTGAGTAAAAAAAGTCTGCTTGCACTTATCCCATGTATACCCTTCATACTTATTCTTCTATCAAATCTCCCCTCATTCTCCTATGCTCCAAGGAATAAAGTTCTTAACTATTTAACATTTCTCCTAAAGAATCCATAGGGACAAGTGATTGTAATACGATCGAAAGCACCCTACAATTTGAGAAGCTAAAGTTAGATCTATCAGTATTACAGTGGGGTAAAGGGAATTACAGTGCCATGAGAGGGGAGCTGGCCAAAACTGATTGGAAAAGAACACTGGCAGGAATGATGGCAGAGCAGCAATCGCTGGAATTTCTGAGAGAAATTCGGAAGGCGCTCGATATATACATAACAAAAAGGAAGAAGTATTCTAAAGATGGGATGACACAACCATGCCTGACACATGAAGTCAAACCGCCCTTGAAAGTTGTATAATACAACAAAAATTAGTGGAAAGTCAGAGAATTGGGAAGCTTTAAAAAACCAACAGAAGGCAACTAAACAACTCATAAAGAAGGAAAAGATGGAATACAAAGGTAACCTAGCCAATAATACTAAAGAGGATACCAAAAGTTTCTTCAGATACATAAAGTGTAAAGGAGGGGCAAGAGTGGATATCGGACCGCTGAAAGCGATGCTGGAGAGGTAGTAATTGGCAACACGGAAATGGTGGACAACCTGATTAAGTATTTTGCATCAGTCTTCACTGTGGTATGCTGGAAGTTTGAGGGTGTCGGGGCAGAGGTGTGTGAAGTTGCAATTACTCAGGAGAAGGTTCTTGGGAAAGTGAAAGGTCTGAAGGTAGATAAGTCACCTGGATCAGATGGTGTACACCAGGGTTCTGAAAGAGGTTGTGGAGGCATTAGCAATGATCCTTCAAGAGTCAATATCTTCTGGCATGGCTCCGGAGGACTAGAAAAGTAGAAATGTCACTCCACTCTTCAAGAAGGAAGCGAGGCACAAGAAAGGAAATTATTGGCCAGTTAGTCTGACCTCAGTGGTTGGGAAGGTGTTGGAGTTGATTGCTAAG
This sequence comes from Mobula birostris, assembly GCF_030028105.1. NCBI lineage: Eukaryota > Metazoa > Chordata > Chondrichthyes > Myliobatiformes > Myliobatidae > Mobula > Mobula birostris. Next base: position 35,585,693 of record NC_092374.1, read on the forward strand.
GATATGGTTTTGGGTACTTGGAGGCACGTGATAAAATAGGGGGTAATCAGCATAGTTTCCATCAGAGAAAATCTTGCCTGAAAAATCTGTTCAAATTCTTTGAAGAAATTACAGGCAGGGTAGACAAAGGAAAATTGGTAGATGTTGTGTACCTGGGTTTTCAGAAGGCCTTTGACAGGGTGCTACACATGAGGCAGGTTAACACATAAGGGCCACAGCATTACAGGAAAGATACGAGCATGGATAGAGCAGCCGCTGATTAGTAGGAGGCAAAGAATGGGAATAAAGGGTGCCTTTTCTGGTTAGCTGCCCGTGACTAGTGGTATAAAAGAGAGGCAAGAATGGATATCGATCTGCTGGAAAATTATGCTGGAGAGGTAGTAATGGGGACAGGGAAATGGTGGATGAACTGATTAAGTATTTTGCATCAGTCTTCGCTGTGAAATACACTAGCAGTATGCCTGAAGTCTGTGTGGGATTGTTTCTTTTTACATTATATGCCAAGGACTTGGATGATGGTATTGATTGCTTTGTGTCCAAGTTTGCAGTTAATACAGAGATAGGTGGCAGGGCATGTAGTTTTGAAGAAGAAGAGAGGCTACAGAAGGACTTAGACAGATTAGGAGAATGAGCAAAGAGGCAGATGCAATAGAATGAAGAAAGAAAAGTGTGAACTATTTTCTAAATGGAGAGAAAATTCAAAAATCTAACGTGCAAACGGTCTTGGGAGTCCTTAAAGTTTAAGTTGCAGCTTGAGTTAGTGGTGAGGAAGGAAAATGTGATGTTAACATTAATTTCATTAGGACTAGGATACGAAAGCAAGGATGTAAAACACTGGTAAGGCCTCACTTGGAGCATTGTGAATAGTTTTGGCACCTTATTTAAGAAAGGATGTGCTGACAGTGGAGAGGGTTCAAAGGAGATTCACAAAAATCATTCCGGGACTGAAAGGCTTGTACTACGAGAAATATTTGAGAGGTGACCTCATTGAAATCTATCGAATATTGAAAGACCTTGATCGAGTAGAAGTGGAGAGAATGTTTCCTTTGGTGGGGGAGTCTAAGACTAGAGAACACAGCCTCAGAATAGAGGGGCGTCCTTTTAGAATGGAGATGAGGAGGAACTTCTTTAGCCAGAGAGTGGTGAATCTGTGGAATTCATTGCCGCAGGCAGCTGTGGAGGCCCAGTCATTGGGTATATTCAAGGCAGACGTTGATAGATCTTGATTTGTCAGAGCATGAAGAGATACGGGGAGAACGCTGGAGATTGGGGCTGAGAAGGAAAATGGATCAGCCATGATGAAACGGCAGAGCACACTCGATGGGCCAAATGGCCTAATTCTGCTCCTATATCTTTTGGTCTTATAATTCAGTCCTCAAGTTCTGGCAACATTCTTGTAAATTCTTTCTGTCCTTGCAAATCTTATTGATATCTTTCCTGTACATGGGTGACAAGAATGCACACAATACTTCAAATTTGGCCTCACCAATGTCTCATAATACTTTAATGTACCATTCCAACTCCTGTGCTCAATACTCTGATTTATGAAGGGCAATGTGCCAAAGGCTCTTTTAACATCCCTATCTACCTATGTCACTACTTTCAAGGAATTGTGGCTCTGTTTTCCCACATCCCATTGCCTACTGGTCCTCAGTGTCCTACTGTTCACTGTGTAAGTCCTACCTTGCTTTGTCCTCCCAAAGTACAAAACCCTACCATTTGTCTGCCTTAAATTCCATTTGCCATTTATCAGCCAAGATTTTCAGCTGATCCTCATCCCATTGCAAACTTCGATAGCCTTCCTCTCTGTCCTCTACATCCCCAATTTTGTGTTGTCTGCAAATTTGCTGGTCCGGTTTACCACATTATCATCTCAGTCATAAATATAGACAATAAACAACAATGGACCCAGCACTATTCCATGTGACACACCAATATTCATACATCTATTAGCACTCTCTGGAGCATATGGATCTTGGACCTCCAGAAAGTGTCCACAGTAGGGGTGATTGATAAGTTTGGGGCCTAAGGTAGAAGGAGATGAGTTAGACAGTTCTTGTTACATGCACATGCAGTTCAACTCTTTAAGTGATTATGCAGAAAGTTTGAAGTTAATAACTCACCTCCTTCCACCTTAGGCCACAAACCTATCACTCACCCCCTGCTGTGGACACATTCTGGAGGTCCAAGATCCGTATGCCCCATGACCACTGGACTAAGAGTGTAAATGTAGGAGGGGAAAATGTTGAAAAAGAAATGTGCTATGTTTTCTAAAATTGACTCCTTCTACCTTAGGCCACAAACTTATCAATTACCCCTGGTATACCTACTTTGCTCGTTGCAAAATACAATCATTTATGCTGTCATAGTTCCCTCTGGTGGCAAAGAATGATATTTTATAACTGAGTGAAACAAACATCCCCTTACATAGCTTCCAAATAATCTTATGCAGATGGATAGTGTGGAAGATTGTCTAAAGCAAGCTGGAAAGTTGGTTGGAGCATTTGCAGTTGATATTTAATCCTAACGTGGGAGGTGATACATTTAAGGAAATCAAATAGGGCTAGTATATTGGCTGTAAATGGTAGAACACTAAGGAATGTTGAACAGACAGACCTGGGATCTATGTCCATGGTTGTCTAAAGATAGAAACACAGGTCGATAGGGTAGTGCAAAAGGCATGCCTGCTTACATAGGTTGGGGGCATAGAGTATAAGCGTTGGGATGTTGTGTTGCAACTTCATGAAACACTGGTTAATCGCACTTGGAGTATTGTGTGCATTTCTGATCACTACACCAGCGGTCCCCAACCACCGGGCCGCAAGGCATGTGGTACCGGGCCGCGAGAAAATGATACGATTTGGCGACAGGAGTCAGCTACACCTTTCCTCATTCCCTGTCATGCCCACAGTTGAGATTTAACGCACGCGAGGTTATTACGCGCGCGCTATCCATGTCAGCGCATGAAGGAGATCAACTCCTCGAGCTTGCAAGTGACAGCGGGCTGAAAAGTATGTTTGACATAACATCTCTGCCGGCATTCTGGATCAAAGTCAAGGCTAAATATCCTGACATAGCCATCAAAGCACTGAAAACGTTGCTTCCATTTCCAACATATCTCTGCGATGCATGCAACGAAAGCTAAATTGCAGAATAGACTGGACATAAGGAAACCCCTTCGAGTATCGCTGTCTCCCATCACCCCTCGATAGGACTGTCTTGTTGCAGGAAAACAAGCCCAGGGCTCCCACTTCAGCGATATTAGTGTGTTGCAATGATTTTGTATGTTCATACGGGGAAAATATGTGCTGTGTTTTTAATATCCAAACATTAATTAAAATGTTATGATGCTATTGAATTATAAGTGACTTATATAATCTTTTAACAATTACAGCACGGAAACAGGCCATCTCTGCCCTTCTAGTCCATGCTGAACGCTACTCTCACCTAATCCCACCAACCTGCACACAGCCCATAACCCTCCATTCCTTTCCTGTCCATATACCTGTCCAATTTTTCTTTAAATGATAATATTGAACCTGCCTCTCCCACTTCTACTGGAAGTTCGTTCAACACTTACTTTAAGCTCCCCTGTCCTCCCCTGATAATTGACATATCACTATGTTCATGCGAGGAAAATATGCGCTGTGTGCTTAATATTAAATTCGTTAGATAAACGCTTTTAGAAATGAAATTGAGTGTATTAGCCACTTATCACCTATATTCCGGTTGTGATTAATATCCCCCCCAAACAGAATCGCCAAAAACTATTTGTAGAAAAAAATCGGCACGTACAGGAATGCGCAAGTCCCGCATGCGCACACAGATGCCCGGGCAAGGCTTCATGGTCATTGTAGTCTTTCTCGGGGTAAACACAATGTATTTGACTGCTACCCTTGTCCGTTGGCTACACTATCGCCCGCCCCCTCCCCCGCCCTCGCATCCGGATCGGCCGGTCCGCAAGATTATTGTCAATAATAAACCGGTCCGCGGTGCAGAAAAGGTTGGAGACCCCTGCACTACATTATAGGAAGGTTGTAATTGTGCTGGAGGAAATGCGGAATGGTTTCACCAGTTGGATTGGAGGATTTTAGTTATGGAGAGAGATTGGACAGGTCACTGTTGTTTATCCTGAAAGAAAGGCGACTGGGAGGTGACCTGATAGAAGTGTATAAGATCATGAAGGGCATAGATAGGGTTGATTGACAAAGTCATAGGAATCAAGGTCAAGAGGGCATAGATTAAGATGAGAGGACAGACCTTTAAAAGGGATCTGGGGTAAGGTTGTTTTACTGGTTGATATCTGAACACATTTTTGTTCAGAACACAGAGTTTGTGCAATCAAATACAATTTGTTCGTTCATCATGTGCCATGTGGTATGACGTAGGCGATCATGGGCTGTCCGTGACCATGATTGTTCTTCTCAAATTTTTCTACAGAAGTGGTTTGTCATTGCCTTTTTGGTAGTGTCTTTACAAGATGGATGACCTCAGCCGTTATTAACACTCTTCAGAGATAGTCTGCCTGGCATTCGTGGTCACCTGGACAATAGTAACACCTACATCAGGATTTGTTTACTGATTACAGCTCAGTGTTCAACACAGTCATACCCGCAGTCCTCAGTTCAAACCAACAAGCTCCAAAACCTAGGCCTCTGTACCACCCTGTGCAACTGGCTCCATGACGTCCCTCTGGGAAACCAGTCTGTGTGAATCAGAAATAACATCTACTCCACACTGTCTAGCAACACTGGCTCACCTCAAGGATGTGTGCTTAGCTCACTGCGGTGCTCTCTCTACACCCACGATTATGTGACTAGAGCCACCTATAAAGTTGCCAATGACATAACTTTTGTTGGAAGAGTTCTAGGTGATGATAAGAAGGCATGCAGGAGTGTGATAGATCAGCTGACTGAGTGGTGTCACAAGAAAGTTGTAAAATCATCCAGCTCTATCATGAGCACTAGCCTCCCCAGCATTGAGGACACCTTCAAAAGGCAATGTCTCAAAAAGTTAGCATCCATCATTAAGGACCCCCATCACCCAGGGCATACCCTCTTCTCACTGCTACCATCAACAAGCCTGAAGACACACACTCAACTTTTTAGGAACAGTTTCATCTGCTCTGCCATTAGATTACTGAATGGATAATGAATCCATGAATACTACCTCACTATTTATTTTTCTCTCTTTTTACATTACTTATTTCATTATATATATATATATATATATATAATTCTGACTCTGATTCAGGGATAGTTTAATTGGCTGTGGCAGTGAGATAAATAGTTACTTTCCTTCATTTTCACAAGAGCCTCTCCAATCTCTTCAACCAAGGGAGTTTCAGTGACAGACCAGGCATACCTCCTTAATCTAATTGGTTCACTCTCTCTGGAATAGCAGTAGACACTCACTGGCATATGTCATCAAACTTGTTGTTTTGCAGCAAACAAATATGTGAACTTGAGATCTCTAAGGCTTCAGGGTAACCATACCAATATCCAACTTCCCCTCTCAAGCTCAGCCCAGTCAGGAAACACTTCAAATGAGTGGGCAAATTAAATAACTACAATGAAACAAAGGGAGCTTAAAACACAGATTTAATTTGCAAGAGTTCATTCTGTTGCCACTTCCTGGTGAAAAGTGGAGTTACCAGTAAATGTAGCTTCATTGCATGATTATTCCAGTGTTTGGTTTCAGCTTCTGGAAACTAGGGGAGGGGAGGGAACGTCAACTCAGACCATGAGAGGCCTGTGTCGGGCATTTTCATGCCTTACAGGGTGCAGATTGGAAGTCTGTGTGGGGCGCCACTCCTCACACAGACTAGAACAATGTGGAATTAAGTGCCTTGCTCAAGAGCACAAACATGCTACCACAGCAGAGGCTCGAACTAGCGACCTTGAGTTAACTACACAAATGCCTTAACCACTTGGCCACGTGGAAACTAGATGGAATTAAATCAGGTGGAAATATGGATTCTGATTTAGGAAGAAGGTGGCGGCAATCTTGGGAAATTAGGGACATTGTGCGCATTTGACTTTATTTGGTGAACCAAACTTCACCTTATTTAATTGTATTTGGTTTGACAACAGGCTGCCAGTCCCTTTCCTTCCTGTTTACCCTTGACAAGCTGTGAGAATTCTTAAACAAGAGAGCCTTCATCATCATACTGTGATGAATAACCATCTATGTCAATTCTTTGGTAGTACCTGATTTGAAGGCATTTAATCTTACCTCATTTGTATGTTTTTCTCACTTGGTCCTCTTAGAGCAATGGTACGTAGTGGAATAGTTAAATCAGGTTTACTATCACTGACATACACTCAGTTGCCGCATTATTAGGTACCTCCTGTATGTGTTGTGCATTCAGAGATGCTCTTCTGCACACCACTGTTGTAACTTTTGGTTATTTGAGTGACTGTCACTTTCCTGTCAGCTTGAACTAATCTGACCATTCTCCTCTGACCTCTCACATTTGCATGGCATTTTTTCTCTCAGATCTGCTGCTCACTGGATGTTTTCTTTTTAACAGTTTTCTGTAAACTCAGTATGTGAAAATCCCAGGAGATCAGCCATTTCTGAGATATCAAACCACTATGTCTGGCATCAACAATCACGGTCAAAGTAACTTAGATCAAATTTCCTCCCCATTCTGATGTTTGGTCTGAACAACTGAACCTTTTGACCATGTCTGCATGCTTTTCTGCATTGAGTTGCTGCCTCTGGGATAGTTTTCTAGATCTATGGTCCATAAGAGTTGGCAAGTCCAAGTAATGTACCTGGGATAAGAAGGCAGTCAGTACTAGTGACCACAAGATATCACCAGATCCTGGTTACGATGGATGAGAACCAATCACGATCTCTAGTGAAGGAATGTTGTTTGCTGTACCCGGTCTTGCTGTCATATATTGCAATGTGACTGCATTGTCATTCAGTGGCCTAGCAAGCCACTCACTTCAGGGGCGATAATTACTGACTGTGCTTATCCTGCCCACATCCACAAAAGAATAAAAGAAATATTAAATTCTTCCTGCTAAGAATATTACGCTCCCTTCTCCTGGTCGACGCAGTATCTATCTGCCTGGGTACTGATCAGCCTTGGCTTTTGGACCACCATAGACCCGATTATCCTGCAGTGTCACAGCCTGACAGGTTTCACCTTCATGATCTTCAACGTCTGGCTGTCAGTGGATGACCACAGCGGCTATGACTTTCCTTGGGCTTTACACAATATTATCCCTTTCGGGCTCTGGGGCGGCTCTGTGAAACACGATGCTCACCACCAGAAACCACAGTACTATTTTGCCCCTTACTTCTCACACTGGGACTGGCTTTGCGGCACTTGATGCGAATACAAGCGCTCGCCCGCCTGTTTGGACATGGAAAAGAAGGGACGCAAAGCCAACAAAAGCAAGAAATATATCTAGCATCCCGCTATCTGATGAAAGCCGCATTTCTCCCGCGTAAAACAAGGTGCCAAGAGAAGCGGGTTGGAGACGACAGAGAAATCGGCAGTGCAATGGTCAAAGAAAATCCTGAGTGAGGTGACTGCCGGAATATTCTGACGTTAAATATGGCAGTTATTTATTTTTCACGTTAAAAGGAACGCAATACCTTTGAAGTAAGCTATGTGTAGTACGGTATAAAAACGCGCTACATTTGTACTTACCGTTATACGTGAGGTAAATATCCATTTTAAAGAGGTACCATGATTATGAATGTTTCAATTATCTTACGTACATTGTGTAATATATATTGGAAAGAAACCTCTGTGGCATCATTTCTAAGCATTTGCAAAACTTTTGCCCCAAATATTTAAAATAATACGTCATATGTATTTAAGAATAGATTATGGAATACAGGCAAAAATGTAAATCTGTCCTTAAAATGCAAAATGTATTCGAATGCAAATAAAAATGTTCACTTTTTATCTGTTTGTGGTTCTGTGTTCACTAGTTCTCTGAGAGTAGCATGGCGTGGTGATCGGTAAGGCTTGCATAAAATTTCAGGCAATCACACTGTGCCGACCATGTCGCACATACTTGAAAAGGTTAATAACTGAATTTAACACTTACATTAAATAGTCCCTTCCTTATTTTAATGATAAATCGGAGAGGGCTCTGCTGTTTATTCATGCTCTGACGCTGTTGGCCGCAAACGACACTCACATTGCACAGGAATAGTTAACTAAATCGATGACCTTTCATCTACAACGATCTGATGTAAATGTGAAACTAAAATGTCACGCCTTCACTGTGGTACAGCTTGTCGAAGCTCACAAAATGTTTGGTGTTTTCAACCAGATGTTAGAAGATACTTTAAATTATAGAAATTCCCATCCACGTCCCGTGAAGGTTATCCTCCCCTCTGCTGTGCATGCCTGGGTCTTCGGAGATATATCGCCCCTCTCCATTTCCATCCAGCCGACTTTGTGCAAGCCCTTCGTTTTGTATTGAACAGTCCGTTCTGGTTGATCTAGAAGCACAAATATCACTCAAAGTTCTATTTGTGTTCCGGGAGAATTCCTAATACGATATGTGGACAGGCCGATTAGTGGACAGGTCATACTGGCTCCAATACTGGGTAATGAACTTCATCAGGTTACAGACTTCTCCGTGGGTGAGCATTTCGGAGATAAAGACCACAGCTGTCTGAGCTTTAGCATAGGAATGGACAACAGCAGAAGCAGACGGTTTGCAAAGTAATCGGGGAGAGCATACTTAAGGTCTAGGAAGCGAAGATCAGCCAGGGCTCTTGAGAAGTATAAAGTAGCCAGGAAGGATATTAATAAGGGGTGTGGGAAAGCTAGAAGGGGACATGAGAAGTGCTTGATGAGTCGGATTAAGGAAAACACCAAGGTGCTCTACACATATGTGAAGAACAAGAGGATGACAAGAGTGAGGGTGGGACTGATCAAAAGGGTGTGATAGAGCAGGTCGGACACGAGTAATTTCTCCTTCTCGCCACTCCCGCCCCCACCCCCGCACCCGTAGCCTTGTAATTCTCATTACAGTATCCCTGTCTGACAATGCTGACGTCGCGCTAATTGGAGACACATGCTCAGTGGAAGCGTTCATTTCGTAGGGTGGGGAAGAGTGCGGGCTATTAGAAAGTAGCTAGTTGAACGATTTTGTTGTAGACCAGTGAGTCTTACGTCAGCAAAGGGTAAACAAAATGAGAGACTGCTCAGGGAGAGGATTTACGAGCAATCGGAGAAGTATAGTCCGATTCGCAATGGTCCGAATGGCTTTATGAGCCTTATGAGCAAGTCGTGCTTCGTGAGCGTTAATGACATTTTTGAGGAAGGGATAAACAAACTGATGAAAATTGATTTGTGGATGATGTGTATATGGATTTTAGTAAGGCATTTGACAAGGTTCATTCTGGAAGGTCCATCCGGAAACTCATGAGGCATTGAATCAGTGAAACCTTGTCCGCATTGATTGGGAATTGTCTTGTCCACAAGAGGCAGAGGGTGGTGGCTGATGGAGTGTATTCTGCATCTAGGTCCGTGACCAGTGATGCTCTGCAGGGATCTATTCTGGAACCCCTGCTCTTTGCGATTTGCATAAATAACTTGGGCGGGGAATTGGAAAAGTGGGTCAGTAAGTCTGTGGATAACACAAAATCTGGTTACGTTGTCGATATTGTAGAAGGTTGTCTGAGGCTACAACGGAATGTTGATAACATTCAGAGCTGAGCTGAGAAATGGTAGATGGAGTTCAATCCAGAAAAGCGTGAAATGATACACATTGTAAGAATGAACTTAAAAGCCGTGTAGAAAGTTAATGGCAGGATTTTTAGCGGCGTGGAGGAGCAGAGGGACCGTGGGGCCCAAGTCCATTGATCTTTCAAATTTGCCTGCAAGTTAATAGGGAGCTTAAGATGAGTTCTGGTGTGTTAACCTTCCTTAGTCAGGGACAGAATTTAAGAGCCCTGAGGTAATGTTGCAACTATTTAAAACTTGGTAACACCATGCTTGGAGCATTGTGTTCAATTCTGTTTGCCTCATTATTGGAAGGATGTGGAAGCTTTAAAGAGGGCGGGGATTTACTAGGATGCTGCCTGGTTTACAGAACATGTCTTAGGAGAAAAGGCTAAATGAACTATGTCTTTTTTTTCTTCGGAGTGAAGGAGGGTGACAAGCGACTCAATAGAGGTATATAATTTGTAAGAAGCAAAGAAGTAAGGACACCCAGCAAATTTTAACCAAGGGGGCAATTACTAATACCAGAAGTATTTAAAATGAGTGGAGAAAAATATGGGGAAGATGTCAGAGGGAGTTTTTAACACAGAGAGTGGTGAGTTTCTGGAATGCCTTTTGAAACAGAGATGAGGATAAAGTTCTTCAGCTAGAGAGTCATGAATCTGTGGAATTCATTGTGACAGAGGGCTGTGAAGGCCAAGCCATTGGGTGCATTTAATACAGTGATTAATAGGATCCTAATTGATATGTAGTTTGAGGGAGAAAGTGAGAGAATGGGATTGAAATAAATCATCCATTACTTTTTCTGAGAGTGGTGGAGGCCAGATCATTCAGTATAATTAGTGTGCCAGGTCATTAGATATACTTATAAAAAGTATTCAAGCACCTTGGGTTTTATTGTTTCACAGCATTGAATGACAGTGGATTTAATTTGGCTGTTTTTGGCAATAATCAACAAAAAAAGAATGTTGTGTCAAAGTGAAAACAGATCTCTACAAAGTGATAAATTAATTACAAATATAAAACACAAGATAATTGATTGCATAAGTATTCATCCCCTTTAATATGGCATGCCAAATCATAACTGGTGCAGCCCATTGGTTTTAGTAGTCACATAATTAGTTAAATGGAGATCATTTTGTGAAGTCAAGGTATTTCAATTGATTGTAGTAAAAATACACCTGTATCTGGAAGGTCCAACTGCTGGTGAGTCAGTATCCTGGCAAAAACTACACCATGAAAACAAAAGAACACTCCAAGCAATTCTGCAAAAAGGTTATTGAAAAGCACAATTTAGGAGATGGATACAAGAAAATGTCCAAGTCACTGAATATCCCTTGCAGTACAGTTAAGTTGTTCATCAAGACATGGAAAGAATATGTCACAGGTGTAAATTTGCCAAGAGCAGGCTGTCCTCAAAAACTGAGTGACCATGCAAGAAGGGGACTAGTGAAGGAGGCCACCAAGAGACCTATGACCACTCTGGAAGAGTTACAAGCTTCAGTGGCTGAGATGGGAGAGACTGTGCATACAACAACTGTTGCCCAGGTACTTCACCAATCCCAACTTTATGGGACAGTAGCAAAGAGGAAGCCACTGGTGGAAAAAACTGACATGAAGTGTTAGCTAGAAAGCATGTGGGAGACTGAAGCAACACACATCAAAGTTGCTGGTGAATGCAGCAGGCCAGGCAGCATCTCTAGTACCTCTTCCTAGAGATGCTGCCTGGCCTGATGCATTCACCATCAACTTTTATATGTGTTGCTTGCATTTCCAGCATCTGCAGAATTCCTCGTGTTTGGGAGACTCTGAAGTCAGCTTGATGAAGGCTCTACGGGCTGATAAAACCAAAATTGAACTTTTTGGCCATCAGACTACATGCTTTTTTTTGGCAAAACCAAACACAGCACATCATCAAAATCACACCATCCCGACCATGAAGCATGGTGGTGGCTGCATCATGCTGCAAGGCTTGTGAAGGTAGAGGGTAAAGTCAATGCAGCTAATGCAGGGAAATCCTGGAGGGAAACCTGATGCAGTCTGCAAGAGAAGTGCAACTTTGGACAAGATTTGTTTTCCAGAAGGACAATGACCCCAAGCATAAAGCCAAAGCTACACAGGAATGGCTTAAAAAACAACAAAGTTAATGTCCTGGAGTGGCCACGTCCAACTGAGAATTTGTGGCTGGACTTAAAAAGGGCTGTTTACTCATGATCCACATGCAATCTGACAGAGCTTGAACTGTTTTGTAAAGAAGAATGGGGAAAAATTGCAGTATCCAGATGTGCAAAGCTGATAGAGACCTATCCACACAGACTCAAGTCTGTAATTACTGCCAAAGGCGCATCTAATAAATACTGACTTGAAGGGGGTGAATAATTATGCAATCAATTATTCTGAGTTTTATATTTCTAATTAATTTGGATCACTTTGTAGGGATTCATATTCACTTTGACATGAAAGAGCCTTTTTGGTATCAAAAAGAAAGCCAATTAAATCCACTGTGAGTTCATGTTGTAAAAACATGAAAATTTCCAAGGACGGGGTGAATACTTTTTATAGGCACGTAGATGTTTAGCTATTTATACAGATGATTCATGTAGTGATGGAGTATAGCACCAGAAGGCACAGTGTCAGAATACAAAGACACCCCTTTAGAAAAGAGTTGAGGAGGAATTTCTTTAGTCAGAGGGAGGAGAATCTATGGAATTCATTGCTACAGACAACTATGGAGGCCAAGACACTGGGTATATTTAATGCAGAGTTAATAGGTTCTTGGTTAGTAAGGGCACCAAAGGTTAGAGGGAGAAGGCAGGAGAATGGGGTCGAGTGAGATAATAAACCAGTCATGATTGAATGGCGGAGCAAACCCGATAAGTCAAATGAGCTAATTCTCCTCCTATGCCTCATTTAAGGTGGAGTCAAGTAAATATTCAATAGACTGAGGAACTGAGTGTCATGGACATCTGGCACAGAAGAGATGAATGTCAGGTAAAGAATTTGGATCCTATTGACTGGCTTCTGCTTCTATTTTCTTCTATGATTCTGTCTCTGTAAACTAATTTCTATCCCTGTTAGTTAATGTTGAATTGCACTCAGGAAATAAACATGCAAGTACCACTGTGAGGGAAAGACTTGATGTTTACTGAGATAAATTGCTTTAACTGCCAGTCTTTCTGCAAGAACTCACAGAAAGTAGCCAAGCAACTCTTGAGATTGGTGTCTACTTCCTGTACAACAGCTTTTGTGTTGTCAGTTAAGTAAGCAAGATTGTAAGCCCAAATCAACATTCACACGTATCTGCACTTGGCAGATATACAAGTCTTAATTCAATTTCCAAATGCCTTTAACTCATGGTTCGGGTTTCATAAGGAGATATGAAACTGCAAAGATAGGAGAGTGCACTGCGACCATCATGACAGGACGTCTGCTCTATTCAAGGTTCGTGCATGCTGTTTCTCTGCTCTTTGTCTCTTCCAACTAACCTGGAGGCCCTCTCCCCACAGGCTCTCCCTCACCACACAGCTGATGAATCCAAAGGAACAGTGGAAACCGATACAATCTGACACTAGCAGCATCGCAGGGCTTGCCAGTCAGCATTGAACCCAACAAAGGATTGCCTTAGGAAAGATAGATCTGTTTGTCCTCAGGGTTTACTCCTGAAGCCTTCCCCATGAGTCCCATGAGTGACAGGTGAGGTTGGAGATCAGAGTTTTCCTTCTCCTAGATGAGCTGCCAACTACAGTTGACAAACCCCATCTGCCGAAGCGACTGGCTTGAAATGTCAGTGAAATGCCTTTGCCCCTTCTCCTGTCAGTAGAAACAGTTCTGCTGGACTTAGTAGCTAAGCCACATGTGACGGCCAGAAGCCAGACTAGGCTGTCAGATGCTATTTGAGATACCCGCCATTGGAAGCATTTAATTGTCACAATGGCGGGTGCATTGGGAGCAAGGGTGGACCCAAATGCAAGACACATCTTTTGAGGTTACGGTATGGACTCCAAGCCAGAGACTGGGCAAGGACCCAATACCTGGGTCTTGCCTTGGGCTCGGTCCCCAGAACCAGGCATGGACATGACATGGGCTAGGAAGAGGAGGAACATGGAAGAGGAGCCTCAGTCTCGGGAGAGCAGGTACATGGAACCATGGACACATACACAGAACACAGAGTTGGGACCCCTCCTTGGAAACAGGACATAGGGCTGGGGCTCATGACCACCACCACCCCACCACCCACCGCGGAGCAATGGCAAGACGGCCTGACTTACCCCATGGAGGTGAGGACAAGACAAGACAAGACAAACACCAAAGAACAACACAGTTCTGATCTAGCTCCAGTGATAGAACTAGACTGAGGTGCAGGCGAGGGCTACAGAAGAGGGCTAGAGGTGAGAGGGGCAGAGAAGGGATCCAGATTGGGGGGTAGGACAGGAATCACAGACCGCCAGGGCCAGGACTTGATTAGGTACTCGGATGCCACCAGGGCCAGGACTTGACTAGGTACTTGGATGCTGCCAGGTCAAGGACTCGACTGGGTACATGGATGCCGCCGGAGCCAGGACTTGGACTTGGACGTGGTACTTGGATGCCGCCAGAGCCAGGACTTGGACGTGGTACTTGGATGCTGCAAGAGCCAGGACTTGGACGTGGCACTTGGAACCTCAGGGTAGTGGCGAGCTCTAGACTCGGCCCAGGAACAGTAGCCAGTGGCTCCTGATTCTGTCCGGCAGGTTAACTGACGGACCCACCTTGATGAAGAAACTTTGCAGGCTCGCTTCGGTGAGGTAACTGGATAGGGTTGCTCCGGTGAGGAAGGGCGAATTATCGGCAGAGACTAGGCTTGCTCCGGCCAGGTGACATCGGCACACCATAACTTTGATGACTTTGCAGACGCTCCTGCGCCGAACGGCTGATAGCTGGAGACTATAAACTACCTGTTCAGCCGAGCATTAATTGCCTCTAATCACCAAAGCCAAGGGACACGGGAAAACAAGGAATTAACGGTCCGGATGATAACATAAACAAGCTAAATTTAAAGGGGCCCCGAACCGGACCATGACATTAATAGGTTGTGGGAGCTTATCCCCATTACCTTCCCTGGGTATGACAACCTTGAGGAGCACCACCACTCCACCACAAACCACCCTCTGCAAACCCATCACCACAAATATATACAGCACTTCATCTCCTAAATATTCCATACGCTTGGCAAATTATGCAGCTAACTTCATGACTAATATACTGCAAAGTCCTTTGATGTTTAACTTTAAGAGAATAGGAAAAGGGATTAATGGAATCATTTTGGGAAATAAATGCACACTGAGGTCAGTCAAGTTTTTTAAAAGATATCAGCCAGGGATTCCTTAACTTTTTTATGCTTTGAACACCTTTAACCAAGAGGTCCGTACACCCCAGGTTGGGAAACCCTGAAGTAGACACAGGAATATGAAAACGCAGGTCAGCAGGAAAGCAGGTGAGACTGCGGATGATGGAAACCACTCCCTTCTTTTCATCCACCCTTTATTTTACCTTATCCCTGTGTACCATTACTCCTCCTCTTTCCCCTCCCCCATCTCACAACCTGCCCATCACCTTCCACCCTCTGGTTCTCTCCCTACTTCCCTTCATTCCATGGTCTCCTGTCCTCTCCAAACACATTCCTTATTCTTCATCCCTTTGCCTTCCTAATTTATTACCACCCACTTCTCACATCATTCCCTTTTCTCCTCTTCCCACAAACTTCTGCCTTGCCCTGCTCAACCAAATTCATCCATCCCCTGCCAGCTCCTGCTCTTCCTCCTCCCCTTACCCTCTGTTTTCTGGCTTCTGCCCCTTTCCTTTCCAGTCCTGATAAATGGCCTTGTCCTGAAATGTTGACTGTGCTTTCTCTTCAGATGCTGCCTTACCTGCTGGATTTCTCCAGCATGTTCTATGTTGATATAATTGAATGCGAGCAGGAGTAAGTTACTGCACAGGATGAAGTTCTGGCCTTCTCCTGAATCTATGAGATCCTTCTGCCTTGCTGTTGTCTGGAAAAGGGCACCTACAAGGATTTTATGCCTGTCGAGATTGAGTGGCGCTGAGGTTTTCAAACAGCAGTCAGGTAATTCATGTAAGAAAGATATGAAGGTCTCACAGCTAGGGAAACAGGGGCAAATATGAACTTTCTTATTGGAGAAACAAACAATCTACTGGAGGGACTTAGCAGGTCAAGCAGCATCTGTAGCGAATTTCCAACCTCTCACTGCTGCGGGTGGAAATCCCCACTTGCTTCAAAAAGACAACAATTATACCAGTGTCTAAGAAGAATAATGTGGGCTGCCTTAATGACTTCATCCAGTAACACTCACATCGACAGTGATGAAATGCTTTGAGAGGTTGGTCATGACTAGACTGAACTCCTGCCTCAGCAAGGACCTGGACGCATTGCAATTTGCCTACTGCCACAATAGGTCAACGACAGACGCAATCTCCATGGCTCTCTACACAGCTTTAGACCACCTGGAGAACACAAACACCTATGTCAGGATTTTGTTCGTCAACTACAGCTCAGCACTTAATACCATCATTCCCACAATCATGATTGAGAAGATGCAGATCCTTGGCTTCTGTACCTCTCTCTGCAATTGGATCGTCAACTTCCTAACTGGAAGACCACGATCTGTGTGAATTGGTGATAATATCTCCTCTTCGCTGATGATTAACACTGGTGCACCTCAGTGGTGTGTGCTTAGCCCTGCTCTACTCTTTCTATACTCATGACTGTGTGGCTCGGCATAGCTCAAAATTACAATCTATAAATTTGCTGATGTTACATACATTGTTGGTGGAATCTCAGATGATGACGAGAGGGCATACAGGAGCAAGATATGCCAACTAATGGAGTGGTATTGCAGCAACAACCTGGCACTCAACGTCAGTAACACGAAAGAGCTGATTGTGGACTTCAGGAAGGGTAAGACGAAGGAACACATACCAATCCTCATAGAGGGATCAGAAGTGGAGAAAGTGAGCAGCTTCAAGTTCCTGGATGTCAAGATCTCTGAGGATCTAACCTGGTCCCAACATATTGATGCAGTTATAAAGAAGGCAAGACAGTGACTATATTTCATTAGGAGTCTGAAGAGATTTGGCATGTCAACAAATACACTCAAAAACTTCTATAGATGTACCGTGGAGAGCATTCTGACAGGCTGCATCACTGTCTGGTATGGTGGGTGTGGGGGCACGTGCTACTGCATAGGACTGAAAGAAGCTGCAGAGGGTTGTATATCTAGTCAGCTCCATCTTTGTACTAGCCTACGAAGTACCCAGGACATTGTTAGGGAGCGGTGTCTCAGAAAGGTAGCGTTCATAATTAAGGATCCCCAGCATCCAGGGCATGCCCTTTTCTCACTGTTGCCATCAGGTAGGAGGTACAGAAGCCTGAAGGCACACACTTTAGTTCTGTACAGTTCTTATTAAAAATCAATGAACTGTTCATTCCACTTCTGTGTCTCTGTAAAGGAAAATTATTTTAAAATTCATTATGTGTTCTTTCCTGGTTCAGCTCAGCATATTTGCATATGTATTCTCAAACAAAGGAGATGATGCACGTGTCCAAGGCCACTAGGAAACACTTTATTAGAACTAGCATACACGCAATACAAAAGGAAAAATAAATCTCTGTAGCAGTACAGAATCAAAATAATGCTTATCATCCACTAAGCGAGCTGATCTGGAGGGGTCCGCAGATCTGACAACCTCACATGCAGCCTGTTTTTTCTCTCCTGCTTTCTCTCCCCCAAGTCGAAGTCTAACTCTGGCTCAACATACACTGACTCTCTCGATGCACTGTCCCCTATCTTAACACAAGTCACCAGACATGACCTTGACTAGGACGGAACCCTCTCCTCTTGCACAAAGAAGGTGCCCCTTTTATACCCTTCAAGACCCCTTACACGGGTATTTTTCCAAGCAATTGGTACCTGCTCCTGCACAATGACCCTTCCTTCCTGTGAAAAACATGTTTTCACCATTTTCCACTGTTATGGCTATAGACTTGTACTCCCGCAACTTCCTCAAAACATCACTGTGGACTGGTTCTCTTGTACTTTCTCAAGACAATTCCTCTCCAAACTAACAGAACTTTGCCTTACGGCTTCCATTTAATTTTAGCATAAACCAAGGAGGAAACACATTTAACTTATTTCTTACACTCCACCCCTTGATTCCTCATTGGTACATTATATAAAACTTATGGTAAATACAAGTTAGCTGGAATTATCATAATATAATTAAGCAATAGGATTATTATAATAATCTGATAATTCTGCATAAGCAGTAAGCTAAAATAAACTGTATCTTAATGACAACTGATATGATTTGTTCATGTCCACTATTCCTCAGTCCCAAACTTTATTTTGAATAATGCAAATCCGAACGTAATTATCAAGGTTAAATTTCACAGATGTGTAGGTGACATCATTGTAATGTGGATGTTTTCCTTTTCTATAGCTGTTCTTTTTCACAGTTCAAACAGTGATCTTTGCTCAGGGGAACGTCCATGCCGTCCATAAGATTAATTCCGAGCTGTTATTTCACATGGGAGAAAATCAAGTATCCTTTATTATCAGTCTTACAAAAAGTTAAATCATTCTGGTTTGGCCATTTTCTCATTATTCAAACACAAGATGTTCTGTCCCTTGTACTGATACTCAGTAAGTGTAACTGTCTCCATTTGCTACAATCTCCCCCTTGCAGACCAGAGAATTTCAAATGTGCACCCATATTTACCTCTCATTGTGGGAGCCCTTTCTTCAGTGCCTGTTTCCTCCTCTGGCTCTGGGCTCTACTTAATCATCCTGGCCATCGGTGATCCTTGGGGTAAAGGTCTGTTGTTTAAATTGTAGAAGGGTTGGCATGGTATAGTCGACCACCCCTATAAGGTGTGAGCTGATGTCAAAACACAAATCTATTGTTTTAAAAGTGCATTCATTCTTTCGATTAGCCCTGATGCTTGAGGGTAATAGGGTATGTGATATAGCCAATGTATTCCTCTGCTGACAGCCCAGTCTTTCACAGCTTACCCCGAGAAGTGAGACCCATTATCTGACTGTATTTCTCAAGGGTCTACTTAACAACCAGTCAACTTCTGCAGTCCCTTCAGTGTGTGATCCTGGTCAGCTTTTGTGCAAGAAATTTCCATTAACAAACCATGGTAAGCAAATATTTAAATCATTGCTGCTGTGACTGGTATCCGATGTAATCAATCAGCTATTCCTGGGCCGGACCATCTTCTCACCTATCCCTTTTAACGTTGGCTGTTGGCTTCTCAGGGAGTGCTAACAAGTATCACACGCAGTAATAACTGCTTTTGTCATGTCTTCTGTTAGTTGTATCCCTTGTTGTTTAGCCTATTTGACCATGCCATGTGCTCCCAAATGACCAGCCACATGATGTACCCATTGTTGCATCGCATGGGTGTTGAACTGATTTACCCGGATTAAGTGCTCCACTTAACTATTAAAGGCAAAGCATCTTTCTGTTGAGTGTCTACATGGAAAACAGTGATCTTCATTCGTTGGGCTGCTTCCCAGCTCATTTCCCAAAGTGTTTGTCCCCACAAAGGCTTTCCCTGTAACTGCCAGCTTTGTTATGCCACCCTGATCTCTGCACTGGCATTCCATTCGCAGCCGCCCAGAGGCGGTGTGTGTGTGTGTGTGTGTGTGTGTGTGTGTGTGTGTGTGCGCAGCTGACTCATTTTGTGTCGCAGCGGTAATGTGACTGCTACCAGCTCACCTAGTTGGCCGAACTGCCCTCCCCCAGCCGCTGCAGATCTGCACTTTACACTGGGTTCATCTGGGCAGCTCCCCATCCGTGGACAGTGGCTTTCCAGTGACTGGAGCCATCCATAAGGCAGGCGCTGTGCTTGTCCGCTTCAGCAACTCTTCATATGGGACACCGCAGGGAACAGGAGAAAGAGGCACTGGTGTGGGGGGCCACTTCCATCTCACATTAGAGCAGGGGTTTTCAACCTCTTTTATGCCATGGACCAATGCCACTAAGCAAGAGGTCCATGGACTCCAGGTTTGGAACCCCTGCACCAGAGTCCTGCTGCGCCCTCCTCGACGTTAGCGGGGCTTCCTGACAGCAACCACGAACCATGTCATAATGGGGAGGTCAGGTCTCATGACGGCCTCGCTTCCCTCCGCCTCCACCAAGGCCCAGTAGCAGGCCAGCAGCTGTCTTTCAAAGGGCGTGTGTCAGGCAGGGCCTGGGCTATTCCTTCCTTACAGGCCTTGTATGCCTGTCGCTGCACTGGACCACGTTCAAAAGTTGCTTTCTTCCCAATTACTTTCTATAAGGGTTGTGACAGGACAGTTAGGTGTGGTATATGCCGCCTCCAGTATCCCAGTAGCCCCAGGATCCTTGCTTATTTGTGGAGTAGCCATCTTAGTTACCTTATTCCGTATCTTATCTGGAATAACTTGATATCCTGAGACCCACTAGACTGTCTGGGTTGGCCCCTGTATTTTCTATGGATTCACCACCCATCTTCTCTCCATCTTGTAGCTTACTAGTATGTCCAGGGCCTCAGCTGTCTCTTCCTCGGTGGATCCTTTAAGCATGACGCCATTGATGTAGCGAACTACCTGAATATCAGGTGGGAGAGCACGTACATCAGGGTCTCGCGCTATCAGTCCAAGCCACAGGGTAGGGCTATGCACTCATCCGTGAGGCAATCTGGTAAAGGTGTACTGTCTGCCTCCCTTTGTGAAGTTCACTGGATCCCAGGACTCTGGCACCAGGTGAATAGAGAAGAATGTGTTGGCCAGATCTATCACAGCATACCGTCTCTCATCTCCCCGTGACGTTGTTCCCACTAAGGTCACTCATGTCGGGGACAGCAGCAGTTAACGGAGGGGAGTGTTTATTGAACCGGCGATAATCATCTGTCATCCTGCTCCTGCTGCTGCTGTTGGGCTTCTTTACTGGCCAGGACTATTAAACTCAAAAGTTGCGTGTTTGATCACACCTTGTTTTAATAACTCTGCTTGGGTGTCTGAGACCTCTGTATGTCCTCCTGCTATTAGGTACTGTATCACACAAACCAGGGCACTCGATGGCAGTATTGTAAGGGGCGCCCGCTGAGCTAGCCCCACTGAAACAGTTGCTGTTAAGATGCCAAATGTGAACTTCCCCAATTTGGCCAGCACTGCTACCGTGTGAGCTTGTACTGCCAGGTCCTCACGAGTGACGTACTGCTCAGATCTCAGTGGGAGATCGTCAGGGCCGTCACCACGCTTACTATCAGCGCCATATCAGATATTGCCATCCCAGCCGTCGGGGTCCCATCCTTTACCCATTGCTGCCCTCATTTTGATAGGGTCAGGCTGCTGATCACTCAGCTTTGCCCAATGCTCCTGCTATGCTCTAAGTCCCTTACACGCTAGGGTGGCTTGCTGCGACGTAACCTTGTCAGCTCATTCAGGGGCTGTCCTAGCTGATTCAGCTGAAGTAAGATTTTGCTGCTCCACGATTCCAATTCTGTCATTACGGCAGACAACTTTTGCTCTGCTACTCTATACATGTCAAATGCAGTTTTCAAAGCAAACAGCAAAATCCAACAAGCCATTCCCTTACTGGCTTCCAGTTTGGGAATCCTTACCTTACTTACCAGAGTGGCTGCCATGTCCAGGACATCATCTCTACTCCTCTCCATCTCAGCTCTCTAACATGATAGAGGGCAGCACTCAGCCAGCATGCTGGCCACTGCAGCAAAACCATGGGTGTTGTCCCTCCACCCTGCTGCTTTAACCTCAGTCTCACCCTCAGATTTCTCCTGTTGTTTGCAATACATAGCACCCATTAGGCTGAATCTTGCTTGCAGTGCCAATTTATAAAGCCAAATTTATTTTAATATTTGTTATGTGTCCTTTCCTGGTTCAGCTCAGGATATTTGCATTTGTATGCACAAAGGAGATCTCACACATATCCAAGGCCACAAGGAAACATTTTATTATAACTAGCATACGTGCAATACAAAAGGAAAAACAAGTCTCTGTAACAGTACAGAAATCAAAATAAAGCTTATCATCCACTAAGCAAGCCCACAAATCCGGCAACCTCACACGCAGCCTGTTCTCTCTCTCTTTCTGAGTCTAACTCTGACTCAACATGCATTGACTCTCGATGTACAAACATTTGTACTGTTCCCTTTCTTAACACCAGTCACCAGACATGACCTAGCCTCGGACAAAACTCTCTCCTACGGCACTAAGAAGGTTCCCCTTTTATACCCTTCCAAACCCCTTCCATGGGTATTTTTCCGGGCATTTGGTATCTGTACCTGCACAATGACCTCGCCTTCCCATGAAAAACTTGTTTTTCACCGTATTCCTCTGTTATCTATAGACGTGTACTCCAGTAACTTTCTCAAAGAATTGCTGTGGACTGGTTCTCTTGTACT
Organism: Mobula birostris; assembly: GCF_030028105.1. NCBI lineage: Eukaryota > Metazoa > Chordata > Chondrichthyes > Myliobatiformes > Myliobatidae > Mobula > Mobula birostris. The sequence continues at coordinate 35,607,850 of NC_092374.1, forward strand.
TTCTCTAAACAATCCCTCTCCAAACTAACAGCACTTTGCCTTCAGACTTCCATTTTATTTTAGCATAAACCAAGGAGGAGTCACATTTAACTTTTTCCTTACAGTCTCTTCCTCTGCACTCGGGCCATCTCTGAACACCGTGCCAGTACGATAGAATCAGTTAGCATCTGGATACATGCATCTCAGTACAGAGAGCTTATAATGCTGGAGGAGGGTACAGGCACAGATTGGGAGATCCGAAAAGTATGTGTAATTTAACATTGTGATAACAGGCGTTCACTTAGTCTGCTTGGGGTCAAGGCATTGCAGCTGGTCATTTGGAACACTGACCAAGGGGCCACTCTCTGCATGCTCAGCTGGATACTAAATCCGTGCACATTACTGTAACCCCATTGGTCTCATAAGCAGGAAACCTGGTGTTAATGGGGACTGGAGAGACTTCCCAATTGAAACAGCAATTATAATCATGACTTAGGATCATAGAGTCACAGCCTACTACATCACAGAAACCGGCCCTTCAGCCCATCTAGTCTGTGCTGAACTGTAATTCTGGCTAGTCCCATCAACCTGCACCTGGACATTGCCGTCCATACACCTCCCATCCATGTAGCTATGCAAACATGTCTTAAATATTGGAATTGAACCTGCATCCACCACTTTCGCTGTCAGCTCATTCCACTCTTGCACCATCCTCTGAGTGAAAAAGATCCTCCTCAGGTTCCCTTTAAATATTTTGTCTTTCACCCTTAACCTATGAACTCTAATTCTTGTCTCACCCAACCTGAGTAAAAAAAGTCTGCTTGCACTTATCCCATGTATACCCTTCATACTTATTCTTCTATCAAATCTCCCCTCATTCTCCTATGCTCCAAGGAATAAAGTTCTTAACTATTTAACATTTCTCCTAAAGAATCCATAGGGACAAGTGATTGTAATACGATCGAAAGCACCCTACAATTTGAGAAGCTAAAGTTAGATCTATCAGTATTACAGTGGGGTAAAGGGAATTACAGTGCCATGAGAGGGGAGCTGGCCAAAACTGATTGGAAAAGAACACTGGCAGGAATGATGGCAGAGCAGCAATCGCTGGAATTTCTGAGAGAAATTCGGAAGGCGCTCGATATATACATAACAAAAAGGAAGAAGTATTCTAAAGATGGGATGACACAACCATGCCTGACACATGAAGTCAAACCGCCCTTGAAAGTTGTATAATACAACAAAAATTAGTGGAAAGTCAGAGAATTGGGAAGCTTTAAAAAACCAACAGAAGGCAACTAAACAACTCATAAAGAAGGAAAAGATGGAATACAAAGGTAACCTAGCCAATAATACTAAAGAGGATACCAAAAGTTTCTTCAGATACATAAAGTGTAAAGGAGGGGCAAGAGTGGATATCGGACCGCTGAAAGCGATGCTGGAGAGGTAGTAATTGGCAACACGGAAATGGTGGACAACCTGATTAAGTATTTTGCATCAGTCTTCACTGTGGTATGCTGGAAGTTTGAGGGTGTCGGGGCAGAGGTGTGTGAAGTTGCAATTACTCAGGAGAAGGTTCTTGGGAAAGTGAAAGGTCTGAAGGTAGATAAGTCACCTGGATCAGATGGTGTACACCAGGGTTCTGAAAGAGGTTGTGGAGGCATTAGCAATGATCCTTCAAGAGTCAATATCTTCTGGCATGGCTCCGGAGGACTAGAAAAGTAGAAATGTCACTCCACTCTTCAAGAAGGAAGCGAGGCACAAGAAAGGAAATTATTGGCCAGTTAGTCTGACCTCAGTGGTTGGGAAGGTGTTGGAGTTGATTGCTAAGGATATGGTTTTGGGTACTTGGAGGCACGTGATAAAATAGGGGGTAATCAGCATAGTTTCCATCAGAGAAAATCTTGCCTGAAAAATCTGTTCAAATTCTTTGAAGAAATTACAGGCAGGGTAGACAAAGGAAAATTGGTAGATGTTGTGTACCTGGGTTTTAAGAAGGCCTTTGACAGGGTGCTACACATGAGGAAGGTTAACACATAAGGGCCACAGCATTACAGGAAAGATACGAGGATGGATAGAGCAGCCGCTGATTAGTAGGAGGCAAAGAATGGGAATAAAGGGTGCCTTTTCTGGTTAGCTGCCCGTGACTAGTGGTATAAAAGAGAGGCAAGAATGGATATCGATCTGCTGGAAAATTATGCTGGAGAGGTAGTAATGGGGACAAGGAAATGGTGGATGAACTGATTAAGTATTTTGCATCAGTCTTCGCTGTGAAATACACTAGCAGTATGCCTGAAGTCTGTGTGGGATTGTTTCTTTTTACATTATATGCCAAGGACTTGGATGATGGTATTGATTGCTTTGTGTCCAAGTTTGCAGTTAATACAGAGATAGGTGGCAGGGCATGTAGTTTTGAAGAAGAAGAGAGGCTACAGAAGGACTTAGACAGATGAGGAGAATGAGCAAAGAGGCAGATGCAATAGAATGAAGAAAGAAAAGTGTGAACTATTTTCTAAATGGAGAGAAAATTCAAAAATCTAACGTGCAAACGGTCTTGGGAGTCCTTAAAGTTTAAGTTGCAGCTTGAGTTAGTGGTGAGGAAGGAAAATGTGATGTTAACATTAATTTCATTAGGACTAGGATACGAAAGCAAGGATGTAAAACACTGGTAAGGCCTCACTTGGAGCATTGTGAATAGTTTTGGCACCTTATTTAAGAAAGGATGTGCTGACAGTGGAGAGGGTTCAAAGGAGATTCACAAAAATCATTCCAGGACTGAAAGGCTTGTACTACGAGAAATATTTGAGAGGTGACCTCATTGAAATCTATCGAATATTGAAAGACCTTGATCGAGTAGAAGTGGAGAGAATGTTTCCTTTGGTGGGGGAGTCTAAGACTAGAGAACACAGCCTCAGAATAGAGGGGCGTCCTTTTAGAATGGAGATGAGGAGGAACTTCTTTAGCCAGAGAGTGGTGAATCTGTGGAATTCATTGCCGCAGGCAGCTGTGGAGGCCAAGTCATTGGGTATATTCAAGGCAGACGTTGATAGATCTTGATTTGTCAGAGCATGAAGAGATACGGGGAGAACGCTGGAGATTGGGGCTGAGAAGGAAAATGGATCAGCCATGATGGAATGGCAGAGCAGACTCGATGGGCCAAATGGCCTAATTCTGCTCCTATATCTTTTGGTCTTATAATTCAGTCCTCAAGTTCTGGCAACATTCTTGTAAATTCTTTCTGTCCTTGCAAATCTTATTGATATCTTTCCTGTACATGGGTGACAAGAATGCACACAATACTTCAAATTTGGCCTCACCAATGTCTCATAATACTTTAATGTACCATTCCAACTCCTGTGCTCAATACTCTGATTTATGAAGGGCAATGTGCCAAAGGCTCTTTTAACATCCCTATCTACCTATGTCACTACTTTCAAGGAATTGTGGCTCTGTTTTCCCACATCCCATTGCCTACTGGTCCTCAGTGTCCTACTGTTCACTGTGTAAGTCCTACCTTGCTTTGTCCTCCCAAAGTACAACACCCTACCATTTGTCTGCACTTAAATTCCATTTGCCGTTTATCAGCCAAGATTTTCAGCTGATCCTCATCCCATTGCAAACTTCGATAGCCTTCCTCTCTGTCCTCTACATCCCCAATTTTGTGTTGTCTGCAAATTTGCTGGTCCGGTTTACCACATTATCATCTCAGTCATAAATATAGACAATAAACAACAATGGACCCAGCACTATTCCATGTGACACACCAATATTCATACATCTATTAGCACTCTCTGGAGCATATGGATCTTGGACCTCCAGAAAGTGTCCACAGTAGGGGTGATTGATAAGTTTGGGGCCTAAGGTAGAAGGAGATGAGTTAGACAGTTCTTGTTACATGCACATGCAGTTCAACTCTTTAAGTGATTATGCAGAAAGTTTGAAGTTAATAACTCACCTCCTTCCACCTTAGGCCACAAACCTATCACTCACCCCCTGCTGTGGACACATTCTGGAGGTCCAAGATCCGTATGCCCCATGACCACTGGACTAAGAGTGTAAATGTAGGAGGGGAAAATGTTGAAAAAGAAATGTGCTATGTTTTCTAAAATTGACTCCTTCTACCTTAGGCCACAAACTTATCAATTACCCCTGGTATACCTACTTTGCTCGTTGCAAAATACAATCATTTATGCTGTCATAGTTCCCTCTGGTGGCAAAGAATGATATTTTATAACTGAGTGAAACAAACATCCCCTTACATAGCTTCCAAATAATCTTATGCAGATGGATAGTGTGGAAGATTGTCTAAAGCAAGCTGGAAAGTTGGTTGGAGCGTTTGCAGTTGATATTTAATCCTAACGTGGGAGGTGATACATTTAAGGAAATCAAATAGGGCTAGTATATTGGCTGTAAATGGTAGAACACTAAGGAATGTTGAACAGACAGACCTGGGATCTATGTCCATGGTTGTCTAAAGATAGAAACACAGGTCGATAGGGTAGTGCAAAAGGCATGCCTGCTTACATAGGTTGGGGGCATAGAGTATAAGCGTTGGGATGTTGTGTTGCAACTTCATGAAACACTGGTTAATCGCACTTGGAGTATTGTGTGCATTTCTGATCACTACACCAGCGGTCCCCAACCACCGGGCCGCAAGGCATGTGGTACCGGGCCGCGAGAAAATGATACGATTTGGCGACAGGAGTCAGCTACACCTTTCCTCATTCCCTGTCATGCCCACAGTTGAGATTTAACGCACGCGAGGTTATTACGCGCGCGCTATCCATGTCAGCGCATGAAGGAGATCAACTCCTCGAGCTTGCAAGTGACAGCGGGCTGAAAAGTATGTTTGACATAACATCTCTGCCGGCATTCTGGATCAAAGTCAAGGCTAAATATCCTGACATAGCCATCAAAGCACTGAAAACGTTGCTTCCATTTCCAACATATCTCTGCGATGCATGCAACGAAAGCTAAATTGCAGAATAGACTGGACATAAGGAAACCCCTTCGAGTATCGCTGTCTCCCATCACCCCTCGATAGGACTGTCTTGTTGCAGGAAAACAAGCCCAGGGCTCCCACTTCAGCGATATTAGTGTGTTGCAATGATTTTGTATGTTCATACGGGGAAAATATGTGCTGTGTTTTTAATATCCAAACATTAATTAAAATGTTATGATGCTATTGAATTATAAGTGACTTATATAATCTTTTAACAATTACAGCACGGAAACAGGCCATCTCTGCCCTTCTAGTCCATGCTGAACGCTACTCTCACCTAATCCCACCAACCTGCACACAGCCCATAACCCTCCATTCCTTTCCTGTCCATATACCTGTCCAATTTTTCTTTAAATGATAATATTGAACCTGCCTCTCCCACTTCTACTGGAAGTTCGTTCAACACTTACTTTAAGCTCCCCTGTCCTCCCCTGATAATTGACATATCACTATGTTCATGCGAGGAAAATATGCGCTGTGTGCTTAATATTAAATTCGTTAGATAAACGCTTTTAGAAATGAAATTGAGTGTATTAGCCACTTATCACCTATATTCCGGTTGTGATTAATATCCCCCCCAAACAGAATCGCCAAAAACTATTTGTAGAAAAAAGTCGGCACGTACAGGAATGCGCAAGTCCCGCATGCGCACACAGATGCCCGGGCAAGGCTTCATGGTCATTGTAGTCTTTCTCGGGGTAAACACAATGTATTTGACTGCTGCCCTTGTCCGTTGGCTACACGATCGCCCGCCCCCTCCCCCGCCCTCGCATCCGGATCGGCCGGTCCGCAAGATTATTGTCAATAATAAACCGGTCCGCGGTGCAAAAAAGGTTGGAGACCCCTGCACTACATTATAGGAAGGTTGTAATTGTGCTGGAGGAAATGCGGAATGGTTTCACCAGTTGGATTGGAGGATTTTAGTTATGGAGAGAGATTGGACAGGTCACTGTTGTTTATCCTGAAAGAAAGGCGACTGGGAGGTGACCTGATAGAAGTGTATAAGATCATGAAGGGCATAGATAGGGTTGATTGACAAAGTCATAGGAATCAAGGTCAAGAGGGCATAGATTAAGATGAGAGGACAGACCTTTAAAAGGGATCTGGGGTAAGGTTGTTTTACTGGTTGATATCTGAACACATTTTTGTTCAGAACACAGAGTTTGTGCAATCAAATACAATTTGTTCGTTCATCATGTGCCATGTGGTATGACGTAGGCGATCATGGGCTGTCCGTGACCATGATTGTTCTTCTCAAATTTTTCTACAGAAGTGGTTTGTCATTGCCTTTTTGGTAGTGTCTTTACAAGATGGATGACCTCAGCCGTTATTAACACTCTTCAGAGATAGTCTGCCTGGCATTCGTGGTCACCTGGACAATAGTAACACCTACATCAGGATTTGTTTACTGATTACAGCTCAGTGTTCAACACAGTCATACCCGCAGTCCTCAGTTCAAACCAACAAGCTCCAAAACCTAGGCCTCTGTACCACCCTGTGCAACTGGCTCCATGACGTCCCTCTGGGAAACCAGTCTGTGTGAATCAGAAATAACATCTACTCCACACTGTCTAGCAACACTGGCTCACCTCAAGGATGTGTGCTTAGCTCACTGCGGTGCTCTCTCTACACCCACGATTATGTGACTAGAGCCACCTATAAAGTTGCCAATGACATAACTTTTGTTGGAAGAGTTCTAGGTGATGATAAGAAGGCATGCAGGAGTGTGATAGATCAGCTGACTGAGTGGTGTCACAAGAAAGTTGTAAAATCATCCAGCTCTATCATGAGCACTAGCCTCCCCAGCATTGAGGACACCTTCAAAAGGCAATGTCTCAAAAAGTTAGCATCCATCATTAAGGACCCCCATCACCCAGGGCATACCCTCTTCTCACTGCTACCATCAACAAGCCTGAAGACACACACTCAACTTTTTAGGAACAGTTTCATCTGCTCTGCCATTAGATTACTGAATGGATAATGAATCCATGAATACTACCTCACTATTTATTTTTCTCTCTTTTTACATTACTTATTTCATTATATATATATATATATATATATAATTCTGACTCTGATTCAGGGATAGTTTAATTGGCTGTGGCAGTGAGATAAATAGTTACTTTCCTTCATTTTCACAAGAGCCTCTCCAATCTCTTCAACCAAGGGAGTTTCAGTGACAGACCAGGCATACCTCCTTAATCTAATTGGTTCACTCTCTCTGGAATAGCAGTAGACACTCACTGGCATATGTCATCAAACTTGTTGTTTTGCAGCAAACAAATATGTGAACTTGAGATCTCTAAGGCTTCAGGGTAACCATACCAATATCCAACTTCCCCTCTCAAGCTCAGCCCAGTCAGGAAACACTTCAAATGAGTGGGCAAATTAAATAACTACAATGAAACAAAGGGAGCTTAAAACACAGATTTAATTTGCAAGAGTTCATTCTGTTGCCACTTCCTGGTGAAAAGTGGAGTTACCAGTAAATGTAGCTTCATTGCATGATTATTCCAGTGTTTGGTTTCAGCTTCTGGAAACTAGGGGAGGGGAGGGAACGTCAACTCAGACCATGAGAGGCCTGTGTCGGGCATTTTCATGCCTTACAGGGTGCAGATTGGAAGTCTGTGTGGGGCGCCACTCCTCACACAGACTAGAACAATGTGGAATTAAGTGCCTTGCTCAAGAGCACAAACATGCTACCACAGCAGAGGCTCGAACTAGCGACCTTGAGTTAACTACACGAATGCCTTAACCACTTGGCCACGTGGAAACTAGATGGAATTAAATCAGGTGGAAATATGGATTCTGATTTAGGAAGAAGGTGGCGGCAATCTTGGGAAATTAGGGACATTGTGCGCATTTGACTTTATTTGGTGAACCAAACTTCACCTTATTTAATTGTATTTGGTTTGACAACAGGCTGCCAGTCCCTTTCCTTCCTGTTTACCCTTGACAAGCTGTGAGAATTCTTAAACAAGAGAGCCTTCATCATCATACTGTGATGAATAACCATCTATGTCAATTCTTTGGTAGTACCTGATTTGAAGGCATTTAATCTTACCTCATTTGTATGTTTTTCTCACTTGGTCCTCTTAGAGCAATGGTACGTAGTGGAATAGTTAAATCAGGTTTACTATCACTGACATACACTCAGTTGCCGCATTATTAGGTACCTCCTGTATGTGTTGTGCATTCAGAGATGCTCTTCTGCACACCACTGTTGTAACTTTTGGTTATTTGAGTGACTGTCACTTTCCTGTCAGCTTGAACTAATCTGACCATTCTCCTCTGACCTCTCACATTTGCATGGCATTTTTTCTCTCAGATCTGCTGCTCACTGGATGTTTTCTTTTTAACAGTTTTCTGTAAACTCAGTATGTGAAAATCCCAGGAGATCAGCCATTTCTGAGATATCAAACCACTATGTCTGGCATCAACAATCACGGTCAAAGTAACTTAGATCAAATTTCCTCCCCATTCTGATGTTTGGTCTGAACAACTGAACCTTTTGACCATGTCTGCATGCTTTTCTGCATTGAGTTGCTGCCTCTGGGATAGTTTTCTAGATCTATGGTCCATAAGAGTTGGCAAGTCCAAGTAATGTACCTGGGATAAGAAGGCAGTCAGTACTAGTGACCACAAGATATCACCAGATCCTGGTTACGATGGATGAGAACCAATCACGATCTCTAGTGAAGGAATGTTGTTTGCTGTACCCGGTCTTGCTGTCATATATTGCAATGTGACTGCATTGTCATTCAGTGGCCTAGCAAGCCACTCACTTCAGGGGCGATAATTACTGACTGTGCTTATCCTGCCCACATCCACAAAAGAATAAAAGAAATATTAAATTCTTCCTGCTAAGAATATTACGCTCCCTTCTCCTGGTCGACGCAGTATCTATCTGCCTGGGTACTGATCAGCCTTGGCTTTTGGACCACCATAGACCCGATTATCCTGCAGTGTCACAGCCTGACAGGTTTCACCTTCATGATCTTCAACGTCTGGCTGTCAGTGGATGACCACAGCGGCTATGACTTTCCTTGGGCTTTACACAATATTATCCCTTTCGGGCTCTGGGGCGGCTCTGTGAAACACGATGCTCACCACCAGAAACCACAGTACTATTTTGCCCCTTACTTCTCACACTGGGACTGGCTTTGCGGCACTTGATGCGAATACAAGCGCTCGCCCGCCTGTTTGGACATGGAAAAGAAGGGACGCAAAGCCAACAAAAGCAAGAAATATATCTAGCATCCCGCTATCTGATGAAAGCCGCATTTCTCCCGCGTAAAACAAGGTGCCAAGAGAAGCGGGTTGGAGACGACAGAGAAATCGGCAGTGCAATGGTCAAAGAAAATCCTGAGTGAGGTGACTGCCGGAATATTCTGACGTTAAATATGGCAGTTATTTATTTTTCACGTTAAAAGGAACGCAATACCTTTGAAGTAAGCTATGTGTAGTACGGTATAAAAACGCGCTACATTTGTACTTACCGTTATACGTGAGGTAAATATCCATTTTAAAGAGGTACCATGATTATGAATGTTTCAATTATCTTACGTACATTGTGTAATATATATTGGAAAGAAACCTCTGTGGCATCATTTCTAAGCATTTGCAAAACTTTTGCCCCAAATATTTAAAATAATACGTCATATGTATTTAAGAATAGATTATGGAATACAGGCAAAAATGTAAATCTGTCCTTAAAATGCAAAATGTATTCGAATGCAAATAAAAATGTTCACTTTTTATCTGTTTGTGGTTCTGTGTTCACTAGTTCTCTGAGAGTAGCATGGCGTGGTGATCGGTAAGGCTTGCATAAAATTTCAGGCAATCACACTGTGCCGACCATGTCGCACATACTTGAAAAGGTTAATAACTGAATTTAACACTTACATTAAATAGTCCCTTCCTTATTTTAATGATAAATCGGAGAGGGCTCTGCTGTTTATTCATGCTCTGACGCTGTTGGCCGCAAACGACACTCACATTGCACAGGAATAGTTAACTAAATCGATGACCTTTCATCTACAACGATCTGATGTAAATGTGAAACTAAAATGTCACGCCTTCACTGTGGTACAGCTTGTCGAAGCTCACAAAATGTTTGGTGTTTTCAACCAGATGTTAGAAGATACTTTAAATTATAGAAATTCCCATCCACGTCCCGTGAAGGTTATCCTCCCCTCTGCTGTGCATGCCTGGGTCTTCGGAGATATATCGCCCCTCTCCATTTCCATCCAGCCGACTTTGTGCAAGCCCTTCGTTTTGTATTGAACAGTCCGTTCTGGTTGATCTAGAAGCACAAATATCACTCAAAGTTCTATTTGTGTTCCGGGAGAATTCCTAATACGATATGTGGACAGGCCGATTAGTGGACAGGTCATACTGGCTCCAATACTGGGTAATGAACTTCATCAGGTTACAGACTTCTCCGTGGGTGAGCATTTCGGAGATAAAGACCACAGCTGTCTGAGCTTTAGCATAGGAATGGACAACAGCAGAAGCAGACGGTTTGCAAAGTAATCGGGGAGAGCATACTTAAGGTCTAGGAAGCGAAGATCAGCCAGGGCTCTTGAGAAGTATAAAGTAGCCAGGAAGGATATTAATAAGGGGTGTGGGAAAGCTAGAAGGGGACATGAGAAGTGCTTGATGAGTCGGATTAAGGAAAACACCAAGGTGCTCTACACATATGTGAAGAACAAGAGGATGACAAGAGTGAGGGTGGGACTGATCAAAAGGGTGTGATAGAGCAGGTCGGACACGAGTAATTTCTCCTTCTCGCCACTCCCGCCCCCACCCCCGCACCCGTAGCCTTGTAATTCTCATTACAGTATCCCTGTCTGACAATGCTGACGTCGCGCTATTTGGAGACACATGCTCAGTGGAAGCGTTCATTTCGTAGGGTGGGGAAGAGTGCGGGCTATTAGAAAGTAGCTAGTTGAACGATTTTGTTGTAGACCAGTGAGTCTTACGTCAGCAAAGGATAAACAAAATGAGAGACTGCTCAGGGAGAGGATTTACGAGCAATCGGAGAAGTATAGTCCGATTCGCAATGGTCCGAATGGCTTTATGAGCCTTATGAGCAAGTCGTGTTTCGTGAGCGTTAATGACATTTTTGAGGAAGGGATAAACAAACTGATGAAAATTGATTTGTGGATGATGTGTATATGGATTTTAGTAAGGCATTTGACAAGGTTCATTCTGGAAGGTCCATCCGGAAACTCATGAGGCATTGAATCAGTGAAACCTTGTCCGCATTGATTGGGAATTGTCTTGTCCACAAGAGGCAGAGGGTGGTGGCTGATGGAGTGTATTCTGCATCTAGGTCCGTGACCAGTGATGCTCTGCAGGGATCTATTCTGGAACCCCTGCTCTTTGCGATTTGCATAAATAACTTGGGCGGGGAATTGGAAAAGTGGGTCAGTAAGTCTGTGGATAACACAAAATCTGGTTACGTTGTCGATATTGTAGAAGGTTGTCTGAGGCTACAACGGAATGTTGATAACATTCAGAGCTGAGCTGAGAAATGGTAGATGGAGTTCAATCCAGAAAAGCGTGAAATGATACACATTGTAAGAATGAACTTAAAAGCCGTGTAGAAAGTTAATGGCAGGATTTTTAGCGGCGTGGAGGAGCAGAGGGACCGTGGGGCCCAAGTCCATTGATCTTTCAAATTTGCCTGCAAGTTAATAGGGAGCTTAAGATGAGTTCTGGTGTGTTAACCTTCCTTAGTCAGGGACAGAATTTAAGAGCCCTGAGGTAATGTTGCAACTATTTAAAACTTGGTAACACCATGCTTGGAGCATTGTGTTCAATTCTGTTTGCCTCATTATTGGAAGGATGTGGAAGCTTTAAAGAGGGCGGGGATTTACTAGGATGCTGCCTGGTTTACAGAACATGTCTTAGGAGAAAAGGCTAAATGAACTATGTCTTATTTTTCTTCGGAGTGAAGGAGGGTGACAAGCGACTCAATAGAGGTATATAATTTGTAAGAAGCAAAGAAGTAAGGACACCCAGCAAATTTTAACCAAGGGGGCAATTACTAATACCAGAAGTATTTAAAATGAGTGGAGAAAAATATGGGGAAGATGTCAGAGGGAGTTTTTAACACAGAGAGTGGTGAGTTTCTGGAATGCCTTTTGAAACAGAGATGAGGATAAAGTTCTTCAGCTAGAGAGTCATGAATCTGTGGAATTCATTGTGACAGAGGGCTGTGAAGGCCAAGCCATTGGGTGCATTTAATACAGTGATTAATAGGATCCTAATTGATATGTAGTTTGAGGGAGAAAGTGAGAGAATGGGATTGAAATAAATCATCCATTACTTTTTCTGAGAGTGGTGGAGGCCAGATCATTCAGTATAATTAGTGTGCCAGGTCATTAGATATACTTATAAAAAGTATTCAAGCACCTTGGGTTTTATTGTTTTACAGCATTGAATGACAGTGGATTTAATTTGGCTGTTTTTGGCAATAATCAACAAAAAAAGAATGTTGTGTCAAAGTGAAAACAGATCTCTACAAAGTGATAAATTAATTACAAATATAAAACACAAGATAATTGATTGCATAAGTATTCATCCCCTTTAATATGGCATGCCAAATCATAACTGGTGCAGCCCATTGGTTTTAGTAGTCACATAATTAGTTAAATGGAGATCATTTTGTGAAGTCGAGGTATTTCAATTGATTGTAGTAAAAATACACCTGTATCTGGAAGGTCCAACTGCTGGTGAGTCAGTATCCTGGCAAAAACTACACCATGAAAACAAAAGAACACTCCAAGCAATTCTGCAAAAAGGTTATTGAAAAGCACAATTTAGGAGATGGATACAAGAAAATGTCCAAGTCACTGAATATCCCTTGCAGTACAGTTAAGTTGTTCATCAAGACATGGAAAGAATATGTCACAGGTGTAAATTTGCCAAGAGCAGGCTGTCCTCAAAAACTGAGTGACCATGCAAGAAGGGGACTAGTGAAGGAGGCCACCAAGAGACCTATGACCACTCTGGAGGAGTTACAAGCTTCAGTGGCTGAGATGGGAGAGACTGTGCATACAACAACTGTTGCCCAGGTACTTCACCAATCCCAACTTTATGGGACAGTAGCAAAGAGGAAGCCACTGGTGGAAAAAACTGACATGAAGTGTTAGCTAGAAAGCATGTGGGAGACTGAAGCAACGCACATCAAAGTTGCTGGTGAATGCAGCAGGCCAGGCAGCATCTCTAGTACCTCTTCCTAGAGATGCTGCCTGGCCTGATGCATTCACCATCAACTTTTATATGTGTTGCTTGCATTTCCAGCATCTGCAGAATTCCTCGTGTTTGGGAGACTCTGAAGTCAGCTTGATGAAGGCTCTACGGGCTGATAAAACCAAAATTGAACTTTTTGGCCATCAGACTACATGCTTTTTTTTGGCAAAACCAAACACAGCACATCATCAAAATCACACCATCCCGACCATGAAGCATGGTGGTGGCTGCATCATGCTGCAAGGCTTGTGAAGGTAGAGGGTAAAGTCAATGCAGCTAATGCAGGGAAATCCTGGAGGGAAACCTGATGCAGTCTGCAAGAGAAGTGCAACTTTGGACAAGATTTGTTTTCCAGAAGGACAATGACCCCAAGCATAAAGCCAAAGCTACACAGGAATGGCTTAAAAAACAACAAAGTTAATGTCCTGGAGTGGCCACGTCCAACTGAGAATTTGTGGCTGGACTTAAAAAGGGCTGTTTACTCATGATCCACATGCAATCTGACAGAGCTTGAACTGTTTTGTAAAGAAGAATGGGGAAAAATTGCAGTATCCAGATGTGCAAAGCTGATAGAGACCTATCCACACAGACTCAAGTCTGTAATTACTGCCAAAGGCGCATCTAATAAATACTGACTTGAAGGGGGTGAATAATTATGCAATCAATTATTCTGAGTTTTATATTTCTAATTAATTTGGATCACTTTGTAGGGATTCATATTCACTTTGACATGAAAGAGCCTTTTTGGTATCAAAAAGAAAGCCAATTAAATCCACTGTGAGTTCATGTTGTAAAAACATGAAAATTTCCAAGGACGGGGTGAATACTTTTTATAGGCACGTAGATGTTTAGCTATTTATACAGATGATTCATGTAGTGATGGAGTATAGCACCAGAAGGCACAGTGTCAGAATACAAAGACACCCCTTTAGAAAAGAGTTGAGGAGGAATTTCTTTAGTCAGAGGGAGGAGAATCTATGGAATTCATTGCTACAGACAACTATGGAGGCCAAGACACTGGGTATATTTAATGCAGAGTTAATAGGTTCTTGGTTAGTAAGGGCACCAAAGGTTAGAGGGAGAAGGCAGGAGAATGGGGTCGAGTGAGATAATAAACCAGTCATGATTGAATGGCGGAGCAAACCCGATAAGTCAAATGAGCTAATTCTCCTCCTATGCCTCATTTAAGGTGGAGTCAAGTAAATATTCAATAGACTGAGGAACTGAGTGTCATGGACATCTGGCACAGAAGAGATGAATGTCAGGTAAAGAATTTGGATCCTATTGACTGGCTTCTGCTTCTATTTTCTTCTATGATTCTGTCTCTGTAAACTAATTTCTATCCCTGTTAGTTAATGTTGAATTGCACTCAGGAAATAAACATGCAAGTACCACTGTGAGGGAAAGACTTGATGTTTACTGAGATAAATTGCTTTAACTGCCAGTCTTTCTGCAAGAACTCACAGAAAGTAGCCAAGCAACTCTTGAGATTGGTGTCTACTTCCTGTACAACAGCTTTTGTGTTGTCAGTTAAGTAAGCAAGATTGTAAGCCCAAATCAACATTCACACGTATCTGCACTTGGCAGATATACAAGTCTTAATTCAATTTCCAAATGCCTTTAACTCATGGTTCGGGTTTCATAAGGAGATATGAAACTGCAAAGATAGGAGAGTGCACTGCGACCATCATGACAGGACGTCTGCTCTATTCAAGGTTCGTGCATGCTGTTTCTCTGCTCTTTGTCTCTTCCAACTAACCTGGAGGCCCTCTCCCCACAGGCTCTCCCTCACCACACAGCTGATGAATCCAAAGGAACAGTGGAAACCGATACAATCTGACACTAGCAGCATCGCAGGGCTTGCCAGTCAGCATTGAACCCAACAAAGGATTGCCTTAGGAAAGATAGATCTGTTTGTCCTCAGGGTTTACTCCTGAAGCCTTCCCCATGAGTCCCATGAGTGACAGGTGAGGTTGGAGATCAGAGTTTTCCTTCTCCTAGATGAGCTGCCAACTACAGTTGACAAACCCCATCTGCCGAAGCGACTGGCTTGAAATGTCAGTGAAATGCCTTTGCCCCTTCTCCTGTCAGTAGAAACAGTTCTGCTGGACTTAGTAGCTAAGCCACATGTGACGGCCAGAAGCCAGACTAGGCTGTCAGATGCTATTTGAGATACCCGCCATTGGAAGCATTTAATTGTCACAATGGCGGGTGCATTGGGAGCAAGGGTGGACCCAAATGCAAGACACATCTTTTGAGGTTACGGTATGGACTCCAAGCCAGAGACTGGGCAAGGACCCAATACCTGGGTCTTGCCTTGGGCTCGGTCCCCAGAACCAGGCATGGACATGACATGGGCTAGGAAGAGGAGGAACATGGAAGAGGAGCCTCAGTCTCGGGAGAGCAGGTACATGGAACCATGGACACATACACAGAACACAGAGTTGGGACCCCTCCTTGGAAACAGGACATAGGGCTGGGGCTCATGACCACCACCACCCCACCACCCACCGCGGAGCAATGGCAAGACGGCCTGACTTACCCCATGGAGGTGAGGACAAGACAAGACAAGACAAACACCAAAGAACAACACAGTTCTGATCTAGCTCCAGTGATAGAACTAGACTGAGGTGCAGGCGAGGGCTACAGAAGAGGGCTAGAGGTGAGAGGGGCAGAGAAGGGATCCAGATTGGGGGGTAGGACAGGAATCACAGACCGCCAGGGCCAGGACTTGATTAGGTACTCGGATGCCACCAGGGCCAGGACTTGACTAGGTACTTGGATGCTGCCAGGTCAAGGACTCGACTGGGTACATGGATGCCGCCGGAGCCAGGACTTGGACTTGGACGTGGTACTTGGATGCCGCCAGAGCCAGGACTTGGACGTGGTACTTGGATGCTGCAAGAGCCAGGACTTGGACGTGGCACTTGGAACCTCAGGGTAGTGGCGAGCTCTAGACTCGGCCCAGGAACAGTAGCCAGTGGCTCCTGATTCTGTCCGGCAGGTTAACTGACGGACCCACCTTGATGAAGAAACTTTGCAGGCTCGCTTCGGTGAGGTAACTGGATAGGGTTGCTCCGGTGAGGAAGGGCGAATTATCGGCAGAGACTAGGCTTGCTCCGGCCAGGTGACATCGGCACACCATAACTTTGATGACTTTGCAGACGCTCCTGCGCCGAACGGCTGATAGCTGGAGACTATAAACTACCTGTTCAGCCGAGCATTAATTGCCTCTAATCACCAAAGCCAAGGGACACGGGAAAACAAGGAATTAACGGTCCGGATGATAACATAAACAAGCTAAATTTAAAGGGGCCCCGAACCGGACCATGACATTAATAGGTTGTGGGAGCTTATCCCCATTACCTTCCCTGGGTATGACAACCTTGAGGAGCACCACCACTCCACCACAAACCACCCTCTGCAAACCCATCACCACAAATATATACAGCACTTCATCTCCTAAATATTCCATACGCTTGGCAAATTATGCAGCTAACTTCATGACTAATATACTGCAAAGTCCTTTGATGTTTAACTTTAAGAGAATAGGAAAAGGGATTAATGGAATCATTTTGGGAAATAAATGCACACTGAGGTCAGTCAAGTTTTTTAAAAGATATCAGCCAGGGATTCCTTAACTTTTTTATGCTTTGAACACCTTTAACCAAGAGGTCCGTACACCCCAGGTTGGGAAACCCTGATGTAGACACAGGAATATGAAAACGCAGGTCAGCAGGAAAGCAGGTGAGACTGCGGATGATGGAAACCACTCCCTTCTTTTCATCCACCCTTTATTTTACCTTATCCCTGTGTACCATTACTCCTCCTCTTTCCCCTCCCCCATCTCACAACCTGCCCATCACCTTCCACCCTCTGGTTCTCTCCCTACTTCCCTTCATTCCATGGTCTCCTGTCCTCTCCAAACACATTCCTTATTCTTCATCCCTTTGCCTTCCTAATTTATTACCACCCACTTCTCACATCATTCCCTTTTCTCCTCTTCCCACAAACTTCTGCCTTGCCCTGCTCAACCAAATTCATCCATCCCCTGCCAGCTCCTGCTCTTCCTCCTCCCCTTACCCTCTGTTTTCTGGCTTCTGCCCCTTTCCTTTCCAGTCCTGATAAATGGCCTTGTCCTGAAATGTTGACTGTGCTTTCTCTTCAGATGCTGCCTTACCTGCTGGATTTCTCCAGCATGTTCTATGTTGATATAATTGAATGCGAGCAGGAGTAAGTTACTGCACAGGATGAAGTTCTGGCCTTCTCCTGAATCTATGAGATCCTTCTGCCTTGCTGTTGTCTGGAAAAGGGCACCTACAAGGATTTTATGCCTGTCGAGATTGAGTGGCGCTGAGGTTTTCAAACAGCAGTCAGGTAATTCATGTAAGAAAGATATGAAGGTCTCACAGCTAGGGAAACAGGGGCAAATATGAACTTTCTTATTGGAGAAACAAACAATCTACTGGAGGGACTTAGCAGGTCAAGCAGCATCTGTAGCGAATTTCCAACCTCTCACTGCTGCGGGTGGAAATCCCCACTTGCTTCAAAAAGACAACAATTATACCAGTGTCTAAGAAGAATAATGTGGGCTGCCTTAATGACTTCATCCAGTAACACTCACATCGACAGTGATGAAATGCTTTGAGAGGTTGGTCATGACTAGACTGAACTCCTGCCTCAGCAAGGACCTGGACGCATTGCAATTTGCCTACTGCCACAATAGGTCAACGAAAGACGCAATCTCCATGGCTCTCTACACAGCTTTAGACCACCTGGAGAACACAAACACCTATGTCAGGATTTTGTTCGTCAACTACAGCTCAGCACTTAATACCATCATTCCCACAATCATGATTGAGAAGATGCAGATCCTTGGCTTCTGTACCTCTCTCTGCAATTGGATCGTCAACTTCCTAACTGGAAGACCACGATCTGTGTGAATTGGTGATAATATCTCCTCTTCGCTGATGATTAACACTGGTGCACCTCAGTGGTGTGTGCTTAGCCCTGCTCTACTCTTTCTATACTCATGACTGTGTGGCTCGGCATAGCTCAAAATTACAATCTATAAATTTGCTGATGTTACATACATTGTTGGTGGAATCTCAGATGATGACGAGAGGGCATACAGGAGCAAGATATGCCAACTAATGGAGTGGTATTGCAGCAACAACCTGGCACTCAACGTCAGTAACACGAAAGAGCTGATTGTGGACTTCAGGAAGGGTAAGACGAAGGAACACATACCAATCCTCATAGAGGGATCAGAAGTGGAGAAAGTGAGCAGCTTCAAGTTCCTGGATGTCAAGATCTCTGAGGATCTAACCTGGTCCCAACATATTCATGCAGTTATAAAGAAGGCAAGACAGTTTCTATATTTCATTAGGAGTCTGAAGAGATTTGGCATGTCAACAAATACACTCAAAAACTTCTATAGCTGTATCGTGGAGAGCATTCTGACAGGCTGCATCACTGTCTGGTATGGTGGGTGTGGGGGCACGTGCTACTGCATAGGACTGAAAGAAGCTGCAGAGGGTTGTATATCTAGTCAGCTCCATCTTTGTACTAGCCTACGAAGTACCCAGGACATTGTTAGGGAGCGGTGTCTCAGAAAGGTAGCGTTCATAATTAAGGATCCCCAGCATCCAGGGCATGCCCTTTTCTCACTGTTGCCATCAGGTAGGAGGTACAGAAGCCTGAAGGCACACACTTTAGTTCTGTACAGTTCTTATTAAAAATCAATGAACTGTTCATTCCACTTCTGTGTCTCTGTAAAGGAAAATTATTTTAAAATTCATTATGTGTTCTTTCCTGGTTCAGCTCAGCATATTTGCATATGTATTCTCAAACAAAGGAGATGATGCACGTGTCCAAGGCCACTAGGAAACACTTTATTAGAACTAGCATACACGCAATACAAAAGGAAAAATAAATCTCTGTAGCAGTACAGAATCAAAATAATGCTTATCATCCACTAAGCGAGCTGATCTGGAGGGGTCCGCAGATCTGACAACCTCACATGCAGCCTGTTTTTTCTCTCCTGCTTTCTCTCCCCCAAGTCGAAGTCTAACTCTGGCTCAACATACACTGACTCTCTCGATGCACTGTCCCCTATCTTAACACAAGTCACCAGACATGACCTTGACTAGGACGGAACCCTCTCCTCTTGCACAAAGAAGGTGCCCCTTTTATACCCTTCAAGACCCCTTACACGGGTATTTTTCCAAGCAATTGGTACCTGCTCCTGCACAATGACCCTTCCTTCCTGTGAAAAACATGTTTTCACCATTTTCCACTGTTATGGCTATAGACTTGTACTCCTGCAACTTCCTCAAAACATCACTGTGGACTGGTTCTCTTGTACTTTCTCAAGACAATCCCTCTCCAAACTAACAGAACTTTGCCTTACGGCTTCCATTTAATTTTAGCATAAACCAAGGAGGAAACACATTTAACTTATTTCTTACACTCCACCCCTTGATTCCTCATTGGTACATTATATAAAACTTATGGTAAATACAAGTTAGCTGGAATTATCATAATATAATTAAGCAATAGGATTATTATAATAATCTGATAATTCTGCATAAGCAGTAAGCTAAAATAAACTGTATCTTAATGACAACTGATATGATTTGTTCATGTCCACTATTCCTCAGTCCCAAACTTTATTTTGAATAATGCAAATCCGAACGTAATTATCAAGGTTAAATTTCACAGATGTGTAGGTGACATCATTGTAATGTGGATGTTTTCCTTTTCTATAGCTGTTCTTTTTCACAGTTCAAACAGTGATCTTTGCTCAGGGGAACGTCCATGCCGTCCATAAGATTAATTCCGAGCTGTTATTTCACATGGGAGAAAATCAAGTATCCTTTATTATCAGTCTTACAAAAAGTTAAATCATTCTGGTTTGGCCATTTTCTCATTATTCAAACACAAGATGTTCTGTCCCTTGTACTGATACTCAGTAAGTGTAACTGTCTCCATTTGCTACAATCTCCCCCTTGCAGACCAGAGAATTTCAAATGTGCACCCATATTTACCTCTCATTGTGGGAGCCCTTTCTTCAGTGCCTGTTTCCTCCTCTGGCTCTGGGCTCTACTTAATCATCCTGGCCATCGGTGATCCTTGGGGTAAAGGTCTGTTGTTTAAATTGTAGAAGGGTTGGCATGGTATAGTCGACCACCCCTATAAGGTGTGAGCTGATGTCAAAACACAAATCTATTGTTTTAAAAGTGCATTCATTCTTTCGATTAGCCCTGATGCTTGAGGGTAATAGGGTATGTGATATAGCCAATGAATTCCTCTGCTGGCAGCCCAGTCTTTCACAGCTTACCCCGAGAAGTGAGACCCATTATCTGACTGTATTTCTCAAGGGTCTACTTAACAACCAGTCAACTTCTGCAGTCCCTTCAGTGTGTGATCCTGGTCAGCTTTTGTGCAAGAAATTCCCATTAACAAACCATGGTAAGCAAATATTTAAATCATTGCTGCTGTGACTGGTATCCGATGTAATCAATCAGCTATTCCTGGGCCGGACCATCTTCTCACCTATCCCTTTTAACGTTGGCTGTTGGCTTCTCAGGGAGTGCTAACAAGTATCACACGCAGTAATAACTGCTTTTGTCATGTCTTCTGTTAGTTGTATACCTTGTTGTTTAGCCTATTTGACCATGCCATGTGCTCCCAAATGACCAGCCATATGATGTACCCATTGTTGCATCGCATAGGTGTTGACCTGATTTACCCGGATTAAGTGCTCCACTTAACTATTAAAGGCAAAGCATCTTTCTGTTGAGTGTCTACATGGAAAACAGTGATCTTCATTCGTTGGGCTGCTTCCCAGCTCATTTCCCAAAGTGTTTGTCCCCACAAAGGCTTTCCCTGTAACTGCCAGCTTTGTTATGCCACCCTGATCTCTGCACTGGCATTCCATTCGCAGCCGCCCAGAGGCGGGGCGGTGTGTGTGTGTGTGTGTGTGTATGTGTGTGTGTGTGTGTGTGTGTGTGTGTGTGTGTGTGTGCGCGCGCAGCTGACTCATTTTGTGTCGCAGCGGTAATGTGACTGCTACCAGCTCACCTAGTTGGCCGAACTGCCCTCCCCCAGCCGCTGCAGATCTGCACTTTACACTGGGTTCATCTGGGCAGCTCCCCATCCGTGGACAGTGGCTTTCCAGCGACTGGAGCCATCCATAAGGCAGGCGCTGTGCTTGTCCGCTTCAGCAACTCTTCATATGGGACACCGCAAGGAACAGGAGAAAGAGGCACTGGTGTGGGGGGCCACTTCCATCTCACATTAGAGCAGGGGTTTTCAACCTCTTTTATGCCATGGACCAATGCCACTAAGCAAGAGGTCCATGGACTCCAGGTTTGGAACCCCTGCACCAGAGTCCTGCTGCGCTCTCCTCGACGTTAGCGGGGCTTCCTGACAGCAACCACGAACCATGTCATAATGGGGAGGTCAGGTCTCATGACTGCCTCGCTTCCCTCCGCCTCCACCAAGGCCCAGTAGCAGGCCAGCAGCTGTCTTTCAAAGGGCGTGTGTCAGGCAGGGCCTGGGCTATTCCTTCCTTACAGGCCTTGTATGCCTGTCGCTGCACTGGACCACGTTCAAAAGTTGCTTTCTTCCCAATTACTTTCTATAAGGGTTGTGACAGGACAGTTAGGTGTGGTATATGCCGCCTCCAGTATCCCAGTAGCCCCAGGATCCTTGCTTATTTGTGGAGTAGCCATCTTAGTTACCTTATTCCGTATCTTATCTGGAATAACTTGATATCCTGAGACCCACTAGACTGTCTGGGTTGGCCCCTGTATTTTCTATGGATTCACCACCCATCTTCTCTCCATCTTGTAGCTTACTAGTATGTCCAGGGCCTCAGCTGTCTCTTCCTCGGTGGATCCTTTTAGCATGACGCCATTGATGTAGCGAACTACCTGAATATCAGGTGGGAGAGCACGTACATCAGGGTCTCGCGCTATCAGTCCAAGCCACAGGGTAGGGCTATGCACTCATCCGTGAGGCAATCTGGTAAAGGTGTACTGTCTGCCTCCCTTTGTGAAGTTCACTGGATCCCAGGACTCTGGCACCAGGTGAATAGAGAAGAATGTGTTGGCCAGATCTATCACAGCATACCGTCTCTCATCTCCCCGTGACGTTGTTCCCACTAAGGTCACTCATGTCGGGGACAGCAGCAGTTAACGGAGGGGAGTGTTTATTGAACCGGCGATAATCATCTGTCATCCTGCTCCTGCTGCTGCTGTTGGGCTTCTTTACTGGCCAGGACTATTAAACTCAAAAGTTGCGTGTTTGATCACACCTTGTTTTAATAACTCTGCTTGGGTGTCTGAGACCTCTGTATGTCCTCCTGCTATTAGGTACTGTATCACACAAACCAGGGCACTCGATGGCAGTATTGTAAGGGGCGCCCGCTGAGCTAGCCCCACTGAAACAGTTGCTGTTAAGATGCCAAATGTGAACTTCCCCAATTTGGCCAGCACTGCTACCGTGTGAGCTTGTACTGCCAGGTCCTCACGAGTGACGTACTGCTCAGATCTCAGTGGGAGATCGTCAGGGCCGTCACCACGCTTACTATCAGCGCCATATCAGATATTGCCATCCCAGCTGTCGGGGTCCCATCCTTTACCCATTGCTGCCCTCATTTTGATAGGGTCAGGCTGCTGATCACTCAGCTTTGCCCAATGCTCCTGCTATGCTCTAAGTCCCTTACACGCTAGGGTGGCTTGCTGCGATGTAACCTTTTCAGCTCATTCAGGGGCTGTCCTAGCTGATTCAGCTGAAGTAAGATTTTGCTGCTCCACGATTCCAATTCTGTCATTACGGCAGACAACTTTTGCTCTGCTACTCTATACATGTCAAATGCAGTTTTCAAAGCAAACAGCAAAATCCAACAAGCCATTCCCTTACTGGCTTCCAGTTTGGGAATCCTTACCTTACTTACCAGAGTGGCTGCCATGTCCAGGACATCATCTCTACTCCTCTCCATCTCAGCTCTCTAACATGATAGAGGGCAGCACTCAGCCAGCATGCTGGCCACTGCAGCAAAACCATGGGTGTTGTCCCTCCACCCTGCTGCTTCAACCTCAGTCTCACCCTCAGATTTCTCCTGTTGTTTGCAATACATAGCACCCATTAGGCTGAATCTTGCTTGCAGTGCCAATTTATAAAGCCAAATTTATTTTAATATTTGTTATGTGTCCTTTCCTGGTTCAGCTCAGGATATTTGCATTTGTATGCACAAAGGAGATCTCACACATATCCAAGGCCACAAGGAAACATTTTATTATAACTAGCATACGTGCAATACAAAAGGAAAAACAAGTCTCTGTAACAGTACAGAAATCAAAATAAAGCTTATCATCCACTAAGCAAGCCCACAAATCCGGCAACCTCACACGCAGCCTGTTCTCTCTCTCTTTCTGAGTCTAACTCTGACTCAACATGCATTGACTCTCGATGTACAAACATTTGTACTGTTCCCTTTCTTAACACCAGTCACCAGACATGACCTAGCCTCGGACAAAACTCTCTCCTACGGCACTAAGAAGGTTCCCCTTTTATACCCTTCCAAACCCCTTCCATGGGTATTTTTCCGGGCATTTGGTATCTGTACCTGCACAATGACCTCGCCTTCCCATGAAAAACTTTTTTTCACCGTATTCCTCTGTTATCTATAGACGTGTACTCCAGTAACTTTCTCAAAGAATTGCTGTGGACTGGTTCTCTTGTACTTTCTCTAAACAATCCCTCTCCAAACTAACAGCACTTTGCCTTCAGACTTCCATTTTATTTTAGCATAAACCAAGGAGGAGTCACATTTAACTTTTTCCTTACAGTCTCTTCCTCTGCACTCGGGCCATCTCTGAACACCGTGCCAGTACGATAGAATCAGTTAGCATCTGGATACATGCATCTCAGTACAGAGAGCTTATAATGCTGGAGGAGGGTACAGGCACAGATTGGGAGATCCGAAAAGTATGTGTAATTTAACATTGTGATAACAGGCGTTCACTTAGTCTGCTTGGGGTCAAGGCATTGCAGCTGGTCATTTGGAACACTGACCAAGGGGCCGCTCTCTGCATGCTCAGCTGGATACTAAATCCTTGCACATTACTGTAACCCCATTGGTCTCATAACCAGGAAACCTGGTGTTAATGTGGACTGGAGAGACTTCCCAATTGAAACAGCAATTATAATCATGACTTAGGATCATAGAGTCACAGCCTACTACATCACAGAAACTGGCCCTTCAGCCCATCTAGTCTGTGCTGAACTGTAATTCTGGCTAGTCCCATCAACCTGCACCTGGACATTGCCGTCCATACACCTCCCATCCATGTAGCTATGCAAACATGTCTTAAATATTGGAATTGAACCTGCATCCACCACTTTCACTGTCAGCTCATTCCACTCTTGCACCATCCTCTGAGTGAAAAAGATCCTCCTCAGGTTCCCTTTAAATATTTTGTCTTTCACCCTTAACCTATGAACTCTAATTCTTGTCTCACCCAACCTGAGTAAAAAAAGTCTGCTTGCACTTATCCCATGTATACCCTTCATACTTATTCTTCTATCAAATCTCCCCTCATTCTCCTATGCTCCAAGGAATAAAGTTCTTAACTATTTAACATTTCTCCTAAAGAATCCATAGGGACAAGTGATTGTAATACGATCGAAAGCACCCTACAATTTGAGAAGCTAAAGTTAGATCTATCAGTATTACAGTGGGGTAAAGGGAATTACAGTGCCATGAGAGGGGAGCTGGCCAAAACTGATTGGAAAAGAACACTGGCAGGAATGATGGCAGAGCAGCAATCGCTGGAATTTCTGAGAGAAATTCGGAAGGTGCTCGATATATACATAACAAAAAGGAAGAAGTATTCTAAAGATGGGATGACACAACCATGCCTGACACATGAAGTCAAACCGCCCTTGAAAGTTATATAATAGAACAAAAATTAGTGGAAAGTCAGAGAATTGGGAAGCTTTAAAAAACCAACAGAAGGCAACTAAACAACTCATAAAGAAGGAAAAGATGGAATACAAAGGTAACCTAGCCAATAATACTAAAGAGGATACCAAAAGTTTCTTCAGATACATAAAGTGTAAAGGAGGGGCAAGAGTGGATATCGGACTGCTGAAAAGCGATGCTGGAGAGGTAGTAATTGGCAACACGGAAATGGTGGACGACCTGATTAAGTATTTTGCATCAGTCTTCACTGTGGAAGACACTAGCAGTATGCTGGAAGTTTGAGGGTGTCGGGGCAGAGGTGTGTGAAGTTGCAATTACTCAGGAGAAGGTTCTTGGGAAAGTGAAAGGTCTGAAGGTTGATAAGTCACCTGGATCAGATGGTGTACACCAGGGTTCTGAAAGAGGTTGTGGAGGCATTAGTAATGATCCTTCAAGAGTCAATATCTTCTGGCATGGCTCCGGTGGACTAGAAAAGTAGAAATGTCACTCCACTCTTCAAGAAGGAAGCGAGGCACAAGAAAGGAAATTATTGGCCAGTTAGTCTGACCTCAGTGGTTGGGAAGGTGTTGGAGTTGATTGCTAAGGATATGGTTTTGGGTACTTGGAGGCACGAGATAAAATAGGGGGTAATCAGCATAGTTTCCATCAGAGAAAATCTTGCCTGAAAAATCTGTTCATATTCTTTGAAGAAAATACAGGCAGGGTAGACAAAGGAAAATTGGTGGATGCTGTGTACCTGGGTTTTCAGAAGGCCTTTGACAGGGTGCTACACATGAGGCAGGTTAACACATAAGGGCCACAGCATTATAGGAAAGATACGGGCATGGATAGAGGAGCCGCTGATTAGTAGGAGGCAAAGAATGGGAATAAAGGGTGCCTTTTCTGGTTAGCTGCCCGTGACTAGTGGTATAAAAGAGAGGCAAGAATGGATATCGATCTGCTGGAAAATTATGCTGGAGAGGTAGTAATGGGGACAAGGAAATGGTGGATGAACTGATTAAATATTTTGCATCAGTCTTCACTGTGAAATACACTAGCAGTATGCCTGAAGTCTGTGTGGGATTGTTTCTTTTTACATTATATGCCAAGGACTTGGGTGATGGTATTGATAGCTTTGTGTCCAAGTTTGCAGTTAATACAGAGATAGGTGGCAGGGCATGTAGTTTTGAAGAAGAAGAGAGGCTACAGAAGGACTTAGACAGATGAGGAGAATGAGCAAAGAGGCAGATGCAATAGAATGAAGAAAGAAAAGTGTGAACTATTTTCTAAATGGAGAGAAAATTCAAAAATCTAACGTGCAAACGGTCTTGGGAGTCCTTAAAGTTTAAGTTGCAGCTTGAGTTAGTGGTGAGGAAGGAAAATGTGATGTTAACATTAATTTCATTAGGACTAGGATACGAAAGCAAGGATGTAAAACACTGGTAAGGCCTCACTTGGAGCATTGTGAATAGTTTTGGCACCTTATTTAAGAAAGGATGTGCTGACAGTGGAGAGGGTTCAAAGGAGATTCACAAAAATCATTCCAGGACTGAAAGGCTTGTACTACGAGAAATATTTGAGAGGTGACCTCATTGAAATCTATCGAATATTGAAAGACTTTGATCGAGTAGAAGTGGAGAGAATGTTTCCTTTGGTGGGGGAGTCTAAGACTGGAGAACACAGCCTCAGAATAGAGGGGCGTCCTTTTAGAATGGAGATGAGGAGGAACTTCTTTAGCCAGAGAGTGGTGAATCTGTGGAATTCATTGCCGCAGGCAGCTGTGGAGGCCAAGTCATTGGGTATATTCAAGGCAGACGTTGATAGATCTTGATTTGTCAGAGCATGAAGAGATACAGGGAGAAGGCTGGAGATTGGGGCTGAGAAGGAAAATGGATCAGCCATGATGGAATGGCAGAGCAGACTCGATGGGCCAAATGGCCTAATTCTGCTCCTATATCTTTTGGTCTTATAATTCAGTCCTCAAGTTCTGGCAACATTCTTGTAAATTCTTTCTGTCCTTGCAAATCTTATTGATATCTTTCCTGTACATGGGTGACAAGAATGCACACAATACTTCAAATTTGGCCTCACCAATGTCTCATAATACTTTAATGTACCATTCCAACTCCTGTGCTCAATACTCTGATTTATGAAGGGCAATGTGCCAAAGACTCTTTTAACATCCCTATCTACCTATGTCACTACTTTCAAGGAATTGTGGCTCTGTTTTCCCACATCCCATTGCCTACTGGTCCTCAGTGTCCTACTGTTCACTGTGTAAGTCCTACCTTGCTTTGTCCTCCCAAAGTACAACACCCTACCATTTGTCTGCATTAAATTCCATTTGCCATTTATCAGCCAAGATTTTCAGCTGATCCTCATCCCATTGCAAACTTCGATAGCCTTCCTCTCTGTCATCTACATCCCCAATTTTGTGTTGTCTGCAAATTTGCTGGTCCGGTTTACCACATTATCATCTCAGTCATAAATATAGACAATAAACAACAATGGACCCAGCACTATTCCATGTGACACACCAATATTCATACATCTATTAGCACTCTCTGGAGCATATGGATCTTGGACCTCCAGAAAGTGTCCACAGTAAGGGTGATTGATAAGTTTGGGGCCTAAGGTAGAAGGAGATGAGTTAGACAGTTCTTGTTACATGCACATGCAGTTCAACTCTTTAAGTGATTATGCAGAAAGTTTGAAGTTAATAACTCACCTCCTTCCACCTTAGGCCACAAACCTATCACTCACCCCCTGCTGTGGACACATTCTGGAGGTCCAAGATCCGTATGCCCCATGACCACTGGACTAAGAGTGTAAATGTAGGAGGGGAAAATGTTGAAAAAGAAATGTGCTATGTTTTCTAAAATTGACTCCTTCTACCTTAGGACACAAACTTATCAATTACCCCTGGTATACCTACTTTGCTCGTTGCAAAATACAATCATTTATGCTGTCATAGTTCCCTCTGGTGGCAAAGAATGATATTTTATAACTGAGTGAAACAAACATCCCCTTACATAGCTTCCAAATAATCTTATGCAGATGGATAGTGTGGAAGATTGTCTAAAGCAAGCTGGAAAGTTGGTTGGAGCGTTTGCAGTTGATATTTAATCCTAACGTGGGAGGTGATACATTTAAGGAAATCAAATAGGGCTAGTATATTGGCTGTAAATGGTAGAACACTAAGGAATGTTGAACAGACAGACCTGGGATCTATGTCCATGGTTGTCTAAAGATAGAAACACAGGTCGATAGGGTAGTGCAAAAGGCATGCCTGCTTACATAGGTTGGGGGCATAGAGTATAAGCGTTGGGATGTTGTGTTGCAACTTCAT
Organism: Mobula birostris; assembly: GCF_030028105.1. NCBI lineage: Eukaryota > Metazoa > Chordata > Chondrichthyes > Myliobatiformes > Myliobatidae > Mobula > Mobula birostris. The sequence goes on from NC_092374.1 coordinate 35,636,416, forward strand.
GAAACACTGGTTAATCGCACTTGGAGTATTGTGTGCATTTCTGATCACTACACCAGCGGTCCCCAACCACCGGGCCGCAAGGCATATGGTACCGGGCCGCGAGAAAATGATACGATTTGGCGACAGGAGTCAGCTACACCTTTCCTCATTCCCTGTCATGCCCACCGTTGATCTTGAACGCACGCGAGGTTATTACGCGCGCGCTATCCATGTCAGCGCATGAAGGAGATCAACTCCTCGAGCTTGCAAGTGACAGCGGGCTGAAAAGTATGTTTGACATAACATCTCTGCCGGCATTCTGGATCAAAGTCAAGGCTAAATATCCTGACATAGCCATGAAAGCACTGAAAACATTGCTTCCATTTCCAACATATCTCTGCGATGCATGCAACGAAAACTAAATTGCGGAATAGACTGGACATAAGGAAACCCCTTCGAGTATCGCTGTCTCCCATCACCCCTCGATAGGACTGTCTTGTTGCAGGAAAACAAGCCCAGGGCTCCCACTTCAGCGATATTGGTGTGTTGCAATGATTTTGTATGTTCATACGGGGAAAATATGTGCTGTGTTTTTAATATCCAAACGTTACTTAAAATGTTATGATGCTATTGAATTATAAGTGACTTATATAATCTTATAACAATTACAGCACGGAAACAGGCCATCTCTGCCCTTCTAGTCCGTGCTGAACGCTACTCTCACATAATCCCACCAACCTGCACACAGCCCATAACCTTCCATTCCTTTCCTGTCCATATACCTGTCCAATTTTTCTTTAAATGATAATATTGAACCTGCCTCTACCACTTCTACTGGAAGTTCGTTCAACACTTACTTCAAGCTCCCCTGTCCTCCCCTGATAATTGACATATCACTATGTTCATGCGAGGAAAATATGCGCTGTGTGCTTAATATTAAATTCGTTAGATAAACCCTTTTAGAAATGAAATTGAGTGTATTAGCCACTTATCACCTATATTCCGGTTGTGATTAATATTCCCCCCAAACAGAATCGCCAAAAACTATTTGTAGAAAAAAATCGGCACGTACAGGAATGCGCAAGTCCCGCATGCGCACACAGAAGCCCTGGCAAGGCTTCATGGTCATTGTAGTCTTTCTCGGGGTAAACACAATGTATTTGACTGCTACCCTTGTCCGTTGGCTACACTATCGCCCGCCCCCCGCCCCCGCACCCGGATGGGCCGGTCCGCAAGTGTATTGTCAATAATAAACCGGTCCGCGGTGCAAAACAGGTTGGAGACCCCTGCACTACACTATAGGAAGGATGTAATTGTGCTGGAGGAAATGCGGAATGGTTTCACCAGTTGGATTGGAGGATTTAAGTTATGGGGGGAGATTGGACGGGTCACTGTTGTTTACCCTGAAAGAAAGGCGACTGGGAGGTGACCTGATAGAAGTGTATAAGATCATGAAGGGCATAGATAGGGTTGATTGACAAAGTCATAGGAATCAAGGTCAAGAGGGCATAGATTAAGATGAGAGGACAGACCTTTAAAAGGGATCTGGGGTAAGGTTGTTTTACTGGTTGATATCTGAACACATTTTTGTTCAGAACACAGAGTTTGTGCAATCAAATACAATTTGTTCATTCATCATGTGCCATGTGGTATGACGTAGGCGATCATGGGCTGTCCATGACCATGATTGTTCTTCTCAAATTTTTCTACAGAAGTGGTTTGTCATTGCCTTTTTGGTAGTGTCTTTACAAGATGGGTGACCTCAGCCGTTATTAACACTCTTCAGAGATAGTCTGCCTGGCATTCGTGGTCACCTGGACAATAGTAACACCTACATCAGGATTTGTTTACTGATTACAGCTCAGTGTTCAACACAGTCATACCCGCAGTCCTCAGTTCAAACCAACAAGCTCCAAAACCTAGGCCTCTGTACCACCCTGTGCAACTGGCTCCATGACGTCCCACTGGGAAACCAGTCTGTGTGAATCAGAAATAACATCTACTCCACACTGTCTAGCAACACTGGCTCACCTCAAGGATGTGTGCTTAGCTCACTGCGGTGCTCTCTCTACACCCACGATTATGTGACGAGAGCCACCTATAAGGTTGCCAATGACATAACTTTTGTTGGAAGAGTTCTAGGTGATGATAAGAAGGCATGCAGGAGTGTGATAGATCAGCTGACTGAGTGGTGTCACAAGAAAGTTGTAAAATCATCCAGCTCTATCATGAGTACTAGCCTCCCCAGCATTGAGGACACCTTCAAAAGGCAATGTCTCAAAAAGTTAGCATCCATCATTAAGGACCCCCATCACCCAGGACATACCCTCTTCTCACTGCTACCATCAACAAGCCTGAAGACACACACTCAACTTTTTAGGAACAGTTTCATCTGCTCTGCCATTAGATTACTGAATGGATAATGAATCCATGAATACTACCTCACTATTTATTTTTCTCTCTTTTTACATTACTTATTTCATTTTATATATATATATATAATTCTGACTCTGATTCAGGGATAGTTTAATTGGCTGTGGCAGTGAGATAAATAGTTACTTTCCTTCATTTTCACAAGAGCCTCTCCAATCTCTTCAACCAAGGGAGTTTCAGTGACAGACCAGGCACACCTCCTTAATCTAATTGGTTCACTCTCTCTGGAATAGCAGTAGACACTCACTGGCATATGTCATCAAACTTGTTGTTTTGCAGCAAACAAATATGTGAACTTGAGATCTCTAAGGCTTCAGGGTAACCATACCAATATCCAACTTCCCCTCTCAAGCTCAGCCCAGTCAGGAAACACTTCAAATGAGTGGGCAAATTAAATAACTACAATGAAACAAAGGGAGCTTAAAACACAGATTTAATTTGCAAGAGTTCATTCTGTTGCCACTTCCTGGTGAAAAGTGGAGTTACCAGTAAAGATAGCTTCATTGCATGATTATTCCAGTGTTTGGTTTCAGCTTCTGGAAACTAGGGGAGGGGAGGGAACGTCAACTCAGACCATGAGAGGCCTGTGTCAGGCATTTTCATGCCTTACAGGGTGCAGATTGGAAGTCTGTGTGGGGCGCCACTCCTCACACAGACTAGAACAATGTGGGATTAAGTGCCTTGCTCAAGAGCACAAACATGCTACCACAGCAGAGGCTCGAACTAGCGACCTTGAGTTAACTACACGAACGCCTTAACCACTTGGCCACGTGGAAACTAGATGGAATTAAATCAGGTGGAAATATGGATTCTGATTTAGGAAGAAGGTGGCGGCAATCTTGGGAAATTAGGGACATTGTGCGCATTTGACTTTATTTGGTGAACCAAACTTCACCTTATTTAATTGTATTTGGTTTGACAACAGGCTGCCAGTCCCTTTCCTTCCTGTTTACCCTTGTCAAGCTGTGAGAATTCTTAAACAAGAGAGCCTTCATCATCATACTGTGATGAATAACCATCTATGTCAATTCTTTGGTAGTACCTGATTTGAAGGCATTTAATCTTACCTCATTTGTATGTTTTTCTCACTTGGTCTTCTTAGAGCAATGGTACATAGTTGAATAGTTAAATCAGGTTTACTATCACTGACATACACTCAGTTGCCGCATTATTAGGTACCTCCTGTATGTGTTGTGCATTCAGAGATGCTCTTCTGCACACCACTGTTGTAACTTTTGGTTATTTGAGTGACTGTCACTTTCCTGTCAGCTTGAACTAATCTGACCATTCTCCTCTGACCTCTCACATTTGCATGGCATTTTTTCTCTCAGATCTGCTGCTCACTGGATGTTTTCTTTTTAACAGTTTTCTGTAAACTCAGTATGTGAAAATCCCAGGAGATCAGCCATTTCTGAGATATCAAACCACTATGTCTGGCATCAACAATCACGGTCAAAGTAACTTAGATCAAATTTCCTCCCCATTCTGATGTTTGGTCTGAACAACTGAACCTTTTGATCATGTCTGCATGCTTTTCTGCATTGAGTTGCTGTTTTCTAGATCTATAGTCCATAAGAGTTGGCAAGTCCAAGTAATGTACCTGGGATAAGAAGGCAGTCAGTACTAGTGACCACAAGATATCACCAGATCCTGGTTACGATGGATCAGAACCAATCACGATCTCTAGTGAAGGAATGTTGTTTGCTGTACCCGGTCTTGCTGTCGTATATTGCAATGTGACTGCATCGTCATTCAGTGGCCTAGCAAGCCACTCACTTCAGGGGCGATAATTACTGACTGTGCTTATCCTGCCCACATCCACAAAAGAATAAAAGAAATATTAAATTCTTCCTGCTAAGAATATTACGCTCCCTTCTCCTGGTCGACGCAGTATCTATCTGCCTGGGAACTGATCAGCCTTGGCTTTTGGACCACCATAGACCCGATTATCCTGCAGTGTCACAGCCTGACAGGGTTCACCTTCATGATCTTCAACGTCTGGCTGTCAGTGGTTGACTGCAGCGGCTATGACTTTCCTTGGGCTTCACACAATATTATCCCTTTCGGGCTCTGGGGCGGCTCTGTGAAACACGATGCTCACCACCAGAAACCACAGTACTATTTTGCCCCTTACTTCTCACACTGGGACTGGCTTTGCGGCACTTGCTGCGAATACAAGCGCTCGCCCGCCTGTTTGGACATGGAAAAGAAGGGACGCAAAGCCAGCAAAAGCAAGAAATATATCTAGCATCCCGCTATCTGATGAAAGCCGCATTTCTCCCGCGTAAAACAAGGTGCCAAGAGAACCGGTTTGGAGACGATAGAGAAATCGGCAGTGCAATGATCAAAGAAAATCTTGAGTGAGGTGACTGCCGGAATATTCTGACGTTAAATATCGCAGTTATTTATTTTTCACGTTAAAACTAACGCAATACCTTTGAAGTAAGCTATGTGTAGTACGGTATAAAAACGCGCTACATTTGTACTTACCGTTATACGTGAGGTAAATATCCATTTTAAAGAGGTACCATGATTATGAATGTTTCAATTATCTTACGTACGTTGTGTAATGTATATTGGAAAGAAACCTCTGTGGCATCATTTCTATGCATTTGCAAAACTTTTGCCTCAAATATTTAAAATAATACGTCATATGTATTTAAGAATAGATTATGGAATACAGGCAAAAATGTAAATATGTCCTTAAAATGCAAAATGTATTCGAATGCAAATAAAAATGTTCACTTTTTATCTGTTTGTGGTTCTGTGTTCACTAGTTCTCTGAGAGTAGCATGGCGTGGTGATCGGTAAGGCTTGCATAAAATTTCAGGCAATCACACTGTGCCGACCATGTCGCACATACTTGAAAAGGTTAATAACTGAATTTGACACTTACATTAAATAGTCCCTTCCTTATTTTAATGATAAGTCGGAGAGGGCTCTGCTGTTTATTCACCGTGCTCTGACGCTGTTGGCCGCAAACGACACTCACATTGCACAGGAATAGTTAACTAAATCGATGACCTTTCATCTACAACGATCTGATGTAAATGTGAAACTAAAATGTCACGCCTTCACTGTGGTACAGCTTGTCGAAGTTCACAAAATGTTTGGTGTTTTCAACCAGATGTTAGAAGATACTTTAAATTATAGAAATTCCCATCCACGTCCCGTGAAGGTTATCCTCCCCTCTGCTGTGCATGCCTGGGTCTTCGGAGACATATCGGCCCTTCTCCATTTCCATCCAGCCGACTTTGTGCAAGCCCTTCGTTTTGTATTGAACAGTCCTTTCTGGTTGATCTAGAAGCACAAATATCACTCAGAGTTCTATTTGTGTTCCGGGAGAATTCCTAATACAATATGTGGACAGGCCGATTAGAGGACGGGTCATACTGGATCCAATACTGGGTAATGAACTTCATCAGGTTACATATTTCTCCGTGGGTGAGCATTTCGGAGATAAAGACCACAGCTGTCTGAGCCTTAGCATAGGAATGGACAACAGCAGAAGCAGACGGTTTGCAAAGTAATCGGGGAGAGTATACTTAAGGTCTAGGAAGCGAAGATCAGCCGGGGCTCTTGAGAATTATAAAGTAGCCAGCAGGGATATTAATAAGGGGTGTGGGAAAGCTAGAAGGGGACATGAGAAGTGCTTGATGAGTCGGATTAAGGAAAACACCAAGGTGCTCTACACATATGTGAAGAACAAGAGGATGACAAGAGTGAGGGTGGGACTGATCAAAAGGGTGTGATAGCGCAGGTCGGACACGAGTAATTTCTCCTTCTCGCCTCTCCCGCGCCGCCCCCCGTAGACTTGTAATTCTCATTACAGTATCCCTGTCTGACAATGCTGACGTCGCGCTAATTGGAGACACATGCTCAGTGGAAGCGTTCATTTCGTAGGGTGGGGAAGAGTGCGGGCTATTGGAAAATAGCTAGTTGATCGATTTTGTTGTAGACCAGTGAGTCTTACGTCAGCAAAGGCCAAACAAAATGAGAGACTGCTCAGGGAGAGGATTTACGAGCAATCGGAGAAGTATAGTCCGATTCGCAATGGTCCGAATGGCTTTATGAGCCTTATGAGCAAGTCGTGCTTCGTGAGCGTTAATGACATTTTTGAGGAAGGGATAAACAAACTGATGAAAATTGATTTGTGGATGATGTGTATATGGATTTTAGTAAGGCATTTGACAAGGTTCATTCTGGAAGGTCCATCCGGAAACTCGTTTGGCATTGAATCAGTGAAACCTTGTCCGCATTGATTGGGAATTGTCTTGTCCACAAGAGGCAGAGGGTGGTGGCAGATGGAGTGTATTCTGCCTCTAGGTCCGTGACCAGTGATGCTCTGCAGGGATCTATTCTGGAACCCCTGCTCTTTGCGATTTGCATAAATAACTCGGGCGGGGAATTGGAAAAGTGGGTTAGTAAATCTGCAGATGACACAAAATCTGGTTACGTTGTCGATAGTGTAGAAGGTTGTCTGAGGCTACAACGGAATGTTGATAACATTCAGAGCTGAGCTGAGAAATGGTAGATGGAGTTCAATCCAGAAAAGCGTGAAATGATACACTTTGTAAGAATGAACTTAAAAGCAGTGTAGAAAGTTAATGGCAGGATTTTTAGCGGCGTGGAGGAGCAGAGGGACCGTGGGGCCCAAGTCCATTGATCTTTCAAATTTGCCTGCAAATTAATAGGGTGCTTAAGACGGGTTCTGGTGTGTTAACCTTCCTTAGTCAGGGACAGAATTTAAGAGCCCTGAGGTAATGTTGCAACTATTTAAAACTTGGTAACACCATGCTTGGAGCATTGTGTTCAATTCTGCTTGCCTCATTATTGGAAGGATGTGGAAGCTTTAAAGAGGGCGGGGATTAACTAGGATGCTGCCTGGTTTACAGAACATGTCTTAGGAGAAAAGGCAAAATGAACTATGTCTTTTTTTTCTTCGGAGTGAAAGAGGGTGACAAGCTACTCAATAGAGGTATATAATTTGTAAGAAGCAAAGAAGTAAGGACACCCAGCAAATTTTAACCAAGGGGGCAATTACTAATACCAGAAGTATTTAAAATGAGTGGAGAAAAATATGGGGAAGATGTCAGAGGGAGTTTTTAACACAGAGAGTGGTGAGTTTCTGGAATGCCTTTTGAAACAGAGATGAGGATAAAGTTCTTCAGCTAGAGAGTCATGAATCTGTGGAATTCATTGTGACAGATGGCTGTGAAGGCCAAGCCATTGGGTGCATTTAATGCAGTGATTAATAGGATCCTAATTGATATGTATTTGAGGAAGAAAGTGAGAGAATGGGATTGAAATAAATCATCCATTACTTTTTCTGAGAGTGGTGGAGGCCAGATCATTCGGTATAATTAGTGTGCCAGGTCATTAGATATACTTATAAAAAGTATTCAAGCACCTTGGGTTTTATTGTTTTACAGCATTGAATGACAGTGGATTTAATTTGGCTGTTTTTGGCAATAATCAACAAAAAAAGAGTGTTGTGTCAAAGTGAAAACAGATCTCTACAAAGTGATAATTTAATTACAAATATAAAACACAAGATAATTGATTGCATAAGTATTCATCCCCTTTAATATGGCATGCCAAATCATAACCGGTGCAGCCCATTGGTTTTAGTAGTCACATAATTAGTTAAATGGAGATCATTTTGTGAAGTCAAGGTATTTCAATTGATTGTAGTAAAAATACACCTGTATCTGGAAGGTCCAACTGCTGGTGAGTCAGTATCCTGGCAAAAACTACACCATGAAGACAAAAGAACACCCCAAGCAATTCTGCAAAAAGTTTATTGAAAAGCACAATTTAGGAGATGGATACGAGAAAATGTCCAAGTCACTGAATATCCCTTGCAGTACAGTTAAGTTGTTCATCAAGACATGGAAAGAATATGTCACAGGTGTAAATTTGCCAAGGGCAGGCTGTCCTCAAAAACTGAGTGACCGTGCAAGAAGGGGACTAGTGAAGGAGGCCACCAAGAGACCTATGACCACTCTGGAAGAGTTACAAGCTTCAGTGGCTGAGATGGGAGAGACTGTGCATACAACAACTGTTGCCCAGGTACTTCACCAATCCCAGCTTTATGGGACAGTAGCAAAGAGAAAGCCACTGGTGGAAAAAACTGACATGAAGTGTTAGCTAGAAAGCATGTGGGAGACTGAAGCAACGCACATCAAAGTTGCTGGTGAACACAGCAGGCCAGGCAGCATCTCTAGTACCTCTTCCTACAGTTGCTGACTGGCCTGATGCATTCACCAGCAACTTTTATATGTGTTGCTTGCATTTCCAGCATCTGCAGAATTCCTCGTGTTTGGGAGACTCTGAAGTCAGCTTGATGAAGGCTCTATGGGCTGATGAAACCAAAATTGAACTTTTTGGCCATCAGACTACATGCTTTTTTTTGGCAAAACCAAACACAGCACATCATCAAAATCACACCATCCCGACCATGAAGCATGGCGGTGGCTGCATCATGCTGCAAGGCTTGTGAAGCTAGAGGGTAAAGTCAATGCAGCTAATGCAGGGAAATCCTGGAGGGAAACCTGATGCAGTCTGCAAGAGAACTGCAACTTGGGACAAGATTTGTTTTCCAGAAGGACAATGACCCCAAGCGTAAAGCCAAAGCTACACAGGAATGGCTTAACAAACAACAAAGTTAATGTCCTGGAGTGGCCAAGTCCAACAGAGAATTTGTGGCTGGACTTAAAAAGGTCTGTTTACTCATGATCCACATGCAATCTGACAGAGCTTGAACTGTTTTGTAAAGGAGAATGAAGAAAAATTGCAGTATCCAGATGTGCAAAGCTGATCGAGACCTATCCACACAGACTCAAGTCTGTAATTACTGCTAAAGGCGCATCTACTAAATACTGACTTGAAGGGGGTGAATAATTATGCAATCAATTATTCTGTGTTTTATATTTCTAATTAATTTGGATCACTTTGTCGGGATTCATATTCACTTTGACATGAAAGAGCCTTTTTGGTATCAAAAAGAAAGCCAAGTTATAAAAAGCCAAGTTGTAAAAACATGAAAATTTCCAAGGGCGGGGTGAATTCTTTTTATAGGCACGTAGATGTTTAGCTATTTATACAGATGATTCATGTAGTGATGGAGTATAGTACCAGAAGGCACAAGGTCAGAATACAAAGACACCCCTTTAGAAAACAGTTGAGGAGGAATTTCTTTAGTCAGAGGGAGGAGAATCTATGGAATTCATTGCTACAGACAACTATGGAGGCCAAGACGCTGGGTATATTTAATGCAGCGTTAATAGGTTCTTGATTAGTAAGGGCACCAAAGGTTAGAGGGAGAAGGCAGGAGAATGGGGTCGAGTGGGATAATAAACCAGTCATGATTGAATGGCAGAGCAAACCCGATAAGTCAAATGAGCTAATTCTCCTCCTATGCCTCATTTAAGGTGGAGTCAAGTAAATATTCAATAGATTGAGGAACTGAGTGTCATGGACATCTGGCACAGAAGAGATGAATGTCAGGTAAAGAGTTTGGGTCCTAGTGACTGGCTTCTGCTTCTATTTTCTTCTATGATTCTGTCTTTGTAAACTAATTTCTATCCCTGTTAGTTAATGTTGAATTGCACTCAGGAAATAAACATGCAAGTACCACTGTGAGGGATAGACTTGATATTTACTGAGATAAATTGCTTTAACTGCCAGTCTTTCTGCAAGAACTCACAGAAAGTAGCCAAGCAACTCATGAGATTGGTGTCCACTTCCTCACGACAGCTTTTGTGTTGTCAGTTAAGTAAGCAAGATTGTAAGCCCAAATCAACATTCACATGTATCTGCACTTTGCAGATATACAAGTCTTAATTCAATTTCCAAATGCCTTTAACTCATGGTTCGGGTTTCATAAGGAGATATGAAACTGCAAAGATAGGAGAGTGCACTGCGACCATCATGACAGGACGTCTGCTCTATTCAAGGTCAGTGCATGCTGTTTCTCTGCTCTTTGTCTCTTCCAACTAACCTGGAGGCCCTCTCCCCACAGGCTCTCCCTCACCACACAGCTGATGAATCCAAAGGAACAGTGGAAACCGATACAATCTGACACTAGCAGCATCGCAGGGCTTGCCAGTCAGCATTGAACCCAACAAAGGATTGCCTTAGGAAAGATAGATCTGTTTGTCCTCAGGGTTTACTCCTGAAGCCTTCCCCATGAGTCCCATGAGTGACAGGTGAGGTTGGAGATCAGAGTTTTCCTTCTCCCAGATGAGCTGCCAACTACAGTTGACAAACCCCATCTGCCGAAGCGACTGGCTTGAAATGTCAATGAAATGCCTTTGACCCTTCTCCTGTCAGTAGAAACAGTTCTGCTGGGCTTAGTAGCTAAGCCACATGTGACGGCCAGAAGTCAGACTAGGCTGTCAGAAGCTATTTGAGATACCCGCCATTGGAAGCATTTAATTGTCACAATGGCGGGTGCATTGGGAGCAAGGGTGGACCCAAATGCAAGACACATCTTTTGAGGTTACGGTATGGACTCCAAGCCAGAGACTGGGCAAGGACCCAATACCTGGGTCTTGCCTTGGGCTCGGTCCCCAGAACCAGGCATGGACATGACATGGGCTAGGAAGAGGAGGAACATGGAAAGACATTGTCTCGGGAGAGCAGGTACATGGAACCATGGACACATACACAGAACACAGAGTTGGGACCGCTCCTTGGAAACAGGACATAGGGCCGGGACTCACACACAGAACAGAGAGCTGGGACCCCTCCTTGGGAACAGGACATAGGGCTGGGACTCATGACCACACTCCCCCCCTCCGCGGAGCAATGGCAAGACGGCCTGACTTACCCCATGGAGGGGAGGACAAGACAAGATAAACATCAAAGAACAACACAGTTCTGATCTAGCTCCAGTGATAGAACTAGACCAAGGTGCAGGCGAGGGCTCCATAGGAGGGCTAGAGGTGAGAGGGTCAGAGAAGGGATCCAGGTTGGGGGGTAGGACAGGAATCACAGACCACCAGGGGAAGGACTTGACTAGGTACTCGGATGCCACCAGGTCCAGGACTCGACTGGGTACTTGGATGCCAGAGCCAGGACTTGGACTTGGACGTGGTACTTGGATGCCACCAGAGCCAGAACTTGGACGTGGTACTTGGATGCCGCCAGAGCCAGGACTTGGACGTGGTACTTGGAACCTCAGGGTAGTGGCGAGCTCTAGACTCGGCCCAGGAACAGTAGCCAGTGGCTCCTGATTCTCTCCGGCAGGTTAACTGAAGGACCCACCTTGATGAGGAAACTTTGCAGGCTCGCTTCGGCGAGGTAACTGGACAGGGTTGCTCAGGTGAGGAAGCTGAATTATCGGCAGAGACTAGGCTTGCTCCGGCCAGGTGACATCGGCACACCATAACTTTGATGACTTTGCAGATGCTCCTGCGCCGAACGGCTGATAGCTGGAGACTATAAACTACCTGTTCAGCCGAGCATTAATTGCCTCTAATCACCAAAGCCGAGGGACAGGGGAAAACAAGGAATTAACGGTCCGGATGATAACATAAACAAGCTAAATTTAAAGGGGCCCCGATCCGGACCATGACATTAATAGGTTGTGGGAGCTTATCCCCATTACCTTCCCTGGGTATGACAACCTTGAGGAGCACCACCACTCCACCTCAAACCACCCTCTGCAAACCCATCACCATAAATATATACAGCACTTCATCTCCTAAATATTCCATACGTTTGGCAAATTATGCAGCTAACTTCATGACTAATATACTGCAAAGTCCTTTGATGTTTAACTTTAAGAGAATAGGAAAAGGGATTAATGGAATCATTTTGGGAAATAAATGCACACTGAGGTCAGTCAAGTTTTTTTAAAAGATATCAGCCAGGGATTCCTTAACTTTTTTATGCTTTGAACACCTTTAACCAAGAGGTCCGTACACCCCAGGTTGGGAAACCCTGATGTAGACACAGGAATATGAAAACGCAGGTCAGCAGGAAAGCAGGTGAGACTGCGGATGATGGAAACCACTCCCTTCTTTTCATCCACCCTTTATTTTACCTTATCCCTGTGTACCATTACTCCTCCTCTTTCCCCTCCCCCATCTCACAACCTGCCCATCACCTTCCACCCTCTGGTTCTCTCCCTACTTCCCTTCATTCCATGGTCTCCTGTCCTCTCCAAACACATTCCTTATTCTTCATCCCTTTGCCTTCCTAATTTATTACCACCCACTTCTCACATCATTCCCTTTTCTCCTCTTCCCACAAACTTCTGCCTTGCCCTGCTCAACCAGATTCATCCATCCCCTGCCAGCTCCTGCTCTTCCTCCTCCCCTTACCCTCTGTTTTCTGGCTTCTGCCCCTTTCCTTTCCAGTCCTGATAAATGGCCTTGTCCTGAAATGTTGACTGTGCTTTCTCTTTAGATGCTGCCTTACCTGCTGGATTTCTCCAGCATTTTGTATGTTGATATAATTGAATGCGAGCAGGAGTAAGTTACTGCACAGGATGAAGTTCTGGCCTTCTCCTGAATCTATGAGATCCTTCTGCCTTGCTGTTGTCTGGAAAAGGGCACCTACAAGGGTTATATGCCTGTCGAGATTGAGTGGCGCTGAGGTTTTCAAACAGCAGTCAGGTAATTCATGTAAGAAAGTTATGAAGGTCTCACAGCTAGGGAAACAGGGGCAAATATGAACTTTCTTATTGGAGAAACAAACAATCTACTGGAGGGACTTAGCAGGTCAAGCAGCATCTGTAGCGAATTTTCAACCTCTCACTGCTGCGGGTGGAAGTCCCCACTTGCTTCAAAAAGACAACAATTATACCAGTGTCTAAGAAGAATAATGTGGGCTGCTTTAATGACTTCATCCAGTAACACTCACATCGACAGTGATGAAATGCTTTGAGAGGTTGGTCATGACTAGACTGAACTCCTGCCTCAGCAAGGACCTGGACGCATTGCAATTTGCCTACTGCCACAATAGGTCAACGACAGACGCAATCTCCATGGCTCTCTACACAGCTTTAGACCACCTGGAGAACACAAACACCTATGTCAGGATTTTGTTCGTCGACCACAGCTCAGCACTTAATACCATCATTCCCACAATCATGATTGAGAAGTTGCAGATCCTCGGCTTCTGTACCTCTCTCTGCAACTGGATCGTCAACTTCCTAACTGGAAGACCACGATCTGTGTGAAGTGGTGATAATATCTCCTCTTCGCTGATGATTAACACTGGTGCACCTCAGTGGTGTGTGCTTAGCCCTGCTCTACTCTTTCTATACTCATGACTGTGTGGCTCGGCATAGCTCAAAGTTACAATTTATAAATTTGCTGATGTTACATACATTGTTGGTGGAATCTCAGATGATGACGAGAGGGCATACAGGAGCGAGATATGCCAACTAATGGAGTGGTGTTGCAGCAACAACCTGGCACTCAACGTCAGTAACACGAAAGAGCTGATTGTGGACTTCAGGAAGGGTAAGACGAAGGAACACATACCAATCCTCATAGAGGGATCAGAAGTGGAGAAAGTGAGCAGCTTCAAGTTTCTGGATGTCAAGATCTCTGAGGATCTAACCTGGTCCCAACATATTGATGCAGTTATAAAGAAGGCAAGACAGTGACTATACTTCATTAGGAGTCTGAAGAGATTTGGCATGTCAACAAATACACTCAAAAACTTCTATAGCTGTATCGTGGAGAGCATTCTGACAGGCTGCATCACTGTCTGGTATGGTGGGTGGGGGGGCGCGTGCTACTGCATAGGACTGAAAGAAGCTGCAGAGGGTTGTAAATCTAGTCAGCTCCATCTTTGTACTAGCCTACAAAGTACCCAGGACATTGCTAGGGAGCGGTGTCTCAGAAAGGCAGCGTTCATAATTAAGGATCCCTAGCATCCAGGGCATGCCCTTTTCTCACTGTTGCCATCAGGTAGGAGGTACAGAAGCCTGAAGGCACACACCTTAGTTCTGTACAGTTCTTATTAAAAATCAATGAACTGTTCATTCCACTTCTGTGTCTCTGTAAAGGAAAATTATTTTAAAATTCATTATGTGTTCTTTCCTGGTTCAGCTCAGCATATTTGCATATGTATTCTCAAACAAAGGAGATGATGCACGTGTCCAAGGCCACAAGGAAACACTTTATTAGATCTAGCATACACGCAATACAAAAGGAAAAATAAATCTCTGTAGCAGTACAGAATCAAAATAATGCTTATCATCCACTAAGCGAGCCGATCTGGAGGGGTCCGCAGATCTGACAACCTCACATGCAGCCTGTTTTTTCTCTCCTGCTTTCTCTCCCCGAAGTCGAAGTCTAACTCTGGCTCAACATACACTGACTCTCTCGATGCACTGTCCCCTATCTTAACACAAGTCACCAGACATGACCTTGACTAGGACGGAACCCTCTCCTCTTGCACAAAGAAGGTGCCCCTTTTATACCCTTCAAGACCCCTTACACGGGTATTTTTCCAAGCATTTGGTACCTGCTCCTGCACAATGACCCTTCCTTCCTGTGAAAAACATGTTTTCACCATTTTCCACTGTTATGGCTATAGACTTGTACTCCTGCAACTTCCTCAAAACATCACTGTGGACTGGTTCTCTTGTACTTTCTCAAGACAATCCCTCTCCAAACTAACAGAACTTTGCCTTACGGCTTCCATTTAATTTTAGCATAAACCAAGGAGGAAACACATTTAACTTATTTCTTACACTCCACCCCTTGATTCCTCATGGTACATTATATAAAAATGGTAAATACAAGTTAGCTGGAATTATCATAATATAATTAAGCAATAGGATTATTATAATAATCTGATAATTCTGCATAAGCAGTAAGCTAAAATAAACTGTATCTTAATGACAACTGATATGATTTGTTCATGGTCCACTATTCCTCAGTCCCAAACTTTATTTTGAATAATGCAAATCCGAACGTAATTACCAAGGTTAAATTTCACAGATGTGTAGGTGACATCATTGTAATGTGGATGTTTTCTTTTTCTATAGCTGTTCTTTTTCACAGTTCAAACAGTGATCTTTGCTCAGGGGAAAGTCCATGCCGTCCATAAGATTAATTCCAGGCTGTTATTTCACATGGGAGAAAACCAAGTATCCTTTATTATCAGTCTTACAAAAGGTTAAATCATTCTGGTTTGGCCATTTTCTCATTATTCAAACACAAGATGTTCTGTCCCTTGTACTGATACTCAGTAAGTGTTACTGTCTCCATTTGCTACCATCTCCCCCTTGCAGACCGGAGAATTTCAAATGTGCACCCATATTTACCTCTCATTGTGGGAGCCCTTTCTTCAGTGCCTGTTTCCTCCTCTGGCTCTAGGCTCTACTTAATCATCCTGGCCATCGGTGATCCTTGGGGTAAAGGTCTGTTGTTTAAATTGTAGAAGGCTTGGCATGGTACAGTCAACCACCCCTGTAAGGTGTGAGCTGATGTCAAAACACAAATCTATTGTTTTAAAAGTGCATTCATTCTTTCGATTAGCCCTGATGCTTGAGGGTAATAGGGTATGTGATATAGCCAATGAATTCCTCTGCTGGCAGCCCAGTCTTTCACAGCTTACCCCGAGAAGTGAGACCCATTATCTGACTGTATTTCTCAAGGGTCTACTTAACAACCAGTCAACTTCTGCAGTCCCTTCAGTGTGTGATCCTGGTCAGCTTTTGTGCAAGAAATTTCCATTAACAAACCATGGTAAGCAAATATTTAAATCATTGCTGCTGTGACTGGTATCCGATGTAATCAATCAGCTATTCCTGGGCCGGACCATCTTCTCACCTATCCCTTTTAACGTTGGCTGTCGGCTTCTCAGGGAGTGCTAACAAGTATCACACGCAGTAATAACTGCTTTTGTCATGTCTTCTGTTAGTTGTATCCCTTGTTGTTTAGCCTATTTGACCATGCCATGTGCTCCCAAATGACCAGCCACATGATGTACCCAGTGTTGCATCGCATAGGTGTTGACCTGATTTACCCGGATTAAGTGCTCCACTTAACTATTAAAGGCAAAGCATCTTTCTGTTGAGTGTCTACATGGAAAACAGTGATCTTCATTCGTTGGGCTGCTTCCCAGCCCATTTCCCAAAGTGTTTGTCCCCACAAAGGCTTTCCCTGTAACTGCCAGCTTTGTTATGCCACCCTGATCTCTGCACTGGCATTCCATTCGCAGCCGCCCAGAGGTGGTGTGTGTGTGTGTGTGTGTGTGTGTGTGTGTGTCGTGTGTGTGTGTGTGTGTGTGCGCGCAGCTGACTCATTTTGTGTCGCAGCGGTAATGTGACTGCTACCAGCTCACCTAGTTGGCCGAACTGCCCTCCCCCAGCCGCTGCAGATCTGCACTTTACACTGGGTTCATCTGGGCAGCTCCCCATCCGTGGACAGTGGCTTTCCAGCGACTGGAGCCATCCATAAGCCAGGCGCGGTGCTTGTCCGCTTCAGCAACTCTTCATATGGAACACCGCAAGGAGCAGGAGAAAGAGGCACTGGTGTGGGGGGCCACTTCCATCTCACATTAGAGCAGGGGTTTTCAACCTCTTTTATGCCATGGACCAATGCCACTAAGCAAGAGGTCCATGGACTCCAGGTTTGGAACCCCTGCACCAGAGTCCTGCTGCGCTCTCCTCGACGTTAGCGGGGCTCCCTGACAGCAACCACGAACCATGTCATAATGGGGAGGTCAGGTCTCATGACTGCCTCGCTTCCCTCCGCCTCCACCAAGGCCCAGTAGCAGGCCAGCAGCTGTCTTTCAAAGGGCGTGTGTCAGGCAGGGCCTGAGCTATTCCTTCCTTACAGGCCTTGTATGCCTGTCGCTGCACTGGACCACGTTCAAAAGTTGCTTTCTTCCCAATTACTTTCTATAAGGGTTGTGACAGGACAGTTAGGTGTGGTATATGCCGCCTCCAGTATCCCAGTAGCCCCAGGATCCTTGCTTATTGGTGGGGTAGCCATCTTAGTTACCTTATTCCGTATTTTATCTGGAATAACTTGATATCCTGAGACCCACTAGACTGTCTGGGTTGGCCCCTGTATTTTCTATGGATTCACCACCCATCTTCTCTCCATCTTGTAGCTTACTAGTATGTCCAGGGCCTCAGCTGTCTCTTCCTCGGTGGATCCTTTTAGCATGACGCCATTGATGTAGCGAACTACCTGAATATCAGGTGGGAGAGCACGTACATCACGGTCTCGCGCTATCAGTCCAAGCCACAGGGTAGGGCTATGCACTCATCCGTGAGGCAATCTGGTAAAGGTGTACTGTCTGCCTCCCATTGTGAAGTTCGCTGGATCCCAGGACTCTGGCACCAGGTGAATGGAGAAGAATGTGTTGGCCAGATCTATCACAGCATACCGTCTCTCATCTCCCCGTGACGTTGTTCCCACTAAGGTCACTCATGTCGGGGACAGCAGCAGTTAACGGAGGGGAGTGTTTATTGAACCGGCGATAATCATCTGTCATCCTGCTCCTGCTGCTGCTGTTGGGCTTCTTTACTGGCCAGGACTATTAAACTCAAATGTTGCGTGTTTGATCACACCTTGTTTTAATAACTCTGCTTGGGTGTCTGAGACCTCTGTATATCCTCCTGCTATTAGGTACTGTATCACACAAACCAGGGCACTCGATGGCAGTATTGTAAGGGGCGCCCGCTGAGCTAGCCCCACTAAAACAGTTGCTGTTAAGATGCCAAATGTGAACTTCCCCAATTTGGCCAGCACTGCTACCGTGTGAGCTTGTACTGCCAGGTCCTCACGAGTGACGTACTGCTCAGATCTCAGTGGGAGATCGTCAGGGCCGTCATCACGCTGACTATCAGCGCCATATCAGATATTGCCATCCCAGCCGTCGGGGTCCCATCCTTTACCCATTGCTGCCCTCACTTTGATAGGGTCAGGCTGCTGATCACTCAGCTTTGCCCAATGCTCCTGCTATGCTCTAAGTCCCTTACACGCTAGGGTGGCTTGCTGCGACGTAACCTTGTCAGCTCATTCAGGGGCTGTCCTAGCTGATTCAGCTGAAGTAAGATTTTGCTGCTCCACGATTCCAATTCTGTCATTACGGCAGACAACTTTTGCTCTGCTACTCTATACATGTCAAATGCAGTTTTCAAAGCAAACAGCAAAATCCAACAAGCCATTCCCTTACTGGCTTCCAGTTTGGGAATCCTTACCTTACTTACCAGAGTGGCTGCCATGTCCAGGACATCATCTCTACTCCTCTCCATCTCAGCTCTCTAACATGATAGAGGGCAGCACTCAGCCAGCATGCTGGCCACTGCAGCAAAACCATGGGTGTTGTCCCTCCACCCTGCTGCTTTAACCTCAGTCTCACCCTCAGATTTCTCCTGTTGTTTGCAATACATAGCACCCATTAGGCTGAATCTTGCTTGCAGTGCCAATTTATAAAGCCAAATTTATTTTAATATTTGTTATGTGTCCTTTCCTGGTTCAGCTCAGGATATTTGCATTTGTATGCACAAAGGAGATCTCACACATATCCAAGGCCACAAGGAAACATTTTATTATAACTAGCATACGTGCAATACAAAAGGAAAAACAAGTCGCTGTAACAGTACAGAAATCAAAATAAAACTTATCATCCACGAAGCAAGCCCACAAATCCGGCAACCTCACACGTAGCCTGTTCTCTCTCTCTTTCTGAGTCTAACTCTGACTCAACATGCATTGACTCTCGATGTACAAACGTTTGTACTGTTCCCTTTCTTAACACCAGTCACCAGACATGACCTAGCCTCGGACAAAACTCTCTCCTACGGCACCAAGAAGGTCCCCCTTTTAGACCCTTCCAAACCCCTTACACGGGTATTTTTCCGTGCATTTGGTATCTGTACCTGCACAATGACCTCGCCTTCCCATGAAAAACATGTTTTTCAACGTATTCCTCTGTTATCTATAGACGTGTACTCCAGTAACTTTCTCAAAGAATTGCTGTGGACTGGTTCTCTTGTACTTTCTCTAAACGATCCCTCTCCAAACTAACAGCACTTTGCCGTCAGACTTCCATTTTATTTTAGCATAAACCAAGGAGGAGTCACATTTAACTTTTTCCTTACAGTCTCTTCCTCTGCACTCGGGCCATCTCTGAACACCGTGCCAGTACGATAGAATCAGTTAGCATCTGGATACATGCGTGTCAGTACAGAGAGCTTATAATGCTGGAGGAGTTTACAGACGCAGATTGGGAGATCCGAAAAGGATGTGTAATTTAACATTGTGATAACAGGGGTTCACTTAGTCTGCTTGGAGTCAAGGCATTGCAGCTGGTCATTTGGAACACTGACCAAGGGGCCACTCTCTGCATGCTCAGCTGGAGACTAAATCCGTGCACATTACTGTAACCCCATTGGTCTCATAACCAGGAAACCTGGTGTTAATGTGGACTGGAGAGACTTCCCAATTGAAACAGCAATTATAATCATGACTTAGAATCATAGAGTCACAGCCTACTACATCACAGAAACTGGCCCTTCAGCCCATCTAGTCTGTGCTGAACTGTAATTCTGGCTAGTCCCATCAACCTGCACCTGGACATTGCCGTCCATACACCTCCCATCCATGTAGCTATGCGAACATGTCTTAAATATTGGAATTGAACCTGCATCCACCACTTTCGCTGTCAGCTCATTCCACTCTTGCACCATCCTCTGAGTGAAAAAGATCCTCCTCAGGTTCCCTTTAAATATTTTGTCTTTCACCCTTAACCTATGAACTCTAATTCTTGTCTCACCCAACCTGAGTAAAAAAAGTCTGCTTGCACTTATCCCATGTATACCCTTCATACTTATTCTTCTATCAAATCTCCCCTCATTCTCCTATGCTCCAAGGAATAAAGTTCTTAACTATTTAACATTTCTCCTAAAGAATCCATAGGGACAAGTGATTGTAATACGATCGAAAGCACCCTACAATTTGAGAAGCTAAAGTTAGATCTATCAGTATTACAGTGGGGTAAAGGGAATTACAGTGCCATGAGAGGGGAGCTGGCCAAAACTGATTGGAAAAGAACACTGGCAGGAATGATGGCAGAGCAGCAATCGCTGGAATTTCTGAGAGAAATTCGGAAGGTGCTCGATATATACATAACAAAAAGGAAGAAGTATTCTAAAGATGGGATGACACAATCATGCCTGACAAATGAAGTCAAACTGCCCTTGAAAGTTATATAATAGAACAAAAATTAGTGGAAAGTCAGAGAATTGGGAAGCTTTAAAAAACCAACAGAAGGCAACTAAACAACTCATAAAGAAGGAAAAGATGGAATACAAAGGTAACCTAGCCAATAATACTAAAGAGGATACCAAAAGTTTCTTCAGATACATAAAGTGTAAAGGAGGGGCAAGAGTGGATATCGGACCGCTGAAAGCGATGCTGGAGAGGTAGTAATGGGCAACACGGAAATGGTGGATGACCTGATTAAGTATTTTGCATCAGTCTTCACTGTGGAAGACACTAGCAGTATGCTGGAAGTTTGAGGGTGTGGGGGCAGAGGTGTGTGAAGTTGCAATTACTCAGGAGAAGGTTCTTGGGAAAGTGAAAGGTCTGAAGGTAGATAAGTCACCTGGATCAGATGGTGTACACCAGGGTTCTGAAAGAGGTTGTGGAGGCATTAGTAATGATCCTTCAAGAGTCAATATCTTCTGGCATGGCTCCGGAGGACTAGAAAAGTAGAAATGTCACTCCACTCTTCAAGAAGGGAGCGAGGCACAAGAAAGGAAATTATTGGCCGGTTAGTCTGACCTCAGTGGTTGGGAAGGTGTTGGAGTTGATTGCTAAGGATATGGTTTTGGGTACTTGGAGGCACGTGATAAAATAGGGGGTAATCAGCATAGTTTCCATCAGAGAAAATCTTGCCTGAAAAATCTGTTCAAATTCTTTGAAGAAATTACAAGCATGGTAGACAAAGGAAAATTGGTGGATGTTGTGTACCTGGGTTTTCAGAAGGCCTTTCACAGGGTGCTACACATGAGGCAGGTTAACACATAAGGGCCACAGCATTACAGGAAAGATACGAGCATGGATAGAGCAGCCGCTGATTAGTAGGAGGCAAAGAATGGGAATAAAGGGTGCCTTTTCTGGTTAGCTGCCCGTGACTAGTGGTATAAAAGAGAGGCAAGAATGGATATCGATCTGCTGGAAAATTATGCTGGAGAGGTAGTAATGGGGACAAGGAAATGGTGGATGAACTGATTAAGTATTTTGCATCAGTCTTCACTGTGAAATATACTAGCAGTATGCCTGAAGTCTGTGTGGGATTGTTTCTTTTGACATTATATGCCAAGGACTTGGATGATGGTATTGATAGCTTTGTGTCCAAGTTTGCAGTTAATACAGAGATAGGTGGCAGGGCATGTAGTTTTGAAGAAGAAGAGAGGCTACAGAAGGACTTAGACAGATTAGGAGAATGAGCAAAGAGGCAGATGCAATAGAATGAAGAAAGAAAAGTGTGAACTATTTTCTAAATGGAGAGAAAATTCAAAAATCTAACGTGCAAACGGTCTTGGGAGTCCTTAAAGTTTAAGTTGCAGCTTGAGTTAGTAGTGAGGAAGGAAAATGTGATGTTAACATTAATTTCATTAGGACTAGGATACGAAAGCAAGGATGTAAAACACTGGTAAGGCCTCACTTGGAGCATTGTGAATAGTTTTGGCACCTTATTTAAGAAAGGATGTGCTGACAGTGGAGAGGGTTCAAAGGAGATTCACAAAAATCATTCCAGGACTGAAAGGCTTGTACCACGAGAAATATTTGAGAGGTGACCTCATTGAAATCTATCGAATTTTGAAAGACTTTGATCGAGTAGAAGTGGAGAGAATGTTTCCTTTGGTGGGGGAGTCTAAGACTGGAGAACACAGCCTCAGAATAGAGGGGCGTCCTTTTAGAATGGAGATGAGGAGGAACTTCTTTAGCCAGAGAGTGGTGAATCTGTGGAATTCATTGCCGCAGGCAGCTGTGGAGGCCAAGTCATTGGGTATATTCAAGGCAGACGTTGATAGATCTTGATTTGTCAGAGCATGAAGAGATACGGGGAGACGGCTGGAGATTGGGGCTGAGAAGGAAAATGGATCAGCCATGATGAAATGGCAGAGCAGACTCGATGGGCCAAATGGCCTAATTCTGCTCCTATATCTTTTGGTCTTATAATTCAGTCCTCAAGTTCTGGCAACATTCTTGTAAATTCTTTCTGTCCTTGCAAATCTTATTGATATCTTTCCTGTACATGGGTGACAAGAATGCACACAATACTTCAAATTTGGCCTCACCAATGTCTCATAATACTTTAATGTACCATTCCAACTCCTGTGCTCAATACTCTGATTTATGAAGGGCAATGTGCCAAAGGCTCTTTTAACATCCCTATCTACCTATGTCACTACTTTCAAGGAATTGTGGCTCTGTTTTCCCACATCCCATTGCCTACTGGTCCTCAGTGTCCAACTGTTCACTGTGTAAGTCCATCCTTGCTTTGTCCTCCCAAAGTACAACACCCTACCATTTGTCTGCATTAAATTCCATTTGCCATTTATCAGCCAAAATTTTCAGCTGATCCTGATCCCATTGCAAACTTCCATAGCCTTCCTCTCTGTCCCCTACATCCCCAATTTTGTGTTGTCTTCAAATTTGCTGGTCCGGTTTACCACATTATCATCTCAGTCATAACAACAATGGACCCAGCACTATTCCATGTGACACACCAATATTCATACATCTATTAGCACTCTCTGGAGCATATGGATCTTGGACCTCCAGAAAGTGTCCGCAGTAGAGGTGATTGATAAGTTCGGGGCCTAAGGTAGAAGGAGATGAGTTATACAGTTCTTGTTACATGCACATGCAGTTCAACTCTTTAGGTGATTATGCAGAAAGTTTGAAGTTAATAACTCACCTCCTTCCACCTTAGGCCACAAACCTATCACTCACCCACTGCTGTGGACACATTCTGGAGGTCCAAGATCCGTATGCCCCATGACCACTGGACTAAGAGTGTAAATGTAGGAGGGGACTATGTTGAAAAAGAAATGTGCTATGTTTTCTAAAATTGACTCCTTCTACCTTAGGCCACAAGCTTATCAATTACCCCTGGTATACCTACTTTGCTCGTTGCAAAATACAATCATTTATGCTGCTATAGTTCCCTCTGGTGGCAAAGAATGATATTTTATAACTGAGTGAAACAAACATCCCCTTTCATAGCTTCCAAATAATCTTATGCAGATGGATAGTGTGGAAGATTGTCTAAAGCAAGCTGGAAAGTTGGTTGGAGCGTTTGCAGTTGATATTTAATCCTAACGTGGGAGGTGATACATTTAAGGAAATCAAATAGGGCTAGTATATTGGCTGTAAATGGTAGAACACTAAGGAATGTTGAACAGACAGACCTGGGATCTATGTCCATGGTTGTCTAAAGATAGAAACACAGGTCGATAGGGTAGTGCAAAAGGCATGCCTGCTTACATAGGTTGGGGGCATAGAGTATAAGCGTTGGGATGTTGTGTTGCAACTTCATGAAACACTGGTTAATCGCACTTGGAGTATTGTGTGCATTTCTGATCACTACACCAGCGGTCCCCAACCACCGGGCCGCAAGGCATGTGGTACCAGGCCGCGAGAAAATGATACGATTTGGCGACAGGAGTCAGCTACACCTTTCCTCATTCCCTGTCATGCCCACCGTTGAGCTTGAACGCACGCGAGGTTATTACGCGCACGCTATCCATGTCAGCGCATGAAGGAGATCAACTCCTCGAGCTTGCAAGTGACAGCGGGCTGAAAAGTATGTTTGACATAACATCTCTGCCGGCATTCTGGATCAAAGTCAAAGCTAAATATCCTGACATAGCCATGAAAGCACTGAAAACGTTGCTTCCATTTCCAACATATCTCTGCGATGCATGCAACGAAAACTAATTTGCGGAATAGACTGGACATAAGGAAACCTCTTCGAGTATGTCTGTCTCCCATCACCCCTCGATAGGACTGTCTTGTTGCAGGAAAACAAGCCCAGGGCTCCCACTTCAGCGATATTGGTGTGTTGCAATGATTTTGTATGTTCATACGGGGAAAATATGTGCTGTATTCTTAATATCCAAACGTTACTTAAAATGTTATGATGCTATTGAATTATAAGTGACTTATATAATCTTATAACAATTACAGCACGGAAACAGGCCATCTCTGCCCTTCTAGTCCGTGCTGAACGCTACTCTCACCTAATCCCACCAACCTGCACACAGCCCATAACCCTCCATTCCTTTCCTGTCCACATACCTGTCCAATTTTTTTTAAATGATAATATTGAACCTGCCTCTACCATTTCTACTGGAAGTTCGTTCAACACTTACTTCAAGCTCCCCTGTCCTCCCCTGATAATTGACATATCACTATGTTCATGCGAGGAAAATATGCGCTGTGTGCTTAAGATTAAATTCGTTAGATAAACCCTTTTAGAAATGAAATTGAGTGTATTAGCCACTTATCACCTATATTCCGGTTGTGATTAATATCCCCCCCCAAACAGAATCGCCAAAAACTATTTGTAGAAAAAAATCGGCACGTACAGGAATGCGCAAGTCCCGCATGCGCACACAGATGCCCGGGCAAGGCTTCATGGTCATTGTAGTCTTTCTCGGGGTAAACATAACGTATTTGACTGCTACCCTTGTCCGTTGGCTACACTATCACCCCCACCCCCGCCCCCGCACCCGGATCGGCCGGTTCGCAAGTGTATTGTCAATAATAAACCAGTCCGCGGTGCAAAAAAGGTTGGAGACCCCTGCACTACACGATAGGAAGGATGTAATTGTGCTGGAGGAAATGCGGAATGGTTTCACCAGTTGGATTGGAGGATTTTAGTTATGGGGAGAGATTGGACAGGTCACTGTTGTTTATCCTGAAAGAAAGGCGACTGGGAGGTGACCTGATAGAAGTGTATAAGATCATGAAGGGCATAGATAGGGTTGATTGACAAAGTCATAGGAATCAAGGTCAAGAGGGCATAGATTAAGATGAGAGGGCAGACCTTTAAAAGGGATCTGGGGTAAGGTTGTTTTACTGGTTGATATCTGAACACATTTTTGTTCAGAACACAGAGTTTGTGCAATCAAATACAATTTGTTCGTTCATCATGTGCCATGTGGTATGACGTAGGCGATCATCGGCTGTCCATGACCATGATTGTTCTTCTCAAATTTTTCTATGGAAGTGGTTTGTCATTGCCTTTTTGGTAGTGTCTTTACAAGATGGATGCTCTCAGCCGTTATTAACACTCTTCAGAGATTGTCTGCCTGGCATTCGTTGTCACCTGGACAATAGTAACACCTACATCAGGATTTGTTTACTGATTACAGCTCAGTGTTCAACACAGTCATACCCGCAGTCCTCAGTTCAAACCAACAAGCTCCAAAACCTAGGCCTCTGTACCACCCTGTGCAACTGGCTCCATGACGTCCCTCTGGGAAACCAGTCTGTGTGAATCAGAAATAACATCTCCTCCACACTGTCTAGCAACACTGGCTCACCTCAAGGATGTGTGCTTAGCTCACTGCGGTGCTCTCTCTACACCCACGATTATGTGACTAGAGCCACCTATAAGGTTGCCAATGACATAACTTTTGTTGGAAGAGTTCTAGGTGATGATAAGAAGGCATGCAGGAGTGTGATAGATCAGCTGACTGAGTGGTGTCACAAGAAAGTTGTAAAATCATCCAGCTCTATCATGAGCACTAGCCTCCCCAGCATTGAGGACACCTTCAAAAGGCAATGTCTCAAAAAGTTAGCATCCATCATTAAGGACCCCCATCACCCAGGACATACCCTCTTCTCACTGCTACCATCAACAAGCCTGAAGACAGACACTCAACTTTTTAGGAACAGTTTCATCTGCTCTGCCATAAGATTACTGAATGGATAATGAATCCATGAATACTACCTCACTATTTATTTTTCTCTCTTTTTACATTACTTATTTCATTATATATATTTTTATAATTCTGACTCTGATTCAGGGATAGTTTAATTGGCTGTGGCAGTGAGATAAATAGTTACTTTCCTTCATTTTCACAAGAGCCTCTCCAATCTCTTCAACCAAGGGAGTTTCAGTGACAGACCAGGCATATCTCCTTAATCTAATTGGTTCACTCTCTCTGGAATAGCAGTAGACACTCACTGGCATATGTCATCAAACTTGTTGTTTTGCGGCAAACAAATATGTGAACTTGAGATCTCTAAGGCTTCAGGGTAACCATACCAATATCCAACTTCCCCTCTCAAGCTCAGCTCAGTCAGGAAACACTTCAAATGAGTGGGCAAATTAAATAACTACAATGAAACAAAGGGAGCTTAAAACACAGATTTAATTTGCAAGAGTTCATTCTGTTGCCACTTCCTGGTGAAAAGTGGAGTTACCAGTAAAGATAGCTTCATTGCATGATTATTCCAGTGTTTGGTTTCAGCTTCTGGAAACTAGGGGAGGGGAGGGAACGTCAACTCAGACCATGAGAGGCCTGTGTCGGGCATTTTCATGCCTTACAGGGTGCAGATTGGAAGTCTGTGTGGGGCGCCACTCCTCACACAGACTAGAACAATGTGGGATTAAGTGCCTTGCTCAAGAGCACAAACATGCTACCACAGCAGAGGCTCGAACTAGCGACCTTGAGTTAACTACACGAACGCCTTAACCACTTGGCCACGTGGAAACTAGATGGAATTAAATCAGGTGGAAATATGGATTCTGATTTAGGAAGAAGGTGGCGGCAATCTTGGGAAATTAGGGACATTGTGCGCATTTGACTTTATTTGGTGAACCAAACTTCACCTTATTTAATTGTATTTGGTTTGACAACAGGCTGCCAGTCCCTTTCCTTCCTGTTTACCCTTGTCAAGAGAGCCTTCATCATCATACTGTGATGAATAACCATCTATGTCAATTCTTTGGTAGTACCTGATTTGAAGGCATTTAATCTTACCTCATTTGTATGTTTTTCTCACTTGGTCCTCTTAGAGCAATGGTACATAGTGGAATAGTTAAATCAGGTTTACTATCACTGACATACACTCAGTTGCCACATTATTAGGTACCTCCTGTATGTGTTGTGCATTCAGAGATGCTCTTCTGCACACCAGTGTTGTAACTTTTGGTTATTTGAGTGACTGTCACTTTCCTGTCAGCTTGAACTAATCTGACCATTCTCCTCTGACCTCTCACATTTGCATGGCATTTTTTCTCTCAGATCTGCTGCTCACTGGATGTTTTCTTTTTAACAGTTTTCTGTAAACTCAGTATGTGAAAATCCCAGGAGATCAGCCATTTCTGAGATATCAAACCACTATGTCTGGCATCAACAATCACGATCAAAGTAACTTAGATCAAATTTCCTCCCCATTCTGATGTTTGGTCTGAACAACTGAACCTTTTGACCATGTCTGCATGCTTTTCTGCATTGAGTTGCTGCCTCTGGGATAGTTTTCTAGATCTATGTTCCATAAGAGTTGGCAAGTCCAAGTAATGTACCTGGGATAAGAAGGCAGTCAGTACTAGTGACCACAAGATATCACCAGATCCTGGTTACGATGGATCAGAACCAATCACGATCTCTAGTGAAGGAATGTTGTTTGCTGTACCCGGTCTTGCTGTCATATATTGCAATGTGACTGCATCGTCATTCAGTGGCCTAGCAAGCCACTCACTTCAGGGGCGATAATTACTGACTGTGCTTATCCTGCCCACATCCACAAAAGAATAAAAGAAATATTAAATTCTTCCTGCTTAGAAATCCATGCTTTGTGTGGGGAAAATACTTTGAGCAGAACTGAATTTTAGCAGTGATAGAAATAGTTTCGAAAATACTTAAAAAGATTGCTTTTCTTGATAGGTTGTCTGTTGGTCAAATATGACTCCAGTACAGTGGGTTATGAGGTGACTTAAGAGGTTGCAAATGGAACAAGAGACATGATTTTGGAGTCTCTTTAGACCAGGTTGCTGTGTGTTCCCCATGACACATTGTGGTGCAGTAGGAGGCACTGCTGCCAGGAAGTTCCAGCAATTTGGGTTGCTCCCAATTTGTTGAAATAGAACGCGCATTCCGGGCTCCGGGTTTGTACTCTATGATCCTCTGGGTTCCCTCCAGGTGCTTCAGTGTCTTCCCAGAATCTGAAATTGTGCCAGTTTGAAGATTAATTGTCAAGTCAAGTCAAGTCAAGTCAAGTCACTTTTTATTGTCATTTCCACCATAATTGCTGGTACAGAACATAGTAAAAATGGGACAACATTTTCCAGGACTACATGCTACATGAAACAATACAAAAACTACACTGAACTACGTAAGAAAAAACACAAAAACTACACTGGACTACAGACCTATCCGACACTGCATAAAGTGCACAAATCCGTGCAGGCACTACAATAAGTAATAATAAGTAACTAGACAACGGGGTGACCTGTTGAGGCACCCTTTGAGAGAAGGGTAGTGCAGTCTGATGTGACCAGAATGAACATGAAATTTTCCTGAATGCTCTTGGTATCGCTTTGCTTTGGAAACTGAAGTAGAAAACCTCAGTTTATTAAAGAAGAAGGACACGTAGCAAAGGAAATATAGCTGATCTTCATTTAACGAAGGACACTTCTGATGGCATTATTTCTGGTTTATCTGCCACCCTTGTGCCTCTCGTTGTCATTCTGGAGAATGCAGTCCTTTCATCCCCGGTTTCTTCATCTCTTCTGCTGTTTTTTGTTTGTCTCTGATTCTGGAGACATGCATGCCTCTCCTCCTCTGTCTCTTCTTCTCTCATCTTTTTTTGTCCTGACTCTTTGATCCTGGAGTTGTTCGGCCCTGGCCTCATCCAATTCTTGTTCTCTCCCTCTCCTTGCCGCTTCGCGACGACATTTGGCGTCATCTGTTGACCGTAATGTCCCCCTTCCCTTTCCATGCAGCATAACTAGGCTGACCATTTTTTTACCCTAATGCTGGATAGAAGATACGAAGCAATAACACCAAAGGATGCTGATTATTCTTCATGATGTGGTTGGTGTTCTACTAAATGGATGTGATATAGTCACTGCTGTCTTTTGACTGCAGCAAAGGGTTTTATGGGTGTCTCGAAGTATATCATTACAATAAGGTTTAATTATCTCTTATTGATGGGTGGCAGTTAGATCTGTCCCAATCCTGCACATGCTGATGGTGATTAGCAGAATGTGACCCCGCGAAATAGAGCTGCCCTGCCCTTTTGCTCCGATAGGTGTCGCTGCTGAGGCTGGCCGTGCGCATGCGTCGGGCTGGCGCGTTCCGATTTCCATGATAGCCAATCGGGTCTTGGGTTAAAAGGGAGCCTGTTTATTTTGGTGAATGAGCAACTTTATATGAATATATAACCCTGAACTTTGCCTTCATTCTGTAAGTTAGTGCATTTTAATTCGATTCAGCCAAAAAAAGCACCGTTTGCGCTAATTGGAGGTCACAAACAGACAAACAGACAGACAGAGCATGAGAGTTTTAGTAGTATATAGATAAACAAGACAATAGGCACAGTAGAGGGCAGTAGGTTGGTGTCAGTCCAGGCTCTGGGTATTGAGGAGTCTGATGGCTTGGGGGAAGAAACTGCTACATAGTCTGGTCGTGAGAGCGCAAATGCTTCAGTGCTTTTTGCCAGATGGCAGGAGGGAGAAGAGCTTATATGAGGGGTGCGTGGGGTCCTTCATAATGCTGTTTGCTTTGCGGAAACACTGCGATGTAAATGTCTGTGATGGCGGGAAGAGAGACCCTGATGATCTTCTCAGCTGACCTCACTATCCGCTGCAGGGTCTTGCGATCCGGGATGGTGCAATTTCTGAACCAGGCAGTGATGCAGCTGCTCAGGATGCTCTCAATACAACCCCTGTAGAATGTGGTGAGGATGTGGGGTGGGAGGTGGACTTTTCTCAGCCTTCGCAGAAAGTAGAGATTCTGCTGGGCTTTCTTTGCTATGGAGCTGGTGTTGAGGGACCAGGTGAGATTCTCTGCCAGGTGAACACAAAGAATTTTGGTGCTCTTAACCATCTCTACAGAGGAGTCATCGATGTTCAGCGGAGAGTGGTCACTCCATGTCCTCCTGAAGTCAACAACCATCTCTTTTGTTCACATTCAGAGACAGGTTGTTGGCTCTGCACCAGTCCGTTAGCCGCTGCACCTCCTCTCTGTATGCGGACTCATCGTTCTTGCTGATGAGACCCACCACGGTTGTGTCATCGGCGAACTTGATGATGTGGTTCGAGCTGTGTGTTGCAGCACAGTTGTGGGTCAGCAGAATGAACAGCAGTGGACTGAGCACACAACCCTGGGGGGCCCCCGTGCTCAGTGTGATGGTGTTGGAGATGCTGCTTCCAATCCGGACTGACAGGGGTCTCCCAGTCAGGAAGTCTAGGATCCAGTTGCAGAGGGTGGTGTTCGGGCCCAGTAGGCTCAGCTTTCCAATCAGTTTCTGAGGAATGATTGTGTCGAATGCAGAACTGAAGTCTATGAACAGCATTCGAACGTACATATCTTTCTTGTCCAGGTGGGTTAGGGCCAGGTGGAGGGTGATGGCAATGGCATCGTCTGTTGAACGGTTGGGACGGTACGTGGACTGCAGGGGGTCCAGTGAGGGGGGCAGCAGGGTCTTGATGTGTCTCATGATGAGCCTCTCGAAACACTTCATGGTGATGGATGTGAGAGCAACAGGACGGTAATCATTGAGGCAGGACATTGAAGACTTCTTCGGCACAGGAACGATGGTGGCGGCCTTGAAGCACGTAGGAATGACGGCGCTGCTCAGGGAGATGTTGAAGGTGTAACTATCTGTGTTGCAGGTAGCTGGCTGGAGAATTGGGCTTGTGAGAGAGATTATTTTACAGAGAAACAATGGAAACTGGACTGATGAGAATAGTCTGAGAATCACAATGGATTTAATGAGCTGAACAGCCTCCAAAACTATAAGAAAATATTTAAAAATTTCAAATTCATTGTGCCATCACAAGAAGTTCCTTCTCCACTCGAGCCATCATAAGACCATGAGAATGCAAGACACAGGAACAGAATTAGGCATTCAGCCCTTTGAGTCTGCTCTGTCATTTCATCATGGCTGATCCATTACCCTCTCAACTCCATTCTCATTCCTTCTCCCCATAACCTTTCAAGTCCTGACTAATCAAGAACCTATCAACCTCCACATGCAATGACCTGGCCTCCACAGCTGCCTATGGCAGTGAATTCCACAGATTCACCATCTCTGGCTCAAGCAATTTCTCTTCATCTCCTTTCTAAATGGACATTCTATTCTGAGGTAGTGTCCTCTGGTCCTAGCCTTCCCCAGCATAGTAAACCTCCTCTCCACCTCCACTCTATCTAGACCTTTCAACATTCGATAGGTTTCAATGTGATTCCACCGCACCCCCCCGCCCCCCGCCACCACCAATTCTAAGTTCCAGCAAGTAAAAGCCCAGAGACTTCAATCACTCCTCACATGATAAGCCTTTAATTCCGGGAATAATTCTTCTGAACTTCCACTGAACCCTCTCCAAAATCTGCACAGTCTTTCTTAAATAAGGGGCCCAAAACTGCTCACAATACTCCAAGTGAGGCCTCACCAGTGCCTTATAAAGCCTCATCATTACATCCTTGTTTTTATAATCCAGTTCTCTTAAAATGAAGGCTCACATTGTATTTGCATTCCTCACCATGGACTCAACCTGCAAATTAACCTTTAGGGAATTCTGCACCAGGACTCCCAAGTCTCCTTCCACATCAGATTTTGGAATTTTCTCCCTGTTTAGAAAATAATCTATGCTTTTATTCCTTCTACCAAAGTGTATGACTATACACTTCCCAACACAGTATTCCATTTGCCATTTCTTTATCCATTCTCCCAATCTGTCCAAGTCATTCTGCTGCCTCACTGTTTCCTCAACACTACCTGCCCCTCCATCTACATTTATGTCATCTGCAGACTTGCACACAAAGCCATCAATTCTGTCATGCACATCATTGGCAAACAGTGTAAAAAGCAGCAGTCCCAACACCAATTCTTACAGAACACCACGAGTCACTGGCAGCCAGTCAGAAAGGCTTCCTTTATTCCCACAGCCTACCTCTTGCCAAACAGCCAGTGCTGCCTTCTTTACTGTAGTACAATGGACTCTTATTCTGTTAAACAGTCTCATGTGGCACCTTGTCAAAGTCCTTCTGAAAATCTAAATACACAACATCCACCAATTCTCCTTTGTCTATCCTGTTTGTTATTTCCTCAAAGAATTCCAACAAATTTGTCAGGTAAGATTTTCCCTCAAAGAAACCATGCTGACTTTGACCTGCTATATCATGTGCCCTTAAGTACACTGAAACCACATCCTCAACGATCAGCTCCAACATCTTCCCTACCACTGAAGTCAGGTGAACTGGCCTATAATTTGCTTTCTCCTGTCTCCCTTCCTTCTTGAAGTGTGGAGTCATACTTGCGGTTTTCCAGTCTTCCTGACCCATACCAGAATCTATTGATTCTTGAAACATCATTATTAATGCCTCCACAATCTCTTCAGCTATCTCTTTCAAACCCCTGGGGTGTAGTCCATCTGGTCCAGGTGACTTACTGTATCTACCTTCAGACATTTCATTTTCCAAAGTAACTCCTCCCTAGTAATCTCAACTGCACTCACTTCTGCCCCTTACTGTCTTGAACTTCTGGCATACTGCTAGTCTCTTCCACAGTGAAGACTGATGCAACATACTTATTCAGTCTGTCCGCTACTTTCTTGCCTCCATTACCAGCATCATTTTCCAGCGGTCCGGCGTCTACTCTCATCTCTCTTTTACTCTTTATATGTCTGAGAAAAACTTGTGGTATCCTCTTTGATAGTGTTGACTAGTTTACCTTTATATTTGATTTTTTCCACTTATATCTTTTTAGTTACTTCCTGATGTTTTTTTTTAAGTTTCCTAATCCTCTACCTTCCCACTAATTTTTGCTTTATTATCTCCCCTCTGTTTTATTTTATTTTGGCTTTGATTCCCTAGTCAGCTACAGTTGTGTCATCCTGCTTTTAGAATGCTTGTTCTTTGGGATGTACCTATCCTGTGCCTTCCAAATTGTTCCTTGAAACTCTAGCCACTGCTGCTCTGCCATCATTCCTGCTAGCATCCCCTTACAATCAACATTAGCCAACTCCTCTCTCATGCCTCTGCAACTTCTTTTACTCTACTGTGATAGTGATACATCTGACTTTAGCTTCTCCTTCTCAAATTGCAATGTGAATTATATCATATTATGATCTCTGACTCCTGAAGGTTCCTTTACCTTAAGCTCTCTAATCAAATTCAGTTCATTGCACGACATCCAATCCTGAAGAGCTGATCCCCTAGTGGGCTCCACCACAATTCTTCTAAAAACCATCTTGTAGTCATTCTACAACTTCTCTGTTTTGAGATCCAGCACCAACCTGATCTTCCCAATTTACCTGCATATTGAAAACTGCCATGACTATCATACTATTGCCCTTTTGACATATATTTTCTATCTCCCTTTGTAATTTGTAGCCCACATTCTGGCTACTGTTCAAAGACCTGCATATAGCTCCCATTAGGGTTTTTTTCACCCTTGCAGTTTTTTAACTCTACCCACTAGGATTCTACATCTTCTAATCCTCTGTCATCTCTTCTAAGGATTTGATTTCATTTTTTATCAACAGAGCCACCTTATCCCATCTACCTACCTGCCTGTCCTTCCGATACAACGTGTATCCTTGGATGTAACACTCCCACTAAAATCTTCTTTCAGCCACAACGTAGTGATGCCCACATCATAACTGACAATCTCTAACGGTGCTACAAGATCACCTATCTTATTCTGCATGTTATGTGCATTCAAATATAATGTCTTTTTTTCTGTATTTGTCATGCTTTTTGATTTTGTTCCCCTTTTTCACTGCATCTCATCCCACTGACTGCAACTTTGCCCTATCATCTGCTTGTCCTTCCTCACCGTCTCCCTACACACTGCTTCTGCCTGTAAACCAACCGCCATATCCTCAGTCCTATCACTCCAGTTCCCACTCCCCTGCCAAATTAGTTTAAACCCTCCCCAACAGCTCTAGCAAACCTGCCTGCAAGGATATTTGTCCCCCACAGGTTCAGGTGTAATCTGTCCCTTTTGTACAGGGGGTACCTTCCCCAGAGGTGATCCCAATTTGTAATAAGCTCTTCGGGCCTGTGCAGGGAGCTGGACAGTGTTGGGCTCCAAAGTTTGTAGCGCACCTGAATTGGGTAATTGTTGTTTAATGAGCTTCATTAATCGTTTAAAGTTCCTTGTGTTTTTTTTTCAAGCAAGTCGCTTTTGTAATAAGGCCTGACTTTCCACTGCACTTGGGTTCCAATATTGCTAGCACACCTCGTGACAGAAGGACCCTGCCAGTAGTGGACTCAGTGGAGGTTAAACAGCAGCATTTTGACATCGGTAGACTTAAGGTGAGAATGTCACCTACTCTCAAGTCCACGTCTGGAGTCTACATTCCAAGTGACTCTAGCCTACATTCTGAATTTCTCGAGTCCGTGGTCTGAGCTTCTTTAGTCTACACCGTCTTTTTCTGGGTCTCAAGTTCGGCAAAGTTCTCAAGGTTCTCCATGTCATCCAGGGTCTCCAGCTCAGTAAGGTTCTCAAGGCACTCCAGGATTCCCATGGCCCGCTAGGTTTCTGAAACTTATACAATGTTTCCGAGGTTCATTTAATGTTTTCTCTGTCTTGAGGTTTCTAAATATCTCTCAGGATCTGCAGGTCTCTCTCAAGTTTCCCAGGCTTCTCTCAAGTTTTCAGGACTCTCTGGCCATCGGGCACCAGCCATAGGGAGGGCGGGTATGGTAGCGAGCTCTTTGAGCCTCTCCGGGGAGCTGGAGTGTGTAGGGCTCTGAGGTTTTTAGAGCACCTGAATTGGTTAATTGTTAAGTTTATTTTGATAGGCTCGGGCGTTCCATGTTACTTGTATTATTTAAATGGACGCCCAATTAGCACTAGTCCCAGGGTCCTAGTTTTGAGAATGTTACATCTCACGGTGTTGCTCGTCCAAGCCACCGATGTTCTTTTGGAATTATAATGAATAAACTCTGGTCACGGTCTCTACATTGCAGTCTGTCTTTCATCCACATGAGAGTTCCGACATTGCCAGTGCACAGCATGACACCAATGATCCAGAAATCTGAAAGCTGGCCCCCGCAACAGTTTTTCAGCCACACTAAATCATCCTATTCTTACTGTCACTGGCGCATGCACAGGCAGCAATCCAGAAACTGCTACCCTGGAGGTTCTACTTTTCAGCAGGGATCATATGTCAGGGATTCCCAGGAGCATATTGTATTTCTTGAAATCACCTTTGAATCTTTTTTTTCCCTCTCCTCCTGGTGATCACTTCCCATAGAAGAGTGTGTCTGCTTTTGGACACTGATACCAGGCACCAGAATGATATGGTCTGCCTGGCATGGCTGACTGATGTTTGGGTCTCAGCACTGATGGTGCTTGACCAGGAGATGATGCTGACATTGGTTTGTTAATCCTTCCAAAGGTGTTGTGAGATTTCGTGTCGATAGTATCTCTCCAGTTCCTTTTGTCTCTTTACTCTTTTGACTGTTTATTCCCCCCACAGACGCCGCCTGGCTTGCTGAGTTCCTCCAGCATTTTTTTGTGAGCAACTCCACTGCACCACCGATTAGTTGCAAGATTTTAGAGCAACTTTGTTACGCAGAACTTCCTTCTGGTTAAATTAATCTCCTTCAAAATGAGAATTGAGTCATTGACTTTAGCGGAAAGCTGAAGAAGTGTACACAAGATAAATAACTTAGGTAGAAATGTAAGAGCTTTGATTAGGATGGTTTCAGTTGATTGTCAAAGTTGGCTGCATGATGTTAGGCAAACAATTAGGAAGAAGAACGTACGAAAATACAAATACATTTGCCAGATGGTCATAAAAGGAATTTGTTCTGAAAAATTGTGAGATAATATCTGCAGGAAGGACAAACAAGGCATCGAGAAAGACAATGAAGGAAAGATGATGATTAACACTGAGGAACAGAGGCAATCCCTGTCCTTGGATCCCTGACGGCAGATACAACAGTACAGTAGATAAGCTATATGACATAGTGTGCACATCATGGAATGTAATCATGTGGAAGTCATCTTGGAATTTCTCAAAGCCCTAGGTAAGTCACAGTTGAAAACTTAGATTCAGAGGTTAATAGATCAATACAGCACAGAAACAGACTCTTCAAACCATCTAGTCTGTGCTAAACTGTTGTTCTGCCAGAGTGACATTGATCCACACCTGCACCATAGCCTTCCATATACCTCCCATCCATGTCCATATCCAAACTTCTCTTCAATGTTGTAATCGAACTTGCATTCACCACTTCCACTAGCAGCTCATTTCACTCTCACACCACCCTGTGAGTGAAACCATTCCCCCTCACTTCCCCTTAAATGAAAGGTTTCACCTTTTACCCTAAACCTATGACCTCTAGTTCTAGGTTTGCTCATTTCAGTGGAAAGAAAGCCTGCTTGCACTAACCCTATCTACATCTCTGATAATTTCGTATACCCCTACCCAATCTCCCCTCATTCTCCTGCATCCAGGCGTGTTTCATTACATTTTAGAAAGGACACAGAGGAGATCTATAGAGTTACATCAAGAGAGAATGGTTGGGGTTGTTCTCTTTAGAATCAATGGGTAGATGGGGGAGATTTAACTGAGGTCAATAAAATTATGAGAAGTTTACACAAGGTGTTGTAATATGAGCGTAATTAAAAGTAAGTTAATATTAATTAGGATATCATGGGGGGTCTACTTCCGTTTGTGGTTCTTCCTAGTGGCCCTCGTGTACATAGTGTTCCCGCCATGCCGTACGGGTTGTGAAAGCCTCTGTATATACGTAATGTTTTGAAGTTGGAGATAAAGTTGTTTCTTTGGCATGAAGTTGTCGAGTGTGCCTTTTCAAAGTAGAAGTTACCACATACAAGAAAGGATCAACAATCTACTGCTTGAACTCATCAGGTCGAGCAGCATCTGTGGGAGGAAAGGAATTATTGATATTTCAGCTTGAACCCCTGCATCTGAAAGGTTGATTGCTGTTGACAGAGAGAGAGAGAGATCAGAAACGGGGTGGGTGAGGGTGAATTTTAAGGTAATGGGTAAAATGATTATTGGGAAGTTGAGGAGAATGTCATTCATTAGTAGGTGAGTAATATGGAACCCACCACCAGAATCGGAGATAAAAGCAGAAATCCGTAACAAGAGTAAAGATTTAGAGCTGTAATGTGGGAACAACTGAAATAGTCTCACCATGGACATGTGAGTGAGGCAATGCTGCAGTAGGTGGTGCTACTGGCTCACAGCTGCGATGACCCAGTTTCCATCCTGACCTCCAGAACATCTTCCTGCCGCTGCCGCGCGCTTCGGCTTGTGGCTCTGTTTGTCCCCTCCTAAATGAGGCACGAAAAATAATGGAAGTCCGGACAGTCCTGCAGTTGGCCCTATGACAGACATTGTCTCTGTTCTCATCAATTTAAAAATTACTCCTCTGGCTATTCTGGGTCTGATGAAGGGTCAATGATCTGAAATCTTGTCTCTTTTCACCTATCGCCTGTGTATTTCGGAAATTAGCATTTACAATTCCAGAAAGACGCAGCCGAAACAGCCAGGAGGGGGCTGAAATGTGGAAGCTTCAGTGCAGAAAAAAAGTAGAGTTTACAATATAACTTCAATTAATGGGTAAGGAAAGAAATCTGTGCAGATTATGAAATCTATAAACAGGAGTGAAAAGGTGAAATTAAATTCCATACAGTCTGAATATATCAAGCAACTGCGCGCGGATTTAATTTGATAACAGTGCGAGGAGCACGGTACACATGCTTTATACTTAACCTCAATGCTCGAACTATTAGAGAACATTGTGGGAAAGTGTACAATTTGCATGGCTCTAGTCGCAGGGGGTTTCAATTTGGGGTCCACGGACCGCTTGCTTAATGGTATTGGTGCATGGCATAAAAAATATTGGGAACTCCTGCTAGTGGAATATTGGTAATGCTGTCGTCGTTGTTTGTAGGGATGCGGTGTTGATTGCTACTAACTTCGTAAAGGAATTTGGTATGTAAATGAAGAACAATTGAAAGCTCGTGGCTTTTATTATAAGATGGCTTGAATCTATTTATAAAGTTTAACTCTCTTTTCTTTTTTTTAAATCAACATTCTTTGTTTTTCCAAGTTTGGGAGACTTGGACTTGTGCTCATCATCCTCACACAGATGTAGTAACACGGCTCACCAGGAGATGGCAGATCTTGCTGCCGAGGAAACATTTTTTTCCCCGTCTTTGCACACACGGGATTTTCAGCGAAAAGTTAAAAGAAATTAATTGCCGTCAACTTTGCCTGCCGCAGCTTATTCGCTCTATGTGCAGGGTTACTGAAGATTTTATCGGTCACCGATATGGATGTGTCACTGACTAAGGAACGAACAGGGCTAAACTACAATCGACAGTTTGGAAGGTAAAAAACCTTTCATTCTAAAGCCGGTTTCATGTACTGTATAGTGCTTGTCTCCAACTCAGCTCTAATCTGGGCAGTCTTGATTTAGTTCCGGTAATATTGGTAGCCTTTGCATGTGCATGGTCTGTTGTACGGAAGCAGAAAGGATGGAGTGAGAATCTAACTGCTCCTGTAAGAGCAAGGAGTGGAACTCCTGATATATTAATCACTGGACGAACACTGGCGGAATCCTGCCGAATCTGTGCGGGGCTGAGTCCGACCCACACTGCGCTCAGCACAAATGCTCTTACCATGGTAGTGTACTGGCAAAACTGGATTGAACTTTGGGGCTATGCGCTCGAGTTGCACTTGTATGCTAACGATTTTACAGCTAACGTAGTGTTTTACCAACACCATGTAACCTGTAGAGCTTCGACTCTGCCTAGGGCCAATCGGAACCGTGGGGCGTCCTCAAGAGGGGGCCGCACTTGGAGCACATAGCTTTGGGCTCAGAGCTCGCATGCCTATAAATACCGGAGCCACTCCAGCCAGCTTGCACTGCTACACTGAACCTCCGATCAACCGTCAGGAAGGCGGGAAGAATAAAAACGAGACTTCGACTAAACTGGGCACTATTTGTGTAAATTATCTATCTGAATTCCTTCCCGTCCATTTCAGAATCTTGCAAGTATAGAGCGGGAAATTAAGAGCAGCAAGTGTGTGCAGTAGTTCTGTAGCAGCCTACCCTGATGTATTCTGCAGAAACGACCCAAGTCTTCGACCCATACGTCCGGGTAATACAGAATGCCAATATTTCTCATTACGCCTCGAACAGGTCCTTGCTGCAGCCCCTGTGGGACTACCTGCGAGTCAACCACCAGGATACCCTCCGCTCGCCTCTCTTTCCAGTCATCATCTCAGTCTCCACCTACTTCATCAGCTGCACCTTCTACATGACGCTCGACATCTTGGCTCGCAGATGCCCGGCCATTAACAAGTGCAAGATCCAGCCGGAGCAGCATGTAACGTGGGCAAACATTCTCAAGA
The DNA here is from genome assembly GCF_030028105.1 of Mobula birostris. Classification (NCBI taxonomy): domain Eukaryota; kingdom Metazoa; phylum Chordata; class Chondrichthyes; order Myliobatiformes; family Myliobatidae; genus Mobula; species Mobula birostris. The sequence continues at coordinate 35,676,415 of NC_092374.1, forward strand.
CTCTGTGGCTTACCGGCTGCAACCACGTTATCTTTGTTTTCCCAGCAGCCGCCTTCCAGTGGTACTGGCGACCTCCGATCCCCCTCCTGGAAGACACACCACAGCTCTCCGAGTTCCTTATAGGAATCCTCAGCTGCACAATTCTCTTCGACTTCCAGTATTACTTCTGGCACCTTATGCACCACAAGTTTCGATGGCTCTACACGACTTTCCACGCCATTCATCACGAATATTACGCTCCCTTCTCCTGGTCGACGCAGTATCTATCTGCCTGGGAACTGATCAGCGTTGGCTTTTGGACCACCATAGACCCGATTATCCTGCAGTGTCACAGCCTGACAGCGTTCACCTTCATGATCTTGAACGTCTGGATAGCAGTGGAAGACCACAGCGGCTATGACTTTCCTTGGGCTTTACACAATATTATCCCTTTCGGGCTCTGGGGCGGCTCTGTGAAACACGATGCTCACCACCAGAAACCACAGTACAATTTTGCCCCTTACTTCTCACACTGGGACTGGCTTTGCGGCACTTGCTGCGAATACAAGCGCTCGCCCGCCTGTTTGGAGATGGAAAAGAAGCGACGCAAAGCCAGCAAAAGCTAGAAATATATCTAGCATCCCGCTGTCTGATGAAAGCCGCATTTCTCCCGCGTAAAACAAGGTGCCAAGAGAAGCGGGTTGGAGACGATAGAGAAATCGGCAGTGCAATGATCAAAGAAAATCTTGAGTGAGCTGACTGCCGGAATATTCTGACGTTAAATATCGCAGTTATTTATTTTTCACATGTTAAAACGAACGCAATACCTTTGAAGTAAGCTATGTGTAGTACGGTATAAAAACGCGCTACATTTGTACTTACCGTTATACGTGAGGTAAATATCCATTTTAAAGAGGTACCATGATTATGAATGTTTCAATTATCTTACGTACATTGTGTAATGTATATTGGAAAGAAACCTCTGTGGCATCATTTCTAAGCATTTGCAAAACTTTTGCCCCAAATATTTAAAATAATACGTCATATGTATTTAAGAATAGATTATGGAATACAGGCAAAAATGTAAATATGTCCTTAAAATGCAAAATGTCTTCGAATACAAATAAAAATGTTCACTTTTTATCTGTTTGTGGTTCTGTGTTCACTAGTTCTCTGAGAGTAGCATGGCGTGGTGATCGGTAAGGCTTGCATAAAATTTCAGGCAATCACACTGTGCCGACCATGTCGCACATACTTGAAAAGGTTAATAACTGAATTTGACACTTACATTAAATAGTCCCTTCCTTATTTTAATGATAAGTCGGAGAGGGCTCTGCTGTTTATTCACCATGCTCTGACGCTGTTGGCCGCAAACGACACTCACATTGCACAGGAATAGTTAACTAAATCGATGATCTTTCATCTACAACGATCTGATGTAAATGTGAAACTAAAAAGTCACGCCTTCACTGTGGTACAGCTTGTCGAAGCTCACAAAATGTTTGGTGTTTTCAACCAGATGTTAGAAGATACTTTAAATTATACAAATTCCCATCCACGTCCCGTGAAGGTTATCCTCCCCTCTGCTGTGCATGCCTGGGTCTTCGGAGATATATCGCCCCTCTCCATTTCCATCCAGCCGACTTTGTGCAAGCCCTTCGTTTTGTATTGAACAGTCCTTTCTGGTTGATCTAGAAGCACAAATATCACTCAGAGTTCTATTTGTGTTCCGGGAGAATTCCTAATACAATATGTGGACAGGCCGATTAGAGGACAGGTCGTACTGGATCCAATACTGGGTAATGAACTTCATCAGGTTACAGATTTCTCCGTGGGTGAGCATTTCGGAGATAAAGACCACAGCTGTCTGAGCTTTAGCATAGGAATGGACAACAGCAGAAGCAGACGGTTTGCAAAGTAACCGGGGAGAGCATACGTAAGGTCTAGGAAGCGAAGATCAGCCAGGGCTCTTGAGAATTATAAAGTAGCCAGGAAGGATATTAATAAGGGGTGTGGGAAAGCTGGAAGGGGACATGAGAAGTGCCTGATGAGTCGGATTACGGAAAACACCAAGGTGCTCTACACACATGTGAAGAACAAGAGGATGACAAGAGTGAGGGTGGGACTGATCAAAAGGGTGTGATAGAGCAGGTCGGACACGAGTAATTTCTCCTTCTCGCCACTCCCGCCCCCACCCCCGCACCCGTAGCCTTGTAATTCTCATTACAGTATCCCTGTCTGACAATGCTGACGTCGCGCTAATTGGAGACACATGCTCAGTGGAAGCGTTCATTTCGTAGGGTGGGGAAGAGTGCGGGCTATTGGAAAGTAGCTAGTTGATCGATTTTGTTGTAGACCAGTGAGTCTTACGTCAGCAAAGGCCAAACAAAATGAGAGACTGCTCAGGGAGCGGATTTACGAGCAATCGGAGAAGTATAGTCCGATTCGCAATGGTCCGAATGGCTTTATGAGCCTTATGAGCAAGTCGTGCTTCGTGAGCGTTAATGACATTTTTGAGGAAGGGATAAACAAACTGATGAAAATTGATTTGTGGATGATGTGTATATGGATTTTAGTAAGGCATTTGACAAGGTTCATTCTGTAAGGTCCATCCGGAAACTCATTTGGCATTGAATCAGTGAAACCTTGTCCGCATTGATCGGGAATTGTCTTGTCCACAAGAGGCAGAGGGTGGTGGCAGATGGAGTGTATTCTGCCTCTAGGTCCGTGACCAGTGATGCTCTGCAGGGATCTATTCTGGAACCCCTGCTCTTTGCGATTTGCATAAATAACTCGGGCGGGGAATTGGAAAAGTGAGTTAGTAAGTCTGTGGATGACACAAAATCTGGTTACGTTGTCGATAGTGTAGAAGGTTGTCTGAGGCTACAACGGAATGTTGATAACATTCAGAGCTGAGCTGAGAAATGGTAGATGGAGTTCAATCCAGAAAAGCGTGAAATGATACACTTTGTAAGAATGAACTTAAAAGCAGTGTAGAAAGTTAATGGCAGGATTTTTAGCGGCGTGGAGGAGCAGAGGGACCGTGGGGCCCAAGTCCATTGATCTTTCAAATTTGCCTGCAAGTTAATAGGGGGCTTAAGACGGGTTCTGGTGTGTTAACCTTCCTTAGTCAGGGACAGAATTTAAGAGCCCTGAGGTAATGTTGCAACTATTTAAAACTTGGTAACACCATGCTTGGAGCATTGTGTTCAATTCTGCTTGCCTCATTATTGGAAGGATGTGGAAGCTTTAAAGAGGGCGGGGATTAACTAGGATGCTGCCTGGTTTACAGAACATGTCTTAGGAGAAAAGGCTAAATGAACTATGTCTTTTTTTTCTTCGGAGTGAAAGAGGGTGACAAGCTACTCAACAGAGATATATAATTTGTAAGAAGCAAAGAAGTAAGGACACCCAGCAAATTTTAACCAAGGGGGCAATTACTAATACCAGAAGTATTTAAAATGAGTGGAGAAAAATATGGGGAAGATGTCAGAGGGAGTTTTTAACACAGAGAGTGGTGAGTTTCTGGAATGCCTTTTGAAACAGAGATGAGGATAAAGTTCTTCAGCTAGAGAGTCATGAATCTGTGGAATTCATTGTGACAGATGGCTGTGAAGGCCAAGCCATTGGGTCCATTTAATGCAGTAATTAATAGGATCCTAATTGATATGTATTTGAGGGAGAAAGTGAGAGAATGGGATTGAAATAAATCATCCATTACTTTTTCTGAGAGTGGTGGAGGCCAGATCATTCGGTATAATTAGTGTGCCAGGTCATTAGATATACTTATAAAAAGTATTCAAGCACCTTGGGTTTTATTGTTTTACAGCATTGAATGACAGTGGATTTAATTTGGCTGTTTTTGGCAATAATCAACAAAAAAAGAATGTTGTGTCAAAGTGAAAACAGATCTCTACAAAGTGATAATTTAATTACAAATATAAAACACAAGATAATTGATTGCATAAGTATTCATCCCCTTTAATATGGCATGCCAAATCATAACCGGTGCAGCCCATTGGTTTTAGTAGTCACATAATTAGTTAAATGGAGATCATTTTGTGAAGTCAAGGTATTTCAATTGATTGTAGTAAAAATACACCTGTATCTGGAAGGTCCAACTGCTGGTGAGTCAGTATCCTGGCAAAAACTACACCATGAAGACAAAAGAACACCCCAAGCAATTCTGCAAAAAGTTTATTGAAAAGCACAATTTAGGAGATGGATACGAGAAAATGTCCAAGTCACTGAATATCCCTTGCAGTACAGTTAAGTTGTTCATCAAGACATGGAAAGAATATGTCACAGGTGTAAATTTGCCAAGGGCAGGCTGTCCTCAAAAACTGAGTGACCGTGCAAGAAGGGGACTAGTGAAGGAGGCCACCAAGAGACCTATGACCACTCTGGAAGAGTTACAAGCTTCAGTGGCTGAGATGGGAGAGACTGTGCATACAACAACTGTTGCCCAGGTACTTCACCAATCCCAGCTTTATGGGACAGTAGCAAAGAGAAAGCCACTGGTGGAAAAAACTGACATGAAGTGTTAGCTAGAAAGCATGTGGGAGACTGAAGCAACGCACATCAAAGTTGCTGGTGAACACAGCAGGCCAGGCAGCATCTCTAGTACCTCTTCCTACAGATGCTGACTGGCCTGATGCATTCACCAGCAACTTTTATATGTGTTGCTTGCATTTCCAGCATCTGCAGAATTCCTCGTGTTTGGGAGACTCTGAAGTCAGCTTGATGAAGGCTCTACGGGCTGATAAAACCAAAATTGAACTTTTTGGCCATCAGACTACATGCTTTTTTTTGGCAAAACCAAACACAGCACATCATCAAAATCACACCATCCCGACCATGAAGCATGGCGGTGGCTGCATCATGCTGCAAGGCTTGTGAAGGTAGAGGGTAAAGTCAATGCAGCTAATGCAGGGAAATCCTGGAGGGAAACCTGATGCAGTCTGCAAGAGAAGTGCAACTTGGGACAAGATTTGTTTTCCAGAAGGACAATGACCCCAAGCGTAAAGCCAAAGCTACACAGGAATGGCTTAAAAACAACAAAGTTAATGTCCTGGAGTGGCCAAGTCCAACTGAGAATTTGTGGCTGGACTTAAAAAGGGCTGTTTACTCATGATCCACATGCAATCTGACAGAGCTTGAACTGTTTTGTAAAGGAGAATGAAGAAAAATTGCAGTATCCAGATGTGCAAAGCTGATCGAGACCTATCCACACAGACTCAAGTCTGTAATTACTGCCAAAGGCGCATCTACTAAATACTGACTTGAAGGGGGTGAATAATTATGCAATCAATTATTCTGTGTTTTATATTTCTAATTAATTTGGATCACTTTGTCGGGATTCATATTCACTTTGACATGAAAGAGCCTTTTTGGTATCAAAAAGAAAGCCAAGTTAAATCCACTGTGAGTCCATGTTGTAAAAACATGAAAATTTCCAAGGGCGGGGTGAATTCTTTTTATAGGCACGTAGATGTTTAGCTATTTATACAGATGATTCATGTAGTGATGGAGTATAGTACCAGAAGGCACAATGTCAGAATACAAAGACACCCCTTTAGAAAAGAGTTGAGGAGGAATTTCTTTAGTCAGAGGGAGGAGAATCTATGGAATTCATTGCTACAGACAACTATGGAGGCCAAGACACTGGGTATATTTAATGCAGAGTTAATAGGTTCTTGATTAGTAAGGGCACCAAAGGTTAGAGGGAGAAGGCAGGAGAATGGGGTTGAGTGGGATAATAAACCAGTCATGATTGAATGGCAGAGCAAACCCGATAAGTCAAATGAGCTAATTCTCCTCCTATGCCTCATTTAAGGTGGAGTCAAGTAAATATTCAATAGATTGAGGAACTGAGTGTCATGGACATCTGGCACAGAAGAGATGAATGTCAGGTAAAGAATTTGGGTCCTAGTGACTGGCTTCTGCTTCTATTTTCTTCTATGATTCTGTCTTTGTAAACTAATTTCTATCCCCGTTAGTTAATGTTGAATTGCACTCAGGAAATAAACATGCAAGTACCACTGTGAGGGATAGACTTGATATTTACTGAGATAAATTGCTTTAACTGCCAGTCTTTCTGCAAGAACTCACAGAAAGTAGCCAAGCAACTCATGAGATTGGTGTCCACTTCCTCACGACAGCTTTTGTGTTGTCAGTTAAGTAAGCAAGATTGTAAGCCCAAATCAACATTCACATGTATCTGCACTTTGCAGATATACAAGTCTTAATTCAATTTCCAAATGCCTTTAACTCATGGTTCGGGTTTCATAAGGAGATATGAAACTGCAAAGATAGGAGAGTGCACTGCGACCATCATGACAGGACGTCTGCTCTATTTAAGGTCAGTGCATGCTGTTTCTCTGCTCTTTGTCTCTTCCAACTAACCTGGAGGCCCTCTCCACACAGGCTCTCCCTCACCACACAGCTGATGAATCCAAAGGAACAGTGGAAACCGATACAATCTGACACTAGCAGCATCGCAGGGCTTGCCAGTCAGCATTGAACCCAACAAAGGATTGCCTTAGGAAAGATAGATCTGTTTGTCCTCAGGGTTTACTCCTGAAGCCTTCCCCATGAGTCCCATGAGTGACAGGTGAGGTTGGAGATCAGAGTTTTCCTTCTCCCAGATGAGCTGCCAACTACAGTTGACAAACCCCATCTGCCGAAGCGACTGGCTTGAAATGTCAGTGAAATGCCTTTGCCCCTTCTCCTGTCAGTAGAAACAGTTCTGCTGGGCTTAGTAGCTAAGCCACATGTGACGGCCAGAAGCCAGACTAGGCTGTCAGATGCTATTTGAGATACCCGCCATTGGAAGCATTTAATTGTCACAATGGCGGGTGCATTGGGAGCAAGGGTGGACCCAAATGCAAGACACATCTTTTGAGGTTACGGTGTGGACTCCAAGCCAGAGACTGGGCAAGGACACAATAGCTGGGTCTTGCCGCGGGCTCGGTCCCCAGAACCAGGCATGGACATGACATGGGCTAGGAAGAGGAGGAACATGGAAGAGGAGCCTCAGTCTCGGGAGAGCAGGTACATGGAACCATGGACACATACACAGAACACAGAGTTGGGACCCCTCCTTGGAAACAGGGCATAGGGCTGGGACTCATGACCACCACCACCCCCCCCCCACCGCGGAGCAATGGCAAGACGGCCTGACTTACCCCATGGAGGTGAGGACAAGACAAGACAAGACAAACACCAAAGAACAACACAGTTCTGATCTAGCTCCAGTGATAGAACTAGACTGAGGTGCAGGCGAGGGCTACAGAAGAGGGCTAGAGGTGAGAGGGGCAGAGAAGGGATCCAGATTGGGGGGTAGGACAGGAATCACAGACCGCCAGGGCCAGGACTTGACTAGGTACTCGGATGCCACCAGGGCCAGGACTCGACTGGGTACTTGGATGCTGCCAGGTCAACGACTCGACTGGGTACATGGATGCCGCCGGAGCCAGGACTTGGACTTGGACGTGGTACTTGGATGCCGCCAGAGCCAGGACTTGGACGTGGTACTTGGAACCTCAGGGTAGTGGCGAGCTCTAGACTCGGCCCAGGAACAGTAGCCAGTGGCTCCTGATTCTGTCCGGCAGGTTAACTGACGGACCCACCTTGATGAGGAAACTTTGCAGGCTCGCTTCGGCGAGGTAACTGGATAGGGTTGCTCCGGTGAGGAAGGGCGAATTATCGGCAGAGACTAGGCTTGCTCCGGCCAGGTGACATCAGCACACCATAACTTTGATGACTTTGCAGATGCTCCTGCGCCGAACGGCTGATAGCTGGAGACTATAAACTACCTGTTCAGCCGAGCATTAATTGCCTCTAATCACCAAAGCCGAGGGACAGGGGAAAACAAGGAATTAACGGTCCGGATGGTCCGGTGTACCATTACTCCTCCTCTTTCCCCTCCCCCATCTCACAACCTGCCCATCACCTTCCACCCTCTGGTTCTCTCCCTACTTCCCTTCATTCCATGGTCTCCTGTCCTCTCCAAACACATTCCTTATTCTTCATCCCTTTGCCTTCCTAATTTATTACCACCCACTTCTCACATCATTCCCTTTTCTCCTCTTCCCACAAACTTCTGCCTTGCCCTGCTCAACCAGATTCATCCATCCCCTGCCAGCTCCTGCTCTTCCTCCTCCCCTTACCCTCTGTTTTCTGGCTTCTGCCCCTTTCCTTTCCAGTGCTGATAAATGGCCTTGTCCTGAAATGTTGACTGTGCTTTCTCTTTAGATGCTGCCTTACCTGCTGGATTTCTCCAGCATTTTGTATGTTGATATAATTGAATGCGAGCAGGAGTAAGTTACTGCACAGGATTAAGTTCTAGCCTTCTCCTGAATCTATGAGATCCTTCTGCCTTGCTGTTGTCTGGAAAAGGGCACCTACAAGGATTTTATGTCTGTCGAGATTGAGTGGCGCTGAGGTTTTCAAACAGCAGTCAGGTAATTCATGTAAGAAAGTTATGAAGGTCTCACAGCTAGGGAAACAGGGGCAAATATGAACTTTCTTATTGGAGAAACAAACAATCTACTGGAGGGACTTAGCAGGTCAAGCAGCATCTGTAGCGAATTTTCAACCCCTCACTGCTGCGGGTGGAAGTCCCCACTTGCTTCAAAAAGACAACAATTATACCAGTGTCTAAGAAGAATAATGTGGGCTGCCTTAATGACTTCCTCCAGTAACACTCACATCGACAGTGATGAAATGCTTTGAGAGGTTGGTCATGACTAGACTGAACTCCTGCCTCAGCAAGGACCTGGACGCATTGCAATTTGCCTACTGCCACAATAGGTCAACGACAGACGCAATCTCCATGGCTCTCTACACAGCTTTAGACCACCTGGACAACACAAACACCTATGTCAGGATTTTGTTCGTCGACCACAGCTCAGCACTTAATACCATCATTCCCACAATCATGATTGAGAAGTTGCAGATCCTCGGCTTCTGTACCTCTCTCTGCAACTGGATCATCAACTTCCTAACTGGAAGACCACGATCTGTGTGAATTGGTGATAATATCTCCTCTTCGCTGATGATTAACACTGGTGCACCTCAGTGGTGTGTGCTTAGCCCTGCTCTACTCTTTCTATACTCATGACTGTGTGGCTCGGCATAGCTCAAAATTACAATCTATAAATTTGCTGATGTTACATACATTGTTGGTGGAATCTCAGATGATGACGAGAGGGCATACAGGAGCGAGATATGCCAACTAAGGGAGTGGTATTGCAGCAACAACCTGGCACTCAACGTCAGTAACACGAAAGAGCTGATTGTGGACTTCAGGAAGGGTAAGACGAAGGAACACATACCAATCCTCATAGAGGGATCAGAAGTGGAGAAAGTGAGCAGCTTCAAGTTCCTGGATGTCAAGATCTCTGAGGATCTAACCTGGTCCCAACATATTGATGCAGTTATAAAGAAGGCAAGACAGTGACTATACTTCATTAGGAGTCTGAAGAGATTTGGCATGTCAACAAATACACTCAAAAACTTCTATAGATGTACCGTGGAGAGCATTCTGACAGGCTGCATCACTGTCTGGTATGGTGGGTGTGGGGGGCGCGTGCTACTGCATAGGACTGAAAGAAGCTGCAGAGGGTTGTATATCTAGTCAGCTCCATCTTTGTACTAGCCTACAAAGTACCCAGGACATTGTTAGGGAGCGGTGTCTCAGAAAGGTAGCGTTCATAATTAAGGATCCCCAGCATCCAGGGCATGCCCTTTTCTCACTGTTGCCATCAGGTAGGAGGTACAGAAGCCTGAAGGCACACACTTTAATTCTGTACAGTTCTTATTAAAAATCAATGAACTGTTCATTCCACTTCTGTGTCTCTGTAAAGGAAAATTATTTTAAAATTCATTATGTGTTCTTTCCTGGTTCAGCTCAGCATATTTGCATATGTATTCTCAAACAAAGGAGATGATGCACGTGTCCAAGGCCACAAGGAAACACTTTATTAGAACTAGCATACACGCAATACAAAAGGAAAAATAAATCTCTGTAGCAGTACAGAATCAAAATAATGCTTATCATCCACTAAGCGAGCCGATCTGGAGGGGTCCGCAGATCTGACAACCTCACATGCAGCCTGTTTTTTCTCTCCCTCTTTCTCTCCCCCAAGTCGAAGTCTAACTCTGGCTCAACATACACTGACTCTCTCGATGCACTGTCCCCTATCTTAACACAAGTCACCAGACATGACCTTGACTAGGACGGAACCCTCTCCTCTTGCACAAAGAAGGTGCCCCTCTTATACCCTTCAAGACCCCTTACACGGGTATTTTTCCAAGCATTTGGTACCTGCTCCTGCACAATGACGCTTCCTTCCTGTGAAAAACATGTTTTCACCATTTTCCACTGTTATGGCTATAGACTTGTACTCCCGCAACTTCCCCAAAACATCACTGTGGACTGGTTCTCCTGTACTTTCTCAAGACAATCCCTCTCCAAACTAACAGAACTTTGCCTTACGGCTTCCATTTAATTTTAGCATAAACCAAGGAGGAAACACATTTAACTTATTTCTTACACTCCACCCCTTGATTCCTCATTGGTACATTATATAAAACTTATGGTAAATACAAGTTAGCTTGAATTATCATAATATAATTAAGCAATAGGATTATTATAATAATCTGATAATTCTGCATAAGCAGTAAGCTAAAATAAACTGTATCTTAATGACAACTGATATGATTTGTTCATGTCCACTATTCCTCAGTCCCAAACTTTATTTTGAATAATGCAAATCCGAACGTAATTATCAAGGTTAAATTTCACAGATGTGCAGGTGACATCATTGTAATGTGGATGTTTTCTTTTTCTATAGCTGTTCTTTTTCACAGTTCAAACAGTGATCTTTGCTCAGGGGAAAGTCCATGCCGTCCATAAGATTAATTCCAGGCTGTTATTTCACATGGGAGAAAACCAAGTATCCTTTATTATCAGTCTTACAAAAGGTTAAATCATTCTGGTTTGGCCATTTTCTCATTATTCAAACACAAGATGTTCTGTCCCTTGTACTGATACTCAGTAAGTGTTACTGTCTCCATTTGCTACCATCTCCCCCTTGCAGACCGGAGAATTTCAAATGTGCACCCATATTTACCTCTCATTGTGGGAGCCCTTTCTTCAGTGCCTGTTTCCTCCTCTGGCTCTAGGCTCTACTTAATCATCCTGGCCATCGTTGATCCTTGGGGTAAAGGTCTGTTGTTTAAATTGTAGAAGGCTTGGCATGGTACAGTCAACCACCCCTGTAAGGTGTGAGCTGATGTCAAAACACAAATCTATTGTTTTAAAAGTGCATTCATTCTTTCGATTAGCCCTGATGCTTGAGGGTAATAGGGTATGTGATATAGCCAATGAATTCCTCTGCTGGCAGCCCAGTCTTTCACAGCTTACCCCGAGAAGTGAGACCCATTATCTGACTGTATTTCTCAAGGGTCTACTTAACAACCAGTCAACTTCTGCAGTCCCTTCAGTGTGTGATCCTGGTCAGCTTTTGTGCAAGAAATTTCCATTAACAAACCATGGTAAGCAAATATTTAAATCATTGCTGCTGTGGCTGGTATCCGATGTAATCAATCAGCTATTCCTGGGCCGGACCATCTTCTCACCTATCCCTTTTAACGTTGGCTGTCGGCTTCTCAGGGAGTGCTAACAAGTATCACACGCAGTAATAACTGCTTTTGTCATGTCTCCTGTTAGTTGTATCCCTTGTTGTTTAGCCTATTTGACCATGCCATGTGCTCCCAAATGACCAGCCACATGATGTACCCATTGTTGCATCGCATAGGTGTTGACCTGATTTACCCGGATTAAGTGCTCCACTTAACTATTAAAGGCAAAGCATCTTTCTGTTGAGTGTCCACATGGAAAACAGTGATCTTCATTCGTTGGGCTGCTTCCCAGCTCATTTCCCAAAGTGTTTGTCCCCACAAAGGCTTTCCCTGTAACTGCCAGCTTTGTTATGCCACCCTGATCTCTGCACTGGCATTCCATTCGCAGCCGCCCAGAGGCGGTGTGTGTGTGTGTGTGTGTGTGTGTGTGTGTGTGTGTGTGTGTGTGTGTGTGTGTGTGTGTGTGTGTGTGTGTGTGTGTGTGCAGCTGACTCATTTTGTGTCGCAGCGGTAATGTGACTGCTACCAGCTCACCTAGTTGGCCGAACTGCCCTCCCCCAGCCGCTGCAGATCTGCACTTTACACTGGGTTCATCTGGGCAGCTCCCCATCCGTGGACAGTGGCTTTCCAGCGACTGGAGCCATCCATAAGCCAGGCGCGGTGCTTGTCCGCTTCAGCAACTCTTCATATGGAACACCGCAAGGAGCAGGAGAAAGAGGCACTGGTGTGGGGGGCCACTTCCATCTCACATTAGAGCAGGGGTTTTCAACCTCTTTTATGCCATGGACCAATGCCACTAAGCAAGAGGTCCATGGACTCCAGGTTTGGAACCCCTGCACCAGAGTCCTGCTGCGCTCTCCTCGACGTTAGCGGAGCTCCCTGACAGCAACCATGAACCATGTCATAATGGGGAGGTCAGGTCTCATGACTGCCTCGCTTCCCTCCGCCTCCACCAAGGCCCAGTAGCAGGCCAGCAGCTGTCTTTCAAAGGGCGTGTGTCAGGCAGGGCCTGAGCTATTCCTTCCTTACAGGCCTTGTATGCCTGTCGCTGCACTGGACCACGTTCAAAAGTTGCTTTCTTCCCAATTACTTTCTATAAGGGTTGTGACAGGACAGTTAGGTGTGGTATATGCTGCCTCCAGTATCCCAGTAGCCCCAGGATCCTTGCTTATTGGTGGGGTAGCCATCTTAGTTACCTTATTCCGTATCTTATCTGGAATAACTTGATATCCTGAGACCCACTAGACTGTCTGGGTTGGCCCCTGTATTTTCTATGGATTCACCACCCATCTTCTCTCCATCTTGTAGCTTACTAGTATGTCCAGGGCCTCAGCTGTCTCTTCCTCGGTGGATCCTTTTAGCATGACGCCATTGATGTAGCGAACTACCTGAATATCAGGTGGGAGAGCACGTACATCAGGGTCTCGCGCTATCAGTCCAAGCCACACGGTAGGGCTATGCACTCATCCGTGAGGCAATCTGGTAAATGTGTAATGTCTGTCTCCCATTGTGAAGTTCACTGGATCCCAGGACTCTGGCACCAGGTGAATGGAGAAGAATGTGTTGGCCAGATCTATCACAGCATACCGTCTCTCATCTCCCCGTGACGTTGTTCCCACTAAGGTCACTCATGTCGGGGACAGCAGCAGTTAACGGAGGGGAGTGTTTATTGAACCGGCGATAATCATCTGTCATCCTGCTCCTGCTGCTGCTGTTGGGCTTCTTCACTGGCCAGGACTATTAAACTCAAAAGTTGCGTGTTTGATCACACCTTGTTTTAATAACTCTGCTTGGGTGTCTGAGACCTCTGTATGTCCTCCTGCTATTAGGTACTGTATCACACAAACCAGGGCACTCGATGGCAGTATTGTAAGGGGCGCCCGCTGAGCTAGCCCCACTAAAACAGTTGCTGTTAAGATGCCAAATGTGAACTTCCCCAATTTGGCCAGCACTGCTACCGTGTGAGCTTGTACTGCCAGGTCCTCACGAGTGACGTACTGCTCAGATCTCAGTGGGAGATCGTCAGGGCCGTCACCACGCTGACTATCAGCGCCATATCAGATATTGCCATCCCAGCTGTCGGGGTCCCATCCTTTACCCATTGCTGCCCTCACTTTGATAGGGTCAGGCTGCTGATCACTCACCTTTGCCCAATGCTCCTGCTATGCTCTAAGTCCCTTACACGCTAGGGTGGCTTGCTGCGACGTAACCTTGTCAGCTCATTCAGGGGCTGTCCTAGCTGATTCAGCTGAAGTAAGATTTTGCTGCTCCACGATTCCAATTCTGTCATTACGGCAGACAACTTTTGCTCTGCTACTCTATACACGTCAAATGCAGTTTTCAAAGCAAACAGCAAAATCCAACAAGCCATTCCCTTACTGGCTTCCAGTTTGGGAATCCTTACCTTACTTACCAGAGTGGCTGCCATGTCCAGGACATCATCTCTACTCCTCTCCATCTCAGCTCTCTAACATGATAGAGGGCAGCACTCAGCCAGCATGCTGGCCACTGCAGCAAAACCATGGGTGTTGTCCCTCCACCCTGCTGCTTTAACCTCAGTCTCACCCTCAGATTTCTCCTGTTGTTTGCAATACATAGCACCCATTAGGCTGAATCTTGCTTGCAGTGCCAATTTATAAAGCCAAATTTATTTTAATATTTGTTATGTGTCCTTTCCTGGTTCAGCTCAGGATATTTGCATTTGTATGCACAAAGGAGATCTCACACATATCCAAGGCCACAAGGAAACATTTTATTATAACTAGCATACGTGCAATACAAAAGGAAAAACAAGTCGCTGTAACAGTACAGAAATCAAAATAAAACTTATCATCCACGAAGCAAGCCCACAAATCCGGCAACCTCACACGCAGCCTGTTCTCTCTCTCTTTCTGAGTCTAACTCTGACTCAACATGCATTGGCTCTCGATGTACAAACATTTGTACTGTTCCCTTTCTTAACACCAGTCACCAGACATGACCTAGCCTCGGACAAAACTCTCTCCTACGGCACCAAGAAGGTCCCCCTTTTATACCCTTCCAAACCCCTTCCATGGGTATTTTTCCGGGCATTTGGTATCTGTACCTGCACAATGACCTCGCCTTCCCATGAAAAACATGTTTTTCAACGTATTCCTCTGTTATCTATAGACGTGTACTCCAGCAACTTTCTCAAAGAATTGCTGTGGACTGGTTCTCTTGTACTTTCTCTAAACGATCCCTCTCCAAACTAACAGCACTTTGCCTTCAGACTTCCATTTTATTTTAGCATAAACCAAGGAGGAGTCACATTTAACTTTTTCCTTACAGTCTCTTCCTCTGCACTCGGGCCATCTCTGAACACCGTGCCAGTACGATAGAATCAGTTAGCATCTGGATACATGCGTGTCAGTACAGAGAGCTTATAATGCTGGAGGAGGTTACAGGCGCAGATTGCGAGATCCGAAAAGGATGTGTAATTTAACATTGTAATAACAGGCGTTCACTTAGTCTGCTTGGGGTCAAGGCATTGCAGCTGGTCATTTGGAACACTGACCAAGGAGCCACTCTCTGCATGCTCAGCTGGATACTAAATCCGTGCACATTACTGTAACCCCATTGGTCTCATAAGCAGGAAACCTGGTGTTAATGGGGACTGGAGAGACTTCCCAATTGAAACAGCAATTATAATCATGACTTAGGATCATAGAGTCACAGCCTACTACATCACAGAAACCGGCCCTTCAGCCCATCTAGTCTGTGCTGAACTGTAATTCTGGCTAGTCCCATCAACCTGCACCTGGACATTGCCGTCCATACACCTCCCATCCATGTAGCTATGCGAACATGTCTTAAATATTGGAATTGAACCTGCATCCACCACTTTCGCTGTCAGCTCATTCCACTCTTGCACCATCCTCTGAGTGAAAAAGATCCTCCTCAGGTTCCCTTTAAATATTTTGTCTTTCACCCTTAACCTATGAACTCTAATTCTTGTCTCACCCAACCTGAGTAAAAAAAGTCTGCTTGCACTTATCCCATGTATACCCTTCATACTTATTCTTCTATCAAATCTCCCCTCATTCTCCTATGCTCCAAGGAATAAAGTTCTTAACTATTTAACATTTCTCCTAAAGAATCCATAGGGACAAGTGATTGTAATACGATCGAAAGCACCCTACAATTTGAGAAGCTAAAGTTAGATCTATCAGTATTACAGTGGGGTAAAGGGAATTACAGTGCCATGAGAGGGGAGCTGGCCAAAACTGATTGGAAAAGAACACTGGCAGGAATGATGGCAGAGCAGCAATCGCTGGAATTTCTGAGAGAAATTCGGAAGGCGCTCGATATATACATAACAAAAAGGAAGAAGTATTCTAAAGATGGGATGACACAACCATGCCTGACACATGAACTCAAACCGCCATTGAAAGTTATATAATAGAACAAAAATTAGTGGAAAGTTAGAGAATTGGGAAGCTTTAAAAAACCAACAGAAGGCAACTAAACAACTCATAAAGAAGGAAAAGATGGAATACAAAGGTAACCTAGCCAATAATACTAAAGAGGATACCAAAAGTTTCTTCAGATACATAAAGTGTAAAGGAGGGGCAAGAGTGGATATCGGACCGCTGAAAAGCGATGCTGGAGAGGTAGTAATTGGCAACACGGAAATGGTGGATGACCTGATTAAGTATTTTGCATCAGTCTTCACTGTGGAAGACACTAGCAGTATGCTGGATGTTTGAGGGTGTCGGGGCAGAGGTGTGTGAAGTTGCAATTACTCAGGAGAAGGTTCTTGGGAAAGTGAAAGGTCTGAAGGTAGATAAGTCACCTGGATCAGATGGTGTACACCAGGGTTCTGAAAGAGGTTGTGGAGGCATTAGTAATGATCCTTCAAGAGTCAATATCTTCTGGCATGGCTCCGGAGGACTAGAAAAGTAGAAATGTCACTCCACTCTTCAAGAAGGAAGCGAGGCACAAGAAAGGAAATTATTGGCCAGTTAGTCTGACCTCAGTGGTTGGGAAGGTGTTGGAGTTGATTGCTAAGGATATGGTTTTGGGTACTTGGAGGCACGTGATAAAATAGGGGGTAATCAGCATAGTTTCCATCAGAGAAAATCTTGCCTGAAAAATCTGTTCAAATTCTTTGAAGAAATTACAGGCAGGGTAGACAAAGGAAAATTGGTGGATGTTGTGTACCTGGGTTTTCAGAAGGCCTTTGACAGGGTGCTACACATGAGGCAGGTTAACACATAAGGGCCACAGCATTACAGGAAAGATACGGGCATGTGTAGAGCAGCCGCTGATTAGTAGGAGGCAAAGAATGGGAATAAAGGGTGCCTTTTCTGGTTAGCTGCCCGTGACTAGTGGTATAAAAGAGAGGCAAGAATGGATATCGATCTGCTGGAAAATTATGCTGGAGAGGTAGTAATGGGGACAAGGAAATGGTGGATGAACTGATTAAGTATTTTGCATCAGTCTTCGCTGTGAAATACACTAGCAGTATGCCTGAAGTCTGTGTGGGATTGTTTCTTTTTACATTATATGCCAAGGACTTGGATGATGGTATTGATAGCTTTGTGTCCAAGTTTGCAGTTAATACAGAGATAGGTGGCAGGGCATGTAGTTTTGAAGAAGAAGAGAGGCTACAGAAGGACTTAGACAGATTAGGAGAATGAGCAAAGAGGCAGATGCAATAGAATGAAGAAAGAAAAGTGTGAACTATTTTCTAAATGGAGAGAAAATTCACAAATCTAACGTGCAAACGGTCTTGGGAGTCCTTAAAGTTTAAGTTGCAGCTTGAGTTAGTGGTGAGGAAGGAAAATGTGATGTTAACATTAACTTCATTAGGACTAGGATACGAAAGCAAGGATGTAAAACACTGGTAAGGCCTCACTTGGAGCATTGTGAATAGTTTTGGCACCTTATTTAAGAAAGGATGTGCTGACAGTGGAGAGGGTTCAAAGGAGATTCACAAAAATCATTCCAGGACTGAAAGGCTTGTACTACGAGAAATATTTGAGAGGTGACCTCATTGAAATCTATCGAATATTGAAAGACTTTGATCGAGTAGAAGTGGAGAGAATGTTTCCTTTGGTGGGGGAGTCTAAGACTGGAGAACACTGCCTCAGAATAGAGGGGCGTCCTTTTAGAATGGAGATGAGGAGGAACTTCTTTAGCCAGAGAGTGGTGAATCTGTGGAATTCATTGCCGCAGGCAGCTGTGGAGGCCAAGTCATTGGGTATGACCAATGTCTCATAATACTTTAATGTACCATTCCAACTCCTGTGCTCAATACTCTGATTTATGAAGGGCAATGTGCCAAAGGCTATTTTAACATCCCTATCTACCTATGTCACTACTTTCAAGGAATTGTGGCTCTGTTTTCCCACATCCCATTGCCTACTGGTCCTCAGTGTCCTACTGTTCACTGTGTAAGTCCTACCTTGCTTTGTCCTCCCAAAGTACAACACCCTACCATTTGTCTGCCTTAAATTCCATTTGCCATTTATCAGCCAAGATTTTCAGCTGATCCTCATCCCATTGCAAACTTCGATAGCCTTCCTCTCTGTCCTCTACATCCCCAATTTTGTGTTGTCTGCAAATTTGCTGGTCCGGTTTACCACATTATCATCTCAGTCGTAAATATAGACAATAAACAGCAATGGACCCAGCACTATTCCATGTGACACACCAATATTCATACATCTATTAGCACTCTCTGGAGCATATGGATCTTGGACCTCCAGAAAGTGTCCACAGTAGGGGTGATTGATAAGTTTGGGGCCTAAGGTAGAAGGAGATGAGTTAGACAGTTCTTGTTACATGCACATGCAGTTCAACTCTTTAAGTGATTATGCAGAAAGTTTGAAGTTAATAACTCACCTCCTTCCACCTTAGGCCACAAACCTATCACTCACCCCCTGCTGTGGACACATTCTGGAGGTCCAAGATCCGTATGCCCCATGACCACTGGACTAAGAGTGTAAATGTAGGAGGGGAAAATGTTGAAACAGAAATGTGCTATGTTTTCTAAAATTGACTCCATCTACCTTAGGCCACAAACTTATCAATTACCCCTGGTATACCTACTTTGCTCGTTGCAAAATACAATCATTTATGCTGTCATAGTTCCCTCTGGTGGCAAAGAATGATATTTTATAACTGAGTGAAACAAACATCCCCTTACATAGCTTCCAAATAATCTTATGCAGATGGATAGTGTGGAAGATTGTCTAAAGCAAGCTGGAAAGTTGGTTGGAGCATTTGCAGTTGATATTTAATCCTAACGTGGGAGGTGATACATTTAAGGAAATCAAATAGGGCTAGTATATTGGCTGTAAATGGTAGAACACTAAGGAATGTTGAACAGACAGACCTGGGATCTATGTCCATGGTTGTCTAAAGATAGAAACACAGGTCGATAGGGTAGTGCAAAAGGCATGCCTGCTTACATAGGTTGGGGGCATAGAGTATAAGCGTTGGGATGTTGTGTTGCAACTTCATGAAACACTGGTTACATCGCACTTGGAGTATTGTGTGCATTTCTGATCACTACACCAGCGGTCCCCAACCACCGGGCCGCAAGGCATGTGGTACCGGGCCGCGAGAAAATGATACGATTTGGCGACAGGAGTCAGCTACACCTTTCCTCATTCCCTGTCATGCCCACCGTTGAGCTTGAACGCACGCAAGGTTATTACGCGCGCGCTATCCATGTCAGCGCATGAAGGAGATCAACTCCTCGAGCTTGCAAGTGACAGCGGGCTGAAAAGTATGTTTGACATAACATCTCTGCCGGCATTCTGGATCAAAGTCAAGGCTAAATATCCTGACATAGCCATGAAAGCACTGAAAACGATGCTTCCATTTCCAACATATCTCTGCGATGCATGCAACGAAAACTAAATTGCGGAATAGACTGGACATAAGGAAACCCCTTCGAGTATCGCTGTCTCCCATCACCCCTCGATAGGACTGTCTTGTTGCAGGAAAACAAGCCCAGGGCTCCCACTTCAGCGATATTGGTGTGTTGCAATGATTTTGTATGTTCATACGGGGAAAATATGTGCTGTGTTTTTAATATCCAAACGTTACATAAAATGTTATGATGGTATTGAATTATAAGTGACTTATATAATCTTATAACAATTACAGCACGGAAACAGGCCATCTCTGCCCTTCTAGTCCGTGCTGAACGCTACTCTCACCTAATCCCACCAACCTGCACACAGCCCATAACCTTCCATTCCTTTCCTGTCCATATACCTGTCCAATTTTTCTTTAAATGATAATATTGAACCTGCCTCTACCACTTCTACTGCAAGTTCGTTCAACACTTAATTCAAGCTCCCCCGTCCTCCCCTGATAATTGACATATCACTATGTTCATGCGAGGAAAATATGCGCTGTGTGCTTAAGATTAAATTCGTTAGATAAACCCTTTTAGAAATGAAATTGAGTGTATTAGCCACTTATCACCTATATTCCGGTTGTGATTAATATCCCCCCCAAACAGAATCGCCAAAAACTATTTGTAGAAAAAAATCGGCACGTACAGGAATGCGCAAGTCCCGCATGGGCACACAGCAGCCCTGGCAAGGCTTCATGGTCATTGTAGTCTTTCTCGGGGTAAACACAATGTATTTGACTGCTACCCTTGTCCGTTGGCTACACTATCGCCTGCCCCCCGCCCCCGCACCCGGATCGGCCGGTCCGCAAGTGTATTGTCAATAATAAACCGGTCCGCGGTGCAAAAAAGGTTGGAGACCCCTGCACTACACTATAGGAAGGATGTAATTGTGCTGGAGGAAATGGGGAATGGTTTCACCAGTTGGATTGGAGGATTTAAGTTATGGGGAGAGATTGGACGGGTCACTGTTGTTTACCCTGAAAGAAAGGCGACTGGGAGGTGACCTGATAGAAGTGTATAAGATCATGAAGGGCATAGATAGGGTTGATTGACAAAGTCATAGGAATCAAGGTCAAGAGGGCATAGATTAAGATGAGAGGACAGACCTTTAAAAGGGATCTGGGGTAAGGTTGTTTTACTGGTTGATATCTGAACACATTTTTGTTCAGAACACAGAGTTTGTGCAATCAAATACAATTTGTTCATTCATCATGTGCCATGTGGTATGACGTAGGCGATCATGGGCTGTCCATGACCATGATTGTTCTTCTCAAATTTTTCTACAGAAGTGGTTTGTCATTGCCTTTTTGGTAGTGTCTTTACAAGATGGGTGACCTCAGCCGTTATTAACACTCTTCAGAGATAGTCTGCCTGGCATTCGTGGTCACCTGGACAATAGTAACACCTACATCAGGATTTGTTTACTGATTAAAGCTCAGTGTTCAACACAGTTATACCCGCAGTCCTCAGTTCAAACCAACAAGCTCCAAAACCTAGGCCTCTGTACCACCCTGTGCAACTGGCTCCATGACGTCCCTCTGGGAAACCAGTCTGTGTGAATCAGAAATAACATCTCCTCCACACTGTCTAGCAACACTGGCTCACCTCAAGGATGTGTGCTTAGCTCACTGCGGTGCTCTCTCTACACCCACGATTATGTGACTAGAGCCACCTATAAGGTTGCCAATGACATAACTTTTGTTGGAAGAGTTCTGGGTGATGATGAGAAGGCATGCAGGAGTGTGATAGATCAGCTGACTGAGTGGTGTCACAAGAAAGTTGTAAAATCATCCAGCTCTATCATGAGTACTAGCCTCCCCAGCATTGAGGACACCTTCAAAAGGCAATGTCTCAAAAAGTTAGCATCCATCATTAAGGACCCCCATCACCCAGGACATACCCTCTTCTCACTGCTACCATCAACAAGCCTGAAGACACACACTCAACTTTTTAGGAACAGTTTCATCTGCTCTGCCATTAGATTACTGAATGGATAATGAATCCATGAATACTACCTCACTATTTATTTTTCTCTCTTTTTACATTACTTATTTCATTATATATATATATATATATATATATATAATTCTGACTCTGATTCAGGGATAGTTTAATTTGCTGTGGCAGTGAGATAAATAGTTACTTTCCTTCATTTTCACAAGAGCCTCTCCAATCTCTTCAACCAAGGGAGTTTCAGTGACAAACCAGGCATACCTCCTTAATCTAATTGGTTCACTCTCTCTGGAATAGCAGTAGACACTCACTGGCATATGTCATCAAACTTGTTGTTTTGCAGCAAACAAATATGTGAACTTGAGATCTCTAAGGCTTCAGGGTAACCATACCAATATCCAACTTCCCCTCTCAAGCTCAGCCCAGTCAGGAAACACTTCAAATGAGTGGGCAAATTAAATAACTACAATGAAACAAAGGGAGCTTAAAACACAGATTTAATTTGCAAGAGTTCATTCTGTTGCCACTTCCTGGTGAAAAGTGGAGTTACCAGTAAAGATAGCTTCATTGCATGATTATTCCAGTGTTTGGTTTCAGCTTCTGGAAACTAGGGGAGGGGAGGGAACGTCAACTCAGACCATGAGAGGCCTGTGTCGGGCATTTTCATGCCTTACAGGGTGCAGATTGGAAGTCTGTGTGGGGCGCCACTCCTCACACAGACTAGAACAATGTGGGATTAAGTGCCTTGCTCAAGAGCACAAACATGCTACCACAGCAGAGGCTCGAACTAGCGACCTTGAGTTAACTACACGAACGCCTTAACCACTTGGCCACGTGGAAACTAGATGGAATTAAATCAGGTGGAAATATGGATTCTGATTTAGGAAGAAGGTGGCGGCAATCTTGGGAAATTAGGGACATTGTGCGCATTTGACTTTATTTGGTGAACCAAACTTCACCTTATTTAATTGTATTTGGTTTGACAACAGGCTGCCAGTCCCTTTCCTTCCTGTTTACCCTTGTCAAGCTGTGAGAATTCTTAAACAAGAGAGCCTTCATCATCATACTGTGATGAATAACCATCTATGTCAATTCTTTGGTAGTACCTGATTTGAAGGCATTTAATCTTACCTCATTTGTATGTTTTTCTCACTTGGTCTTCTTAGAGCAATGGTACATAGTTGAATAGTTAAATCAGGTTTACTATCACTGACATACACTCAGTTGCCGCATTATTAGGTACCTCCTGTATGTGTTGTGCATTCAGAGATGCTCTTCTGCACACCACTGTTGTAACTTTTGGTTATTTGAGTGACTGTCACTTTCCTGTCAGCTTGAACTAATCTGACCATTCTCCTCTGACGTCTCACATTTGCATGGCATTTTTTCTCTCAGATCTGCTGCTCACTGGATGTTTTCTTTTTAACAGTTTTCTGTAAACTCAGTATGTGAAAATCCCAGGAGATCAGCCATTTCTGAGATATCAAACCACTATGTCTGGCATCAACAATCACGGTCAAAGTAACTTAGATCAAATTTCCTCCCCATTCTGATGTTTGGTCTGAACAACTGAACCTTTTGATCATGTCTGCATGCTTTTCTGCATTGAGTTGCTGTTTTCTAGATCTATAGTCCATAAGAGTTGGCAAGTCCAAGTAATGTACCTGGGATAAGAAGGCAGTCAGTACTAGTGACCACAAGATATCACCAGATCCTGGTTACGATGGATCAGAACCAATCACGATCTCTAGTGAAGGAATGTTGTTTGCTGTACCCGGTCTTGCTGTCGTATATTGCAATGTGACTGCATCGTCATTCAGTGGCCTAGCAAGCCACTCACTTCAGGGGCGATAATTACTGACTGTGCTTATCCTGCCCACATCCACAAAAGAATAAAAGAAATATTAAATTCTTCCTGCTAAGAATATTACGCTCCCTTCTCCTGGTCGACGCAGTATCTATCTGCCTGGGAACTGATCAGCCTTGGCTTTTGGACCACCATAGACCCGATTATCCTGCAGTGTCACAGCCTGACAGGGTTCACCTTCATGATCTTCAACGTCTGGCTGTCAGTGGTTGACTGCAGCGGCTATGACTTTCCTTGGGCTTCACACAATATTATCCCTTTCGGGCTCTGGGGCGGCTCTGTGAAACACGATGCTCACCACCAGAAACCACAGTACTATTTTGCCCCTTACTTCTCACACTGGGACTGGCTTTGCGGCACTTGCTGCGAATACAAGCGCTCGCCCGCCTGTTTGGACATGGAAAAGAAGGGACGCAAAGCCAGCAAAAGCAAGAAATATATCTAGCATCCCGCTATCTGATGAAAGCCGCATTTCTCCCGCGTAAAACAAGGTGCCAAGAGAACCGGTTTGGAGACGATAGAGAAATCGGCAGTGCAATGATCAAAGAAAATCTTGAGTGAGGTGACTGCCGGAATATTCTGACGTTAAATATCGCAGTTATTTATTTTTCACGTTAAAACTAACGCAATACCTTTGAAGTAAGCTATGTGTAGTACAGTATAAAAACGCGCTACATTTGTACTTACCGTTATACGTGAGGTAAATATCCATTTTAAAGAGGTACCATGATTATGAATGTTTCAATTATCTTACGTACGTTGTGTAATGTATATTGGAAAGAAACCTCTGTGGCATCATTTCTATGCATTTGCAAAACTTTTGCCTCAAATATTTAAAATAATACGTCATATGTATTTAAGAATAGATTATGGAATACAGGCAAAAATGTAAATATGTCCTTAAAATGCAAAATGTATTCGAATGCAAATAAAAATGTTCACTTTTTATCTGTTTGTGGTTCTGTGTTCACTAGTTCTCTGAGAGTAGCATGGCGTGGTGATCGGTAAGGCTTGCATAAAATTTCAGGCAATCACACTGTGCCGACCATGTCGCACATACTTGAAAAGGTTAATAACTGAATTTGACACTTACATTAAATAGTCCCTTCCTTATTTTAATGATAAGTCGGAGAGGGCTCTGCTGTTTATTCACCGTGCTCTGACGCTGTTGGCCGCAAACGACACTCACATTGCACAGGAATAGTTAACTAAATCGATGACCTTTCATCTACAACGATCTGATGTAAATGTGAAACTAAAATGTCACGCCTTCACTGTGGTACAGCTTGTCGAAGTTCACAAAATGTTTGGTGTTTTCAACCAGATGTTAGAAGATACTTTAAATTATACAAATTCCCATCCACGTCCCGTGAAGGTTATCCTCCCCTCTGCTGTGCATGCCTGGGTCTTCGGAGATATATCGCCCCTCTCCATTTCCATCCAGCCGACTTTGTGCAAGCCCTTCGTTTTGTATTGAACAGTCCTTTCTGGTTGATCTAGAAGCACAAATATCACTCAGAGTTCTATTTGTGTTCCGGGAGAATTCCTAATACAATATGTGGACAGGCCGATTAGAGGACGGGTCATACTGGATCCAATACTGGGTAATGAACTTCATCAGGTTACATATTTCTCCGTGGGTGAGCATTTCGGAGATAAAGACCACAGCTGTCTGAGCCTTAGCATGGGAATGGACAACAGCAGAAGCAGACGGTTTGCAAAGTAATCGGGGAGAGCATACTTAAGGTCTAGGAAGCGAAGATCAGCCGGGGCTCTTGAGAATTATAAAGTAGCCAGCAGGGATATTAATAAGGGGTGTGGGAAAGCTAGAAGGGGACATGAGAAGTGCTTGATGAGTCGGATTAAGGAAAACACCAAGGTGCTCTACACATATGTGAAGAACAAGAGGATGACAAGAGTGAGGGTGGGACTGATCAAAAGGGTGTGATAGAGCAGGTCGGACACGAGTAATTTCTCCTTCTCGCCTCTCCCGCGCCGCCCCCCGTAGACTTGTAATTCTCATTACAGTATCCCTGTCTGACAATGCTGACGTCGCGCTAATTGGAGACACATGCTCAGTGGAAGCGTTCATTTCGTAGGGTGGGGAAGAGTGCGGGCTATTGGAAAATAGCTAGTTGATCGATTTTGTTGTAGACCAGTGAGTCTTACGTCAGCAAAGGCCAAACAAAATGAGAGACTGCTCAGGGAGAGGATTTACGAGCAATCGGAGAAGTATGGTCCGATTCGCAATGGTCCGAATGGCTTTATGAGCCTTATGAGCAAGTAGTGCTTCGTGAGCGTTAATGACATTTTTGAGGAAGGGATAAACAAACTGATGAAAATTGATTTGTGGATGATGTGTATATGGATTTTAGTAAGGCATTTGACAGGGTTCATTCTGGAAGGTCCATCCGGAAACTCATTTGGCATTGAATCAGTGAAACCTTGTCCGCATTGATTGGGAATTGTCTTGTCCACAAGAGGCAGAGGGTGGTGGCAGATGGAGTGTATTCTGCCTCTAGGTCCGTGACCAGTGATGCTCTGCAGGGATCTATTCTGGAACCCCTGCTCTTTGCGATTTGCATAAATAACTCGGGCGGGGAATTGGAAAAGTGGGTTAGTAAATCTGCAGATGACACAAAATCTGGTTACGTTGTCGATAGTGTAGAAGGTTGTCTGAGGCTACAACGGAATGTTGATAACATTCAGAGCTGAGCTGAGAAATGGTAGATGGAGTTCAATCCAGAAAAGCGTGAAATGATACACTTTGTTAGAATGAACTTAAAAGCAGTGTAGAAAGTTAATGGCAGGATTTTTAGCGGCATGGAGGAGCAGAGGGACCGTGGGGGTCCATTGATCTTTCAAATTTGCCTGCAAGTTAATAGGGTGCTTAAGGCGGGTTCTGGTGTGTTAACCTTCCTTAGTCAGGGACAGAATTTAAGAGCCCTGAGGTAATGTTGCAACTATTTAAAACTTGGTAACACCATGCTTGGAGCATTGTGTTCAATTCTGCTTGCCTCATTATTGGAAGGATGTGGAAGCTTTAAAGAGGGCGGGGATTAACTAGGATGCTGCCTGGTTTACAGAACATGTCTTAGGAGAAAAGGCTAAATGAACTATGTCTTTTTTTTCTTCGGAGTGAAAGAGGGTGACAAGCTACTCAACAGAGGTATATAATTTGTAAGAAGCAAAGAAGTAAGGACACCCAGCAAATTTTAACCAAGGGGGCAATTACTAATACCAGAAGTATTTAAAATGAGTGGAGAAAAATATGGGGAAGATGTCAGAGGGAGTTTTTAACACAGAGAGTGGTGAGTTTCTGGAATGCCTTTTGAAACAGAGATGAGGATAAAGTTCTTCAGCTAGAGAGTCATGAATCTGTGGAATTCATTGTGACAGATGGCTGTGAAGGCCAAGCCATTGGGTCCATTTAATGCAGTGATTAATAGGATCCTAATTGATATGTATTTGAGGGAGAAAGTGAGAGAATGGGATTGAAATAAATCATCCATTACTTTTTCTGAGAGTGGTGGAGGCCAGATCATTCGGTATAATTAGTGTGCCAGGTCATTAGATATACTTATAAAAAGTATTCAAGCACCTTGGGTTTTATTGTTTTACAGCATTGAATGACAGTGGATTTAATTTGGCTGTTTTTGGCAATAATCAACAAAAAAAGAGTGTTGTGTCAAAGTGAAAACAGATCTCTACAAAGTGATAATTTAATTACAAATATAAAACACAAGATAATTGATTGCGTAAGTATTCATCCCCTTTAATATGGCATGCCAAATCATAACTGGTGCAGCCCATTGGTTTTAGTAGTCACATAATTAGTTAAATGGAGATCATTTTGTGAAGTCAAGGTATTTCAATTGATTGTAGTAAAAATACACCTGTATCTGGAAGGTCCAACTGCTGGTGAGTCAGTATCCTGGCAAAAACTACACCATGAAGACAAAAGAACACTCCAAGCAATTCTGCAAAAAGGTTATTGAAAAGCACAATTTAGGAGATGGATACAAGAAAATGTCCAAGTCACTGAATATCCCTTGCAGTACAGTTAAGTTGTTCATCAAGACATGGAAAGAATATGTCACAGGTGTAAATTTGCCAAGGGCAGGCTGTCCTCAAAAACTGAGTGACCGTGCAAGAAGGGGACTAGTGAAGGAGGCCACCAAGAGACCTATGACCACTCTGGAAGAGTTACAAGCTTCAGTGGCTGAGATGGGAGAGACTGTGCATACAACAACTGTTGCCCAGGTACTTCACCAATCCCAGCTTTATGGGACAGTAGCAAAGAGAAAGCCACTGGTGGAAAAAACTGACATGAAGTGTTAGCTAGAAAGCATGTGGGAGACTGAAGCAACGCACATCAAAGTTGCTGGTGAACACAGCAGGCCAGGCAGCATCTCTAGTACCTCTTCCTACAGATGCTGACTGGCCTAATGCATTCACCAGCAACTTTTATATGTGTTGCTTGCATTTCCAGCATCTGCAGAATTCCTCGTGTTTGGGAGACTCTGAAGTCAGCTTGATGAAGGCTCTATGGGCTGATAAAACCAAAATTGAACTTTTTGGCCATCAGACTACATGCTTTTTTTTGGCAAAACCAAACACAGCACATCATCAAAATCACACCATCCCGACCATGAAGCATGGCGGTGGCTGCATCATGCTGCAAGGCTTGTGAAGGTAGAGGGTAAAGTCAATGCAGCTAATGCAGGGAAATCCTGGAGGGAAACCTGATGCAGTCTGCAAGAGAAGTGCAACTTGGGACAAGATTTGTTTTCCAGAAGGACAATGACCCCAAGCGTAAAGCCAAAGCTACACAGGAATGGCTTAAAAACAACAAAGTTAATGTCCTGGAGTGGCCAAGTCCAACTGAGAATTTGTGGCTGGACTTAAAAAGGGCTGTTTACTCATGATCCACATGCAATCTGACAGAGCTTGAACTGTTTTGTAAAGGAGAATGAAGAAAAATTGCAGTATCCAGATGTGCAAAGCTGATCGAGACCTATCCACACAGACTCAAGTCTGTAATTACTGCCAAAGGCGCATCTACTAAATACTGACTTGAAGGGGGTGAATAATTATGCAATCAATTATTCTGTGTTTTATATTTCTAATTAATTTGGATCACTTTGTCGGGATTCATATTCACTTTGACATGAAAGAGCCTTTTTGGTATCAAAAAGAAAGCCAAGTTAAATCCACTGTGAGTCCATGTTGTAAAAACATGAAAATTTCCAAGGGCGGGGTGAATTCTTTTTATAGGCACGTAGATGTTTAGCTATTTATACAGATGATTCATGTAGTGATGGAGTATAGTACCAGAAGGCACAATGTCAGAATACAAAGACACCCCTTTAGAAGAGAGTTGAGGAGGAATTTCTTTAGTCAGAGGGAGGAGAATCTATGGAATTCATTGCTACAGACAACTATGGAGGCCAAGACACTGGGTATATTTAATGCAGCGTTAATAGGTTCTTGATTAGTAAGGGCACCAAAGGTTAGAGGGAGAAGGCAGGAGAATGGGGTTGAGTGGGATAATAAACCAGTCATGATTGAATGGCAGAGCAAACCCGATAAGTCAAATGAGCTAATTCTCCTCCTATGCCTCATTTAAGGTGGAGTCAAGTAAATATTCAATAGATTGAGGAACTGAGTGTCATGGACATCTGGCACAGAAGAGATGAATGTCAGGTAAAGAATTTGGGTCCTAGTGACTGGCTTCTGCTTCTATTTTCTTCTATGATTCTGTCTTTGTAAACTAATTTCTATCCCTGTTAGTTAATGTTGAATTGCACTCAGGAAATAAACATGCAAGTACCACTGTGAGGGATAGACTTGATATTTACTGAGATAAATTGCTTTAACTGCCAGTCTTTCTGCAAGAACTCACAGAAAGTAGCCAAGCAACTCATGAGATTGGTGTCCACTTCCTCACGACAGCTTTTGTGTTGTCAGTTAAGTAAGCAAGATTGTAAGCCCAAATCAACATTCACATGTATCTGCACTTTGCAGATATACAAGTCTTAATTCAATTTCCAAATGCCTTTAACTCATGGTTCGGGTTTCATAAGGAGATATGAAACTGCAAAGATAGGAGAGTGCACTGTGACCATCATGACAGGACGTCTGCTCTATTCAAGGTCAGTGCATGCTGTTTCTCTGCTCTTTGTCTCTTCCAAGTAACCTGGAGGCCCTCTCCCCACAGGCTCTCCCTCACCACACAGCTGATGAATCCAAAGGAACAGTGGAAACCGATACAATCTGACACTAGCAGCATCGCAGGGCTTGCCAGTCAGCATTGAACCCAACAAAGGATTGCCTTAGGAAAGATAGATCTGTTTGTCCTCAGTGTTTCCTCCTGAAGCCTTCCCCATGAGTCCCATGAGTGACAGGTGAGGTTGGAGATCAGAGTTTTCCTTCTCCCAGATGAGCTGCCAACTACAGTTGACAAACCCCATCTGCTGAAGCGACTGGCTTGAAATATCAGTGAAATGCCTTTGCCCCTTCTCCTGTCAGTAGAAACAGTTCTGCTGGGCTTAGTAGCTAA
Source organism: Mobula birostris (assembly GCF_030028105.1). Classification (NCBI taxonomy): domain Eukaryota; kingdom Metazoa; phylum Chordata; class Chondrichthyes; order Myliobatiformes; family Myliobatidae; genus Mobula; species Mobula birostris. Next base: position 35,706,319 of record NC_092374.1, read on the forward strand.
GCCACATGTGACGGCCAGAAGCCAGACTAGGCTGTCAGAAGCTATTTGAGATACCCGCCATTGGAAGCATTTAACTGTCACAATGGCGGGTGCATTGGGAGCAAGGGTGGACCCAAATGCAAGACACATCTTTTGAGGTTACGGTATGGACTCCAAGCCAGAGACTGGGCAAGGACCCAATACCTGGGTCTTGCCTTGGGCTCGGTCCCCAGAACCAGGCATGGACATGACATGGGCTAGGAAGAGGAGGAACATGGAAAGACATTGTCTCGGGAGAGCAGGTACATGGAACCATGGACACATACGCAGAACACAGAGTTGGGACCGCTCCTTGGAAACAGGACATAGGGCCGGGACTCACACACAGAACAGAGAGCTGGGACCCCTCCTTGGGAACAGGACATAGGGCTGGGACTCATGACCACACTCCCCCCCTCCGCGGAGCAATGGCAAGACGGCCTGACTTACCCCATGGAGGGGAGGACAAGACAAGATAAACATCAAAGAACAACACAGTTCTGATCTAGCTCCAGTGATAGAACTAGACCAAGGTGCAGGCGAGGGCTCCATGGGAGGGCTAGAGGTGAGAGGGTCAGAGAAGGGATCCAGATTGGGGGGTAGGACAGGAATCACAGACCACCAGGGCAAGGACTTGACTAGGTACTCGGATGCCACCAGGTCCAGGACTTGACTGGGTACTTGGATGCTGCCAGGTCCAGGACTCGACTGGGTACTTGGATGCCAGAGCCAGGACTTGGACTTGGACGTGGTACTTGGATGCCACCAGAGCCAGAACTTGGACGTGGTACTTGGATGCCGCCAGAGCCAGGACTTGGACGTGGTACTTGGAACCTCAGGGTAGTGGCGAGCTCTAGACTCGGTCCAGGAACAGTAGCCAGTGGCTCCTGATTCTCTCCGGCAGGTTAACTGAAGGACCCACCTTGATGAGGAAACTTTGCAGGCTCGCTTCGACGAGGTAACTGGACAGGGTTGCTCAGGTGAGGAAGCTGAATTATCGGCAGAGACTAGGCTTGCTCCGGCCAGGTGACATCGGCACACCATAACTTTGATGACTTTGCAGACGCTCCTGCGCCGAACGGCTGAAAGCTGGAGACTATAAACTACCTGTTCAGCCGAGCATTAATTGCCTCTAATCACCAAAGCCGAGGGACACGGGAAAACAAGGAATTAACGGTCCGGATGGTAACATAAACAAGCTAAATTTAAAGGGGCCCCGATCCGGACCATGACATTAATAGGTTGTGGGAGCTTACCTCCATTACCTTCCCTGGGTATGACAACCTTGAGGAGCACCACCACTCCACCACAAACCACCCTCTGCAAACCCATCACCATAAATATATACAGCACTTCATCTCCTAAATATTCCATACGCTTGGCAAATTATGCAGCTAACTTCATGACTAATATACTGCAAAGTCCTTTGATGCTTAACTTTAAGAAAATAGGAACAGGGATTAATGGAATCATTTTGGGAAATAAATGCACACTGAGGTCAGCCAAGTTTTTTTAAAAGATATCAGCCAGGGATTCCTTAACTTTTTTATGCTTTGAACACCTTTAACCAAGAGGTCCGTACACCCCAGGTTGGGAAACCCTGATGTAGACACAGGAATATGAAAACGCAGGTCAGCAGGAAAGCAGGTGAGACTGCGGATGATGGAAACCACTCCCTTCTTTTCATCCACCCTTTATTTTACCTTATCCCTGTGTACCATTACTCCTCCTCTTTCCCCTCCCCCATCTCACAACCTGCCCATCACCTTCCACCCTCTGGTTCTCTCCCTACTTCCCTTCATTCCATGGTCTCCTGTCCTCTCCAAACACATTCCTTATTCTTCATCCCTTTGCCTTCCTAATTTATTACCACCCACTTCTCACATCATTCCCTTTTCTCCTCTTCCCACAAACTTCTGCCTTGCCCTGCTCAACCAAATTCATCCATCCCCTGCCAGCTCCTGCTCTTCCTCCTCCCCTTACCCTCTGTTTTCTGGCTTCTGCCCCTTTCCTTTCCAGTCCTGATAAATGGCCTTGTCCTGAAATGTTGACTGTGCTTTCTCTTTAGATGCTGCCTTACCTGCTGGATTTCTCCAGCATTTTGTATGTTGATATAATTGAATGCGAGCAGGAGTAAGTTACTGCACAGGATTAAGTTCTGGCCTTCTCCTGAATCTATGAGATCCTTCTGCCTTGCTGTTGTCTGGAAAAGGGCACCTACAAGGGTTATATGTCTGTCGAGATTGAGTGGCGCTGAGGTTTTCAAACAGCAGTCAGGTAATTCATGTAAGAAAGTTATGAAGGTCTCACAGCTAGGGAAACAGGGGCAAATATGAACTTTCTTATTGGAGAAACAAACAATCTACTGGAGGGACTTAGCAGGTCAAGCAGCATCTGTAGCGAATTTTCAACCTCTCACTGCTGCGGGTGAAAGTCCCCACTTGCTTCAAAAAGACAAGAATTATACCAGTGTCTAAGAAGAATAATGTGGGCTGCCTTAATGACTTCATCCAGTAACACTCACATCGACAGTGATGAAATGCTTTGAGAGGTTGGTCATGACTAGACTGAACTCCTGCCTCAGCAAGGACCTGGACGCATTGCAATTTGCCTACTGCCACAATAGGTCAACGACAGACACAATCTCCATGGCTCTCTACACAGCTTTAGACCACCTGGAGAACACAAACACCTATGTCAGGATTTTGTTCGTCAACCACAGCTCAGCACTTAATACCATCATTCCCACAATCATGATTGAGAAGATGCAGATCCTCGGCTTCTGTACCTCTCTCTGCAACTGGATCGTCAACTTCCTAACTGGAAGACCACGATCTGTGTGAATTGGTGATAATATCTCCTCTTCGCTGATGATTAACACTGGTGCACCTCAGTGGTGTGTGCTTCGCCCTGCTCTACTCTTTCTATACTCATGACTGTGTGGCTCGGCATAGCTCAAAATTACAATCTATAAATTTGCTGATGTTACATACATTGTTGGTGGAATCTCAGATGATGACAAGAGGGCATACAGGAGCGAGATATGCCAACTAATGGAGTGGTGTTGCAGCAACAACCTGGCACTCAACGTCAGTAACACGAAAGAGCTGATTGTGGACTTCAGGAAGGGTAAGACGAAGGAACACATACCAATCCTCATAGAGGGATCAGAAGTGGAGAAAGTGAGCAGCTTCAAGTTCCTGGATGTCAAGATCTCTGAGGATCTAACCTGGTCCCAACATATTCATGCAGTTATAAAGAAGGCAAGACAGTGACTATACTTCATTAGGAGTCTGAAGAGATTTGGCATGTCAACAAATACACTCAAAAACTTCTATAGATGTATCGTGGAGAGCATTCTGACAGGCTGCATCACTGTCTGGTATGGTGGGTGGGGGGGCGCGTGCTACTGCATAGGACTGAAAGAAGCTGCAGAGGGTTGTAAATCTAGTCAGCTCCATCTTTGTACTAGCCTACAAAGTACCCAGGACATTGTTAGGGAGCGGTGTCTCAGAAAGGCAGCGTTCATACTTAAGGATCCCCAGCATCCAGGGCATGCCCTTTTCTCACTGTTGCCATCAGGTAGGAGGTACAGAAGCCTGAAGGCACACACCTTAGTTCTGTACAGTTCTTATTAAAAATCAATGAACTGTTCATTCCACTTCTGTGTCTCTGTAAAGGAAAATTATTTTAAAATTCATTATGTGTTCTTTCCTGGTTCAGCTCAGCATATTTGCATATGTATTCTCAAACAAAGGAGATGATGCACGTGTCCAAGGCCACAAGGAAACACTTTATTAGATCTGGCATACACGCAATACAAAAGGAAAAATAAATCTCTGTAGCAGTACAGAATCAAAATAATGCTTATCATCCACTAAGCGAGCCGATCTGGAGGGGTCCGCAGATCTGACAACCTCACATGCAGCCTGTTTTTTCTCTCCCGCTTTCTCTCCCCCAAGTCGAAGTCTAACTCTGGCTCAACATACACTGACTCTCTCGATGCACTGTCCCCTATCTTAACACAAGTCACCAGACATGACCTTGACTAGGACGGAACCCTCTCCTCTTGCACAAAGAAGGTGCCCCTTTTATACCCTTCAAGACCCCTTACACGGGTATTTTTCCAAGCATTTGGTACCTGCTCCTGCACAATGACCCTTCCTTCCTGAGAAAAACATGTTTTCACCATTTTCCACTGTTATGGCTATAGACTTGTACTCCCGCAACTTCCTCAAAACATCACTGTGGACTGGTTCTCTTGTACTTTCTCAAGACAATCCCTCTCCAAACTAACAGAACTTTGCCTTACGGCTTCCATTTAATTTTAGCATAAACCAAGGAGGAAACACATTTAACTTATTTCTTACACTCCACCCCTTGATTCCTCATTGGTACATTATATAAAACTTATGGTAAATACAAGTTAGCTAGAATTATCATAATATAATTAAGCAATAGGATTATTATAATAATCTGATAATTCTGCATAAGCAGTAAGCTAAAATAAACTGTATCTTAATGACAACTGATATGATTTGTTCATGTCCACTATTCCTCAGTCCCAAACTTTATTTTGAATAATGCAAATCCGAACGTAATTATCAAGGTTAAATTTCACAGATGTGCAGGTGACATCATTGTAATGTGGATGTTTTCTTTTTCTATAGCTGTTCTTTTTCACAGTTCAAACAGTGATCTTTGCTCAGGGGAAAGTCCATGCCGTCCATAAGATTAATTCCAGGCTGTTATTTCACATGGGAGAAAATCAAGTATCCTTTATTATCAGTCTTACAAAAAGTTAAATCATTCTGGTTTGGCCATTTTCTCATTATTCAAACACAAGATGTTCTGTCCCTTGTACTGATACTCAGTAAGTGTTACTGTCTCCATTTGCTACAATCCCCCCCTTGCAGACCGGAGAATTTCAAATGTGCACCCATATTTACCTCTCATTGTGGGAGCCCTTTCTTCAGTGCCTGTTTCCTCCTCTGGCTCTGGGCTCTACTTAATCATCCTGGCCATCGTTGATCCTTGGGGTAAAGGTCTGTTGTTTAAATTGTAGAAGGCTTGGCATGGTACAGTCAACCACCCCTGTAAGGTGTGAGCTGATGTCAAAACACAAATCTATTGTTTTAAAAGTGCATTCATTCTTTCGATTAGCCCTGATGCTTGAGGGTAATAGGGTATGTGATATAGCCAATGAATTCCTCTGCTGGCAGCCCAGTCTTTCACAGCTTACCCCGAGAAGTGAGACCCATTATCTGACTGTATTTCTCAAGGGTCTACTTAACAACCAGTCAACTTCTGCAGTCCCTTCAGTGTGTGATCCTGGTCAGCTTTTGTGCAAGAAATTTCCATTGACAAACCATGGTAAGCAAATATTTAAATCATTGCTGCTGTGGCAGGTGTCTGATGTAATCAATCAGCTATTCCTGGGCCGGACCATCTTCTCACCTATCCCTTTTAACGTTGGCTGTCGGCTTCTCAGGGAGTGCTAACAAGTATCACACGCAGTAATAACTGCTTTTGTCATGTCTTCTGTTAGTTGTATCCCTTGTTGTTTAGCCTATTTGACCATGCCATGTGCTCCCAAATGACCAGCCACATGATGTACCCATTGTTGCATCGCATAGGTGTTGACCTGATTTACCCGGATTAAGTGCTCCACTTAACTATTAAAGGCAAAGCATCTTTCTGTTGAGTGTCTACATGGAAAACAGTGATCTTCATTCGTTGGGCTGCTTCCCAGCTCATTTCCCAAAGTGTTTGTCCCCACAAAGGCTTTCCCTGTAACTGCCAGCTTTGTTATGCCACCCTGATCTCTGCACTGGCATTCCATTCGCAGCCGCCCAGAGGCGGTGTGTGTGTGTGTGTGTGTGTGTGTGTGTGTGTGTGTGTGTGTGTGCGCGCGCGCGCAGCTGACTCATTTTGTGTCGCAGCGGTAATGTGACTGCTACCAGCTCACCTAGTTGGCCGAACTGCCCTCCCCCAGCCACTGCAGATCTGCACTTTACACTGGGTTCATCTGGGCAGCTCCCCATCCGTGGACAGTGGCTTTCCAGTGACTGGAGCCATCCATAAGCCAGGCGCGGTGCTTGTCCGCTTCAGCAACTCTTCATATGGAACACCGCAAGGAGCAGGAGAAAGAGGCACTGGTGTGGGGGGCCACTTCCATCTCACATTAGAGCAGGGGTTTTCAACCTCTTTTATGCCATGGACCAATGCCACTAAGCAAGAGGTCCATGGACTCCAGGTTTGGAACCCCTGCACCAGAGTCCTGCTGCGCTCTCCTCGACGTTAGCGGGGCTCCCTGACAGCAACCACGAACCATGTCATAATGGGGAGGTCAGGTCTCATGACTGCCTCGCTTCCCTCCGCCTCCACCAAGGCCCAGTAGCAGGCCAGCAGCTGTCTTTCAAAGGGCGTGTGTCAGGCAGGGCCTGAGCTATTCCTTCCTTACAGGCCTTGTATGCCTGTCGCTGCACTGGACCACGTTCAAAAGTTGCTTTCTTCCCAATTACTTTCTATAACGGTTGTGACAGGACAGTTAGGTGTGGTATATGCCGCCTCCAGTATCCCAGTAGCCCCAGGATCCTTGCTTATTGGTGGGGTAGCCATCTTAGTTACCTTAGTCCTTATCTTATCTGGAATAACTTGATATCCTGAGACCCACTAGACTGTCTGGCTTGGCCCCTGTATTTTCTATGGATTCACCACCCATCTTCTCTCCATCTTGTAGCTTACTAGTATGTCCAGGGCCTCAGCTGTCTCTTCCTCGGTGGATCCTTTTAGCATGACGCCATTGATGTAGCGAACTACCTGAATATCAGGTGGGAGAGCACGTACATCACGGTCTCGCGCTATCAGTCCAAGCCACACGGTAGGGCTATGCACTCATCCGTGAGGCAATCTGGTAAATGTGTACTGTCTGCCTCCCTTTGTGAAGTTCACTGGATCCCAGGACTCTGGCGCCAGGTGAATAGAGAAGAATGTGTTGGCCAGATCTATCACAGCATACCGTCTCTCATCTCCCCGTGACGTTGTTCCCACTAAGATCACTCATGTCGGGGACAGCAGCAGTTAACGGAGGGGAGTGTTTATTGAACCGGCGATAATCATCTGTCATCCTGCTCCTGCTGCTGCTGTTGGGCTTCTTCACTGGCCAGGACTATTAAACTCAAATGTTGCGTGTTTGATCACACCTTGTTTTAATAACTCTGCTTGGGTGTCTGAGACCTCTGTATATCCTCCTGCTATTAGGTACTGTATCACACAAACCAGGGCACTCGATGGCAGTATTGTAAGGGGCGCCCGCTGAGCTAGCCCCACTAAAACAGTTGCTGTTAAGATGCCAAATGTGAACTTCCCCAATTTGGCCAGCACTGCTACCGTGTGAGCTTGTACTGCCAGGTCCTCACGAGTGACGTACTGCTCAGATCTCAGTGGGAGATCGTCAGGGCCGTCACCACGCTGACTATCAGCGCCATATCAGATATTGCCATCCCAGCCGTCGGGGTCCCATCCTTTACCCATTGCTGCCCTCACTTTGATAGGGTCAGGCTGCTGATCACTCACCTTTGCCCAATGCTCCTGCTATGCTCTAAGTCCCTTACACGCTAGGGTGGCTTGCTGCGACGTAACCTTGTCAGCTCATTCAGGGGCTGTCCTAGCTGATTCAGCTGAAGTAAGATTTTGCTGCTCCACGATTCCAATTCTGTCATTACGGCAGACAACTTTTGCTCTGCTACTCTATACACGTCAAATGCAGTTTTCAAAGCAAACAGCAAAATCCAACAAGCCATTCCCTTACTGGCTTCCAGTTTGGGAATCCTTACCTTACTTACCAGAGTGGCTGCCATGTCCAGGACATCATCTCTGCTCCTCTCCATCTCAGCTCTCTAACATGATAGAGGGCAGCACTCAGCCAGCATGCTGGCCACTGCAGCAAAACCATGGGTGTTGTCCCTCCACCCTGCTGCTTTAACCTCAGTCTCACCCTCAGATTTCTCCTGTTGTTTGCAATACATAGCACCCATTAGGCTGAATCTTGCTTGCAGTGCCAATTTATAAAGCCAAATTTATTTTAATATTTGTTATGTGTCCTTTCCTGGTTCAGCTCAGGATATTTGCATTTGTATGCACAAAGGAGATCTCACACATATCCAAGGCCACAAGGAAACATTTTATTATAACTAGCATACGTGCAATACAAAAGGAAAATCAAGTTGCTGTAACAGTACAGAAATCAAAATAAAACTTATCATCCATTAAGCAAGCCCACAAATCTGGCAACCTCACACGCAGCCTGTTCTGTCTCTCTTTCTGAGTCTAACTCTGACTCAACATGCATTGACTCTCGATGTACAAACATTTGTACTGTTCCCTTTCTTAACACCAGTCACCAGACATGACCTAGCCTCGGACAAAACTCTCTCCTACGGCACCAAGAAGGTCCCCCTTTTATACCCTTCCAAACCCCTTCCACGGGTATTTTTCCGTGCATTTGGTATCTGTACCTGCACAATGACCTCGCCTTCCCATGAAAAACATGTTTTTCAACGTATTCCTCTGTTATCTATAGACGTGTACTCCAGCAACTTTCTCAAAGAATTGCTGTGGACTGGTTCTCTTGTACTTTCTCTAAACGATCCCTCTCCAAACTAACAGCACTTTGCCTTCAGACTTCCATTTTATTTTAGCATAAACCAAGGAGGAGTCATATTTAACTTTTTCCTTACAGTCTCTTCCTCTGCACTCGGGCCATCTCTGAACACCGTGCCAGTACGATAGAATCAGTTAGCATCTGGATACATGCGTGTCAGTACAGAGAGCTTATAATGCTGGAGGAGGTTACAGGCGAAGATTGGGAGATCCGAAAAGGATGTGTAATTTAACATTGTGATAACAGGCGTTCACTTAGTCTGCTTGGGGTCAAGGCATTGCAGCTGGTCATTTGGAACACTGACCAAGGAGCCACTCTCTGCATGCTCAGCTGGATACTAAATCCGTGCACATCACTGTAACCCCATTGGTCTCATAAGCAGGAAACCTGGTGTTAATGGGGACTGGAGAGACTTCCCAATTCAAACAGCAATTATAATCATGACTTAGGATCATAGAGTCACAGCCCACTACATCACAGAAACCGGCCCTTCAGCCCATCTAGTCTGTGCTGAACTGTAATTCTGGCTAGTCCCATCAACCTGCACCTGGACATTGCCGTCCATACACCTCCCATCCATGTAGCTATGCAAACATGTCTTAAATATTGGAATTGAACCTGCATCCACCACTTTCGCTGTCAGCTCATTCCACTCTTGCACCATCCTCTGAGTGAAAAAGATCCTCCTCAGGTTCCCTTTAAATATTTTGTCTTTCACCCTTAACCTATGAACTCTAATTCTTGTCTCACCCAACCTGAGTAAAAAAAGTCTGCTTGCACTTATCCCATGTATACCCTTCATACTTATTCTTCTATCAAATCTCCCCTCATTCTCCTATGCTCCAAGGAATAAAGTTCTTAACTATTTAACATTTCTCCTAAAGAATCCATAGGGACAAGTGATTGTAATACGATCGAAAGCACCCTACAATTTGAGAAGCTAAAGATAGATCTATCAGTATTACAGTGGGGTAAAGGGAATTACAGTGCCATGAGAGGGGAGCTGGCCAAAACTGACTGGAAAAGAACACTGGCAGGAATGATGGCAGAGCAGCAATCGCTGGAATTTCTGAGAGAAATTCGGAAGGCGCTCGATATATACATAACAAAAAGGAAGAAGTATTCTAAAGATGGGATGACACAACCATGCCTGACACATGAAGTCAAACCGCCCTTGAAAGTTGTATAATACAACAAAAATTAGTGGAAAGTCAGAGAATTGGGAAGCTTTAAAAAACCAACAGAAGGCAACTAAACAACTCATAAAGAAGGAAACGATGGAATACAAAGGTAACCTAGCCAATAATACTAAAGAGGATACCAAAAGTTTCTTCAGATACATAAAGTGTAAAGGAGGGGCAAGAGTGGATATCGGACCGCTGAAAGCGATGCTGGAGAGGTAGTAATTGGCAACACGGAAATGGTGGACAACCTGATTAAGTATTTTGCATCAGTCTTCACTGTGGTATGCTGGAAGTTTGAGGGTGTCGGGGCAGAGGTGTGTGAAGTTGCAATTACTCAGGAGAAGGTTCTTGGGAAAGTGAAAGGTCTGAAGGTAGATAAGTCACCTGGATCAGATGGTGTACACCAGGGTTCTGAAAGAGGTTGTGGAGGCATTAGCAATGATCCTTCAAGAGTCAATATCTTCTGGCATGGCTCCGGAGGACTAGAAAAGTAGAAATGTCACTCCACTCTTCAAGAAGGAAGCGAGGCACAAGAAAGGAAATTATTGGCCAGTTAGTCTGACCTCAGTGGTTGGGAAGGTGTTGGAGTTGATTGCTAAGGATATGGTTTTGGGTACTTGGAGGCACGTGATAAAATAGGGGGTAATCAGCATAGTTTCCATCAGAGAAAATCTTGCCTGAAAAATCTGTTCAAATTCTTTGAAAAAATTACAGGCAGGGTAGACAAAGGAAAATTGGTAGATGTTGTGTACCTGGGTTTTCAGAAGGCCTTTGACAGGGTGCTACACATGAGGCAGGTTAACACATAAGGGCCACAGCATTACAGGAAAGATACGAGCATGGATAGAGCAGCCGCTGATTAGTAGGAGGCAAAGAATGGGAATAAAGGGTGCCTTTTCTGGTTAGCTGCCCGTGACTAGTGGTATAAAAGAGAGGCAAGAATGGATATCGATCTGCTGGAAAATTATGCTGGAGAGGTAGTAATGGGGACAGGGAAATGGTGGATGAACTGATTAAGTATTTTGCATCAGTCTTCGCTGTGAAATACACTAGCAGTATGCCTGAAGTCTGTGTGGGATTGTTTCTTTTTACATTATATGCCAAGGACTTGGATGATGGTATTGATTGCTTTGTGTCCAAGTTTGCAGTTAATACAGAGATAGGTGGCAGGGCATGTAGTTTTGAAGAAGAAGAGAGGCTACAGAAGGACTTAGACAGATTAGGAGAATGAGCAAAGAGGCAGATGCAATAGAATGAAGAAAGAAAAGTGTGAACTATTTTCTAAATGGAGAGAAAATTCAAAAATCTAACGTGCAAACGGTCTTGGGAGTCCTTAAAGTTTAAGTTGCAGCTTGAGTTAGTGGTGAGGAAGGAAAATGTGATGTTAACATTAATTTCATTAGGACTAGGATACGAAAGCAAGGATGTAAAACACTGGTAAGGCCTCACTTGGAGCATTGTGAATAGTTTTGGCACCTTATTTAAGAAAGGATGTGCTGACAGTGGAGAGGGTTCAAAGGAGATTCACAAAAATCATTCCGGGACTGAAAGGCTTGTACTACGAGAAATATTTGAGAGGTGACCTCATTGAAATCTATCGAATATTGAAAGACCTTGATCGAGTAGAAGTGGAGAGAATGTTTCCTTTGGTGGGGGAGTCTAAGACTAGAGAACACAGCCTCAGAATAGAGGGGCGTCCTTTTAGAATGGAGATGAGGAGGAACTTCTTTAGCCAGAGAGTGGTGAATCTGTGGAATTCATTGCCGCAGGCAGCTGTGGAGGCCCAGTCATTGGGTATATTCAAGGCAGACGTTGATAGATCTTGATTTGTCAGAGCATGAAGAGATACGGGGAGAACGCTGGAGATTGGGGCTGAGAAGGAAAATGGATCAGCCATGATGAAACGGCAGAGCACACTCGATGGGCCAAATGGCCTAATTCTGCTCCTATATCTTTTGGTCTTATAATTCAGTCCTCAAGTTCTGGCAACATTCTTGTAAATTCTTTCTGTCCTTGCAAATCTTATTGATATCTTTCCTGTACATGGGTGACAAGAATGCACACAATACTTCAAATTTGGCCTCACCAATGTCTCATAATACTTTAATGTACCATTCCAACTCCTGTGCTCAATACTCTGATTTATGAAGGGCAATGTGCCAAAGGCTCTTTTAACATCCCTATCTACCTATGTCACTACTTTCAAGGAATTGTGGCTCTGTTTTCCCACATCCCATTGCCTACTGGTCCTCAGTGTCCTACTGTTCACTGTGTAAGTCCTACCTTGCTTTGTCCTCCCAAAGTACAACACCCTACCATTTGTCTGCCTTAAATTCCATTTGCCATTTATCAGCCAAGATTTTCAGCTGATCCTCATCCCATTGCAAACTTCGATAGCCTTCCTCTCTGTCCTCTACATCCCCAATTTTGTGTTGTCTGCAAATTTGCTGGTCCGGTTTACCACATTATCATCTCAGTCATAAATATAGACAATAAACAACAATGGACCCAGCACTATTCCATGTGACACACCAATATTCATACATCTATTAGCACTCTCTGGAGCATATGGATCTTGGACCTCCAGAAAGTGTCCACAGTAGGGGTGATTGATAAGTTTGGGGCCTAAGGTAGAAGGAGATGAGTTAGACAGTTCTTGTTACATGCACATGCAGTTCAACTCTTTAAGTGATTATGCAGAAAGTTTGAAGTTAATAACTCACCTCCTTCCACCTTAGGCCACAAACCTATCACTCACCCCCTGCTGTGGACACATTCTGGAGGTCCAAGATCCGTATGCCCCATGACCACTGGACTAAGAGTGTAAATGTAGGAGGGGAAAATGTTGAAAAAGAAATGTGCTATGTTTTCTAAAATTGACTCCTTCTACCTTAGGCCACAAACTTATCAATTACCCCTGGTATACCTACTTTGCTCGTTGCAAAATACAATCATTTATGCTGTCATAGTTCCCTCTGGTGGCAAAGAATGATATTTTATAACTGAGTGAAACAAACATCCCCTTACATAGCTTCCAAATAATCTTATGCAGATGGATAGTGTGGAAGATTGTCTAAAGCAAGCTGGAAAGTTGGTTGGAGCGTTTGCAGTTGATATTTAATCCTAACGTGGGAGGTGATACATTTAAGGAAATCAAATAGGGCTAGTATATTGGCTGTAAATGGTAGAACACTAAGGAATGTTGAACAGACAGACCTGGGATCTATGTCCATGGTTGTCTAAAGATAGAAACACAGGTCGATAGGGTAGTGCAAAAGGCATGCCTGCTTACATAGGTTGGGGGCATAGAGTATAAGCGTTGGGATGTTGTGTTGCAACTTCATGAAACACTGGTTAATCGCACTTGGAGTATTGTGTGCATTTCTGATCACTACACCAGCGGTCCCCAACCACCGGGCCGCAAGGCATGTGGTACCGGGCCGCGAGAAAATGATACGATTTGGCGACAGGAGTCAGCTACACCTTTCCTCATTCCCTGTCATGCCCACAGTTGAGATTTAACGCACGCGAGGTTATTACGCGCGCGCTATCCATGTCAGCGCATGAAGGAGATCAACTCCTCGAGCTTGCAAGTGACAGCGGGCTGAAAAGTATGTTTGACATAACATCTCTGCCGGCATTCTGGATCAAAGTCAAGGCTAAATATCCTGACATAGCCATCAAAGCACTGAAAACGTTGCTTCCATTTCCAACATATCTCTGCGATGCATGCAACGAAAGCTAAATTGCAGAATAGACTGGACATAAGGAAACCCCTTCGAGTATCGCTGTCTCCCATCACCCCTCGATAGGACTGTCTTGTTGCAGGAAAACAAGCCCAGGGCTCCCACTTCAGCGATATTAGTGTGTTGCAATGATTTTGTATGTTCATACGGGGAAAATATGTGCTGTGTTTTTAATATCCAAACATTAATTAAAATGTTATGATGCTATTGAATTATAAGTGACTTATATAATCTTTTAACAATTACAGCACGGAAACAGGCCATCTCTGCCCTTCTAGTCCATGCTGAACGCTACTCTCACCTAATCCCACCAACCTGCACACAGCCCATAACCCTCCATTCCTTTCCTGTCCATATACCTGTCCAATTTTTCTTTAAATGATAATATTGAACCTGCCTCTCCCACTTCTACTGGAAGTTCGTTCAACACTTACTTTAAGCTCCCCTGTCCTCCCCTGATAATTGACATATCACTATGTTCATGCGAGGAAAATATGCGCTGTGTGCTTAATATTAAATTCGTTAGATAAACGCTTTTAGAAATGAAATTGAGTGTATTAGCCACTTATCACCTATATTCCGGTTGTGATTAATATCCCCCCCAAACAGAATCGCCAAAAACTATTTGTAGAAAAAAATCGGCACGTACAGGAATGCGCAAGTCCCGCATGCGCACACAGATGCCCGGGCAAGGCTTCATGGTCATTGTAGTCTTTCTCGGGGTAAACACAATGTATTTGACTGCTACCCTTGTCCGTTGGCTACACTATCGCCCGCCCCCTCCCCCGCCCTCGCATCCGGATCGGCCGGTCCGCAAGATTATTGTCAATAATAAACCGGTCCGCGGTGCAGAAAAGGTTGGAGACCCCTGCACTACATTATAGGAAGGTTGTAATTGTGCTGGAGGAAATGCGGAATGGTTTCACCAGTTGGATTGGAGGATTTTAGTTATGGAGAGAGATTGGACAGGTCACTGTTGTTTATCCTGAAAGAAAGGCGACTGGGAGGTGACCTGATAGAAGTGTATAAGATCATGAAGGGCATAGATAGGGTTGATTGACAAAGTCATAGGAATCAAGGTCAAGAGGGCATAGATTAAGATGAGAGGACAGACCTTTAAAAGGGATCTGGGGTAAGGTTGTTTTACTGGTTGATATCTGAACACATTTTTGTTCAGAACACAGAGTTTGTGCAATCAAATACAATTTGTTCGTTCATCATGTGCCATGTGGTACGACGTAGGCGATCATGGGCTGTCCGTGACCATGATTGTTCTTCTCAAATTTTTCTACAGAAGTGGTTTGTCATTGCCTTTTTGGTAGTGTCTTTACAAGATGGATGACCTCAGCCGTTATTAACACTCTTCAGAGATAGTCTGCCTGGCATTCGTGGTCACCTGGACAATAGTAACACCTACATCAGGATTTGTTTACTGATTACAGCTCAGTGTTCAACACAGTCATACCCGCAGTCCTCAGTTCAAACCAACAAGCTCCAAAACCTAGGCCTCTGTACCACCCTGTGCAACTGGCTCCATGACGTCCCTCTGGGAAACCAGTCTGTGTGAATCAGAAATAACATCTACTCCACACTGTCTAGCAACACTGGCTCACCTCAAGGATGTGTGCTTAGCTCACTGCGGTGCTCTCTCTACACCCACGATTATGTGACTAGAGCCACCTATAAAGTTGCCAATGACATAACTTTTGTTGGAAGAGTTCTAGGTGATGATAAGAAGGCATGCAGGAGTGTGATAGATCAGCTGACTGAGTGGTGTCACAAGAAAGTTGTAAAATCATCCAGCTCTATCATGAGCACTAGCCTCCCCAGCATTGAGGACACCTTCAAAAGGCAATGTCTCAAAAAGTTAGCATCCATCATTAAGGACCCCCATCACCCAGGGCATACCCTCTTCTCACTGCTACCATCAACAAGCCTGAAGACACACACTCAACTTTTTAGGAACAGTTTCATCTGCTCTGCCATTAGATTACTGAATGGATAATGAATCCATGAATACTACCTCACTATTTATTTTTCTCTCTTTTTACATTACTTATTTCATTATATATATATATATATATATATAATTCTGACTCTGATTCAGGGATAGTTTAATTGGCTGTGGCAGTGAGATAAATAGTTACTTTCCTTCATTTTCACAAGAGCCTCTCCAATCTCTTCAACCAAGGGAGTTTCAGTGACAGACCAGGCATACCTCCTTAATCTAATTGGTTCACTCTCTCTGGAATAGCAGTAGACACTCACTGGCATATGTCATCAAACTTGTTGTTTTGCAGCAAACAAATATGTGAACTTGAGATCTCTAAGGCTTCAGGGTAACCATACCAATATCCAACTTCCCCTCTCAAGCTCAGCCCAGTCAGGAAACACTTCAAATGAGTGGGCAAATTAAATAACTACAATGAAACAAAGGGAGCTTAAAACACAGATTTAATTTGCAAGAGTTCATTCTGTTGCCACTTCCTGGTGAAAAGTGGAGTTACCAGTAAATGTAGCTTCATTGCATGATTATTCCAGTGTTTGGTTTCAGCTTCTGGAAACTAGGGGAGGGGAGGGAACGTCAACTCAGACCATGAGAGGCCTGTGTCGGGCATTTTCATGCCTTACAGGGTGCAGATTGGAAGTCTGTGTGGGGCGCCACTCCTCACACAGACTAGAACAATGTGGAATTAAGTGCCTTGCTCAAGAGCACAAACATGCTACCACAGCAGAGGCTCGAACTAGCGACCTTGAGTTAACTACACGAATGCCTTAACCACTTGGCCACGTGGAAACTAGATGGAATTAAATCAGGTGGAAATATGGATTCTGATTTAGGAAGAAGGTGGCGGCAATCTTGGGAAATTAGGGACATTGTGCGCATTTGACTTTATTTGGTGAACCAAACTTCACCTTATTTAATTGTATTTGGTTTGACAACAGGCTGCCAGTCCCTTTCCTTCCTGTTTACCCTTGACAAGCTGTGAGAATTCTTAAACAAGAGAGCCTTCATCATCATACTGTGATGAATAACCATCTATGTCAATTCTTTGGTAGTACCTGATTTGAAGGCATTTAATCTTACCTCATTTGTATGTTTTTCTCACTTGGTCCTCTTAGAGCAATGGTACATAGTGGAATAGTTAAATCAGGTTTACTATCACTGACATACACTCAGTTGCCGCATTATTAGGTACCTCCTGTATGTGTTGTGCATTCAGAGATGCTCTTCTGCACACCACTGTTGTAACTTTTGGTTATTTGAGTGACTGTCACTTTCCTGTCAGCTTGAACTAATCTGACCATTCTCCTCTGACCTCTCACATTTGCATGGCATTTTTTCTCTCAGATCTGCTGCTCACTGGATGTTTTCTTTTTAACAGTTTTCTGTAAACTCAGTATGTGAAAATCCCAGGAGATCAGCCATTTCTGAGATATCAAACCACTATGTCTGGCATCAACAATCACGGTCAAAGTAACTTAGATCAAATTTCCTCCCCATTCTGATGTTTGGTCTGAACAACTGAACCTTTTGACCATGTCTGCATGCTTTTCTGCATTGAGTTGCTGCCTCTGGGATAGTTTTCTAGATCTATGGTCCATAAGAGTTGGCAAGTCCAAGTAATGTACCTGGGATAAGAAGGCAGTCAGTACTAGTGACCACAAGATATCACCAGATCCTGGTTACGATGGATGAGAACCAATCACGATCTCTAGTGAAGGAATGTTGTTTGCTGTACCCGGTCTTGCTGTCATATATTGCAATGTGACTGCATTGTCATTCAGTGGCCTAGCAAGCCACTCACTTCAGGGGCGATAATTACTGACTGTGCTTATCCTGCCCACATCCACAAAAGAATAAAAGAAATATTAAATTCTTCCTGCTAAGAATATTACGCTCCCTTCTCCTGGTCGACGCAGTATCTATCTGCCTGGGTACTGATCAGCCTTGGCTTTTGGACCACCATAGACCCGATTATCCTGCAGTGTCACAGCCTGACAGGTTTCACCTTCATGATCTTCAACGTCTGGCTGTCAGTGGATGACCACAGCGGCTATGACTTTCCTTGGGCTTTACACAATATTATCCCTTTCGGGCTCTGGGGCGGCTCTGTGAAACACGATGCTCACCACCAGAAACCACAGTACTATTTTGCCCCTTACTTCTCACACTGGGACTGGCTTTGCGGCACTTGATGCGAATACAAGCGCTCGCCCGCCTGTTTGGACATGGAAAAGAAGGGACGCAAAGCCAACAAAAGCAAGAAATATATCTAGCATCCCGCTATCTGATGAAAGCCGCATTTCTCCCGCGTAAAACAAGGTGCCAAGAGAAGCGGGTTGGAGACGACAGAGAAATCGGCAGTGCAATGGTCAAAGAAAATCCTGAGTGAGGTGACTGCCGGAATATTCTGACGTTAAATATGGCAGTTATTTATTTTTCACGTTAAAAGGAACGCAATACCTTTGAAGTAAGCTATGTGTAGTACGGTATAAAAACGCGCTACATTTGTACTTACCGTTATACGTGAGGTAAATATCCATTTTAAAGAGGTACCATGATTATGAATGTTTCAATTATCTTACGTACATTGTGTAATATATATTGGAAAGAAACCTCTGTGGCATCATTTCTAAGCATTTGCAAAACTTTTGCCCCAAATATTTAAAATAATACGTCATATGTATTTAAGAATAGATTATGGAATACAGGCAAAAATGTAAATATGTCCTTAAAATGCAAAATGTCTTCGAATGCAAATAAAAAATGTTCACTTTTTATATGTTTGTGGTTCTGTGTTCACTAGTTCTCTGAGAGTAGCATGGCGTGGTGATCGGTAAGGCTTGCATAAAATTTCAGGCAATCACACTGTGCCGACCATGTCGCACATACTTGAAAAGGTTAATAACTGAATTTAACACTTACATTAAATAGTCCCTTCCTTATTTTAATGATAAATCGGAGAGGGCTCTGCTGTTTATTCATGCTCTGACGCTGTTGGCCGCAAACGACACTCACATTGCACAGGAATAGTTAACTAAATCGATGACCTTTCATCTACAACGATCTGATGTAAATGTGAAACTAAAATGTCACGCCTTCACTGTGGTACAGCTTGTCGAAGCTCACAAAATGTTTGGTGTTTTCAACCAGATGTTAGAAGATACTTTAAATTATAGAAATTCCCATCCACGTCCCGTGAAGGTTATCCTCCCCTCTGCTGTGCATGCCTGGGTCTTCGGAGATATATCGCCCCTCTCCATTTCCATCCAGCCGACTTTGTGCAAGCCCTTCGTTTTGTATTGAACAGTCCGTTCTGGTTGATCTAGAAGCACAAATATCACTCAAAGTTCTATTTGTGTTCCGGGAGAATTCCTAATACGATATGTGGACAGGCCGATTAGTGGACAGGTCATACTGGCTCCAATACTGGGTAATGAACTTCATCAGGTTACAGACTTCTCCGTGGGTGAGCATTTCGGAGATAAAGACCACAGCTGTCTGAGCTTTAGCATAGGAATGGACAACAGCAGAAGCAGACGGTTTGCAAAGTAATCGGGGAGAGCATACTTAAGGTCCAGGAAGCGAAGATCAGCCAGGGCTCTTGAGAAGTATAAAGTAGCCAGGAAGGATATTAATAAGGGGTGTGGGAAAGCTAGAAGGGGACATGAGAAGTGCTTGATGAGTCGGATTAAGGAAAACACCAAGGTGCTCTACACATATGTGAAGAACAAGAGGATGACAAGAGTGAGGGTGGGACTGATCAAAAGGGTGTGATAGAGCAGGTCGGACACGAGTAATTTCTCCTTCTCGCCACTCCCGCCCCCACCCCCGCACCCGTAGCCTTGTAATTCTCATTACAGTATCCCTGTCTGACAATGCTGACGTCGCGCTAATTGGAGACACATGCTCAGTGGAAGCGTTCATTTCGTAGGGTGGGGAAGAGTGCGGGCTATTAGAAAGTAGCTAGTTGAACGATTTTGTTGTAGACCAGTGAGTCTTACGTCAGCAAAGGGTAAACAAAATGAGAGACTGCTCAGGGAGAGGATTTACGAGCAATCGGAGAAGTATAGTCCGATTCGCAATGGTCCGAATGGCTTTATGAGCCTTATGAGCAAGTCGTGCTTCGTGAGCGTTAATGACATTTTTGAGGAAGGGATAAACAAACTGATGAAAATTCATTTGTGGATGATGTGTATATGGATTTTAGTAAGGCATTTGACAAGGTTCATTCTGGAAGGTCCATCCGGAAACTCATGAGGCATTGAATCAGTGAAACCTTGTCCGCATTGATTGGGAATTGTCTTGTCCACAAGAGGCAGAGGGTGGTGGCTGATGGAGTGTATTCTGCATCTAGGTCCGTGACCAGTGATGCTCTGCAGGGATCTATTCTGGAACCCCTGCTCTTTGCGATTTGCATAAATAACTTGGGCGGGGAATTGGAAAAGTGGGTCAGTAAGTCTGTGGATAACACAAAATCTGGTTACGTTGTCGATATTGTAGAAGGTTGTCTGAGGCTACAACGGAATGTTGATAACATTCAGAGCTGAGCTGAGAAATGGTAGATGGAGTTCAATCCAGAAAAGCGTGAAATGATACACATTGTAAGAATGAACTTAAAAGCCGTGTAGAAAGTTAATGGCAGGATTTTTAGCGGCGTGGAGGAGCAGAGGGACCGTGGGGCCCAAGTCCATTGATCTTTCAAATTTGCCTGCAAGTTAATAGGGAGCTTAAGATGAGTTCTGGTGTGTTAACCTTCCTTAGTCAGGGACAGAATTTAAGAGCCCTGAGGTAATGTTGCAACTATTTAAAACTTGGTAACACCATGCTTGGAGCATTGTGTTCAATTCTGTTTGCCTCATTATTGGAAGGATGTGGAAGCTTTAAAGAGGGCGGGGATTTACTAGGATGCTGCCTGGTTTACAGAACATGTCTTAGGAGAAAAGGCTAAATGAACTATGTCTTTTTTTTCTTCGGAGTGAAGGAGGGTGACAAGCGACTCAACAGAGGTATATAATTTGTAAGAAGCAAAGAAGTAAGGACACCCAGCAAATTTTAACCAAGGGGGCAATTACTAATACCAGAAGTATTTAAAATGAGTGGAGAAAAATATGGGGAAGATGTCAGAGGGAGTTTTTAACACAGAGAGTGGTGAGTTTCTGGAATGCCTTTTGAAACAGAGATGAGGATAAAGTTCTTCAGCTAGAGAGTCATGAATCTGTGGAATTCATTGTGACAGAGGGCTGTGAAGGCCAAGCCATTGGGTGCATTTAATACAGTGATTAATAGGATCCTAATTGATATGTAGTTTGAGGGAGAAAGTGAGAGAATGGGATTGAAATAAATCATCCATTACTTTTTCTGAGAGTGGTGGAGGCCAGATCATTCAGTATAATTAGTGTGCCAGGTCATTAGATATACTTATAAAAAGTATTCAAGCACCTTGGGTTTTATTGTTTTACAGCATTGAATGACAGTGGATTTAATTTGGCTGTTTTTGGCAATAATCAACAAAAAAAGAATGTTGTGTCAAAGTGAAAACAGATCTCTACAAAGTGATAAATTAATTACAAATATAAAACACAAGATAATTGATTGCATAAGTATTCATCCCCTTTAATATGGCATGCCAAATCATAACTGGTGCAGCCCATTGGTTTTAGTAGTCACATAATTAGTTAAATGGAGATCATTTTGTGAAGTCAAGGTATTTCAATTGATTGTAGTAAAAATACACCTGTATCTGGAAGGTCCAACTGCTGGTGAGTCAGTATCCTGGCAAAAACTACACCATGAAAACAAAAGAACACTCCAAGCAATTCTGCAAAAAGGTTATTGAAAAGCACAATTTAGGAGATGGATACAAGAAAATGTCCAAGTCACTGAATATCCCTTGCAGTACAGTTAAGTTGTTCATCAAGACATGGAAAGAATATGTCACAGGTGTAAATTTGCCAAGAGCAGGCTGTCCTCAAAAACTGAGTGACCATGCAAGAAGGGGACTAGTGAAGGAGGCCACCAAGAGACCTATGACCACTCTGGAGGAGTTACAAGCTTCAGTGGCTGAGATGGGAGAGACTGTGCATACAACAACTGTTGCCCAGGTACTTCACCAATCCCAACTTTATGGGACAGTAGCAAAGAGGAAGCCACTGGTGGAAAAAACTGACATGAAGTGTTAGCTAGAAAGCATGTGGGAGACTGAAGCAACGCACATCAAAGTTGCTGGTGAATGCAGCAGGCCAGGCAGCATCTCTAGTACCTCTTCCTAGAGATGCTGCCTGGCCTGATGCATTCACCATCAACTTTTATATGTGTTGCTTGCATTTCCAGCATCTGCAGAATTCCTCGTGTTTGGGAGACTCTGAAGTCAGCTTGATGAAGGCTCTACGGGCTGATAAAACCAAAATTGAACTTTTTGGCCATCAGACTACATGCTTTTTTTTGGCAAAACCAAACACAGCACATCATCAAAATCACACCATCCCGACCATGAAGCATGGTGGTGGCTGCATCATGCTGCAAGGCTTGTGAAGGTAGAGGGTAAAGTCAATGCAGCTAATGCAGGGAAATCCTGGAGGGAAACCTGATGCAGTCTGCAAGAGAAGTGCAACTTTGGACAAGATTTGTTTTCCAGAAGGACAATGACCCCAAGCATAAAGCCAAAGCTACACAGGAATGGCTTAAAAAACAACAAAGTTAATGTCCTGGAGTGGCCACGTCCAACTGAGAATTTGTGGCTGGACTTAAAAAGGGCTGTTTACTCATGATCCACATGCAATCTGACAGAGCTTGAACTGTTTTGTAAAGAAGAATGGGGAAAAATTGCAGTATCCAGATGTGCAAAGCTGATAGAGACCTATCCACACAGACTCAAGTCTGTAATTACTGCCAAAGGCGCATCTAATAAATACTGACTTGAAGGGGGTGAATAATTATGCAATCAATTATTCTGAGTTTTATATTTCTAATTAATTTGGATCACTTTGTAGGGATTCATATTCACTTTGACATGAAAGAGCCTTTTTGGTATCAAAAAGAAAGCCAATTAAATCCACTGTGAGTTCATGTTGTAAAAACATGAAAATTTCCAAGGACGGGGTGAATACTTTTTATAGGCACGTAGATGTTTAGCTATTTATACAGATGATTCATGTAGTGATGGAGTATAGCACCAGAAGGCACAGTGTCAGAATACAAAGACACCCCTTTAGAAAAGAGTTGAGGAGGAATTTCTTTAGTCAGAGGGAGGAGAATCTATGGAATTCATTGCTACAGACAACTATGGAGGCCAAGACACTGGGTATATTCAATGCAGAGTTAATAGGTTCTTGGTTAGTAAGGGCACCAAAGGTTAGAGGGAGAAGGCAGGAGAATGGGGTCGAGTGAGATAATAAACCAGTCATGATTGAATGGCGGAGCAAACCCGATAAGTCAAATGAGCTAATTCTCCTCCTATGCCTCATTTAAGGTGGAGTCAAGTAAATATTCAATAGACTGAGGAACTGAGTGTCATGGACATCTGGCACAGAAGAGATGAATGTCAGGTAAAGAATTTGGATCCTATTGACTGGCTTCTGCTTCTATTTTCTTCTATGATTCTGTCTCTGTAAACTAATTTCTATCCCTGTTAGTTAATGTTGAATTGCACTCAGGAAATAAACATGCAAGTACCACTGTGAGGGAAAGACTTGATGTTTACTGAGATAAATTGCTTTAACTGCCAGTCTTTCTGCAAGAACTCACAGAAAGTAGCCAAGCAACTCTTGAGATTGGTGTCTACTTCCTGTACAACAGCTTTTGTGTTGTCAGTTAAGTAAGCAAGATTGTAAGCCCAAATCAACATTCACACGTATCTGCACTTGGCAGATATACAAGTCTTAATTCAATTTCCAAATGCCTTTAACTCATGGTTCGGGTTTCATAAGGAGATATGAAACTGCAAAGATAGGAGAGTGCACTGCGACCATCATGACAGGACGTCTGCTCTATTCAAGGTTCGTGCATGCTGTTTCTCTGCTCTTTGTCTCTTCCAACTAACCTGGAGGCCCTCTCCCCACAGGCTCTCCCTCACCACACAGCTGATGAATCCAAAGGAACAGTGGAAACCGATACAATCTGACACTAGCAGCATCGCAGGGCTTGCCAGTCAGCATTGAACCCAACAAAGGATTGCCTTAGGAAAGATAGATCTGTTTGTCCTCAGGGTTTACTCCTGAAGCCTTCCCCATGAGTCCCATGAGTGACAGGTGAGGTTGGAGATCAGAGTTTTCCTTCTCCTAGATGAGCTGCCAACTACAGTTGACAAACCCCATCTGCCGAAGCGACTGGCTTGAAATGTCAGTGAAATGCCTTTGCCCCTTCTCCTGTCAGTAGAAACAGTTCTGCTGGACTTAGTAGCTAAGCCACATGTGACGGCCAGAAGCCAGACTAGGCTGTCAGATGCTATTTGAGATACCCGCCATTGGAAGCATTTAATTGTCACAATGGCGGGTGCATTGGGAGCAAGGGTGGACCCAAATGCAAGACACATCTTTTGAGGTTACGGTATGGACTCCAAGCCAGAGACTGGGCAAGGACCCAATACCTGGGTCTTGCCTTGGGCTCGGTCCCCAGAACCAGGCATGGACATGCAATGGGCTAGGAAGAGGAGGAACATGGAAGAGGAGCCTCAGTCTCGGGAGAGCAGGTACATGGAACCATGGACACATACACAGAACACAGAGTTGGGACCCCTCCTTGGAAACAGGACATAGGGCTGGGGCTCATGACCACCACCACCCCACCACCCACCGCGGAGCAATGGCAAGACGGCCTGACTTACCCCATGGAGGTGAGGACAAGACAAGACAAGACAAACACCAAAGAACAACACAGTTCTGATCTAGCTCCAGTGATAGAACTAGACTGAGGTGCAGGCGAGGGCTACAGAAGAGGGCTAGAGGTGAGAGGGGCAGAGAAGGGATCCAGATTGGGGGGTAGGACAGGAATCACAGACCGCCAGGGCCAGGACTTGATTAGGTACTCGGATGCCACCAGGGCCAGGACTTGACTAGGTACTTGGATGCTGCCAGGTCAAGGACTCGACTGGGTACATGGATGCCGCCGGAGCCAGGACTTGGACTTGGACGTGGTACTTGGATGCCGCCAGAGCCAGGACTTGGACGTGGTACTTGGATGCTGCAAGAGCCAGGACTTGGACGTGGCACTTGGAACCTCAGGGTAGTGGCGAGCTCTAGACTCGGCCCAGGAACAGTAGCCAGTGGCTCCTGATTCTGTCCGGCAGGTTAACTGACGGACCCACCTTGATGAAGAAACTTTGCAGGCTCGCTTCGGCGAGGTAACTGGATAGGGTTGCTCCGGTGAGGAAGGGCGAATTATCGGCAGAGACTAGGCTTGCTCCGGCCAGGTGACATCGGCACACCATAACTTTGATGACTTTGCAGACGCTCCTGCGCCGAACGGCTGATAGCTGGAGACTATAAACTACCTGTTCAGCCGAGCATTAATTGCCTCTAATCACCAAAGCCAAGGGACACGGGAAAACAAGGAATTAACGGTCCGGATGATAACATAAACAAGCTAAATTTAAAGGGGCCCCGAACCGGACCATGACATTAATAGGTTGTGGGAGCTTATCCCCATTACCTTCCCTGGGTATGACAACCTTGAGGAGCACCACCACTCCACCACAAACCACCCTCTGCAAACCCATCACCACAAATATATACAGCACTTCATCTCCTAAATATTCCATACGCTTGGCAAATTATGCAGCTAACTTCATGACTAATATACTGCAAAGTCCTTTGATGTTTAACTTTAAGAGAATAGGAAAAGGGATTAATGGAATCATTTTGGGAAATAAATGCACACTGAGGTCAGTCAAGTTTTTTAAAAGATATCAGCCAGGGATTCCTTAACTTTTTTATGCTTTGAACACCTTTAACCAAGAGGTCCGTACACCCCAGGTTGGGAAACCCTGATGTAGACACAGGAATATGAAAACGCAGGTCAGCAGGAAAGCAGGTGAGACTGCGGATGATGGAAACCACTCCCTTCTTTTCATCCACCCTTTATTTTACCTTATCCCTGTGTACCATTACTCCTCCTCTTTCCCCTCCCCCATCTCACAACCTGCCCATCACCTTCCACCCTCTGGTTCTCTCCCTACTTCCCTTCATTCCATGGTCTCCTGTCCTCTCCAAACACATTCCTTATTCTTCATCCCTTTGCCTTCCTAATTTATTACCACCCACTTCTCACATCATTCCCTTTTCTCCTCTTCCCACAAACTTCTGCCTTGCCCTGCTCAACCAAATTCATCCATCCCCTGCCAGCTCCTGCTCTTCCTCCTCCCCTTACCCTCTGTTTTCTGGCTTCTGCCCCTTTCCTTTCCAGTCCTGATAAATGGCCTTGTCCTGAAATGTTGACTGTGCTTTCTCTTCAGATGCTGCCTTACCTGCTGGATTTCTCCAGCATGTTCTATGTTGATATAATTGAATGCGAGCAGGAGTAAGTTACTGCACAGGATGAAGTTCTGGCCTTCTCCTGAATCTATGAGATCCTTCTGCCTTGCTGTTGTCTGGAAAAGGGCACCTACAAGGATTTTATGCCTGTCGAGATTGAGTGGCGCTGAGGTTTTCAAACAGCAGTCAGGTAATTCATGTAAGAAAGATATGAAGGTCTCACAGCTAGGGAAACAGGGGCAAATATGAACTTTCTTATTGGAGAAACAAACAATCTACTGGAGGGACTTAGCAGGTCAAGCAGCATCTGTAGCGAATTTCCAACCTCTCACTGCTGCGGGTGGAAATCCCCACTTGCTTCAAAAAGACAACAATTATACCAGTGTCTAAGAAGAATAATGTGGGCTGCCTTAATGACTTCATCCAGTAACACTCACATCGACAGTGATGAAATGCTTTGAGAGGTTGGTCATGACTAGACTGAACTCCTGCCTCAGCAAGGACCTGGACGCATTGCAATTTGCCTACTGCCACAATAGGTCAACGACAGACGCAATCTCCATGGCTCTCTACACAGCTTTAGACCACCTGGAGAACACAAACACCTATGTCAGGATTTTGTTCGTCAACTACAGCTCAGCACTTAATACCATCATTCCCACAATCATGATTGAGAAGATGCAGATCCTTGGCTTCTGTACCTCTCTCTGCAATTGGATCGTCAACTTCCTAACTGGAAGACCACGATCTGTGTGAATTGGTGATAATATCTCCTCTTCGCTGATGATTAACACTGGTGCACCTCAGTGGTGTGTGCTTAGCCCTGCTCTACTCTTTCTATACTCATGACTGTGTGGCTCGGCATAGCTCAAAATTACAATCTATAAATTTGCTGATGTTACATACATTGTTGGTGGAATCTCAGATGATGACGAGAGGGCATACAGGAGCAAGATATGCCAACTAATGGAGTGGTATTGCAGCAACAACCTGGCACTCAACGTCAGTAACACGAAAGAGCTGATTGTGGACTTCAGGAAGGGTAAGACGAAGGAACACATACCAATCCTCATAGAGGGATCAGAAGTGGAGAAAGTGAGCAGCTTCAAGTTCCTGGATGTCAAGATCTCTGAGGATCTAACCTGGTCCCAACATATTGATGCAGTTATAAAGAAGGCAAGACAGTGACTATATTTCATTAGGAGTCTGAAGAGATTTGGCATGTCAACAAATACACTCAAAAACTTCTATAGATGTACCGTGGAGAGCATTCTGACAGGCTGCATCACTGTCTGGTATGGTGGGTGTGGGGGCACGTGCTACTGCATAGGACTGAAAGAAGCTGCAGAGGGTTGTATATCTAGTCAGCTCCATCTTTGTACTAGCCTACGAAGTACCCAGGACATTGTTAGGGAGCGGTGTCTCAGAAAGGTAGCGTTCATAATTAAGGATCCCCAGCATCCAGGGCATGCCCTTTTCTCACTGTTGCCATCAGGTAGGAGGTACAGAAGCCTGAAGGCACACACTTTAGTTCTGTACAGTTCTTATTAAAAATCAATGAACTGTTCATTCCACTTCTGTGTCTCTGTAAAGGAAAATTATTTTAAAATTCATTATGTGTTCTTTCCTGGTTCAGCTCAGCATATTTGCATATGTATTCTCAAACAAAGGAGATGATGCACGTGTCCAAGGCCACTAGGAAACACTTTATTAGAACTAGCATACACGCAATACAAAAGGAAAAATAAATCTCTGTAGCAGTACAGAATCAAAATAATGCTTATCATCCACTAAGCGAGCTGATCTGGAGGGGTCCGCAGATCTGACAACCTCACATGCAGCCTGTTTTTTCTCTCCTGCTTTCTCTCCCCCAAGTCGAAGTCTAACTCTGGCTCAACATACACTGACTCTCTCGATGCACTGTCCCCTATCTTAACACAAGTCACCAGACATGACCTTGACTAGGACGGAACCCTCTCCTCTTGCACAAAGAAGGTGCCCCTTTTATACCCTTCAAGACCCCTTACACGGGTATTTTTCCAAGCAATTGGTACCTGCTCCTGCACAATGACCCTTCCTTCCTGTGAAAAACATGTTTTCACCATTTTCCACTGTTATGGCTATAGACTTGTACTCCTGCAACTTCCTCAAAACATCACTGTGGACTGGTTCTCTTGTACTTTTTCAAGACAATCCCTCTCCAAACTAACAGAACTTTGCCTTACGGCTTCCATTTAATTTTAGCATAAACCAAGGAGGAAACACATTTAACTTATTTCTTACACTCCACCCCTTGATTCCTCATTGGTACATTATATAAAACTTATGGTAAATACAAGTTAGCTGGAATTATCATAATATAATTAAGCAATAGGATTATTATAATAATCTGATAATTCTGCATAAGCAGTAAGCTAAAATAAACTGTATCTTAATGACAACTGATATGATTTGTTCATGTCCACTATTCCTCAGTCCCAAACTTTATTTTGAATAATGCAAATCCGAACGTAATTATCAAGGTTAAATTTCACAGATGTGTAGGTGACATCATTGTAATGTGGATGTTTTCCTTTTCTATAGCTGTTCTTTTTCACAGTTCAAACAGTGATCTTTGCTCAGGGGAACGTCCATGCCGTCCATAAGATTAATTCCGAGCTGTTATTTCACATGGGAGAAAATCAAGTATCCTTTATTATCAGTCTTACAAAAAGTTAAATCATTCTGGTTTGGCCATTTTCTCATTATTCAAACACAAGATGTTCTGTCCCTTGTACTGATACTCAGTAAGTGTAACTGTCTCCATTTGCTACAATCTCCCCCTTGCAGACCAGAGAATTTCAAATGTGCACCCATATTTACCTCTCATTGTGGGAGCCCTTTCTTCAGTGCCTGTTTCCTCCTCTGGCTCTGGGCTCTACTTAATCATCCTGGCCATCGGTGATCCTTGGGGTAAAGGTCTGTTGTTTAAATTGTAGAAGGGTTGGCATGGTATAGTCGACCACCCCTATAAGGTGTGAGCTGATGTCAAAACACAAATCTATTGTTTTAAAAGTGCATTCATTCTTTCGATTAGCCCTGATGCTTGAGGGTAATAGGGTATGTGATATAGCCAATGAATTCCTCTGCTGGCAGCCCAGTCTTTCACAGCTTACCCCGAGAAGTGAGACCCATTATCTGACTGTATTTCTCAAGGGTCTACTTAACAACCAGTCAACTTCTGCAGTCCCTTCAGTGTGTGATCCTGGTCAGCTTTTGTGCAAGAAATTCCCATTAACAAACCATGGTAAGCAAATATTTAAATCATTGCTGCTGTGACTGGTATCCGATGTAATCAATCAGCTATTCCTGGGCCGGACCATCTTCTCACCTATCCCTTTTAACGTTGGCTGTTGGCTTCTCAGGGAGTGCTAACAAGTATCACACGCAGTAATAACTGCTTTTGTCATGTCTTCTGTTAGTTGTATCCCTTGTTGTTTAGCCTATTTGACCATGCCATGTGCTCCCAAATGACCAGCCACATGATGTACCCATTGTTGCATCGCATAGGTGTTGACCTGATTTACCCGGATTAAGTGCTCCACTTAACTATTAAAGGCAAAGCATCTTTCTGTTGAGTGTCTACATGGAAAACAGTGATCTTCATTCGTTGGGCTGCTTCCCAGCTCATTTCCCAAAGTGTTTGTCCCCACAAAGGCTTTCCCTGTAACTGCCAGCTTTGTTATGCCACCCTGATCTCTGCACTGGCATTCCATTCGCAGCCGCCCAGAGGCGGGGCGGTGTGTGTGTGTGTGTGTGTGTATGTGTGTGTGTGTGTGTGTGTGTGTGTGTGTGTGTGTGTGTGTGTGTGTGTGCGCGCGCAGCTGACTCATTTTGTGTCGCAGCGGTAATGTGACTGCTACCAGCTCACCTAGTTGGCCGAACTGCCCTCCCCCAGCCGCTGCAGATCTGCACTTTACACTGGGTTCATCTGGGCAGCTCCCCATCCGTGGACAGTGGCTTTCCAGTGACTGGAGCCATCCATAAGGCAGGCGCTGTGCTTGTCCGCTTCAGCAACTCTTCATATGGGACACCGCAAGGAACAGGAGAAAGAGGCACTGGTGTGGGGGGCCACTTCCATCTCACATTAGAGCAGGGGTTTTCAACCTCTTTTATGCCATGGACCAATGCCACTAAGCAAGAGGTCCATGGACTCCAGGTTTGGAACCCCTGCACCAGAGTCCTGCTGCGCTCTCCTCGACGTTAGCGGGGCTTCCTGACAGCAACCACGAACCATGTCATAATGGGGAGGTCAGGTCTCATGACTGCCTCGCTTCCCTCCGCCTCCACCAAGGCCCAGTAGCAGGCCAGCAGCTGTCTTTCAAAGGGCGTGTGTCAGGCAGGGCCTGGGCTATTCCTTCCTTACAGGCCTTGTATGCCTGTCGCTGCACTGGACCACGTTCAAAAGTTGCTTTCTTCCCAATTACTTTCTATAAGGGTTGTGACAGGACAGTTAGGTGTGGTATATGCCGCCTCCAGTATCCCAGTAGCCCCAGGATCCTTGCTTATTTGTGGAGTAGCCATCTTAGTTACCTTATTCCGTATCTTATCTGGAATAACTTGATATCCTGAGACCCACTAGACTGTCTGGGTTGGCCCCTGTATTTTCTATGGATTCACCACCCATCTTCTCTCCATCTTGTAGCTTACTAGTATGTCCAGGGCCTCAGCTGTCTCTTCCTCGGTGGATCCTTTTAGCATGACGCCATTGATGTAGCGAACTACCTGAATATCAGGTGGGAGAGCACGTACATCAGGGTCTCGCGCTATCAGTCCAAGCCACAGGGTAGGGCTATGCACTCATCCGTGAGGCAATCTGGTAAAGGTGTACTGTCTGCCTCCCTTTGTGAAGTTCACTGGATCCCAGGACTCTGGCACCAGGTGAATAGAGAAGAATGTGTTGGCCAGATCTATCACAGCATACCGTCTCTCATCTCCCCGTGACGTTGTTCCCACTAAGGTCACTCATGTCGGGGACAGCAGCAGTTAACGGAGGGGAGTGTTTATTGAACCGGCGATAATCATCTGTCATCCTGCTCCTGCTGCTGCTGTTGGGCTTCTTTACTGGCCAGGACTATTAAACTCAAAAGTTGCGTGTTTGATCACACCTTGTTTTAATAACTCTGCTTGGGTGTCTGAGACCTCTGTATGTCCTCCTGCTATTAGGTACTGTATCACACAAACCAGGGCACTCGATGGCAGTATTGTAAGGGGCGCCCGCTGAGCTAGCCCCACTGAAACAGTTGCTGTTAAGATGCCAAATGTGAACTTCCCCAATTTGGCCAGCACTGCTACCGTGTGAGCTTGTACTGCCAGGTCCTCACGAGTGACGTACTGCTCAGATCTCAGTGGGAGATCGTCAGGGCCGTCACCACGCTTACTATCAGCGCCATATCAGATATTGCCATCCCAGCTGTCGGGGTCCCATCCTTTACCCATTGCTGCCCTCATTTTGATAGGGTCAGGCTGCTGATCACTCAGCTTTGCCCAATGCTCCTGCTATGCTCTAAGTCCCTTACACGCTAGGGTGGCTTGCTGCGATGTAACCTTTTCAGCTCATTCAGGGGCTGTCCTAGCTGATTCAGCTGAAGTAAGATTTTGCTGCTCCACGATTCCAATTCTGTCATTACGGCAGACAACTTTTGCTCTGCTACTCTATACATGTCAAATGCAGTTTTCAAAGCAAACAGCAAAATCCAACAAGCCATTCCCTTACTGGCTTCCAGTTTGGGAATCCTTACCTTACTTACCAGAGTGGCTGCCATGTCCAGGACATCATCTCTACTCCTCTCCATCTCAGCTCTCTAACATGATAGAGGGCAGCACTCAGCCAGCATGCTGGCCACTGCAGCAAAACCATGGGTGTTGTCCCTCCACCCTGCTGCTTCAACCTCAGTCTCACCCTCAGATTTCTCCTGTTGTTTGCAATACATAGCACCCATTAGGCTGAATCTTGCTTGCAGTGCCAATTTATAAAGCCAAATTTATTTTAATATTTGTTATGTGTCCTTTCCTGGTTCAGCTCAGGATATTTGCATTTGTATGCACAAAGGAGATCTCACACATATCCAAGGCCACAAGGAAACATTTTATTATAACTAGCATACGTGCAATACAAAAGGAAAAACAAGTCTCTGTAACAGTACAGAAATCAAAATAAAGCTTATCATCCACTAAGCAAGCCCACAAATCCGGCAACCTCACACGCAGCCTGTTCTCTCTCTCTTTCTGAGTCTAACTCTGACTCAACATGCATTGACTCTCGATGTACAAACATTTGTACTGTTCCCTTTCTTAACACCAGTCACCAGACATGACCTAGCCTCGGACAAAACTCTCTCCTACGGCACTAAGAAGGTTCCCCTTTTATACCCTTCCAAACCCCTTCCATGGGTATTTTTCCGGGCATTTGGTATCTGTACCTGCACAATGACCTCGCCTTCCCATGAAAAACTTTTTTTCACCGTATTCCTCTGTTATCTATAGACGTGTACTCCAGTAACTTTCTCAAAGAATTGCTGTGGACTGGTTCTCTTGTACTTTCTCTAAACAATCCCTCTCCAAACTAACAGCACTTTGCCTTCAGACTTCCATTTTATTTTAGCATAAACCAAGGAGGAGTCACATTTAACTTTTTCCTTACAGTCTCTTCCTCTGCACTCGGGCCATCTCTGAACACCGTGCCAGTACGATAGAATCAGTTAGCATCTGGATACATGCATCTCAGTACAGAGAGCTTATAATGCTGGAGGAGGGTACAGGCACAGATTGGGAGATCCGAAAAGTATGTGTAATTTAACATTGTGATAACAGGCGTTCACTTAGTCTGCTTGGGGTCAAGGCATTGCAGCTGGTCATTTGGAACACTGACCAAGGGGCCGCTCTCTGCATGCTCAGCTGGATACTAAATCCTTGCACATTACTGTAACCCCATTGGTCTCATAACCAGGAAACCTGGTGTTAATGTGGACTGGAGAGACTTCCCAATTGAAACAGCAATTATAATCATGACTTAGGATCATAGAGTCACAGCCTACTACATCACAGAAACTGGCCCTTCAGCCCATCTAGTCTGTGCTGAACTGTAATTCTGGCTAGTCCCATCAACCTGCACCTGGACATTGCCGTCCATACACCTCCCATCCATGTAGCTATGCAAACATGTCTTAAATATTGGAATTGAACCTGCATCCACCACTTTCACTGTCAGCTCATTCCACTCTTGCACCATCCTCTGAGTGAAAAAGATCCTCCTCAGGTTCCCTTTAAATATTTTGTCTTTCACCCTTAACCTATGAACTCTAATTCTTGTCTCACCCAACCTGAGTAAAAAAAGTCTGCTTGCACTTATCCCATGTATACCCTTCATACTTATTCTTCTATCAAATCTCCCCTCATTCTCCTATGCTCCAAGGAATAAAGTTCTTAACTATTTAACATTTCTCCTAAAGAATCCATAGGGACAAGTGATTGTAATACGATCGAAAGCACCCTACAATTTGAGAAGCTAAAGTTAGATCTATCAGTATTACAGTGGGGTAAAGGGAATTACAGTGCCATGAGAGGGGAGCTGGCCAAAACTGATTGGAAAAGAACACTGGCAGGAATGATGGCAGAGCAGCAATCGCTGGAATTTCTGAGAGAAATTCGGAAGGTGCTCGATATATACATAACAAAAAGGAAGAAGTATTCTAAAGATGGGATGACACAACCATGCCTGACACATGAAGTCAAACCGCCCTTGAAAGTTATATAATAGAACAAAAATTAGTGGAAAGTCAGAGAATTGGGAAGCTTTAAAAAACCAACAGAAGGCAACTAAACAACTCATAAAGAAGGAAAAGATGGAATACAAAGGTAACCTAGCCAATAATACTAAAGAGGATACCAAAAGTTTCTTCAGATACATAAAGTGTAAAGGAGGGGCAAGAGTGGATATCGGACTGCTGAAAAGCGATGCTGGAGAGGTAGTAATTGGCAACACGGAAATGGTGGACGACCTGATTAAGTATTTTGCATCAGTCTTCACTGTGGAAGACACTAGCAGTATGCTGGAAGTTTGAGGGTGTCGGGGCAGAGGTGTGTGAAGTTGCAATTACTCAGGAGAAGGTTCTTGGGAAAGTGAAAGGTCTGAAGGTTGATAAGTCACCTGGATCAGATGGTGTACACCAGGGTTCTGAAAGAGGTTGTGGAGGCATTAGTAATGATCCTTCAAGAGTCAATATCTTCTGGCATGGCTCCGGTGGACTAGAAAAGTAGAAATGTCACTCCACTCTTCAAGAAGGAAGCGAGGCACAAGAAAGGAAATTATTGGCCAGTTAGTCTGACCTCAGTGGTTGGGAAGGTGTTGGAGTTGATTGCTAAGGATATGGTTTTGGGTACTTGGAGGCACGAGATAAAATAGGGGGTAATCAGCATAGTTTCCATCAGAGAAAATCTTGCCTGAAAAATCTGTTCATATTCTTTGAAGAAATTACAGGCAGGGTAGACAAAGGAAAATTGGTGGATGCTGTGTACCTGGGTTTTCAGAAGGCCTTTGACAGGGTGCTACACATGAGGCAGGTTAACACATAAGGGCCACAGCATTATAGGAAAGATACGGGCATGGATAGAGGAGCCGCTGATTAGTAGGAGGCAAAGAATGGGAATAAAGGGTGCCTTTTCTGGTTAGCTGCCCGTGACTAGTGGTATAAAAGAGAGGCAAGAATGGATATCGATCTGCTGGAAAATTATGCTGGAGAGGTAGTAATGGGGACAAGGAAATGGTGGATGAACTGATTAAATATTTTGCATCAGTCTTCACTGTGAAATACACTAGCAGTATGCCTGAAGTCTGTGTGGGATTGTTTCTTTTTACATTATATGCCAAGGACTTGGGTGATGGTATTGATAGCTTTGTGTCCAAGTTTGCAGTTAATACAGAGATAGGTGGCAGGGCATGTAGTTTTGAAGAAGAAGAGAGGCTACAGAAGGACTTAGACAGATTAGGAGAATGAGCAAAGAGGCAGATGCAATAGAATGAAGAAAGAAAAGTGTGAACTATTTTCTAAATGGAGAGAAAATTCAAAAATCTAACGTGCAAACGGTCTTGGGAGTCCTTAAAGTTTAAGTTGCAGCTTGAGTTAGTGGTGAGGAAGGAAAATGTGATGTTAACATTAATTTCATTAGGACTAGGATACGAAAGCAAGGATGTAAAACACTGGTAAGGCCTCACTTGGAGCATTGTGAATAGTTTTGGCACCTTATTTAAGAAAGGATGTGCTGACAGTGGAGAGGGTTCAAAGGAGATTCACAAAAATCATTCCAGGACTGAAAGGCTTGTACTACGAGAAATATTTGAGAGGTGACCTCATTGAAATCTATCGAATATTGAAAGACTTTGATCGAGTAGAAGTGGAGAGAATGTTTCCTTTGGTGGGGGAGTCTAAGACTGGAGAACACAGCCTCAGAATAGAGGGGCGTCCTTTTAGAATGGAGATGAGGAGGAACTTCTTTAGCCAGAGAGTGGTGAATCTGTGGAATTCATTGCCGCAGGCAGCTGTGGAGGCCAAGTCATTGGGTATATTCAAGGCAGACGTTGATAGATCTTGATTTGTCAGAGCATGAAGAGATACAGGGAGAAGGCTGGAGATTGGGGCTGAGAAGGAAAATGGATCAGCCATGATGGAATGGCAGAGCAGACTCGATGGGCCAAATGGCCTAATTCTGCTCCTATATCTTTTGGTCTTATAATTCAGTCCTCAAGTTCTGGCAACATTCTTGTAAATTCTTTCTGTCCTTGCAAATCTTATTGATATCTTTCCTGTACATGGGTGACAAGAATGCACACAATACTTCAAATTTGGCCTCACCAATGTCTCATAATACTTTAATGTACCATTCCAACTCCTGTGCTCAATACTCTGATTTATGAAGGGCAATGTGCCAAAGACTCTTTTAACATCCCTATCTACCTATGTCACTACTTTCAAGGAATTGTGGCTCTGTTTTCCCACATCCCATTGCCTACTGGTCCTCAGTGTCCTACTGTTCACTGTGTAAGTCCTACCTTGCTTTGTCCTCCCAAAGTACAACACCCTACCATTTGTCTGCATTAAATTCCATTTGCCATTTATCAGCCAAGATTTTCAGCTGATCCTCATCCCATTGCAAACTTCGATAGCCTTCCTCTCTGTCATCTACATCCCCAATTTTGTGTTGTCTGCAAATTTGCTGGTCCGGTTTACCACATTATCATCTCAGTCATAAATATAGACAATAAACAACAATGGACCCAGCACTATTCCATGTGACACACCAATATTCATACATCTATTAGCACTCTCTGGAGCATATGGATCTTGGACCTCCAGAAAGTGTCCACAGTAAGGGTGATTGATAAGTTTGGGGCCTAAGGTAGAAGGAGATGAGTTAGACAGTTCTTGTTACATGCACATGCAGTTCAACTCTTTAAGTGATTATGCAGAAAGTTTGAAGTTAATAACTCACCTCCTTCCACCTTAGGCCACAAACCTATCACTCACCCCCTGCTGTGGACACATTCTGGAGGTCCAAGATCCGTATGCCCCATGACCACTGGACTAAGAGTGTAAATGTAGGAGGGGAAAATGTTGAAAAAGAAATGTGCTATGTTTTCTAAAATTGACTCCTTCTACCTTAGGACACAAACTTATCAATTACCCCTGGTATACCTACTTTGCTCGTTGCAAAATACAATCATTTATGCTGTCATAGTTCCCTCTGGTGGCAAAGAATGATATTTTATAACTGAGTGAAACAAACATCCCCTTACATAGCTTCCAAATAATCTTATGCAGATGGATAGTGTGGAAGATTGTCTAAAGCAAGCTGGAAAGTTGGTTGGAGCGTTTGCAGTTGATATTTAATCCTAACGTGGGAGGTGATACATTTAAGGAAATCAAATAGGGCTAGTATATTGGCTGTAAATGGTAGAACACTAAGGAATGTTGAACAGACAGACCTGGGATCTATGTCCATGGTTGTCTAAAGATAGAAACACAGGTCGATAGGGTAGTGCAAAAGGCATGCCTGCTTACATAGGTTGGGGGCATAGAGTATAAGCGTTGGGATGTTGTGTTGCAACTTCATGAAACACTGGTTAATCGCACTTGGAGTATTGTGTGCATTTCTGATCACTACACCAGCGGTCCCCAACCACCGGGCCGCAAGGCATATGGTACCGGGCCGCGAGAAAATGATACGATTTGGCGACAGGAGTCAGCTACACCTTTCCTCATTCCCTGTCATGCCCACCGTTGATCTTGAACGCACGCGAGGTTATTACGCGCGCGCTATCCATGTCAGCGCATGAAGGAGATCAACTCCTCGAGCTTGCAAGTGACAGCGGGCTGAAAAGTATGTTTGACATAACATCTCTGCCGGCATTCTGGATCAAAGTCAAGGCTAAATATCCTGACATAGCCATGAAAGCACTGAAAACGTTGCTTCCATTTCCAACATATCTCTGCGATGCATGCAACGAAAACTAAATTGCGGAATAGACTGGACATAAGGAAACCCCTTCGAGTATCGCTGTCTCCCATCACCCCTCGATAGGACTGTCTTGTTGCAGGAAAACAAGCCCAGGGCTCCCACTTCAGCGATATTGGTGTGTTGCAATGATTTTGTATGTTCATACGGGGAAAATATGTGCTGTGTTTTTAATATCCAAACGTTACTTAAAATGTTATGATGCTATTGAATTATAAGTGACTTATATAATCTTATAACAATTACAGCACGGAAACAGGCCATCTCTGCCCTTCTAGTCCGTGCTGAACGCTACTCTCACATAATCCCACCAACCTGCACACAGCCCATAACCTTCCATTCCTTTCCTGTCCATATACCTGTCCAATTTTTCTTTAAATGATAATATTGAACCTGCCTCTCCCACTTCTACTGGAAGTTCGTTCAACACTTACTTCAAGCTCCCCTGTCCTCCCCTGATAATTGACATATCACTATGTTCATGCGAGGAAAATATGCGCTGTGTGCTTAATATTAAATTCGTTAGATAAACCCTTTTAGAAATGAAATTGAGTGTATTAGCCACTTATCACCTATATTCCGGTTGTGATTAATATTCCCCCCAAACAGAATCGCCAAAAACTATTTGTAGAAAAAAATCGGCACGTACAGGAATGCGCAAGTCCCGCATGCGCACACAGAAGCCCTGGCAAGGCTTCATGGTCATTGTAGTCTTTCTCGGGGTAAACACAATGTATTTGACTGCTACCCTTGTCCGTTGGCTACACTATCGCCTGCCCCCCGCCCCCGCACCCGGATGGGCCGGTCCGCAAGTGTATTGTCAATAATAAACCGGT
This sequence comes from Mobula birostris, assembly GCF_030028105.1. Classification (NCBI taxonomy): domain Eukaryota; kingdom Metazoa; phylum Chordata; class Chondrichthyes; order Myliobatiformes; family Myliobatidae; genus Mobula; species Mobula birostris. Next base: position 35,744,792 of record NC_092374.1, read on the forward strand.
CCGCGGTGCAAAACAGGTTGGAGACCCCTGCACTACACTATAGGAAGGATGTAATTGTGCTGGAGGAAATGCGGAATGGTTTCACCAGTTGGATTGGAGGATTTAAGTTATGGGGGGAGATTGGACGGGTCACTGTTGTTTACCCTGAAAGAAAGGCGACTGGGAGGTGACCTGATAGAAGTGTATAAGATCATGAAGGGCATAGATAGGGTTGATTGACAAAGTCATAGGAATCAAGGTCAAGAGGGCATAGATTAAGATGAGAGGACAGACCTTTAAAAGGGATCTGGGGTAAGGTTGTTTTACTGGTTGATATCTGAACACATTTTTGTTCAGAACACAGAGTTTGTGCAATCAAATACAATTTGTTCATTCATCATGTGCCATGTGGTATGACGTAGGCGATCATGGGCTGTCCATGACCATGATTGTTCTTCTCAAATTTTTCTACAGAAGTGGTTTGTCATTGCCTTTTTGGTAGTGTCTTTACAAGATGGGTGACCTCAGCCGTTATTAACACTCTTCAGAGATAGTCTGCCTGGCATTCGTGGTCACCTGGACAATAGTAACACCTACATCAGGATTTGTTTACTGATTACAGCTCAGTGTTCAACACAGTCATACCCGCAGTCCTCAGTTCAAACCAACAAGCTCCAAAACCTAGGCCTCTGTACCACCCTGTGCAACTGGCTCCATGACGTCCCACTGGGAAACCAGTCTGTGTGAATCAGAAATAACATCTACTCCACACTGTCTAGCAACACTGGCTCACCTCAAGGATGTGTGCTTAGCTCACTGCGGTGCTCTCTCTACACCCACGATTATGTGACGAGAGCCACCTATAAGGTTGCCAATGACATAACTTTTGTTGGAAGAGTTCTAGGTGATGATAAGAAGGCATGCAGGAGTGTGATAGATCAGCTGACTGAGTGGTGTCACAAGAAAGTTGTAAAATCATCCAGCTCTATCATGAGTACTAGCCTCCCCAGCATTGAGGACACCTTCAAAAGGCAATGTCTCAAAAAGTTAGCATCCATCATTAAGGACCCCCATCACCCAGGACATACCCTCTTCTCACTGCTACCATCAACAAGCCTGAAGACACACACTCAACTTTTTAGGAACAGTTTCATCTGCTCTGCCATTAGATTACTGAATGGATAATGAATCCATGAATACTACCTCACTATTTATTTTTCTCTCTTTTTACATTACTTATTTCATTTTATATATATATATATAATTCTGACTCTGATTCAGGGATAGTTTAATTGGCTGTGGCAGTGAGATAAATAGTTACTTTCCTTCATTTTCACAAGAGCCTCTCCAATCTCTTCAACCAAGGGAGTTTCAGTGACAGACCAGGCACACCTCCTTAATCTAATTGGTTCACTCTCTCTGGAATAGCAGTAGACACTCACTGGCATATGTCATCAAACTTGTTGTTTTGCAGCAAACAAATATGTGAACTTGAGATCTCTAAGGCTTCAGGGTAACCATACCAATATCCAACTTCCCCTCTCAAGCTCAGCCCAGTCAGGAAACACTTCAAATGAGTGGGCAAATTAAATAACTACAATGAAACAAAGGGAGCTTAAAATACAGATTTAATTTGCAAGAGTTCATTCTGTTGCCACTTCCTGGTGAAAAGTGGAGTTACCAGTAAAGATAGCTTCATTGCATGATTATTCCAGTGTTTGGTTTCAGCTTCTGGAAACTAGGGGAGGGGAGGGAACGTCAACTCAGACCATGAGAGGCCTGTGTCAGGCATTTTCATGCCTTACAGGGTGCAGATTGGAAGTCTGTGTGGGGCGCCACTCCTCACACAGACTAGAACAATGTGGGATTAAGTGCCTTGCTCAAGAGCACAAACATGCTACCACAGCAGAGGCTCGAACTAGCGACCTTGAGTTAACTACACGAACGCCTTAACCACTTGGCCACGTGGAAACTAGATGGAATTAAATCAGGTGGAAATATGGATTCTGATTTAGGAAGAAGGTGGCGGCAATCTTGGGAAATTAGGGACATTGTGCGCATTTGACTTTATTTGGTGAACCAAACTTCACCTTATTTAATTGTATTTGGTTTGACAACAGGCTGCCAGTCCCTTTCCTTCCTGTTTACCCTTGTCAAGCTGTGAGAATTCTTAAACAAGAGAGCCTTCATCATCATACTGTGATGAATAACCATCTATGTCAATTCTTTGGTAGTACCTGATTTGAAGGCATTTAATCTTACCTCATTTGTATGTTTTTCTCACTTGGTCTTCTTAGAGCAATGGTACATAGTTGAATAGTTAAATCAGGTTTACTATCACTGACATACACTCAGTTGCCGCATTATTAGGTACCTCCTGTATGTGTTGTGCATTCAGAGATGCTCTTCTGCACACCACTGTTGTAACTTTTGGTTATTTGAGTGACTGTCACTTTCCTGTCAGCTTGAACTAATCTGACCATTCTCCTCTGACCTCTCACATTTGCATGGCATTTTTTCTCTCAGATCTGCTGCTCACTGGATGTTTTCTTTTTAACAGTTTTCTGTAAACTCAGTATGTGAAAATCCCAGGAGATCAGCCATTTCTGAGATATCAAACCACTATGTCTGGCATCAACAATCACGGTCAAAGTAACTTAGATCAAATTTCCTCCCCATTCTGATGTTTGGTCTGAACAACTGAACCTTTTGATCATGTCTGCATGCTTTTCTGCATTGAGTTGCTGTTTTCTAGATCTATAGTCCATAAGAGTTGGCAAGTCCAAGTAATGTACCTGGGATAAGAAGGCAGTCAGTACTAGTGACCACAAGATATCACCAGATCCTGGTTACGATGGATCAGAACCAATCACGATCTCTAGTGAAGGAATGTTGTTTGCTGTACCCGGTCTTGCTGTCGTATATTGCAATGTGACTGCATCGTCATTCAGTGGCCTAGCAAGCCACTCACTTCAGGGGCGATAATTACTGACTGTGCTTATCCTGCCCACATCCACAAAAGAATAAAAGAAATATTAAATTCTTCCTGCTAAGAATATTACGCTCCCTTCTCCTGGTCGACGCAGTATCTATCTGCCTGGGAACTGATCAGCCTTGGCTTTTGGACCACCATAGACCCGATTATCCTGCAGTGTCACAGCCTGACAGGGTTCACCTTCATGATCTTCAACGTCTGGCTGTCAGTGGTTGACTGCAGCGGCTATGACTTTCCTTGGGCTTCACACAATATTATCCCTTTCGGGCTCTGGGGCGGCTCTGTGAAACACGATGCTCACCACCAGAAACCACAGTACTATTTTGCCCCTTACTTCTCACACTGGGACTGGCTTTGCGGCACTTGCTGCGAATACAAGCGCTCGCCCGCCTGTTTGGACATGGAAAAGAAGGGACGCAAAGCCAGCAAAAGCAAGAAATATATCTAGCATCCCGCTATCTGATGAAAGCCGCATTTCTCCCGCGTAAAACAAGGTGCCAAGAGAACCGGTTTGGAGACGATAGAGAAATCGGCAGTGCAATGATCAAAGAAAATCTTGAGTGAGGTGACTGCCGGAATATTCTGACGTTAAATATCGCAGTTATTTATTTTTCACGTTAAAACTAACGCAATACCTTTGAAGTAAGCTATGTGTAGTACGGTATAAAAACGCGCTACATTTGTACTTACCGTTATACGTGAGGTAAATATCCATTTTAAAGAGGTACCATGATTATGAATGTTTCAATTATCTTACGTACGTTGTGTAATGTATATTGGAAAGAAACCTCTGTGGCATCATTTCTATGCATTTGCAAAACTTTTGCCTCAAATATTTAAAATAATACGTCATATGTATTTAAGAATAGATTATGGAATACAGGCAAAAATGTAAATATGTCCTTAAAATGCAAAATGTATTCGAATGCAAATAAAAATGTTCACTTTTTATCTGTTTGTGGTTCTGTGTTCACTAGTTCTCTGAGAGTAGCATGGCGTGGTGATCGGTAAGGCTTGCATAAAATTTCAGGCAATCACACTGTGCCGACCATGTCGCACATACTTGAAAAGGTTAATAACTGAATTTGACACTTACATTAAATAGTCCCTTCCTTATTTTAATGATAAGTCGGAGAGGGCTCTGCTGTTTATTCACCGTGCTCTGACGCTGTTGGCCGCAAACGACACTCACATTGCACAGGAATAGTTAACTAAATCGATGACCTTTCATCTACAACGATCTGATGTAAATGTGAAACTAAAATGTCACGCCTTCACTGTGGTACAGCTTGTCGAAGTTCACAAAATGTTTGGTGTTTTCAACCAGATGTTAGAAGATACTTTAAATTATAGAAATTCCCATCCACGTCCCGTGAAGGTTATCCTCCCCTCTGCTGTGCATGCCTGGGTCTTCGGAGACATATCGGCCCTTCTCCATTTCCATCCAGCCGACTTTGTGCAAGCCCTTCGTTTTGTATTGAACAGTCCTTTCTGGTTGATCTAGAAGCACAAATATCACTCAGAGTTCTATTTGTGTTCCGGGAGAATTCCTAATACAATATGTGGACAGGCCGATTAGAGGACGGGTCATACTGGATCCAATACTGGGTAATGAACTTCATCAGGTTACATATTTCTCCGTGGGTGAGCATTTCGGAGATAAAGACCACAGCTGTCTGAGCCTTAGCATAGGAATGGACAACAGCAGAAGCAGACGGTTTGCAAAGTAATCGGGGAGAGTATACTTAAGGTCTAGGAAGCGAAGATCAGCCGGGGCTCTTGAGAATTATAAAGTAGCCAGCAGGGATATTAATAAGGGGTGTGGGAAAGCTAGAAGGGGACATGAGAAGTGCTTGATGAGTCGGATTAAGGAAAACACCAAGGTGCTCTACACATATGTGAAGAACAAGAGGATGACAAGAGTGAGGGTGGGACTGATCAAAAGGGTGTGATAGCGCAGGTCGGACACGAGTAATTTCTCCTTCTCGCCTCTCCCGCGCCGCCCCCCGTAGACTTGTAATTCTCATTACAGTATCCCTGTCTGACAATGCTGACGTCGCGCTAATTGGAGACACATGCTCAGTGGAAGCGTTCATTTCGTAGGGTGGGGAAGAGTGCGGGCTATTGGAAAATAGCTAGTTGATCGATTTTGTTGTAGACCAGTGAGTCTTACGTCAGCAAAGGCCAAACAAAATGAGAGACTGCTCAGGGAGAGGATTTACGAGCAATCGGAGAAGTATAGTCCGATTCGCAATGGTCCGAATGGCTTTATGAGCCTTATGAGCAAGTCGTGCTTCGTGAGCGTTAATGACATTTTTGAGGAAGGGATAAACAAACTGATGAAAATTGATTTGTGGATGATGTGTATATGGATTTTAGTAAGGCATTTGACAAGGTTCATTCTGGAAGGTCCATCCGGAAACTCGTTTGGCATTGAATCAGTGAAACCTTGTCCGCATTGATTGGGAATTGTCTTGTCCACAAGAGGCAGAGGGTGGTGGCAGATGGAGTGTATTCTGCCTCTAGGTCCGTGACCAGTGATGCTCTGCAGGGATCTATTCTGGAACCCCTGCTCTTTGCGATTTGCATAAATAACTCGGGCGGGGAATTGGAAAAGTGGGTTAGTAAATCTGCAGATGACACAAAATCTGGTTACGTTGTCGATAGTGTAGAAGGTTGTCTGAGGCTACAACGGAATGTTGATAACATTCAGAGCTGAGCTGAGAAATGGTAGATGGAGTTCAATCCAGAAAAGCGTGAAATGATACACTTTGTAAGAATGAACTTAAAAGCAGTGTAGAAAGTTAATGGCAGGATTTTTAGCGGCGTGGAGGAGCAGAGGGACCGTGGGGCCCAAGTCCATTGATCTTTCAAATTTGCCTGCAAATTAATAGGGTGCTTAAGACGGGTTCTGGTGTGTTAACCTTCCTTAGTCAGGGACAGAATTTAAGAGCCCTGAGGTAATGTTGCAACTATTTAAAACTTGGTAACACCATGCTTGGAGCATTGTGTTCAATTCTGCTTGCCTCATTATTGGAAGGATGTGGAAGCTTTAAAGAGGGCGGGGATTAACTAGGATGCTGCCTGGTTTACAGAACATGTCTTAGGAGAAAAGGCAAAATGAACTATGTCTTTTTTTTCTTCGGAGTGAAAGAGGGTGACAAGCTACTCAATAGAGGTATATAATTTGTAAGAAGCAAAGAAGTAAGGACACCCAGCAAATTTTAACCAAGGGGGCAATTACTAATACCAGAAGTATTTAAAATGAGTGGAGAAAAATATGGGGAAGATGTCAGAGGGAGTTTTTAACACAGAGAGTGGTGAGTTTCTGGAATGCCTTTTGAAACAGAGATGAGGATAAAGTTCTTCAGCTAGAGAGTCATGAATCTGTGGAATTCATTGTGACAGATGGCTGTGAAGGCCAAGCCATTGGGTGCATTTAATGCAGTGATTAATAGGATCCTAATTGATATGTATTTGAGGAAGAAAGTGAGAGAATGGGATTGAAATAAATCATCCATTACTTTTTCTGAGAGTGGTGGAGGCCAGATCATTCGGTATAATTAGTGTGCCAGGTCATTAGATATACTTATAAAAAGTATTCAAGCACCTTGGGTTTTATTGTTTTACAGCATTGAATGACAGTGGATTTAATTTGGCTGTTTTTGGCAATAATCAACAAAAAAAGAGTGTTGTGTCAAAGTGAAAACAGATCTCTACAAAGTGATAATTTAATTACAAATATAAAACACAAGATAATTGATTGCATAAGTATTCATCCCCTTTAATATGGCATGCCAAATCATAACCGGTGCAGCCCATTGGTTTTAGTAGTCACATAATTAGTTAAATGGAGATCATTTTGTGAAGTCAAGGTATTTCAATTGATTGTAGTAAAAATACACCTGTATCTGGAAGGTCCAACTGCTGGTGAGTCAGTATCCTGGCAAAAACTACACCATGAAGACAAAAGAACACCCCAAGCAATTCTGCAAAAAGTTTATTGAAAAGCACAATTTAGGAGATGGATACGAGAAAATGTCCAAGTCACTGAATATCCCTTGCAGTACAGTTAAGTTGTTCATCAAGACATGGAAAGAATATGTCACAGGTGTAAATTTGCCAAGGGCAGGCTGTCCTCAAAAACTGAGTGACCGTGCAAGAAGGGGACTAGCGAAGGAGGCCACCAAGAGACCTATGACCACTCTGGAAGAGTTACAAGCTTCAGTGGCTGAGATGGGAGAGACTGTGCATACAACAACTGTTGCCCAGGTACTTCACCAATCCCAGCTTTATGGGACAGTAGCAAAGAGAAAGCCACTGGTGGAAAAAACTGACATGAAGTGTTAGCTAGAAAGCATGTGGGAGACTGAAGCAACGCACATCAAAGTTGCTGGTGAACACAGCAGGCCAGGCAGCATCTCTAGTACCTCTTCCTACAGTTGCTGACTGGCCTGATGCATTCACCAGCAACTTTTATATGTGTTGCTTGCATTTCCAGCATCTGCAGAATTCCTCGTGTTTGGGAGACTCTGAAGTCAGCTTGATGAAGGCTCTATGGGCTGATGAAACCAAAATTGAACTTTTTGGCCATCAGACTACATGCTTTTTTTTGGCAAAACCAAACACAGCACATCATCAAAATCACACCATCCCGACCATGAAGCATGGCGGTGGCTGCATCATGCTGCAAGGCTTGTGAAGCTAGAGGGTAAAGTCAATGCAGCTAATGCAGGGAAATCCTGGAGGGAAACCTGATGCAGTCTGCAAGAGAACTGCAACTTGGGACAAGATTTGTTTTCCAGAAGGACAATGACCCCAAGCGTAAAGCCAAAGCTACACAGGAATGGCTTAACAAACAACAAAGTTAATGTCCTGGAGTGGCCAAGTCCAACAGAGAATTTGTGGCTGGACTTAAAAAGGTCTGTTTACTCATGATCCACATGCAATCTGACAGAGCTTGAACTGTTTTGTAAAGGAGAATGAAGAAAAATTGCAGTATCCAGATGTGCAAATCTGATCGAGACCTATCCACACAGACTCAAGTCTGTAATTACTGCTAAAGGCGCATCTACTAAATACTGACTTGAAGGGGGTGAATAATTATGCAATCAATTATTCTGTGTTTTATATTTCTAATTAATTTGGATCACTTTGTCGGGATTCATATTCACTTTGACATGAAAGAGCCTTTTTGGTATCAAAAAGAAAGCCAAGTTATAAAAAGCCAAGTTGTAAAAACATGAAAATTTCCAAGGGCGGGGTGAATTCTTTTTATAGGCACGTAGATGTTTAGCTATTTATACAGATGATTCATGTAGTGATGGAGTATAGTACCAGAAGGCACAAGGTCAGAATACAAAGACACCCCTTTAGAAAACAGTTGAGGAGGAATTTCTTTAGTCAGAGGGAGGAGAATCTATGGAATTCATTGCTACAGACAACTATGGAGGCCAAGACGCTGGGTATATTTAATGCAGCGTTAATAGGTTCTTGATTAGTAAGGGCACCAAAGGTTAGAGGGAGAAGGCAGGAGAATGGGGTCGAGTGGGATAATAAACCAGTCATGATTGAATGGCAGAGCAAACCCGATAAGTCAAATGAGCTAATTCTCCTCCTATGCCTCATTTAAGGTGGAGTCAAGTAAATATTCAATAGATTGAGGAACTGAGTGTCATGGACATCTGGCACAGAAGAGATGAATGTCAGGTAAAGAGTTTGGGTCCTAGTGACTGGCTTCTGCTTCTATTTTCTTCTATGATTCTGTCTTTGTAAACTAATTTCTATCCCTGTTAGTTAATGTTGAATTGCACTCAGGAAATAAACATGCAAGTACCACTGTGAGGGATAGACTTGATATTTACTGAGATAAATTGCTTTAACTGCCAGTCTTTCTGCAAGAACTCACAGAAAGTAGCCAAGCAACTCATGAGATTGGTGTCCACTTCCTCACGACAGCTTTTGTGTTGTCAGTTAAGTAAGCAAGATTGTAAGCCCAAATCAACATTCACATGTATCTGCACTTTGCAGATATACAAGTCTTAATTCAATTTCCAAATGCCTTTAACTCATGGTTCGGGTTTCATAAGGAGATATGAAACTGCAAAGATAGGAGAGTGCACTGCGACCATCATGACAGGACGTCTGCTCTATTCAAGGTCAGTGCATGCTGTTTCTCTGCTCTTTGTCTCTTCCAACTAACCTGGAGGCCCTCTCCCCACAGGCTCTCCCTCACCACACAGCTGATGAATCCAAAGGAACAGTGGAAACCGATACAATCTGACACTAGCAGCATCGCAGGGCTTGCCAGTCAGCATTGAACCCAACAAAGGATTGCCTTAGGAAAGATAGATCTGTTTGTCCTCAGGGTTTACTCCTGAAGCCTTCCCCATGAGTCCCATGAGTGACAGGTGAGGTTGGAGATCAGAGTTTTCCTTCTCCCAGATGAGCTGCCAACTACAGTTGACAAACCCCATCTGCCGAAGCGACTGGCTTGAAATGTCAATGAAATGCCTTTGACCCTTCTCCTGTCAGTAGAAACAGTTCTGCTGGGCTTAGTAGCTAAGCCACATGTGACGGCCAGAAGTCAGACTAGGCTGTCAGAAGCTATTTGAGATACCCGCCATTGGAAGCATTTAATTGTCACAATGGCGGGTGCATTGGGAGCAAGGGTGGACCCAAATGCAAGACACATCTTTTGAGGTTACGGTATGGACTCCAAGCCAGAGACTGGGCAAGGACCCAATACCTGGGTCTTGCCTTGGGCTCGGTCCCCAGAACCAGGCATGGACATGACATGGGCTAGGAAGAGGAGGAACATGGAAAGACATTGTCTCGGGAGAGCAGGTACATGGAACCATGGACACATACACAGAACACAGAGTTGGGACCGCTCCTTGGAAACAGGACATAGGGCCGGGACTCACACACAGAACAGAGAGCTGGGACCCCTCCTTGGGAACAGGACATAGGGCTGGGACTCATGACCACACTCCCCCCCTCCGCGGAGCAATGGCAAGACGGCCTGACTTACCCCATGGAGGGGAGGACAAGACAAGATAAACATCAAAGAACAACACAGTTCTGATCTAGCTCCAGTGATAGAACTAGACCAAGGTGCAGGCGAGGGCTCCATAGGAGGGCTAGAGGTGAGAGGGTCAGAGAAGGGATCCAGATTGGGGGGTAGGACAGGAATCACAGACCACCAGGGGAAGGACTTGACTAGGTACTCGGATGCCACCAGGTCCAGGACTCGACTGAGTACTTGGATGCCAGAGCCAGGACTTGGACTTGGACGTGGTACTTGGATGCCACCAGAGCCAGAACTTGGACGTGGTACTTGGATGCCGCCAGAGCCAGGACTTGGACGTGGTACTTGGAACCTCAGGGTAGTGGCGAGCTCTAGACTCGGCCCAGGAACAGTAGCCAGTGGCTCCTGATTCTCTCCGGCAGGTTAACTGAAGGACCCACCTTGATGAGGAAACTTTGCAGGCTCGCTTCGGCGAGGTAACTGGACAGGGTTGCTCAGGTGAGGAAGCTGAATTATCGGCAGAGACTAGGCTTGCTCCGGCCAGGTGACATCGGCACACCATAACTTTGATGACTTTGCAGATGCTCCTGCGCCGAACGGCTGATAGCTGGAGACTATAAACTACCTGTTCAGCCGAGCATTAATTGCCTCTAATCACCAAAGCCGAGGGACAGGGGAAAACAAGGAATTAACGGTCCGGATGATAACATAAACAAGCTAAATTTAAAGGGGCCCCGATCCGGACCATGACATTAATAGGTTGTGGGAGCTTATCCCCATTACCTTCCCTGGGTATGACAACCTTGAGGAGCACCACCACTCCACCTCAAACCACCCTCTGCAAACCCATCACCATAAATATATACAGCACTTCATCTCCTAAATATTCCATACGTTTGGCAAATTATGCAGCTAACTTCATGACTAATATACTGCAAAGTCCTTTGATGTTTAACTTTAAGAGAATAGGAAAAGGGATTAATGGAATCATTTTGGGAAATAAATGCACACTGAGGTCAGTCAAGTTTTTTTAAAAGATATCAGCCAGGGATTCCTTAACTTTTTTATGCTTTGAACACCTTTAACCAAGAGGTCCGTACACCCCAGGTTGGGAAACCCTGATGTAGACACAGGAATATGAAAACGCAGGTCAGCAGGAAAGCAGGTGAGACTGCGGATGATGGAAACCACTCCCTTCTTTTCATCCACCCTTTATTTTACCTTATCCCTGTGTACCATTACTCCTCCTCTTTCCCCTCCCCCATCTCACAACCTGCCCATCACCTTCCACCCTCTGGTTCTCTCCCTACTTCCCTTCATTCCATGGTCTCCTGTCCTCTCCAAACACATTCCTTATTCTTCATCCCTTTGCCTTCCTAATTTATTACCACCCACTTCTCACATCATTCCCTTTTCTCCTCTTCCCACAAACTTCTGCCTTGCCCTGCTCAACCAGATTCATCCATCCCCTGCCAGCTCCTGCTCTTCCTCCTCCCCTTACCCTCTGTTTTCTGGCTTCTGCCCCTTTCCTTTCCAGTCCTGATAAATGGCCTTGTCCTGAAATGTTGACTGTGCTTTCTCTTTAGATGCTGCCTTACCTGCTGGATTTCTCCAGCATTTTGTATGTTGATATAATTGAATGCGAGCAGGAGTAAGTTACTGCACAGGATGAAGTTCTGGCCTTCTCCTGAATCTATGAGATCCTTCTGCCTTGCTGTTGTCTGGAAAAGGGCACCTACAAGGGTTATATGCCTGTCGAGATTGAGTGGCGCTGAGGTTTTCAAACAGCAGTCAGGTAATTCATGTAAGAAAGTTATGAAGGTCTCACAGCTAGGGAAACAGGGGCAAATATGAACTTTCTTATTGGAGAAACAAACAATCTACTGGAGGGACTTAGCAGGTCAAGCAGCATCTGTAGCGAATTTTCAACCTCTCACTGCTGCGGGTGGAAGTCCCCACTTGCTTCAAAAAGACAACAATTATACCAGTGTCTAAGAAGAATAATGTGGGCTGCCTTAATGACTTCATCCAGTAACACTCACATCGACAGTGATGAAATGCTTTGAGAGGTTGGTCATGACTAGACTGAACTCCTGCCTCAGCAAGGACCTGGACGCATTGCAATTTGCCTACTGCCACAATAGGTCAACGACAGACGCAATCTCCATGGCTCTCTACACAGCTTTAGACCACCTGGAGAACACAAACACCTATGTCAGGATTTTGTTCGTCGACCACAGCTCAGCACTTAATACCATCATTCCCACAATCATGATTGAGAAGTTGCAGATCCTCGGCTTCTGTACCTCTCTCTGCAACTGGATCGTCAACTTCCTAACTGGAAGACCACGATCTGTGTGAAGTGGTGATAATATCTCCTCTTCGCTGATGATTAACACTGGTGCACCTCAGTGGTGTGTGCTTAGCCCTGCTCTACTCTTTCTATACTCATGACTGTGTGGCTCGGCATAGCTCAAAGTTACAATTTATAAATTTGCTGATGTTACATACATTGTTGGTGGAATCTCAGATGATGACGAGAGGGCATACAGGAGCGAGATATGCCAACTAATGGAGTGGTGTTGCAGCAACAACCTGGCACTCAACGTCAGTAACACGAAAGAGCTGATTGTGGACTTCAGGAAGGGTAAGACGAAGGAACACATACCAATCCTCATAGAGGGATCAGAAGTGGAGAAAGTGAGCAGCTTCAAGTTTCTGGATGTCAAGATCTCTGAGGATCTAACCTGGTCCCAACATATTGATGCAGTTATAAAGAAGGCAAGACAGTGACTATACTTCATTAGGAGTCTGAAGAGATTTGGCATGTCAACAAATACACTCAAAAACTTCTATAGCTGTATCGTGGAGAGCATTCTGACAGGCTGCATCACTGTCTGGTATGGTGGGTGGGGGGGCGCGTGCTACTGCATAGGACTGAAAGAAGCTGCAGAGGGTTGTAAATCTAGTCAGCTCCATCTTTGTACTAGCCTACAAAGTACCCAGGACATTGCTAGGGAGCGGTGTCTCAGAAAGGCAGCGTTCATAATTAAGGATCCCTAGCATCCAGGGCATGCCCTTTTCTCACTGTTGCCATCAGGTAGGAGGTACAGAAGCCTGAAGGCACACACCTTAGTTCTGTACAGTTCTTATTAAAAATCAATGAACTGTTCATTCCACTTCTGTGTCTCTGTAAAGGAAAATTATTTTAAAATTCATTATGTGTTCTTTCCTGGTTCAGCTCAGCATATTTGCATATGTATTCTCAAACAAAGGACATGATGCACGTGTCCAAGGCCACAAGGAAACACTTTATTAGATCTAGCATACACGCAATACAAAAGGAAAAATAAATCTCTGTAGCAGTACAGAATCAAAATAATGCTTATCATCCACTAAGCGAGCCGATCTGGAGGGGTCCGCAGATCTGACAACCTCACATGCAGCCTGTTTTTTCTCTCCTGCTTTCTCTCCCCGAAGTCGAAGTCTAACTCTGGCTCAACATACACTGACTCTCTCGATGCACTGTCCCCTATCTTAACACAAGTCACCAGACATGACCTTGACTAGGACGGAACCCTCTCCTCTTGCACAAAGAAGGTGCCCCTTTTATACCCTTCAAGACCCCTTACACGGGTATTTTTCCAAGCATTTGGTACCTGCTCCTGCACAATGACCCTTCCTTCCTGTGAAAAACATGTTTTCACCATTTTCCACTGTTATGGCTATAGACTTGTACTCCTGCAACTTCCCCAAAACATCACTGTGGACTGGTTCTCTTGTACTTTCTCAAGACAATCCCTCTCCAAACTAACAGAACTTTGCCTTACGGCTTCCATTTAATTTTAGCATAAACCAAGGAGGAAACACATTTAACTTACTTCTTACACTCCACCCCTTGATTCCTCATGGTACATTATATAAAAATGGTAAATACAAGTTAGCTGGAATTATCATAATATAATTAAGCAATAGGATTATTATAATAATCTGATAATTCTGCATAAGCAGTAAGCTAAAATAAACTGTATCTTAATGACAACTGATATGATTTGTTCATGGTCCACTATTCCTCAGTCCCAAACTTTATTTTGAATAATGCAAATCCGAACGTAATTACCAAGGTTAAATTTCACAGATGTGTAGGTGACATCATTGTAATGTGGATGTTTTCTTTTTCTATAGCTGTTCTTTTTCACAGTTCAAACAGTGATCTTTGCTCAGGGGAAAGTCCATGCCGTCCATAAGATTAATTCCAGGCTGTTATTTCACATGGGAGAAAACCAAGTATCCTTTATTATCAGTCTTACAAAAGGTTAAATCATTCTGGTTTGGCCATTTTCTCATTATTCAAACATAAGATGTTCTGTCCCTTGTACTGATACTCAGTAAGTGTTACTGTCTCCATTTGCTACAATCTCCCCCTTGCAGACCGGAGAATTTCAAATGTGCACCCATATTTACCTCTCATTGTGGGAGCCCTTTCTTCAGTGCCTGTTTCCTCCTCTGGCTCTAGGCTCCACTTAATCATCCTGGCCATCGGTGATCCTTGGGGTAAAGGTCTGTTGTTTAAATTGTAGAAGGCTTGGCATGGTACAGTCAACCACCCCTGTAAGGTGTGAGCTGATGTCAAAACACAAATCTATTGTTTTAAAAGTGCATTCATTCTTTCGATTAGCCCTGATGCTTGAGGGTAATAGGGTATGTGATATAGCCAATGAATTCCTCTGCTGGCAGCCCAGTCTTTCACAGCTTACCCCGAGAAGTGAGACCCATTATCTGACTGTATTTCTCAAGGGTCTACTTAACAACCAGTCAACTTCTGCAGTCCCTTCAGTGTGTGATCCTGGTCAGCTTTTGTGCAAGAAATTTCCATTAACAAACCATGGTAAGCAAATATTTAAATCATTGCTGCTGTGGCTGGTATCCGATGTAATCAATCAGCTATTCCTGGGCCGGACCATCTTCTCACCTATCCCTTTTAACGTTGGCTGTCGGCTTCTCAGGGAGTGCTAACAAGTATCACACGCAGTAATAACTGCTTTTGTCATGTCTCCTGTTAGTTGTATCCCTTGTTGTTTAGCCTATTTGACCATGCCATGTGCTCCCAAATGACCAGCCACATGATGTACCCAGTGTTGCATCGCATAGGTGTTGACCTGATTTACCCGGATTAAGTGCTCCACTTAACTATTAAAGGCAAAGCATCTTTCTGTTGAGTGTCTACATGGAAAACAGTGATCTTCATTCGTTGGGCTGCTTCCCAGCCCATTTCCCAAAGTGTTTGTCCCCACAAAGGCTTTCCCTGTAACTGCCAGCTTTGTTATGCCACCCTGATCTCTGCACTGGCATTCCATTCGCAGCCGCCCAGAGGCGGTGTGTGTGTGTGTGTGTGTGTGTGTGTGTGTGTGTGTGTGTGTGTGTGTGTGTGTGTGTGTGCGCGCGCAGCTGACTCATTTTGTGTCGCAGCGGTAATGTGACTGCTACCAGCTCACCTAGTTGGCCGAACTGCCCTCCCCCAGCCGCTGCAGATCTGCACTTTACACTGGGTTCATCTGGGCAGCTCCCCATCCGTGGACAGTGGCTTTCCAGCGACTGGAGCCATCCATAAGCCAGGCGCGGTGCTTGTCCGCTTCAGCAACTCTTCATATGGAACACCGCAAGGAGCAGGAGAAAGAGGCACTGGTGTGGGGGGCCACTTCCATCTCACATTAGAGCAGGGGTTTTCAACCTCTTTTATGCCATGGACCAATGCCACTAAGCAAGAGGTCCATGGACTCCAGGTTTGGAACCCCTGCACCAGAGTCCTGCTGCGCTCTCCTCGTCGTTAGCGGGGCTCCCTGACAGCAACCACGAACCATGTCATAATGGGGAGGTCAGGTCTCATGACTGCCTCGCTTCCCTCCGCCTCCACCAAGGCCCAGTAGCAGGCCAGCAGCTGTCTTTCAAAGGGCGTGTGTCAGGCAGGGCCTGAGCTATTCCTTCCTTACAGGCCTTGTATGCCTGTCGCTGCACTGGACCACGTTCAAAAGTTGCTTTCTTCCCAATTACTTTCTATAAGGGTTGTGACAGGACAGTTAGGTGTGGTATATGCCGCCTCCAGTATCCCAGTAGCCCCAGGATCCTTGCTTATTGGTGGGGTAGCCATCTTAGTTACCTTATTCCGTATTTTATCTGGAATAACTTGATATCCTGAGACCCACTAGACTGTCTGGGTTGGCCCCTGTATTTTCTATGGATTCACCACCCATCTTCTCTCCATCTTGTAGCTTACTAGTATGTCCAGGGCCTCAGCTGTCTCTTCCTCGGTGGATCCTTTTAGCATGACGCCATTGATGTAGCGAACTACCTGAATATCAGGTGGGAGAGCACGTACATCACGGTCTCGCGCTATCAGTCCAAGCCACAGGGTAGGGCTATGCACTCATCCGTGAGGCAATCTGGTAAAGGTGTACTGTCTGCCTCCCATTGTGAAGTTCGCTGGATCCCAGGACTCTGGCACCAGGTGAATGGAGAAGAATGTGTTGGCCAGATCTATCACAGCATACCGTCTCTCATCTCCCCGTGACGTTGTTCCCACTAAGGTCACTCATGTCGGGGACAGCAGCAGTTAACGGAGGGGAGTGTTTATTGAACCGGCGATAATCATCTGTCATCCTGCTCCTGCTGCTGCTGTTGGGCTTCTTTACTGGCCAGGACTATTAAACTCAAATGTTGCGTGTTTGATCACACCTTGTTTTAATAACTCTGCTTGGGTGTCTGAGACCTCTGTATATCCTCCTGCTATTAGGTACTGTATCACACAAACCAGGGCACTCGATGGCAGTATTGTAAGGGGCGCCCGCTGAGCTAGCCCCACTAAAACAGTTGCTGTTAAGATGCCAAATGTGAACTTCCCCAATTTGGCCAGCACTGCTACCGTGTGAGCTTGTACTGCCAGGTCCTCACGAGTGACGTACTGCTCAGATCTCAGTGGGAGATCGTCAGGGCCGTCATCACGCTGACTATCAGCGCCATATCAGATATTGCCATCCCAGCCGTCGGGGTCCCATCCTTTACCCATTGCTGCCCTCACTTTGATAGGGTCAGGCTGCTGATCACTCAGCTTTGCCCAATGCTCCTGCTATGCTCTAAGTCCCTTACACGCTAGGGTGGCTTGCTGCGACGTAACCTTGTCAGCTCATTCAGGGGCTCTCCTAGCTGATTCAGCTGAAGTAAGATTTTGCTGCTCCACGATTCCAATTCTGTCATTACGGCAGACAACTTTTGCTCTGCTACTCTATACATGTCAAATGCAGTTTTCAAAGCAAACAGCAAAATCCAACAAGCCATTCCCTTACTGGCTTCCAGTTTGGGAATCCTTACCTTACTTACCAGAGTGGCTGCCATGTCCAGGACATCATCTCTACTCCTCTCCATCTCAGCTCTCTAACATGATAGAGGGCAGCACTCAGCCAGCATGCTGGCCACTGCAGCAAAACCATGGGTGTTGTCCCTCCACCCTGCTGCTTTAACCTCAGTCTCACCCTCAGATTTCTCCTGTTGTTTGCAATACATAGCACCCATTAGGCTGAATCTTGCTTGCAGTGCCAATTTATAAAGCCAAATTTATTTTAATATTTGTTATGTGTCCTTTCCTGGTTCAGCTCAGGATATTTGCATTTGTATGCACAAAGGAGATCTCACACATATCCAAGGCCACAAGGAAACATTTTATTATAACTAGCATACGTGCAATACAAAAGGAAAAACAAGTCGCTGTAACAGTACAGAAATCAAAATAAAACTTATCATCCACGAAGCAAGCCCACAAATCCGGCAACCTCACACGTAGCCTGTTCTCTCTCTCTTTCTGAGTCTAACTCTGACTCAACATGCATTGACTCTCGATGTACAAACGTTTGTACTGTTCCCTTTCTTAACACCAGTCACCAGACATGACCTAGCCTCGGACAAAACTCTCTCCTACGGCACCAAGAAGGTCCCCCTTTTAGACCCTTCCAAACCCCTTACACGGGTATTTTTCCGTGCATTTGGTATCTGTACCTGCACAATGACCTCGCCTTCCCATGAAAAACATGTTTTTCAACGTATTCCTCTGTTATCTATAGACGTGTACTCCAGTAACTTTCTCAAAGAATTGCTGTGGACTGGTTCTCTTGTACTTTCTCTAAACGATCCCTCTCCAAACTAACAGCACTTTGCCGTCAGACTTCCATTTTATTTTAGCATAAACCAAGGAGGAGTCACATTTAACTTTTTCCTTACAGTCTCTTCCTCTGCACTCGGGCCATCTCTGAACACCGTGCCAGTACGATAGAATCAGTTAGCATCTGGATACATGCGTGTCAGTACAGAGAGCTTATAATGCTGGAGGAGTTTACAGACGCAGATTGGGAGATCCGAAAAGGATGTGTAATTTAACATTGTGATAACAGGGGTTCACTTAGTCTGCTTGGAGTCAAGGCATTGCAGCTGGTCATTTGGAACACTGACCAAGGGGCCACTCTCTGCATGCTCAGCTGGAGACTAAATCCGTGCACATTACTGTAACCCCATTGGTCTCATAACCAGGAAACCTGGTGTTAATGTGGACTGGAGAGACTTCCCAATTGAAACAGCAATTATAATCATGACTTAGAATCATAGAGTCACAGCCTACTACATCACAGAAACTGGCCCTTCAGCCCATCTAGTCTGTGCTGAACTGTAATTCTGGCTAGTCCCATCAACCTGCACCTGGACATTGCCGTCCATACACCTCCCATCCATGTAGCTATGCGAACATGTCTTAAATATTGGAATTGAACCTGCATCCACCACTTTCGCTGTCAGCTCATTCCACTCTTGCACCATCCTCTGAGTGAAAAAGATCCTCCTCAGGTTCCCTTTAAATATTTTGTCTTTCACCCTTAACCTATGAACTCTAATTCTTGTCTCACCCAACCTGAGTAAAAAAAGTCTGCTTGCACTTATCCCATGTATACCCTTCATACTTATTCTTCTATCAAATCTCCCCTCATTCTCCTATGCTCCAAGGAATAAAGTTCTTAACTATTTAACATTTCTCCTAAAGAATCCATAGGGACAAGTGATTGTAATACGATCGAAAGCACCCTACAATTTGAGAAGCTAAAGTTAGATCTATCAGTATTACAGTGGGGTAAAGGGAATTACAGTGCCATGAGAGGGGAGCTGGCCAAAACTGATTGGAAAAGAACACTGGCAGGAATGATGGCAGAGCAGCAATCGCTGGAATTTCTGAGAGAAATTCGGAAGGTGCTCGATATATACATAACAAAAAGGAAGAAGTATTCTAAAGATGGGATGACACAATCATGCCTGACAAATGAAGTCAAACTGCCCTTGAAAGTTATATAATAGAACAAAAATTAGTGGAAAGTCAGAGAATTGGGAAGCTTTAAAAAACCAACAGAAGGCAACTAAACAACTCATAAAGAAGGAAAAGATGGAATACAAAGGTAACCTAGCCAATAATACTAAAGAGGATACCAAAAGTTTCTTCAGATACATAAAGTGTAAAGGAGGGGCAAGAGTGGATATCGGACCGCTGAAAGCGATGCTGGAGAGGTAGTAATGGGCAACACGGAAATGGTGGATGACCTGATTAAGTATTTTGCATCAGTCTTCACTGTGGAAGACACTAGCAGTATGCTGGAAGTTTGAGGGTGTGGGGGCAGAGGTGTGTGAAGTTGCAATTACTCAGGAGAAGGTTCTTGGGAAAGTGAAAGGTCTGAAGGTAGATAAGTCACCTGGATCAGATGGTGTACACCAGGGTTCTGAAAGAGGTTGTGGAGGCATTAGTAATGATCCTTCAAGAGTCAATATCTTCTGGCATGGCTCCGGAGGACTAGAAAAGTAGAAATGTCACTCCACTCTTCAAGAAGGGAGCGATGCACAAGAAAGGAAATTATTGGCCGGTTAGTCTGACCTCAGTGGTTGGGAAGGTGTTGGAGTTGATTGCTAAGGATATGGTTTTGGGTACTTGGAGGCACGTGATAAAATAGGGGGTAATCAGCATAGTTTCCATCAGAGAAAATCTTGCCTGAAAAATCTGTTCAAATTCTTTGAAGAAATTACAAGCATGGTAGACAAAGGAAAATTGGTGGATGTTGTGTACCTGGGTTTTCAGAAGGCCTTTCACAGGGTGCTACACATGAGGCAGGTTAACACATAAGGGCCACAGCATTACAGGAAAGATACGAGCATGGATAGAGCAGCCGCTGATTAGTAGGAGGCAAAGAATGGGAATAAAGGGTGCCTTTTCTGGTTAGCTGCCCGTGACTAGTGGTATAAAAGAGAGGCAAGAATGGATATCGATCTGCTGGAAAATTATGCTGGAGAGGTAGTAATGGGGACAAGGAAATGGTGGATGAACTGATTAAGTATTTTGCATCAGTCTTCACTGTGAAATATACTAGCAGTATGCCTGAAGTCTGTGTGGGATTGTTTCTTTTGACATTATATGCCAAGGACTTGGATGATGGTATTGATAGCTTTGTGTCCAAGTTTGCAGTTAATACAGAGATAGGTGGCAGGGCATGTAGTTTTGAAGAAGAAGAGAGGCTACAGAAGGACTTAGACAGATTAGGAGAATGAGCAAAGAGGCAGATGCAATAGAATGAAGAAAGAAAAGTGTGAACTATTTTCTAAATGGAGAGAAAATTCAAAAATCTAACGTGCAAACGGTCTTGGGAGTCCTTAAAGTTTAAGTTGCAGCTTGAGTTAGTAGTGAGGAAGGAAAATGTGATGTTAACATTAATTTCATTAGGACTAGGATACGAAAGCAAGGATGTAAAACACTGGTAAGGCCTCACTTGGAGCATTGTGAATAGTTTTGGCACCTTATTTAAGAAAGGATGTGCTGACAGTGGAGAGGGTTCAAAGGAGATTCACAAAAATCATTCCAGGACTGAAAGGCTTGTACCACGAGAAATATTTGAGAGGTGACCTCATTGAAATCTATCGAATTTTGAAAGACTTTGATCGAGTAGAAGTGGAGAGAATGTTTCCTTTGGTGGGGGAGTCTAAGACTGGAGAACACAGCCTCAGAATAGAGGGGCGTCCTTTTAGAATGGAGATGAGGAGGAACTTCTTTAGCCAGAGAGTGGTGAATCTGTGGAATTCATTGCCGCAGGCAGCTGTGGAGGCCAAGTCATTGGGTATATTCAAGGCAGACGTTGATAGATCTTGATTTGTCAGAGCATGAAGAGATACGGGGAGACGGCTGGAGATTGGGGCTGAGAAGGAAAATGGATCAGCCATGATGAAATGGCAGAGCAGACTCGATGGGCCAAATGGCCTAATTCTGCTCCTATATCTTTTGGTCTTATAATTCAGTCCTCAAGTTCTGGCAACATTCTTGTAAATTCTTTCTGTCCTTGCAAATCTTATTGATATCTTTCCTGTACATGGGTGACAAGAATGCACACAATACTTCAAATTTGGCCTCACCAATGTCTCATAATACTTTAATGTACCATTCCAACTCCTGTGCTCAATACTCTGATTTATGAAGGGCAATGTGCCAAAGGCTCTTTTAACATCCCTATCTACCTATGTCACTACTTTCAAGGAATTGTGGCTCTGTTTTCCCACATCCCATTGCCTACTGGTCCTCAGTGTCCTACTGTTCACTGTGTAAGTCCATCCTTGCTTTGTCCTCCCAAAGTACAACACCCTACCATTTGTCTGCATTAAATTCCATTTGCCATTTATCAGCCAAAATTTTCAGCTGATCCTGATCCCATTGCAAACTTCCATAGCCTTCCTCTCTGTCCCCTACATCCCCAATTTTGTGTTGTCTTCAAATTTGCTGGTCCGGTTTACCACATTATCATCTCAGTCATAACAACAATGGACCCAGCACTATTCCATGTGACACACCAATATTCATACATCTATTAGCACTCTCTGGAGCATATGGATCTTGGACCTCCAGAAAGTGTCCGCAGTAGAGGTGATTGATAAGTTCGGGGCCTAAGGTAGAAGGAGATGAGTTATACAGTTCTTGTTACATGCACATGCAGTTCAACTCTTTAGGTGATTATGCAGAAAGTTTGAAGTTAATAACTCACCTCCTTCCACCTTAGGCCACAAACCTATCACTCACCCCCTGCTGTGGACACATTCTGGAGGTCCAAGATCCGTATGCCCCATGACCACTGGACTAAGAGTGTAAATGTAGGAGGGGACTATGTTGAAAAAGAAATGTGCTATGTTTTCTAAAATTGACTCCTTCTACCTTAGGCCACAAGCTTATCAATTACCCCTGGTATACCTACTTTGCTCGTTGCAAAATACAATCATTTATGCTGCTATAGTTCCCTCTGGTGGCAAAGAATGATATTTTATAACTGAGTGAAACAAACATCCCCTTACATAGCTTCCAAATAATCTTATGCAGATGGATAGTGTGGAAGATTGTCTAAAGCAAGCTGGAAAGTTGGTTGGAGCGTTTGCAGTTGATATTTAATCCTAACGTGGGAGGTGATACATTTAAGGAAATCAAATAGGGCTAGTATATTGGCTGTAAATGGTAGAACACTAAGGAATGTTGAACAGACAGACCTGGGATCTATGTCCATGGTTGTCTAAAGATAGAAACACAGGTCGATAGGGTAGTGCAAAAGGCATGCCTGCTTACATAGGTTGGGGGCATAGAGTATAAGCGTTGGGATGTTGTGTTGCAACTTCATGAAACACTGGTTAATCGCACTTGGAGTATTGTGTGCATTTCTGATCACTACACCAGCGGTCCCCAACCACCGGGCCGCAAGGCATGTGGTACCGGGCCGCGAGAAAATGATACGATTTGGCGACAGGAGTCAGCTACACCTTTCCTCATTCCCTGTCATGCCCACCGTTGAGCTTGAACGCACGCAAGGTTATTACGCGCACGCTATCCATGTCAGCGCATGAAGGAGATCAACTCCTCGAGCTTGCAAGTGACAGCGGGCTGAAAAGTATGTTTGACATAACATCTCTGCCGGCATTCTGGATCAAAGTCAAAGCTAAATATCCTGACATAGCCATGAAAGCACTGAAAACGTTGCTTCCATTTCCAACATATCTCTGCGATGCATGCAACGAAAACTAATTTGCGGAATAGACTGGACATAAGGAAACCTCTTCGAGTATGTCTGTCTCCCATCACCCCTCGATAGGACTGTCTTGTTGCAGGAAAACAAGCCCAGGGCTCCCACTTCAGCGATATTGGTGTGTTGCAATGATTTTGTATGTTCATACGGGGAAAATATGTGCTGTATTCTTAATATCCAAACGTTACTTAAAATGTTATGATGCTATTGAATTATAAGTGACTTATATAATCTTATAACAATTACAGCACGGAAACAGGCCATCTCTGCCCTTCTAGTCCGTGCTGAACGCTACTCTCACCTAATCCCACCAACCTGCACACAGCCCATAACCCTCCATTCCTTTCCTGTCCACATACCTGTCCAATTTTTTTTAAATGATAATATTGAACCTGCCTCTACCATTTCTACTGGAAGTTCGTTCAACACTTACTTCAAGCTCCCCTGTCCTCCCCTGATAATTGACATATCACTATGTTCATGCGAGGAAAATATGCGCTGTGTGCTTAAGATTAAATTCGTTAGATAAACCCTTTTAGAAATGAAATTGAGTGTATTAGCCACTTATCACCTATATTCCGGTTGTGATTAATATCCCCCCCCAAACAGAATCGCCAAAAACTATTTGTAGAAAAAAATCGGCACGTACAGGAATGCGCAAGTCCCGCATGCGCACACAGATGCCCGGGCAAGGCTTCATGGTCATTGTAGTCTTTCTCGGGGTAAACATAACGTATTTGACTGCTACCCTTGTCCGTTGGCTACACTATCACCCCCACCCCCGCCCCCGCACCCGGATCGGCCGGTTCGCAAGTGTATTGTCAATAATAAACCAGTCCGCGGTGCAAAAAAGGTTGGAGACCCCTGCACTACACGATAGGAAGGATGTAATTGTGCTGGAGGAAATGCGGAATGGTTTCACCAGTTGGATTGGAGGATTTTAGTTATGGGGAGAGATTGGACAGGTCACTGTTGTTTATCCTGAAAGAAAGGCGACTGGGAGGTGACCTGATAGAAGTGTATAAGATCATGAAGGGCATAGATAGGGTTGATTGACAAAGTCATAGGAATCAAGGTCAAGAGGGCATAGATTAAGATGAGAGGACAGACCTTTAAAAGGGATCTGGGGTAAGGTTGTTTTACTGGTTGATATCTGAACACATTTTTGTTCAGAACACAGAGTTTGTGCAATCAAATACAATTTGTTCGTTCATCATGTGCCATGTGGTATGACGTAGGCGATCATCGGCTGTCCATGACCATGATTGTTCTTCTCAAATTTTTCTATGGAAGTGGTTTGTCATTGCCTTTTTGGTAGTGTCTTTACAAGATGGATGCTCTCAGCCGTTATTAACACTCTTCAGAGATTGTCTGCCTGGCATTCGTTGTCACCTGGACAATAGTAACACCTACATCAGGATTTGTTTACTGATTACAGCTCAGTGTTCAACACAGTCATACCCGCAGTCCTCAGTTCAAACCAACAAGCTCCAAAACCTAGGCCTCTGTACCACCCTGTGCAACTGGCTCCATGACGTCCCTCTGGGAAACCAGTCTGTGTGAATCAGAAATAACATCTCCTCCACACTGTCTAGCAACACTGGCTCACCTCAAGGATGTGTGCTTAGCTCACTGCGGTGCTCTCTCTACACCCACGATTATGTGACTAGAGCCACCTATAAGGTTGCCAATGACATAACTTTTGTTGGAAGAGTTCTAGGTGATGATAAGAAGGCATGCAGGAGTGTGATAGATCAGCTGACTGAGTGGTGTCACAAGAAAGTTGTAAAATCATCCAGCTCTATCATGAGCACTAGCCTCCCCAGCATTGAGGACACCTTCAAAAGGCAATGTCTCAAAAAGTTAGCATCCATCATTAAGGACCCCCATCACCCAGGACATACCCTCTTCTCACTGCTACCATCAACAAGCCTGAAGACAGACACTCAACTTTTTAGGAACAGTTTCATCTGCTCTGCCATAAGATTACTGAATGGATAATGAATCCATGAATACTACCTCACTATTTATTTTTCTCTCTTTTTACATTACTTATTTCATTATATATATTTTTATAATTCTGACTCTGATTCAGGGATAGTTTAATTGGCTGTGGCAGTGAGATAAATAGTTACTTTCCTTCATTTTCACAAGAGCCTCTCCAATCTCTTCAACCAAGGGAGTTTCAGTGACAGACCAGGCATATCTCCTTAATCTAATTGGTTCACTCTCTCTGGAATAGCAGTAGACACCCACTGGCATATGTCATCAAACTTGTTGTTTTGCGGCAAACAAATATGTGAACTTGAGATCTCTAAGGCTTCAGGGTAACCATACCAATATCCAACTTCCCCTCTCAAGCTCAGCTCAGTCAGGAAACACTTCAAATGAGTGGGCAAATTAAATAACTACAATGAAACAAAGGGAGCTTAAAACACAGATTTAATTTGCAAGAGTTCATTCTGTTGCCACTTCCTGGTGAAAAGTGGAGTTACCAGTAAAGATAGCTTCATTGCATGATTATTCCAGTGTTTGGTTTCAGCTTCTGGAAACTAGGGGAGGGGAGGGAACGTCAACTCAGACCATGAGAGGCCTGTGTCGGGCATTTTCATGCCTTACAGGGTGCAGATTGGAAGTCTGTGTGGGGCGCCACTCCTCACACAGACTAGAACAATGTGGGATTAAGTGCCTTGCTCAAGAGCACAAACATGCTACCACAGCAGAGGCTCGAACTAGCGACCTTGAGTTAACTACACGAACGCCTTAACCACTTGGCCACGTGGAAACTAGATGGAATTAAATCAGGTGGAAATATGGATTCTGATTTAGGAAGAAGGTGGCGGCAATCTTGGGAAATTAGGGACATTGTGCGCATTTGACTTTATTTGGTGAACCAAACTTCACCTTATTTAATTGTATTTGGTTTGACAACAGGCTGCCAGTCCCTTTCCTTCCTGTTTACCCTTGTCAAGAGAGCCTTCATCATCATACTGTGATGAATAACCATCTATGTCAATTCTTTGGTAGTACCTGATTTGAAGGCATTTAATCTTACCTCATTTGTATGTTTTTCTCACTTGGTCCTCTTAGAGCAATGGTACATAGTGGAATAGTTAAATCAGGTTTACTATCACTGACATACACTCAGTTGCCACATTATTAGGTACCTCCTGTATGTGTTGTGCATTCAGAGATGCTCTTCTGCACACCAGTGTTGTAACTTTTGGTTATTTGAGTGACTGTCACTTTCCTGTCAGCTTGAACTAATCTGACCATTCTCCTCTGACCTCTCACATTTGCATGGCATTTTTTCTCTCAGATCTGCTGCTCACTGGATGTTTTCTTTTTAACAGTTTTCTGTAAACTCAGTATGTGAAAATCCCAGGAGATCAGCCGTTTCTGAGATATCAAACCACTATGTCTGGCATCAACAATCACGATCAAAGTAACTTAGATCAAATTTCCTCCCCATTCTGATGTTTGGTCTGAACAACTGAACCTTTTGACCATGTCTGCATGCTTTTCTGCATTGAGTTGCTGCCTCTGGGATAGTTTTCTAGATCTATGTTCCATAAGAGTTGGCAAGTCCAAGTAATGTACCTGGGATAAGAAGGCAGTCAGTACTAGTGACCACAAGATATCACCAGATCCTGGTTACGATGGATCAGAACCAATCACGATCTCTAGTGAAGGAATGTTGTTTGCTGTACCCGGTCTTGCTGTCATATATTGCAATGTGACTGCATCGTCATTCAGTGGCCTAGCAAGCCACTCACTTCAGGGGCGATAATTACTGACTGTGCTTATCCTGCCCACATCCACAAAAGAATAAAAGAAATATTAAATTCTTCCTGCTAAGAAATCCATGCTTTGTGTGGGGAAAATACTTTGAGCAGAACTGAATTTTAGCAGTGATAGAAATAGTTTCGAAAATACTTAAAAAGATTGCTTTTCTTGATAGGTTGTCTGTTGGTCAAATATGACTCCAGTACAGTGGGTTATGAGGTGACTTAAGAGGTTGCAAATGGAACAAGAGACATGATTTTGGAGTCTCTTTAGACCAGGTTGCTGTGTGTTCCCCATGACACATTGTGGTGCAGTAGGAGGCACTGCTGCCAGGAAGTTCCAGCAATTTGGGTTGCTCCCAATTTGTTGAAATAGAACGCGCACTCCGGGCTCCGGGTTTGTACTCTATGATCCTCTGGGTTCCCTCCAGGTGCTTCAGTGTCTTCCCAGAATCTGAAATTGTGCCAGTTTGAAGATTAATTGTCAAGTCAAGTCAAGTCAAGTCAAGTCACTTTTTATTGTCATTTCCACCATAATTGCTGGTACAGAACATAGTAAAAATGGGACAACATTTTCCAGGACTACATGCTACATGAAACAATACAAAAACTACACTGAACTACGTAAGAAAAAACACAAAAACTACACTGGACTACAGACCTATCCGACACTGCATAAAGTGCACAAATTCGTGCAGGCACTACAATAAGTAATAATAAGTAACTAGACAACGGGGTGACCTGTTGAGGCACCCTTTGAGAGAAGGGTAGTGCAGTCTGATGTGACCAGAATGAACATGAAATTTTCCTGAATGCTCTTGGTATCGCTTTGCTTTGGAAACTGAAGTAGAAAACCTCAGTTTATTAAAGAAGAAGGACACGTAGCAAAGGAAATATAGCTGATCTTCATTTAACGAAGGACACTTCTGATGGCATTATTTCTGGTTTATCTGCCACCCTTGTGCCTCTCGTTGTCATTCTGGAGAATGCAGTCCTTTCATCCCCGGTTTCTTCATCTCTTCTGCTGTTTTTTGTTTGTCTCTGATTCTGGAGACATGCATGCCTCTCCTCCTCTGTCTCTTCTTCTCTCATCTTTTTTTGTCCTGACTCTTTGATCCTGGAGTTGTTCGGCCCTGGCCTCATCCAATTCTTGTTCTCTCCCTCTCCTTGCCGCTTCGCGACGACATTTGGCGTCATCTGTTGACCGTAATGTCCCCCTTCCCTTTCCATGCAGCATAACTAGGCTGACCATTTTTTTACCCTAATGCTGGATAGAAGATACGAAGCAATAACACCAAAGGATGCTGATTATTCTTCATGATGTGGTTGGTGTTCTACTAAATGGATGTGATATAGTCACTGCTGTCTTTTGACTGCAGCAAAGGGTTTTATGGGTGTCTCGAAGTATATCATTACAATAAGGTTTAATTATCTCTTATTGATGGGTGGCAGTTAGATCTGTCCCAATCCTGCACATGCTGATGGTGATTAGCAGAATGTGACCCCGCGAAATAGAGCTGCCCTGCCCTTTTGCTCCGATAGGTGTCGCTGCTGAGGCTGGCCGTGCGCATGCGTCGGGCTGGCGCGTTCCGATTTCCATGATAGCCAATCGGGTCTTGGGTTAAAAGGGAGCCTGTTTATTTTGGTGAATGAGCAACTTTATATGAATATATAACCCTGAACTTTGCCTTCATTCTGTAAGTTAGTGCATTTTAATTCGATTCAGCCAAAAAAAGCACCGTTTGCGCTAATTGGAGGTCACAAACAGACAAACAGACAGACAGAGCATGAGAGTTTTAGTAGTATATAGATAAACAAGACAATAGGCACAGTAGAGGGTAGTAGGTTGGTGTCAGTCCAGGCTCTGGGTATTGAGGAGTCTGATGGCTTGGGGGAAGAAACTGCTACATAGTCTGGTCGTGAGAGCGCAAATGCTTCAGTGCTTTTTGCCAGATGGCAGGAGGGAGAAGAGCTTATATGAGGGGTGCGTGGGGTCCTTCATAATGCTGTTTGCTTTGCGGAAACACTGCGATGTAAATGTCTGTGATGGCGGGAAGAGAGACCCTGATGATCTTCTCAGCTGACCTCACTATCCGCTGCAGGGTCTTGCGATCCGGGATGGTGCAATTTCTGAACCAGGCAGTGATGCAGCTGCTCAGGATGCTCTCAATACAACCCCTGTAGAATGTGGTGAGGATGTGGGGTGGGAGGTGGACTTTTCTCAGCCTTCGCAGAAAGTAGAGATTCTGCTGGGCTTTCTTTGCTATGGAGCTGGTGTTGAGGGACCAGGTGAGATTCTCTGCCAGGTGAACACAAAGAATTTTGGTGCTCTTAACCATCTCTACAGAGGAGTCATCGATGTTCAGCGGAGAGTGGTCACTCCATGTCCTCCTGAAGTCAACAACCATCTCTTTTGTTCACATTCAGAGACAGGTTGTTGGCTCTGCACCAGTCCGTTAGCCGCTGCACCTCCTCTCTGTATGCGGACTCATCGTTCTTGCTGATGAGACCCACCACGGTTGTGTCATCGGCGAACTTGATGATGTGGTTCGAGCTGTGTGTTGCAGCACAGTTGTGGGTCAGCAGAATGAACAGCAGTGGACTGAGCACACAACCCTGGGGGGCCCCCGTGCTCAGTGTGATGGTGTTGGAGATGCTGCTTCCAATCCGGACTGACAGGGGTCTCCCAGTCAGGAAGTCTAGGATCCAGTTGCAGAGGGTGGTGTTCGGGCCCAGTAGGCTCAGCTTTCCAATCAGTTTCTGAGGAATGATTGTGTCGAATGCAGAACTGAAGTCTATGAACAGCATTCGAACGTACATATCTTTCTTGTCCAGGTGGGTTAGGGCCAGGTGGAGGGTGATGGCAATGGCATCGTCTGTTGAACGGTTGGGACGGTACGTGGACTGCAGGGGGTCCAGTGAGGGGGGCAGCAGGGTCTTGATGTGTCTCATGATGAGCCTCTCGAAACACTTCATGGTGATGGATGTGAGAGCAACAGGACGGTAATCATTGAGGCAGGACATTGAAGACTTCTTCGGCACAGGAACGATGGTGGCGGCCTTGAAGCACGTAGGAATGACGGCGCTGCTCAGGGAGATGTTGAAGGTGTAACTATCTGTGTTGCAGGTAGCTGGCTGGAGAATTGGGCTTGTGAGAGAGATTATTTTACAGAGAAACAATGGAAACTGGACTGATGAGAATAGTCTGAGAATCACAATGGATTTAATGAGCTGAACAGCCTCCAAAACTATAAGAAAATATTTAAAAATTTCAAATTCATTGTGCCATCACAAGAAGTTCCTTCTCCACTCGAGCCATCATAAGACCATGAGAATGCAAGACACAGGAACAGAATTAGGCATTCAGCCCTTTGAGTCTGCTCTGTCATTTCATCATGGCTGATCCATTACCCTCTCAACTCCATTCTCATTCCTTCTCCCCATAACCTTTCAAGTCCTGACTAATCAAGAACCTATCAACCTCCACATGCAATGACCTGGCCTCCACAGCTGCCTATGGCAGTGAATTCCACAGATTCACCATCTCTGGCTCAAGCAATTTCTCTTCATCTCCTTTCTAAATGGACATTCTATTCTGAGGTAGTGTCCTCTGGTCCTAGCCTTCCCCAGCATAGTAAACCTCCTCTCCACCTCCACTCTATCTAGACCTTTCAACATTCGATAGGTTTCAATGTGATTCCACCGCACCCCCCCGCCCCCCGCCACCACCAATTCTAAGTTCCAGCAAGTAAAAGCCCAGAGACTTCAATCACTCCTCACATGATAAGCCTTTAATTCCGGGAATAATTCTTCTGAACTTCCACTGAACCCTCTCCAAAATCTGCACAGTCTTTCTTAAATAAGGGGCCCAAAACTGCTCACAATACTCCAAGTGAGGCCTCACCAGTGCCTTATAAAGCCTCATCATTACATCCTTGTTTTTATAATCCAGTTCTCTTAAAATGAAGGCTCACATTGTATTTGCATTCCTCACCATGGACTCAACCTGCAAATTAACCTTTAGGGAATTCTGCACCAGGACTCCCAAGTCTCCTTCCACATCAGATTTTGGAATTTTCTCCCTGTTTAGAAAATAATCTATGCTTTTATTCCTTCTACCAAAGTGTATGACTATACACTTCCCAACACAGTATTCCATTTGCCATTTCTTTATCCATTCTCCTAATCTGTCCAAGTTTTTCTGCTGCTTCACTGTTTCCTCAACACTACCTGCCCCTCCATCTACATTTATGTCATCTGCAGACTTGCACACAAAGCCATCAATTCTGTCATGCACATCATTGGCAAACAGTGTAAAAAGCAGCAGTCCCAACACCAATTCTTACAGAACACCACGAGTCACTGGCAGCCAGTCAGAAAGGCTTCCTTTATTCCCACAGCCTACCTCTTGCCAAACAGCCAGTGCTGCCTTCTTTACTGTAGTACAATGGACTCTTATTCTGTTAAACAGTCTCATGTGGCACCTTGTCAAAGTCCTTCTGAAAATCTAAATACACAACATCCACCAATTCTCCTTTGTCTATCCTGTTTGTTATTTCCTCAAAGAATTCCAACAAATTTGTCAGGTAAGATTTTCCCTCAAAGAAACCATGCTGACTTTGACCTGCTATATCATGTGCCCTTAAGTACACTGAAACCACATCCTCAACGATCAGCTCCAACATCTTCCCTACCACTGAAGTCAGGTGAACTGGCCTATAATTTGCTTTCTCCTGTCTCCCTTCCTTCTTGAAGTGTGGAGTCATACTTGCGGTTTTCC